>NC_140480.1:7365097-7965097 GCF_051167445.1 Perissodus microlepis | reverse complement strand
GTCACTTGTTTTTGCAAAAACAATTCAACCAGATTACAGCTGGCCTCACCCACGCTTTATCTAAATGCAACAAAATGAAGACAAATATGCATTTAATTCCTCATTCCTAAATCAAATCCACTGATTAAATGATTTTAGGACTACTGAAGTAGCTCTGCTGTAATCTGCTGCTGCGCTAATGAAGATGAACGATGTCGCTGCGCTGCAGATCATTTCTAAAACATACAAAATATTTCAAATTCAGTTTTGAAATGTAATAAAAAAACAAAAACAACAAACTGATTGATTTGTTCTGTTGTAGCAAAACGAATCAGGATTCAATTAAAGACAGAACGCTTAAAATCGGACAGCTGGTTGCAATACACGTTTGGCTGTCACAGTAGCAAACACAAAGATGCATTCACGCATTGAGCCTTCCTCTGGTATAAGTTAACGGCCATGTTTGTATGTTTGCAGTCGCTGTTTAATAGATCCATCAGTCCACAGTGGAGTCCTTTGTGCTGTGTTCTTCTTGTCAGCAGCTCTTGTGGAACTAATTGACTGCTACAAGCTTGAGTTTGTTTGTTTCGGTGGCAGGGGTGAAGCATCTCCCTACGTGTGGCTTGTAATGCCCCTCGTCCAGCATTAGAGAGGGCTCTGACCTGCTTATCTGCCATTTCACTTTGGCTTGGAGCCAAAACACTAAATGGTAGCACACTACAATGACGTGAGTGGGCAAGAGGAACCCTCTTTGTCTCTTAAAGGGTTTTTGTGTCCTTTTTTGTTTGCTTCATTTCTGTTGGAAGACTCAGCTGTACCACATTTCTATCTTAAATGCTTACTACTCCCTTTATGTCTCCAGAGAAAGAATACATAAGCAATGATAAATTCATTTATCTGTCTCAGATCAAGAAAATGAGTGGCTGAATGATGTTTGTTCCTCAAGCTAGAACAGCAGGACTTTGTATGAAAAACACTGGCAAGGCATCTGTCATTTCAGCACCACAGCCCTGCATGCTCTTGGCAGATGATGACATGCTGGAGGAGGCCAAGTTCAACATTAGTCCAAGTGAGTACAAAGTTTTCAGTGTGATTTGTGTAAAGCTTTTAAAAACTTTGGGTGGACTAACAGTACAGATGATCGTGTAAAATATGTGGACTTTCATTTTAAACCTATATTTCTTTGTTGGCCATAACAACAAAGAATTTTTTTTTACCTAGTCTGACCATGGACTTCTTGTGATTACAGCATGTTGTTCACTGATTTCAGGTCAGGTTCCAGGTTCCAAAAGACTCTCGCTTGCTCATGCATGCAGCTTGGTGAAATCACCATTTTATTAAAGTGACGGTAACAAACCAACTGGAATGACTTTTACCCGCATAGTTTTATGTTCAAATCACATCACATCTCTGTGTGTGCCAATATCAGTCTCCACATCAATCTCATCCTCATATAATAGCAACTTGACAATCACAAGGTCCTAAATGGCATCATAATTTCATCATGTTGCCTTAAAAAAGACAAAAAACGAACACCTTTGATGATAAACTAGTTAAGAAAATGTTTAACGAGGTCATAAATCACGTAAGATGTAGGGTCATTTTCTCATAGGTTTCTACACAGTCTATTTCTTGCAACCAGACGTGCTGCCCCCTGGTGGTCATTACAAAGGTTGTAGAGTTAAGGGTGTGCCTGTCTGTGGCCTATAGTCAGTCCACCACTTTGGCAATGGAGATGAGAATTTGGCAAATTTATAATGGGTGCAACCCACATATACAACTCTGCTGCTAGAAACACAAGTTGAATATCCCTTTTAAGGGAAAAAATAAACAGGCTTTCCAACCGCATTAGATTTATTGCCAGAAAGCATCATTTTTAGCATTTTTTCAGGTTTAAGAGTCTCATCACACTGAAGCGACCGTGGCTCAAGAGTTGGGAGTTCACCTTGTAATCGGAAGGTTGCCGGTTCGAGCCCCGGCTCGGACAGTCTCGGTCGTTGTGTCCTTGGGCAAGACACTTCACCCCCTACTGGTGGTGGTCAGAGGGCCAGTGTCCGGCAGCCTCGCCTCTGTCAGTGCGCCCCAGGGTGGCTGTGGCTACAATGTAGCTTGCCATCACCAGCGTGTGAATGTGTGTGTGAATGGGTGGATGACTGGATGTGTAAAGCGCTTTGGGGTCCTTAGGGACTAGAAAAGCGCTATACAAATACAGGCCATTTACCAAGAAGGGTGTAGTGTATTTTCAATGTCTTCGAATTTTCCTTTGACTACTTTTCCAAGCCTACCTTGAGAGCCTGGACTTGGATGTTTTATGACACTTTTTTGGCCATAATTTCACCATTTTTCTTTTCACTTTAGTGTAGTTAACATGATCTGCAGCTCCACTGATGCTGTCTTCAAGAAGCTGTCAATGATGCTAAGTGCTAATTTGGAAAACAAGCGTGAAAATGTAAGAGACTTCCTAAAAAGCTTTCAGAAAACTTCCTCCTTACTTCTAAGTCTGATTGTTATCAGGAAACAAGACCCAAACTAGATTCAGAGTAGAGAAGACCTATTGTGAAAACCATGGAGGGGGGCGGCTGTGTGTCTTTTGGGTGTGGCAGAGTGTGGAAAGACTAGATAAATAGTTTGTCAGGACTTGAGCCCCCCCCTCGCTCAAGACAACATAAACCCGGCACTGAGGACACTGCTGAGATTGATTTTGGCTAGCCTCTTAGCACACATGCACACTCACACATACAGACATTTACACACACACAACTCTTCTTAACATGTTAGTCAAACAATTGTGGGCAGCCAGAAAGGTTTCACAAAAGACAGGGATACAGGATACTCCCACTATATGCACAAGACTCACTAGCGCACACACACACACCCTGTAACTCCTCTGTGTAAGTGGCATACTTAGTAATCTACATGACAGATAGTCAAAGCCACATTGTTGGGACTTGAACCCTCAACCTTTGCTTCTCAAAGGGACCAGTGTCTTTCAGTCGTCAGGTTAGCTCCTGTCTTCTCTTTATCCTTCTATCTGTCATGCTTACACCGCTCTCATTTTTCTCTCTCAACCCTTTCAACCTCCTGTCGTTTCCTTTCCGTTTCATTCTCCTAGCCCCTCTCCGTTTTTTATCATCCATTTATCTCTCTCTACTACCATGACCTCTTTTTATCTGCCCTCCTCTGGCATTTCCATCTTGTAAAATGCCCCCCAACCCACCCCAATTCACCTTCCTTTTTTCACTTTCTTTTACAGTCTCTCTATCAAAAATCCCTCATTGGTTTTCTCTCAACATTCACAAATCTTTCATTCATTACCTCTCTCCTTTTCCGTCTCTGATCTTAAAATTTCATTGATGTTTCTTTGCTTTCATGAGCATTCCCCCTCTTCAGTTCATCATTCACCTCACTGATTACTGGGGGCGCATGTGTTAATTCAGAGTTCAGCTTTAGACAGTCGAGCCTTGTAAGGCCTGAGCGCACTGACCTTTTAGGGCATCAATGCAGTGTTTATCTGAACATGTTTTGCACCAGCATTAAGCCATTTAAATCCAACACTGGTTTATCAGTATAGCCTTGAACTTTAAAGGCTATGCTGGGGTGTTATATTTATCTCCTAAGGATAATGAGTAGGTGCTTATCCACAGAACCGCCACAAGTATACCTTAAAATATGCTACAGCTATGTAAACCTAAAATAACTTTATTATTGCTGTCATCTTTCAGAGACTCCCGGAAAGTGATGGTTGAACATTTGACAGAATAAGGATGTCTTATTTCATATCAGCTATTCTTCATATTTTCCTAATTGTAAGCAAATTCAGTGAAATGACAAATTGACAAAATTAACACTTACAATGTCTGGCACGAAATCACTGAAATAAAAATGCTCCCTTATGTTGATAAAGGTATCGCACGTATTGCAAATAGGAGAAACGTGCTACTAAAGTCTGGTCAGTGATATAAAGGGATATATTTTCACCCAAAGCATTTTTCCCCTAAAGACGTTCCCCTAAAGACTACCAAGACGTTTTGGTGCCTACAGTAAACCTGCCAACATATCAGTCCGCAACAAAATTGCTTAATTGCGTGATTATGTCACTCGTCACTCTGTATATCTGTTAATGTGGATGTTTGTTGGTTGTTTATTCTTCTTTGTCAGCAAAATTGTGGTGGACTTCTGAAATGATGATGCATTTATAAGGTTCTAAGTTCATTGGAAATGTGATGAGGAGGGGTTTCTGACTAAGTGTCAGGAATGTGTTGGACCAACACAGATGCACATCATAGACATAGCCTCCTCCTCCTGGTGTCTTTATCTTTCTTGTCTTATACTGTGCCATTTTTTCCTTGATCCTTTCTATTTCTCTCATGCATACACAATTTTTCCATCCTCGCATCTGCACTCTCAAACCTGGCTCTGCGTTGATATCAACACATGTCTCACACATTTACTGTCAATTCTTATTTCCCTCGTCACTAATTTCTCCATCTGTGTCTTGTCAGTGATTTTGGCTGGTCACCGTCTGAGGCTTGTCACACGAGGCCACACAAGTGACACTTTGAGAGACACAAATGTGGACATCAGATGCATTAGCTCTCTGATTGAGACACTCTCATACAGTTAACTCTGCACACGCACACATAGTCTAGTAGTTCAGTACATGCAGATGTTTACTTTTAAAAGCAGTACGTCTATGTATTTAGCAAGGACAAGGCTACGCACGCGTGCACATTACACACTTCATACACACATAAAACACGCACACTCACACATTAGTGCTTTGTATTTATCTCTCAGACACTCTTCACCCCTCATATCATGCCTGTGGTGTTAGAAACATGCAATGTGTTTCTTCTGTCAGCAGGTCTACATACCAGACAGGAAAGGTCTCATTATGTCTCTGTAGCCTCAAAAACAATTATGGCTGATATTCCCGAATGGGACAAAGTACTATTGTGCCTCTTTTATATTTTATATAAAGCACCTGTGAGTTTAAAACACAAACACACATTTCCACCATGACTAGATTTACAGTAATTATATATTGTCAAAACATGCATACAGTTTTGAACTACAGTGACATGTGCAGGCAATGTGTTCACTATGTTCTGAAAGCTCAGCTTTGCATACATGCATTTGTGCTTAAATGTTAATCCACACCCTTCAACCAATCACATTTGCAAATAATTTCACAGTGTCAGAAGTGTAAATCTTTGAGGCAACTTCTACATCATTCTTATGATTTAAGCTGTAAGTACCTTGTTTTAGTTGATAAGCTTATATCACGACTAACAAATGTGAAAGCTTAGCTTTCGGTTACATATACCAAAACAATGTTTTAAAACAATATTTGCTTTTTGATTGCTGGAGGCTGTCTGTGGGATAACATGAACAGCCCACTCTGACCCATTTGAACAAACATGGACAACAGCTACATGCTGTTTTGATAGGATGTTTAATGTGCTGTGTGCTTTTTTTGGTAATTGCAGGGTTAGGAACAGTTTACTGCTTATAGTAACTGGGCAGTTCATTAGGTACACCTTGCCAATACCCAGTTGTACCTGCTGTTGACTTCAGAACTGCGTTAATTCTTCATTCGCACAGATTTAACAAAATGCTGGAAACATGTCTGAGAGATTTTACTAGAGAGATTTTAATTATAGGATAGTGTCACACAGTTGCTTCAGATTTACTGGCCACTACATCCCAAAGATGTAGCTGGATTGAGCTCTGGTTACTTTGGAAGTCAATTGAGTACAGTGAACTCACTCAATGTTGAAGAAACCAGGTTGAATTTATCTAAGCAACAACAGAAACAGAGGCTGACTTTGACTTTCAGCGCTCGTAATCAGTAACACATGAGCTTTTCCATTTCAACTTTTCATTAAGACACTAAACACCACTGTTTCAAAGTAATAAGGTAAAAAGAGAAACTCAAAGAAAAGTCCTTGAAATCTTGCCTGAATCCTGGTTTCAGAATTCTATACATAGGTGACTTTTACAGCTTCTTCTATCAAGTTGTTAAATTAAAACTCTGCTGTCTGCCACATCCTGCAGTTATGAAGGCTGTGTGTCTGAGGAAATTATGCACATGGTTTGTTGGCCTAGCAAGCGATGGTGCAGCTGCTTTGATGGGCTGATAGAGAGAAGCAGACGCACATCTGAGTGAAAAGAACAGTCCTGCACTGCATCATTCACAAGTTAGAGACTGCAATCTATGAGGCTGTAATACATTCAACAGAACTGAGTCATTTTCACATGTTCTTCTTCTTTCCTTACTATAATGACTGTACGGTAGCGTATTTATGTGTCTGTTTGTACCCTATCTCCTCATTAATCTGTGTGCCAATCCAAATAAAACTTTGCATGAACATCATCCCATATGCAGCAGCTGATCTCAGTAAATGTAGGATTTGCCTCCTTCTGTGTTCAAAGGTTTGCAGATGTGGGTAAACAAGGGGTGATGCGCTCAACTTGGTGCACCGCAGGAAAGCTGTGAACTGTGAAACAGCAGCAGTTCAAAGTTCATCTTTAAATTTAAACCTCTAAATGACCTCGTCTATGCATGTTTAAAATACCTGATACTCACTTAGATGTTTCTTAGCATTTTGTTAACACAAGAACAATAATCATACCCTCCATACTTAAATGTTCCATGATTGGAATGGAAAGTAGAAGTTGTTCGCCCTCATATGATCCATTTAAATATCACTGGTATAATACTGCCACTATAAAAAAGTAATTGCAACACATAAACACATGCATAATAAGATCCAGTGGATCATTCTTGGACAAAAACTCACATACAAGGCTTAAAAAAAACAACGCAGCACTTTGATTTTGACCCAAAAGCTTAGAGAGCTTTTGAAATGCTTCTTTAGATGCATCTTTTTCTAACTAAGGTGTAGTGTACAGCTGAAATCAATAAAGGATCACTACTTTCACTTGGATCAGAACCTTATTTAAAGTCTGTTTCTTGCCATTCCTGCATTTTTTCCAGTTTTATTAAGCTATCTGGACTATTGTTCATGTACGGTAAACTTTAAATATTTGCTATTGAGCCTGCAGGCTAAAGGCTCTCTTGACTGTACGTTAGCATTTTACACAGGCATTTTAGATTTAAACACATGTCAGCTATTACTAAAGCACAAAAAAACCCCTCTAAAATATTCTTGACTGCCTAGTGCAAACATATATACATTGTAGTTAAAAAAAAGAAAGAAAAAACGGTAAAAAAGCTCATTGGCTTGGGTACTAAACCCTCCAGTCTCATTCCTTTGTTTAGTTTTTTTTCTTTGCTGGACTTTCAATCAGGTCAGAGGACTGGGAGCACTTCAGCTGAATGTGACAAAGGCATTAGGGAAGACTACAATAAATGAGGAGGGTGGGAGAAACTGATGCAGACCAGAGGGAAAAGACCCAAAAGATGAAAGGATGGGAGACGATTTACATTCCATCTGTCCGGACCATCTCCATCTGACTTGATGACAGATTACACTCCTCCACCTAAGAACAACTAACACCAGTCTGCATGTAAGCATCCAGGCAAAGCCAACTAGGAAAACAAACTCATTAATTCACAGGCTGTAAGCAAAAACAAACAGGACCCTTCACACGGAGAGCTAATGCAATCTGATCAGAATGGGACGCTGATGTGAACGTTTGTGTTTTCAAGTGCACCCCCTGCCTTACGCCAGACAAAGTGAATATTGTGTTAGACACGGTGTGTGTGTGTGTGTGTCTAAAGTCAGTGTGGGATAGTGTGTGAGCACACAAGACCCAGAGAATTCGAACGAATAAAAGAATCGGGCCAGCTGAAGGGAGAAGAGAACAAATGAAAGACATACACAGACAGAAAGAGAAAGAAGCTTGATGGGAGATTTGTATAGATGCTTTGCTGGGAGGGCAGGGAGCCCAAACAACATATCACACATTATAGACCTCAACGCTGCAGCGTCAGCTCACAGACACATGAACACACACATTTTTACTTTTGCACAATCACGTTTTCAGAAAATATAAACTACAATAAATTCTTACAATATAGTTTTTCTAATGAAACAAGTCACAAGACCATTCAAATGAAAAAGGAAAATTAATGAAAGATTTGCATGTGCAAATGAAAACATTTGAAACTGGGCGCACTTTGCAACAGTCGTTAAAATGCTATTGACGCTATAGCCATGTGTTATGTAGAAAAGATGTTTTATCATTAATTTAACTGAATTGTTGAATTCAACAAACCTTTGAATACATTTTTCAAACTATGGTGTTTGGAAAAAAACTAAAAAGACAAGAGGGATCCAAGTACTGTAATGGTTCCTATGAGGTAAAAATGGCCTTCTTCCTGCTTGAACTTCTACCAACTAAGTGATTGAAATGAGATAATGACAGCTTTTCCTGTTGCTAAATTACCTCTACATCCTCCTGGGAATACAAACACCCTCTGGGCTTTTGGGGGTTGCAATGGCATATGCAGCTGATAGAGCACAAGAGAGCAATATAGAGGGGAAGGATAGATGTGAGGCAGGGGAGAGATTAGACTAAAGAGTGAAATGATGAGACACATGTAGAGGTTATGAGAGATTTGCTTGTAAAAAACAGATGAGGAGGGGAGAGACTTGAATCAATGGGGAAATTATGTAAAATAGGGTAAAGTGATGGGTCAAATCTGAGGTCATGATGAAAGGAAGCAAGAAGCTCCATAATGTTAATCTCATAAGCAGAGACCTCTCCACACTCCATGTGATGCTCATAAAATGAGAAGTGAGTGTCTTTCGATGGCAAGCTATGAAGAAAAATGGCTCAATATGGATCTGCTTATTGCACCACCCAAGTGAAAATATGGGATTTGCAAACTAGGCTTTGCATGAGCAAATACAGTGAGTCACAATCCTGAGCTTTTTCCATTTCTAGTGTTTGCCTGGGGCCTGACTTTATTTGCACCGTAACAGAAGTATCTCCTCCCTGCCTCTTCTCCTAAAATGCTAAACAAATTCAGATTTTCATGCCATTTATTAACTTCTGCTCCTCTTGTTGCCCTTTAACCTCAATATTAAAAACCACTTCCATTTTCTCTCCCTATTTTCTATGAGCCTCTCTCGCTCTCTTTCTTCCCCTTGTATTTATTTTCAGTCCAGGCAGCAGGAAGACAAGCAAGCTCAGTTGGTGACTTTTCCCCTGAAAAAATGAACAGAAGGAAATCCTGTGTGATATCTATCGCTGATGATGATTACAGAATCATTCAAGCCTGAGTGAAACGAAACAATGACAATAGTTTGGCAAAAACCCAGTCAAGCATCACCTAACCACTCATACACTTTACTTCCTCATTATCATTAAACTTGGGTGAGTCATAGACAACAACCGGGCTTAGATTAGAGCCAGGAAAGGAAGAGATCATGTGTGGGAACAAGCCAAAAGATATGGCAATGCTAAGGAAAAATATTTGGTAAACAAGAAAAAATCTATCATCAAGCAAGCAATTAGTACAGTCATATGTTGGAGAATTGTGATTACGGCAGCGAAACAGCTTGGACACAATGACGCACAAAATCCACCTGTGAGGACGACTGCAGTAAAAACGAAACAAACAACAAAAAAGGACCAAGTCTAGCTAAATTCTCCAGTGCTTATAACAATTTAGCAGCAAAAATGCTAATTATCAAACATCCTCGTTTTAGGTACCTATTCCGTCGCAGTTGCCCTCCCTAATAAACTTTTACAGTGAGACGATCGCCGCGGTGTGTCTGACCGCAGAAAGACGAGCCTCAGCCAAATTCTCTCCTCTTGCTGCGCACCCGGCTTGTACTGCGAGCTGTTTCAACCTGCGAACCAGCAAATGCATACATGTGCGTCTCCTAAAGCGCATTAACTCCCTGAAACAGTAGCCAAAAAAAAAAAAAAGCAATTTAGCTCTTCCAGCTCAGACCACCACGGAGACAATAAGTGGTTTGAGGAGAAAATGCGCAAAATACAAGAAGCAGTTATTGGAGCCTCTCCAAGTATCAGATAAATACTTCACAACCAAGACTTTTCTCCCGAAAAAAACAAACAGCAGGAAAAAACCAAGCGCATAAAATAGTGATGGAGAGTTTTTGCCCATAGATAGATAGATAGATTACCTTTGTGGGACAGTCTCAGCCGTGGCACGTTTAATTTGGTGGCAGAGACGGTGGCGACAAGTAGCGCAACAATAGTCATGATAGAGCAAGGTGAAAATATCTTCATCATCCCGAGGAGATGTCCTCCAGCCTTAAGCTGAAGCTGTACACAGGAGCTGTCAAACACAATATTCCCACAGAATTTAAAAGGGGAAAATCCGACGGATCCTTCTTCTCACGATGCCAGCATTTGACTTGGAAGTGTAATTCCCCCCCAGCACGTAAATGGCTCTCTGACCCACCAGCTTAGTGACTGAGCCTGGGCTGGTGAGAAGATTTACTGACTCAGCTTCAGCAGTTCACTTCCAACAGCTGCCCCGCAGAAGTCTGTTACAGCCACGGAGAGAGAAATACCACGCCTCAACAGAAGGGAGAGAGGGAGAGCTGTAGTAGCGAGAAGTGACCTGCCCCTTCTTTACGCATAACAGAGCACTCTCCAAACAGACGCACCTGGAAGATGACTTATAGTACAAATTTATCATCATCTGCTAGTGAAGGCACTCTAACAGCTTGAACACACAGCTGAGTAAAACTTCTGGAGACAACAATAAAATCTTAACCCCCACTTTAATTCCACCCACATTCTGTAAATATTTCTCAATTGCAGCACATAACAAACACAGAAAGGTTACTGCAGCGTGTAGCAAAAACTGAGGACTCACAAGCTGGACTGTATGCTGATGTGCTCAAGGCAAACTCCTGATAAACTGCAGAACATTCCTTTCACAAAAATAAAAAGCTCCCAATTTCTAAAAGTAGCAAAAGCTATTTTTGTGTATGTTGTGTGAGCTGTGGGTTTCACAGGACAGAAGGAGGAAGACGTCCCTCTTTCAAGGGACTGAAGATGTCAAAAGACCCACAAATTTATGAACTATGAATGAATCAAAAAGATCTCCCCTTCTACATTTCTTTCCTCCACAACACCTTTAAGCAAGTTCTCTGTTTTAACCCCTTAAGCACCATTGTGATGATTTTAATTAAGTTGTGGAGTTCAAACACCCCCTCCTCCTATGTGCATCTATTCACAAGCAAACTTTCAAGTGAACACAGAGGTCACGGCAGAGTGAGAAAGAGCCATTCAAGGTGTCTGTGTTACTGCAACCCCGGGTCTTTTGGAAATGCTTGTTTGCAGCATGGAAAGAGTCCCACACACTGTGTGCTCATAAAACTGAGCCACCTCTTAGCTCTTGTCAACATCACTGTGGAGCCCACAAATATTCATATGTTTTTAAAATTAATTGTTTGTTACTTTTTAGTATTTGGGAGGTTTTTAAACTTTCCAAACAATACTGTCTTATTTTTGAATATATGCTGAAAGTGCACTTAAAACCACAATGCAATATCTCTCAAGAACTGGAGAGATACCTAACTGTGTACTGCACACTGTCCAGAACTATTATTCAATCAGTCTGGACTGCAAAGAACAGAAACATGCATGGTAATTACCATTGCTTTAAAAGTCTCTCATGAAGTAACACAAATATTAGTGTATCACTGGGCAAATTATCAAAATAACTTGCAAAATGACGGCAGATAAATGAGACCATAAGGCTGATAAGGGGTAGCCTCCATCTCATTCTAGCGGTATCGTGCTTCGTGAAATTGAGGTCATATTTCGAGTAAATACTGATGTCCACTGATGGAAAAAAGATGTTTCTACTTCTCCTTCTCTTTGGGCACTTTTCGGTATCTTTTAGTACACAAACATGTTTGGAGGGATTTTTTCCATTTGACATTCTTTGGTTTTCTGTTGCCAGAAACGCTGCAACAGTATCTGTGCGTTCTCATGTTTGTACCTTTAAACAATATAACAGATGTATTTAAATCAAAGAGAAAAAAAATCAGGTATAATGGTATACGTGCAGAAATGCAACTTGCACATGATGAGCTATGTTGAAGTAAGTCAGTAGAAGCTGCCAAGGATGATGCTGTGTTTGTTTTCTGCTTTCAGCCACCATTAATATGACGTCAGTTTGAGGCTGTGTTCTCTGTTTTAATGATTAAAAGGTGGCTGAAATGAGATTGCATTTAAAACATGGTTCAGAAATCCTAACATATAAAGTTTATTCACATTAATCCAAAGATGATCAGTTCAACCTTGAAATTCAAAAGTTTGTTGCATTTATGATGTTTTCATGCATTAATCTTTAACTGGAGCAGATATTGCTTTTTTTAGGCACTCTTTAATAAAATGCATCGGTCAAAACAATAACAGTGTAAACTTAACTGACTCATTCTAACTTAAAACAAAGGATTGCTTGAATTGTATGCAGAGAAGATTTTTTGGTGTAACAACGACACACTGCTAACTAACTGTGCAGACAAACGATTCACATGACAATGAAAGCAAGCTGACAAAGATTACATGAATGCATTTCTTAGGTTTAAAAAATTGCTAAAGAGAAGGACAATTAAAATTTACAAGCAGATTTTACAAATTGGTGACCGATTGTGATTGAAGTCATTGTGACTGGCAGTTTTGTTGAAGTGCTCAACAAAAGTCCTCGGGGGCTCGTGATTGGACAAAGGTCCTCAAATGTAGTTTCTTTCAGAAGGACAAACAGACGTGGGAAAGTAACACAAGAGGCCACAAGCGGGGCGAGTGTTTAAGAGCTGAATTAATTAATTTGTAAAAGCAGCAGCAGCAGCCCTCTTTCCATCCTGGTGAATGAGTATTCTCCGTTTTTGTCAGAAGGAGTGGGAATGACCTGAGAGCAGAAATGGCAGAGAGGACTACAAGGAGCTGAAATGATTAAACTAAATCAGTTTCCTTTGCTCTGCATTACTTGTCTTTTCTCTAACGCTGCCCGTGAATTCCTCAGTGTCATTACCAATCACAGACGACACTGGTGTGGTTTTCAAACATGTTGCTTTCTCTTTACAAAAATCTCACAATGGATCTCCTTGGTTCTCAGTCTCACCAAAACTCTTTAACAACATAATTCATTCTGAAAGGTGCGCCATTCGTACTGTATGAGTGAAAGACTTTCTTTGCACCTCACAAAATCCTCCAGGGGGCTACATTATGCTCTTCGAGCTGTCAGTACAGATGAAACCCAAGACTATTTACTATCATCCTGACATTGCGTCGCACTGACAAATCACACTGCTGCTCCTTGAGTGGTGATTAGGAATGGCAGAGCAGAAGTTCATGAATTCACAATGTGGGAGGTTGGGCAGAGAGAGTGGAGGGAGAAGTTGGAGGCACAAGGCAAAGAGACAGCTGGTGTTTTTGTTTTTATGCCACAGGGTTCGTAAATGTTTCATCTTTTGTGGTGAAAAAGAAATACAAAGAACGGAGCTCACGTTTATCGAGGCAGAGTGATGAACAATATGGTTTAGGAAAGGCACAGTGAGTGGAGATGTTAAGAAAGCAGTGATCAGTAGTGACAGGGGCAGAGGGAGAGAGTGTTGATATCCATGACCAGTCAATTGTAGTCTATGTCAAATGTATAGAATGGGAAGCTCAGAGGTACTGTGCAGTCCAAGGACAGTGAACACAGCACTGTCAAAAAGTATGACACACTGAAATGAAATATCATTTAAACTGGACCTTTCCAGTCGCACCGGCCACTTAAAGTGCTGTACAGTACACCACATTCAACCATTCGCACAGCACTTCAATCACCTCATCAATGTGTCAATCACACCTACAGCTATTTTTCATTTAACCTATTCACACATATGTTTCTGCACTGTGGGAGGAAAACAGAGACCCTGGAGGAAAATACATGCAGGTAAAAAGGCCTGTTTTGTTGTGAGGTGATGTTACAGCATTGTGCTGCTGCATTTTGTTTAAAAAAATATACTATATAGTACACAACGTATGTGGAGGTTAAAACACATTTAAGACTTTATTGCTACTGCTGTGATGAAGTAACTGTTAGAAGCTATGATTACGTACTGCCCAAAAGACTTGATCCATCC
The DNA here is from genome assembly GCF_051167445.1 of Perissodus microlepis. Classification (NCBI taxonomy): domain Eukaryota; kingdom Metazoa; phylum Chordata; class Actinopteri; order Cichliformes; family Cichlidae; genus Perissodus; species Perissodus microlepis. The sequence goes on along the minus strand of NC_140480.1, from coordinate 7,951,028 downwards.
CTCATTATCCTCATTACTTTATATTTTACTTCCAATGAGACAAACTTCCTCGTTATGTTTAAAGTGGTCTTGAGAAACAGTTCTCCAGGATTTCTTAAGGAACTTTTTCTTTGGATATTGACTGATTCTTCACTCATTTTCAGTCCAGTCCTTGTACCTGACCATTTTCAGAGGAATGTTTTCTTGTTTGTTAAGCCACTTAATGACCTAAGAATCATTCAAGCTTAAGAAATGGCACCTAAGTCAAAGAATGAACCGTTGTGTGTGTTGTCTGTAAAAACAAGCACTTGTAGCTAACAGCCTATTACAAAAGCACAACATTTGTTCCAATTTCTTTAACTAAATCTACAAACACACAGAGACACACACACGCACAAAGCTACAGTAAGAAGTCGGTTTTTGTGTGTGGTATGGGGTTGCCTGTTTGTAACAAAAACCATTCTTACGGAAAGATGACCAGGGAGAAAAGACTGAGGTATCCCAAATCGACTGAAAATCAGTGCCAGCAGATCTTATAAATCCAAATTTTTAATTTCAATATTATTGAAGGGATCATCCTGACAGAGAAAGGAACAAAAGACAGCCAACATCCAAAGATTAACTTTGAATGTGCTTCGAGAAGCCTGGAGAACAATTCCTGAAGACTACTTAAAGAATTGATAACAAAGCTTGCCGAACAGAGTTCAGGCTGTGATAAAGATTCAAGGTGTTCATACCTAACTTTTAAAATTCATACAAACCTAAGATTTTGCTGTATCTATTTATTTGGAGCAGCATGTACCACTCAGTGGTACGAGCTCAAGAAAACTTTAAATATAAAAGAGTGAGCAGTTTATTTTGGCACATAATACATTATACAAAATGGAAATGACCTAAAATTGGCAAACCTTAACATGAAGAGCTGCTGATATGAGTGTGAATAGTAATTGTGGGAAAACTGAAATGAGAGACGAATGCGAGTGAGTCAGTTTGACCAAATTTGGAAGTCTGTTTTGTAGCAGGCTACAGCATGTTACTTCTGTTTTTTCCCCACTTTTCCACAGGGGAAGCAGGAAGGAAAGATCAGCACAAGCCAACATTATTAAGCACATGTTACTCTTACTCACCTTTCACTTTAGACAAAGAAAGACCAACCTGCATAACTGTAAGCCGGGACCACACTTTCCAGTCAGGTGTTTCTCAAAACAGCCAGCTGATCTGGAACAAGATATGTATGAGCTGTGAGCAAGCACAAGAATTAATAGCAATCAAACACTGAGGGCTTTCCACGAGACTGAGAGAAAGAAATCCATTGAGAAAAATACTCACAACAGCTGCAGCATCTGTGAGAAGGGGGAGCACAGCGTTTCCACACAGCCCTGAAATGTTTCGCCACATTCTTCAAAATGCAGCTCTCTGTCATTATTTTGTGGCTTTCTTTGGCTATGGCTGTATTTGTTTATGTTTCTTAAGCTTGTTGGAGTGTTTATTAATTTACTTTTTAAAAAGCAATATTTTCATCTAATGCTATATTATGTGGCTTTCCCAGCCAGTGTACAGAATACCAAGTGTATGTAACATCATCTCACTAAAATGCAAGGTTGGGTCCTGGCATTCATGTGCATGCTGTCGAACATCCTACACTGAAAAAAAGGAATTGTCCATCTCTTGGATTTATGTAAGCATGTTGCATGTGTTTATGTATTCAACACAATTGCCTCATGCTTTACAGTTAAGTGTAACTATATAGTGTAGAAACTACATGATATACAGAGAGGGTAAATTAAATTATTCATATCATGTTCGAGTGAAGTAAGTCAATAATATAGCAATGTTAAATCTCGCGATAAAACACGTGATTTCATCTCACGCGCTTTGGATCATGGTTTTAGGAAGGCGTCCATCTCGGTCAAGGTGAGCAGTCACCTCTACTTTTTTATACTGAAAAAAGGAAATTGGATGGTTGTTACATTTACAAAAGTCTTGTTGAGATGACATGATACAATCTGGTAAGTGTGGTTAGTTGCTGGACTCATGAAATTCAAAAGATTACATGATATTTCAAACTGCAGAAAAATCACTGGAGTTACAAGAGGCAGACAGCTACACACACACCATGTGTATGCTATCGCTATTTATTGTGTGTCTAGTCTTTACCTGTCAACGACAAAAACGTACAGAAAATTCTGCATCAAGTCTTGAAATCATGGCTTTCCTACTTTTGTTAAAGTCATGCAGTTATTTGAGTTAGGTTACTAGGTGATTCCAAATTGCCCATGAATGTGAGTGCAAATGGTTGTTTGTCTCTGTGTGATAGGCTGGTGAGCTGTCCAGGGTGTACCCTGCCTCTTAAACTATCACTTCTGGCTTATGCCCCAGCTCCCCTGCAACCCGGATAAAGATAGTAGGATGGTAGTTGTTGTAAATCCATTCAATTTTTATGTTAACCAGACTCTAGACTGTGTTGAACATTATGTAATATGAAGACAACACGTAGTATTTTAGTGATAAAGTAGTATCAGGGTAAACATTATTGAATAGTGTTGGAATAAAATGATAAAATGATGAATAATTAAAATATTCCAAGAGTTCAACTTACTTCATCTAAACATGTTTCAATCATGTTTTATCAACACAAAATGAACAGGTTTACTGAATATAATTAAGTTGTGTTGATTTAACTAAGTTTTTTTAAGTTTCTGCCAAAGCAAAACAATTGTGTGCAACCAATGTCCACTATTGAATTAAGCAAATCCAACATGGTCTTTTTTTCAGTGTAACATTGTTTGACACAAAAAGCCGTCCTGAGTGGATAAAGGCAGCAGATGAAATGACGGGAGTTGCTGAGGAACATCAGTTATCTAGGCAATATTTGGCCGGTGGTTTAAATATTGTGACTGATCAAGATATGAAAAGAGTAATGCTGCTCATAGTTTTTCCCTGGATGCCATGGACTCGGCATCAGAGACAACAATTTGCAGCATTGTTTTCTTGTGTTCTGCTTTGCTAATTTCATCTGGCTCAAATCACAGGGCAGAAGATATAATCATGAACATCTGCGCTCCTTCAGCAAGCCAGCAGACTGGACGGCTATTTAGGTGTAGTTTCAATTAGAAGGCTAACGAGCCAACAATGATTCTGTTTTAGTTTTCTCGCAAATCTTTTCTCTCGTTGTACTTTTTCATCCACCTTTAAATACACACAGCTACACAGCAACAGAAGTGCGGGTCTTCTGCACATATGGGCTGTTAATAAAAGGGTGACATTTGGGAACTGTCTGCACACACAGAGAGACCATGCGGGGCACCTTTAGGACCTATATGTGCCCCCAGTCTCAATTTAGACTGATTAGAGCCTGACCTCAGCAGTGAACTGACACACACACGCAGAGGGAGAGCTCCTGCCTGTCCTGATTAAACTGTGACCCTGCCACTGACCACTGGACACTAAACACTCCCAGACCAGGATAAAACACAACTGACATACTGGGGAGACCGCATGGGGACTTCCATTATGCAGAAAAAAACGTTTTTTTAAAAAAAAAAGCTTAAGCTGTGGAACTGCATGAGGAACTCATTTAAAGCTCCTTGTCCTGCTCAAAATGTGGATAATTTCACTTTACTGCAGCGTGGAAAAGTTAAAAGTTTCCTGCTATAACGATATTTAGATTTTTCATATGCCCAGGGAGTGTTTTCTCACATATAATTAAACGTATTGGAAAACGCCGACGTGTCTGTTATCAGTTATTTTGCCTTCAAGTCCTTTCAGAAGATACTTTTTGTTTGAAAAGTACGTCAGTTAATGACAGTTTTAGTGATTATAATGATCTTATCCACATTTTTCTGCCTTCAGTGTGGTTGCGTTCAGTGTTTTGCTGCTTTGGATGTCATGCTAAAAAAATAAATGAATAAAAAAAAGTCACGCAAAATATGAAACACTTTAATTGCATCGTTTCCATGTCGTATATATTTTTTCTAGAAGAGCCCGGGTGTGAGTGAGATCATTTTCATACAGATGTCACAGATGTGCGTAATGATTGCTGCAGCTGGGATGTTATTAAGTCTGAGAATAAATGTCTGACAAATCCCAGGCTGTAAACAAATATATATATATATACATACATACACACATACATATATATATATATATATATATATATATATATATATATATATATATATATATATATATATATATATATATATATATATATATATATATATATATATATATATATATATATACATATATATATTGAGAAAAATACTCATAAATGAATGTGTTGTTGCCAATAATGTGCGGATCAGTTTGGATTTGAATTATTTCTTTAGTAGAGCATGTGTACATATTTCCATGTGTGCATGTTTTTGGCTTTTCAGGCTGAATTTTTTTTTTACAGTTGAGTAGCTCTTCTTTTGTTCTCAGAGAAAATTATCTCTGTTTAATTTATAATTTACTCCAGGTTGCTCCCAGAAGCTGCATCCTGTAGTGGGAGGAATGAAGTCAGGTCATGCACGAGGAATAACATCTGCACTCTGCTACCAAACACTTCTACCTACACACTCTCATGTGTCTGTGTCCTTACCTTGACATATGCTTCATTCTTATCCCTCACTCTGAGTCGTACTTTCATGTACTCTGTTACAAGGTCGCCTTCCAAAATGTCTCACCCAAAACTAAAGCCGAGTGGGCTTTTGTTGTTATTGCCCCCAGGCTCGGGAATAGTCTGCCATACTTTATGGTAATAAGAAAATCTGTGAAACAACAGACAATTTTAAATCAGTCAAGTCTGAGGTGCCTCACGGTTTTGTCAAGTCCACTGTGAACGTTTTCCTTCTGCACTTTCATTTGAATTCTTTCTACTGTTAAGTTATTTCTGTATATCTTTAAGTATTTTTATTTAAGTGCTTTTATAATTTTATCACATATGTTTATCTTTTAATTACTGGAACTTTTTTTTAAGTTCTTAAGCTGTAATTACTGGTGACTGGTAAGTTACTTGTGTTGGACGTAGCACATGACACAAGTGCAACCAGAAAATGTAACAGCATTCACAGGGAGATGAGGAAATGAACGTAACTTACAGAAAAAATCATTTCTTATCAGTCTTTTGTAAAACATGTAGATGTTAATAATAGTTACATGTGTGATGATGTTCATGCAAAGTGTCATTCATTGGCCCACACGTTAAGTAGGAGATCATCACCCTACTTCATAGCACTCGACCATCAGTACATCATTATAGTGGGATTTTTTTTCCTTTTACTTGCTTTGCAATGACTGCAGGTGATTGCTCATCATGATCTGTTATTGCATGTGATTTACATGTCTGTATTCACATGTCTGTATTCATTATCAGTTGCTTGTTTACTTGTTATACTGTTACATGTTGTATTTGTTCTCATTTCTGCTGCCCTCTTGGACAGATTAATCTCAATGAGACTTTTACCCGGAAAAAACTAAAAACATTTTTATCATGTTATTTGTTGTGTTGGGGTTTTATGTTTTCTAAGTAGGTTTTTGGACCTGGAATGCAAATATGCCTGCCTGCAAAGCACTTAGGGTTAGCTCCTCTTGTTTTAAATGGGCTAAATAAGTAAAAGTGACTCGACTTGGCTTAAAGAAGTGATAGCATACTAAAAAAAAAACTTACTTAGCGTCTCTGTGAGGAAAAATTGGCCCTTGTAAGCACAGAGTAAACAGACCCAGAGATAGTTTTATCCTGGGTGAAATCCCAATTGAGCAACTTTCCTGTCGTCACCCTCATCCCCCTCATCTGAATCATCCACCCCTCTGCTCCTTTTTTCCCTCCCTTGGGGAACCCTCAGCTGGTTTCCAGGTGAGTGCATAAAACAGCCTGCAAGGAGACAAACTACCACTGACTTTCTTATCAACAGAAATACCAGCATAAATTATATTTAATAGTGTGTTGGAACAAGTTTTCCTGTAGCTCACATTCCTTAATACACATGTATTCAAAAGTATCTCCTGCAGATACCAGGCATGCATTATGCATGACAGTATCTGATAAGCACTGTAGGAAAATAATGACTGCAGCCCGCCCTTTATCTTGTTCTGCGATGTAGATAGAGAGACCATATATTAACTATGAGTGAGGAAAATAATATGGTTTTAATTACTTCTTCTTTTTTTATTTAATTCATAGAGCTTTAGTAGTATTATTGTTTTCTTATCAGTGCTTCTCCAGCGTCACAACTCACAGAGTGGAGACAGTTTTTTTAAGGAAAATGTTTTACATTGTTTGTTTATAAGATTATTTCTTGACAGCCAACACTTCAGTGCACATTTTTTTCCTGTCCGTCATCAAAAAAATCACCATTAAACTAAATCAAACAATGTGGTGATGTGCAACTGCTCTGTGGGGACAGAGTGATGACTATTGTGTGGTTACCACAGCATGCCAAGGTCAAGACCCTGCACTGAAGCTCACGATAACCAAGATTAGCATGGTGGTGTCATGAACACACAAACACACACACAGACAGACATTGGCCGTGGCTTGTAACCTTTTGACCCACTGATCCGCATTCACAGATGTTTATTTATTGATTCCGCCCATCCTTAACAGCATCCATCATCACTGTCAGGGTGGAGGAGGAGTGTGTGTTTGGGTGTGAGGGTGAGGGTGCCATATTGAGTGCTGAGAGATGTGCTGGGGGATGATATTTAGATGCATTAAAATTAAAAAGAAAGATTCAGGGTTACGCTGTGTTGTTTGTTTGTTATTGAATGTTAAGGTTTCTAGAATGAGGACATTTCTGAAAAGTCAGGAAGGTTTCACTGACTGGAATTCTTGAATTTGAAACTGACAGTGAAACTGATAGTTGCAGAGGTTAGAGAATAATTTATATTAAAGAAGCTCATCACATGATCTAAAGTGTATGTTTTCACTATGTTATGTGTTTTAAAATCTTGTTTCAGGAAAACCAGACTGGCTCCTGCAAACAGTTCTTTTTTCCATGACATCAGTTGGTTAAATTATTGCCAGTAAAGATTTTTATTATTTTTTCTTCATCAGTGTTAATTTGGATAAGTGATTTGGGGGAAATGTGCAGGATTTGTTCAATAACACGCATACTTGACCATTGTCAGCATGCTTGTTAACATCTGACCACAGCTGTCAGTGTCAAAAACAGTATGACATTTCAATTTAAAGCGGTTAGATGTTGTGTTGTGTGATTTCCTTGCACAGTTGTTAATGGATGCTGATGCCACTTTCCAACCTTTGTTGTGTTTCTGCCTGGCTGGAAGTCATATTTCCAAAGCTAACAGCTTTTCCAGTCAACTGCTGCCTGACTGGAATAATATTTTTTCAGCTTACTTATCATATTTTCCAAATTTTAACCTTCAGTCAGTGAGCACACGCTCTGGAAGCAGCACAGAGCCAGAGGTTGCCGGCCAACTTAATCAAACTTGTGGAGGGTACTGGCAAAGGAAAACATTTAATTTAGAACAAACTATCACTTTCGATTAAATGAAAATCGTAAGCCAAATTTTGAGCATTTCTTTTCAAATATATCATTTGTCTTGGAGATGATAAACAGCAGCCCCGCTCCTGCTGCCGTCCCACTCCAGGCCATAAAGGTGGGCTGTTTTATGTTCTGTAACCCTCACTGCGTAATGGTTTTCAAACCTCTGAAACAAGGAAAAACAAGGTGCCACCTTAAAATTTATGAGACATTAAATCCCTTTACATTAAATCTCAGTCAATCCATCATCATTAAGGCTTATCAAAATAATCACCAAGCCTGTAAAACAGCTTAACTAGTGCTTCAGCTGAGGTGTGAGGAAGAGGTGTGTGTGTGTGTGTGTGTGTGTGTGAGAGAGAGAGAGAGAGAGAGAGAGAGAGAGAGAGAGAGAGAGTTTGTGTGAGTTTATGTGTGTGACTCTCTGTCTCGTTGTTCCAGTTTGGATCTCATTGACAGAACAGGTATTTCTCTTTGTATAAATACAAGTGAAAATGTGCTTCAGCAAATTTTCATTATAACAAACTGTGTCCAGTGTAAAACCAGGATAGAAAAACATCAATTACATGTGTGAATAACTACACAGCTGGGTACTAAATGCTATAATTTGGTGTCTAATAGCATTTAAGTCTTGAGCAAAACTTCCCAGTTTAAGAGACAAATAGAAAGATTTGTTCTTTTCATTTATATTTTAAGATTTTGCTGTTAAACCCGTAAATACCAGAGCTAATTGTAATAAATAGCTATTCAATAGCTAACTTAATTTAAAGATATATTTTCATGCACTTTTCTTAAAACTATGTATTAGTTTTTCTCTTTTTTACCAAAGTAGAGTTTATGAAAAGGGTAATTTAGTCACCTTGTGCCCTCAGAATTTTCTCGTTTTCATTGTTTTCATCTATCTTCATTGCTGAGAATGAATGAAACAGTAGCATAAATGCTTGTCCTCTACTTTGTATATTTTTATTTTGGATCCAGAAAATTTTTTGACAGTGTTTAGAAAAAAAATGCATTTTCATGTTTCACTTTCTCACCCTCCTCTGACTTTTTTCTTTTTCAGTTTTAAACATATACCTTTCTGCTTCGCTGATGCTCAGTAGTGCAGCTCAGTCTTTATATTCCTCTTAAAAGCCAACTCCGCCTTTCCCTGTTGACAGACCGGACCGAGCCAGCCGCTGATTCAGAGCGTGCCCAGTGGAGCCCGATTAAAGCCCCCAGTGGTTTCTGGCTGGCAGATCACAGTTTAACTAAAAACTAAAATGGACAGCTCACAGCTCACGAAGCTCAGCTCACTGGAACTCAAATCAAAGCCTTCCTTTTCGGACAAATTTGGACAAATTTTGTTGTGTATTTTGGCACTTTTCGGCACAGAGATTCACAATAATGGCAGAAGATGTGTTTATAGTCATAATGAATAAAAACTGGCAGTATAATGTATTTCCTCTGCAGCGCAAGTATTGGATAAACCTAGTGTGACCTTTCCCAGAGGCTGGCTTTGATCACCACAGTGTGTTCATGCATCTGTTTGACAGTGATGGATTAGGGAAGGTCAAGTTAAACACAGGCCAAAGAGAACATAAAAAAACTCTGTTTTTCAGACTTTCATGTTCTTGTAAAAGTCCTTTGAGAAATCTGCAGCTCGTCTGCTATCAGCTCCATCGTTTTACATTTACTAACACACCCAAATAAACAAACCAACAATGTGCCTTTGCCCTAAGAGGTATATGTAAAGCACTCAATTGGATAAGTAGTACCTTGCTATTAGGCACCAAGTAAAACTGTAACTGGGTAAACACAAGACCTCTCATTTACTGCATAGTGCCATTTTAGGATAACTTGGGCTTACATCCTCTTGATTTAATTGTCATCATATCTAAGCAGTCTAAGCATTTTTAAAATATGCTGCTTTCACTCTATGACTGCTGATATACTGTTTCAGTGATCTTGTTTGTTTACATTAAAACAATTAAGGCTAATAATTAATGTCAAAACAATATCTGCTTGATCTGTATTAAGGCATGCTGCAATATAAGGATTTTTGTTGCTTGTGACACCTAAATTGAAGGTGTAAACACATCCAGTCAATGAAATGACGACCAGGAACTGAATGACCATAGAAGCAAACAAAGTCAAAAACATTTTGTTATTTATTTGTTTTGCTACCTCTATTATGAGGTTGTAATGAAAAACTTGGACAATTTATTATTCACCAAACTTTTCAATAAAATTTTGATCAAATATCACAGAAACGAAAAAATAATTGTGTGTCCTGTGAAGTCATTTTTACTTTTCACTCTCTCCCCGTCTCTGTAGACACTGGTTTAATTATGTTTTAGTATTTCAGCATTACATTTCATTTGCATTGCTTTCTTTGTACCTGGATGGCTGAAATCCATATTGACCAATGAGGTGTTTCCCAAATTTCCAAGCGTTTTCACTGCCCCTGGTGGGTCACTTCAGTACTGCAGGTGGATCCAAAAAAAGTCACCTTAAAATTGCTAAAAAAAAATAGATTGATTTTGTAATATTTTTAGTATTCCAACTTTCTTTAATGCAATATCTCTTTAAAACCCTTGAAACAGAGCTGTTACTGTCAAGTGGAGGAAGAAAAGCTGTTACTGGAGAAGAAATAGCAGCAATGAGAATATACGAGAGTCAGAGAAAAGATAAAGGACAACTTCATCTTAGGCTCGTGTGATGATTAGAGCTTAAAGATTAAGATTTGCTTTTGGGGATATAAAAAAATCAGTCATCAATGGCAAGGTTTTTTTAATATGTGCAGAAAACATTTTGGCACTAAAATGCAACAGTCAAAAGATGCCAAGTGATGTTGACGTGTATCTTTGGAGGTAGCCATGATGCACACGTGCATCCAAAACAATTTTATCTCAACTCAAGCAGCTGGTCAATTATTAAGAAAAGCCAAAAATGAAAGTCTTGACGAAAATTTGGACCAGTAAAATTAAAGCACCAGCTTTAACATGTGATGTTAAAGGCATGTTTCACATTGCTGCGGTCCTGGGCCAAGTTAACTAAAACTCCACCATCCCAGAATGTGAAAACACATTCTGGACCACAAATCACTCCAGATTCTGTACTGTTCACCAATTTCACCGTATGTGCATTACTGTGCAGATGTTTGGGGCAATACTTATAAATGTTCGCTGTCATCAGTCTTCATATTACAAAGAGGATAATCCATAAAACTGGTTACAGAGATCATACAAATCCACTATTCTTAAAATCATAAACACTAAAATTCACTGATCTGGTCCATTTTCTTACTGCGCAAATTATGTATAAAGCCATAAACAACCTACTTCCTTACAATATTGCTAAAAGTGAACAGCGATAAAATTTGAGAAGGGAATTAAATTTAAAACATCCCTGAATCTGTACAACACTAAAAAGCTTTTACAGCTCTGTGTGTGGAGTGAAGCTGTGGGATAGACTAAGTGAAGAACTGAAGCAATGTCTCAGCATGACTCAGTTTAAATAGCGGTTCAAAAATATGGTTTTTGCAAAGTACAGGGAGGAGGCAGGGCTTTGATCGGGTGTTCTCTCACCCACTATTTTCACACTAGGGATGCGTATGGGTGCTTGTATTACTGGGGTTATCATGTTAGTTACTAAATAGTAGAAAGGGGGTGTGAATAAATAAGCTTATCCTTCTTCCTACTCCTTTTTGAACATGCAAGTAATTTATAATTATTATTTCTTTGTTTTCCTTTTGTTTTGCTTTGTTTGTTTCTCTTTTTTTCTCTGTTGTTGTTAAACTATTTTAACATGTTCAAAATAAAGTTACAATACAATACAATCCCTCCAAATCTTCTATTTAGCAAATGTTTGCACTCAAATTACAAGTGAACTCAGCACATTTAATTATTTTTTTAATCACTGTAATAGCTTTACCATAGAATTAAAGGGACTGCACAGTACAGCTAGTCTTGGTCTTTCCCTCCTGTCAGTTTTCGGGGGTGAAACACCACCCACAGAGGAGCGATGTGTATCAAAGTCATAAACTTTTTAGTTGCAGTTAAAGAGCTCAATAAATACATCAAAATTTTTCGAGGTCTGGCATCAACAGGTCTCACTCTGTGCATCAAAAGAGTCCCTCCTCAGTCAGCACAGCGGTGCAGTAAACACAGGGACATCAGTTTCAGCTACGCTGCCTTTCTGTTGCCTAGCTGCCTCCATCCTCACATCTCCGCTTTAATTAACCGTGCTGTGCACTCTGGTTTGAATAAATACACCGAGCGATTGAAGTAAAGTGAGGTTTCACATGGTTGACTTTTATAGAAAATCTGTGTTATGCATCAAACTGCAGCAAACTGACAAGCATAGATGAAGATGAAGGTGATTAGCAGGGACCTTTTTGCCAGATGGATCCTGAATGTAATTAACCAAGTGGCCATTCCAGGTGATTCATTCCCATGTTTACCATTGGCTGGACTTGAAAAAAATACAAATATAAACTGTTCACACACTTTTTTGTGTTATTCTGTGTATGTCTGAAGTCTGCACGAAAAGGATAGAGTCCAAAGTTATGACTGTTCGAGGCACGACTGCCAAAATAACAGGAAATAATACGTGGTTGAAATAAAGCAGAATTTACCCATGACTTTTGAAATGTTAACTGATGCTATGGCGTGGTACAGGCTGACAAACTTTATTATTCTCAAATATTATATTTTACACTTAAACCTTTACCATTTTCTTCTTCTCTCAGCACTTTTATGTCAAGCTTTCTGTATTGTAATTTGTTTGTACAGAGGTGTAAAGTTAATCCTTTTTCTCTTGCTGTCTCTTTTTAATTTGCTAAAGTTATTTCTCTTTTGGGCTTTGTCACTGGCAGCCTCCTTATGACCCTATTAATCTCCAACTTCCCTGCTCTGCTTTCATCACACGCTCAGTCAGTGTCTGATGTCTTCAGTGCTTCCTTCCTTCCTTCCTCTGTCTGTCTGTCTCACTTTTCATCTCCTCTCTCTTTTATCTCTCCACTTTCCTTTTTTCTTCTCTTATTAGTCTTTCTCAGTGAATCCCCCTCCCTCCTCAAGCTCTGATGGCAACACAAAAACACACATGCAAACACAGATTTGCTTTATAACACTATACACATAAGGAACGTTTACAGAACACATAAATCTGCACTTGTCCACAGGAGTGTCTATAAAAAAGCTGCTTCAATTCATTTTTTTTTGCTGCTGCTAAACAGCTTCACTTTACGGTGCTGGTGTGTGAGTGTGTAAGGAGAAAGCATGTAAATGCATACGAGGAGATATATCTTTCTTGTTGTTTTGTGACTGGCTTGTCTTTATTGTTTCATTTAATACTAAAAATGTTCTTTATATAAATGTATGTTTTTGTCATCCACATGACAACACACATTGATTTTTTTCACTTCCTTCATTGCTCATTTATTTCTCTGGGTTCAACCAGCCATACAATTAATGTGTAAAGGATACAGTTAGGTTAGGCATAGGTTAAGAAAACCCGAGTTACCTTCAGGTTTTGTGTGTGTGTGTGTGCGTGTGTGTGTGTGTGTGTGTGTGTGTGTGTGTGTGTGTGTGTGTGTGTGTGTGTGTGTGTGTGTGTGTGTGTGTGTGTGTGCATGCTTGCATGTGTGTGTGTGCTTGCATGTGTTTCACTCATAGGAACTCTGCTCTATATGTGAGCTGGTAAAACAGAAATACACTCCCTTTAAGAGAACATAAACCCTCTGTGATTTACAGTCAGTGTCCAGTCCAATTACCTTTACATATCCCCACATCACTCTCTTTGTGTTGCTCACACTCCCACATACGCACTCTACAAATTTTACTGCACCTCACGCTACACCTGAGAAATGAGGGTCACAAGGTTTATGGCTTCACGTGAAGGGGAGCAGCGAGATGAATGGTGCAGAAAAAAGACTGAAAGTGAAAGAAAGGATTTGAGAGAACAGGAATTATGTGAAATATGAAATGCAAACATGCAAAACAGGATAGAAGAGCAGAAGTATTTATGAGGAGAACTGACTGGAGGAAAAGGGGAAAGTTAATCAAATGGAAATACATCAAATGAACAGTAAAGGATGGGGTTGAAATGCATACATGCAGCTGCATGAAGTGTGATATTTCCCCTTCGTTCCAAGACACACAGAGTACTGGTGGCATTGCTGCTGTGGAAGTGGAACCGACTGCTCTCTTTGGCTTGCGGATTCTTTTAATGCCAAAAATTTGGTTTGCGTTGCCAAAAAGGAAAAAAGAAAAGAATTAACATTTCAAAAAGTGTGAGCGTGACTGTGTAGAAAGAACACATATAATTCAAAACTTCTGACTTTGGTCCTGGATGGTTATTGATCTTTTTATTTTGTCCACTTTTATCCAATAATTTCATTCACGTTTCAGATTTCCAGTGCAAACAAGATTCTGCTGAGAGGCACTTCAGAAGTGGCAGACTTCATTTGCTAACACAAAGTCTCACAGAAAGTAACTTTCTGTGAGACTTTGTGAGCAAAATAAATATATAATCTTTCAGCTGGAAACTCTAAAGTAATAAATAAATCAGTAATTTGAAAAAAAAACAATGTGGACATATCTATGAAGATTTCCAGTGTCAATGTCTCTCATTTTTACTACCTCTTTCAGTTTGATTTAATTGTCCTTCCTATGTTAATAGTAAAATTAGAAATTGGATTCTTCTTCTTCAGCTGCTCCTTGTATGGGTTATCATCAGCTGCCTCCATCTCTCTCTATCTCTGCCACTCTCTTCTGTCACACCACCTCTGCATGTCCTCCTTCACTACATCCATCAGTTGCCTCTGTGGTCTTCCTCTTTTCCGCCTCCTGGGCAGCTCCATCTTTAAGATCCTTTGTCCAGTATATCCACTATCCCTCCTCTGCATATGTCCAATCCATCTCATCCTTGGGTCTCTAATTTCATCTCAAACCGCTCATCATGAGCTGCACCTCTGATACTCATGCCTAATCCTACCCCCAACTAAACATGCCATAGCTGACATAGACACCAGTGAGAAAAAAGACAAGCTGGACCACGAATGCGAAGCACTTGTCCTTTTGACGGCAGGATCTGATAGAGAGTGTCTTTAAAACCTCAGTTGATGGTTTTAAACCACCATAAACACAGGAAAATGTGTTTTAGTAACTGGTTTAAGCAAAATAAGCTCCTCTCTTATATTTAATGTTGATGGCTTACCCTCCTAAACACAAATGTGCGATTTAATGAGCGGCTTTAACCACATAAACATAAATGTGCTTTTAATGGCAGGCTTTAACTTTATAAATACGGGTTTGTTTTTCTGCGGCCTCGACTCTTCTTCTGATTCTGCCACCACTGATGAAGTACAGACTACCCCTTTAATCCCTTGCAGCCCCCCTCCCACCTACCTTACCTTTAAGTCTGGCTTTTAAAGTGTGGCAAACATAACTCAGAGCCCAGAGTCTTAATGTTTTCCTCTTGTGAATGAAACCTCTTTAATCCCCCCTAGAAGGTCATGGGATGAAGGGGTTGCGGCGCTGAACTCATCTGGCATATATTTTATTTCCACATGTACAAACATGAAATGTGCATCAAATACAAACGTCTCTCCCTGTGCACATGACACCCACCATGGAAACCAGGTTTGCTACAAATTGTGTTTACGTGCAGCCAGACTGCATTAATGATTTACATTTAGTGGTTTTATGTTCGTTTGGATTCGTGAGCATCACTTCAGCCAATGTTATTGAAAATATTTTCATAAACGCTGCATTGTTTGCAGACTATTTTGCAGCCAGGTATCTGGTTTGTATAAGTGTTGGAAGATTACTTCTGAAATATAATAGTTTATTACTAGTTACTGTTCTAAAATTAGGTAATGTTAAGTGTTTTAATGACAGCATCAAAGTAATGTAAGTAATCACATTGGATCATTTTTTGATTACTTTTTCTAACAAATGTTTATAACTGGGAAGCAGAGACCTTCCAAAAACATTAATTTAAATCAGACAGTGTAAACCTCACAACAATACTCAACATTAAATCCTAATAAACTTTAATCAAAGCAGAAATAGATGTTTTGAACACACATAAATACCATGGTGGGACAGAGGGTACATTATTTGATGAGATTTATTGTGTCAAATTAACAAACCTTTTAATCTGACATAGATTGAGTCACACTCTGACTTCATCTATCACAATATGCCTTTTCTAATTAAAGTGGGAAAATGTTTTGAAACTTCAGCAGTGAAATGTGTTTAAAGGTTTGATGCAAATATACAATATAATTTCCCCTGAGGCAAAATTTAGATTTCTGCAGGGCACGAATGTAAATGGGTGACATCACTGCTCACATTTATGCTTGTGCTGATACATTAAGTGTTAATTACAATGTGGACGCGTCCTGGTGCTTCATATGCAGTGCCAAAAAAATGTAAAAAATAAAATAAAATGCCGGGACTTTTTCCCTCCTTGGTCCGCTCTTTGTTATAGTCAGTTTGTCCCTCTAATTTTTTCCACTCCTTTGTTCATTCCCTCATGTCCATTTCCATACTTTCAGCAGTCTCACTCCAGGAATTTTGCTGACATTTGTGAGTCCTTGTATAGATGCTATGATTATTATTCTTTATACTGAGGTGATGATTGTTATTTCCTCAGTGATAAATTCAAAAAATGAACAGGCCAATCACAACAGTTGTGGGCTGCGTCGACCTGTTGCTCCATTTCTTAGGAGGTGCGTGCCAGGTTACGCTTCAGTGCATACTTTAGTACATACTTTATTAGGCACCTATCAACTAACCAATAAGATACTGTTAACTTTTTAAATATAAGTTTAGCATTTTATTTCTATTAATTATATTTCTGTTCCTGTTGATGTGCAACAACTCCTCTGTCACAGGGGAGTTTCTGACGCTCCAGCTGCTAAATGTTACACTATATAAACAGGCAAATCAACTAACTGTTTGTCTGTTCCTTGAAAATGAGCCAAAGAATAAAAATTTCATCCCTATTTGCATAAATATGAGAGGTTTTGGACAGGACAGCTAAACAATGACATAAGACTCATTAAAAACCAATAGAGTCAGATATGATTAATCATTCAAAATACTTTATGACTAATATAATCGCATAGTCTCATAACACTGTAAGAAATGTAGATTTAGTAAGTAACTAGGTAAAATGTATTTAAAGTACATTTAAACACAGCTTTCGCTACCAAAGTGCTGTACACGTACATGCAATCATTTTTAAAAAGTCAAAGGTCCACACAGAATACAACAATAGCAGGGCATTTGTAACGACAACAGCAAGATGCAAGCAGCTGCAAAACAAAATTCAGACACAAACAGAAAAAGATGAATTAGGTGGTGCACACAGCTGTGAAACTGACAGCAGTTCTGTTTTGATGCAGAACGAATAATAACCTCAGACTGTAAATAGTCACCAGTGAGGTCAAGTGTCTGGAACTCAGTCCTCTGTTTCATCGACATATGATGGGTTACATATACACAATGTTCTCTGCAACAAAGACAAATAGCAACAAAAAATTTGCATGAAATAATTTTAATTTTCAAGACGCAACAAAATTTTGGTTTCTGTTGATGCTCTCAGATGCGCATTTAACATATGCATATGCAATCGTGCATAAAGACCAGTGTGTCTTTGTACTTCTTTATCTATATATGTATGAGGGCATGAGATGACATTTCACTGAGCCTTACTCTTCACGTAACAAAAACTGCTTGCCTAACCACGACCCTAACCATAACCAATGACATAACCTTACTCTAACCTTAAACAAAGTCTCCACCTTAATATTTAATCATTTATGCTGTGGGAACTTGCTTTAAGCCCCTGACACCCACAATGTGTGAGCATATTAAGGTCCCCACAAAATGAGAAATGCAGGACTTGAGCCACACAAAAACATGCACACACTCACACACACACACACACACATTCAAACCCCTCTTTAGCCCTCAGGCTAATTTCCTATTTCCATGCGGCGCCTTGTCGTAATCCTTGATTTGACTGCTGAAATGACTCCCCAAAGTTAAACCATACACACACAAACACGATCCTGCACACACAAATACACAGACAAAGTGTTTAACCTTCCCACCAGCAGCCCTGAGGAACCCCCAAAGGTCTGTACAATCTCTGCACACAGAAGCAGATGTGTTTGGGTAACATGGGCAGGGTGATTTCAGAGTTTACCTTTCTTTATTATCTTTGTTATCAATCAGTCTTTGATTGTAAGTCACTAATTGTTTTATATATTTTTTAAACGCAGTATAATTTTGAAGATATGCCATATTATTAGAAAATACCAATCCTCAAGAAATGAATAGAGCTTTATTCATTCATCAGCCTGATTGATGGTTCAGCTTCTAACGCTACTGTAAGGAAAAAGATAGAAATTCACAAAAACAACAACAAAAAGCAACAAATTCTGTATTTGCATGAAACTTATCCATCACTGACACTTGCAGTGCACAGTCATTTGATGCCAGGCTCCCCAGTGTTCATAGATTATACTCCACTCCTCTTGTTTGGCCATGAATAAGACTGTCCTTGGTCTTGTGTTGGCAGTTTCCTTTTGAAAATGCCAAAGAATAAAGTGTTTTCTTGGCAGGAACCATCGTGGATCAGTAGATGATGCGAGCCCAATAAACTAAATGTGGGGCAAAGGATTTGTTTGTGTGGAAACATGTGTTTGACTCTTCATTCTGAGTAGTCTGAAAGTAGTCTGACATTTTGATAAATCTAACAAGCATGCAAGTCACACATTTAGCATGAAAGGACATATTTTATTTGAGTGAAATCTAAACTCCTTTGATAAGTATAAATTTTATTCCTATGGTCTTATTTGACAGTCTGCTTATACTCATCTGCTCCTATTGTCTTTTATGTAAACTGTTTGAGCTGTTGCTACAACTGTTGTGTGATTCCAGCTGCTTTGCTCTCAGGGAATCACCTTTGAGTTTTAGTACCGGTGCATTCATCACTTAACGTGTCTTTGTCAGCAGCATGTTTCTTATGAGATTCACATGATCTGTGTCACTTTATGGCACCGCCCTTTGTGATGACTTGTATTTTTCACTGGGAGGTGGAAAAATGTGAAAAAGCGTGCATGTGCAGCGTTTGCTCTCACTTGAGCCTTTTCTGCTTTCTTTGCCAATACTGAATGAAAAGCCTCTCAGTGTTGACTCCTGAGAAACAGATCCAATTAAAAATGTCTGATATTATCTAGTTATGATGGATTAGGAAAAAGGAAATATATATTGTGAAGCTCCATGTAAAGTGGGACACCAAATCACTCATGCCAGATGCACGAGAGTGTCAGACTGAATTTATTTCAGTATATTATTTCCCAGCTGTGAATGCAAGTCTTTAAAAACTGTGCTTGTGTATATGTTAATTGGCACAAATAATATTGTGCCTCCTGCTAAATAAAGATGCTTTGAATAAGCTATAACAGCAGAACCTGCCTTTTCACCATTTGCTTTAAATGAAAGGTTTTTCTCTTTCATTCTGTTTTGGCAGAGGCATGAGCAGCTCTGCAGAGGGACATTTCCACGCACCGCACATGAAACAGCAAGTGAAAGAAACTGCACCATTCAGCAGACAGATTCAAATCAATTTGATTTGGCCAAAAGCTTCAAAGAGCAAAAGGCTGCCTGTTGCTAAGCACAGACACAGATACAGAACCACACAAATGAGTAGACATCAAGACACACATGCAGAGTGTTACTTCCTGATGTGATAAGTCTTAATCACAAGTCAATGGAGCAGACAGGGAGGCAGCTTGGTGTGCACAGTGGCAGGTCTGACACACACACACACTCACACACACACAATTCATTCCACAAACTCAGTCCAGTGGTGGGGACTCCCTGGGGACTTGCAGATTAGCCATGGCCACAGCCACTAATCCCTTCACATACCTACACTCACCCCACACAGAATTTCTGTCTCTGTCTCTCTCTTTTTTCTTTTTTACTTCCATATTTGGGTGGAACACCTGAGGACTGAGTATGCTGGAAAAAACTGTGCAGTGCAGCCTGAAGTGACCGTTTTTCAAGAAAAAGTAAAGACAACGTCAAGAATAAACTTTTACATTTAAAACATTTTTTAATCTGATTAGATTTATATATTAAATGTTTTTATCCAACCATATTATTATGGTTATTAACTCTGCTTACTCTGCTTACGGCGCCACATCTGTCACCATTTAAACTAACCACAGGCAGGCGTGATGGCTTTGCAGTTGGCAGCCTAACTGATCATGGTTGTTTGCCCCTGTATGCTCTGATATGACCCTATCAACTATTTTTGTCCTCTAGGCACAAAATTAACTTGGTGTGATTATCCACACTCAGTTCAAATGAAGCTCGATTGTGCAGTCTCATATGGTAAAATCCTGCATTTGGATAAGCCATTCGTACAAACAGATCGCCTGCTTATTCAGACTTATTCAGACCTCAATTCTTTCCTTGCTTCCTTCATATCTTTCAAACTGTGTAATTAAAGGGAACTGTTGTAAATAAAAGCTTCACTCTCAATTGGTTTCCTCTGCCTAAATAAAGCTATACTGACCACAGTCCTTAATGAGCACTGTCAGACTGAACCCAACAATGGTTTATAACAAGCTGCTTGAACAAATGACCTAAAGGGTCCACCTCAATCACCTCCTGGGGACTCGTTTCAGCTCATTAATGTAGAGCTTCATTCATTCAAAAATGCATTTCCTGTTGTCACAATGCAGCTAGGATTTTTTATTTTATTTTTATTTTTTTTGCCACCCCAGAATAACTGGAAGAATTTGGAGCCACAAAGTAACATTAGCATTAATTTAATTTATCTAGTAAATGTTCTACAAGCTAGTTGCTAACTCTCTATCAGTGTTTAAGCGCTGAGCAGGTGCTCTTTCACGTGTTTGCTAAAGCTTATTTTTTCCTTACAAACAACTGCCTAAATGCAGCATTTTAAAGGTTCCATGTCTGAAATGAGCTAAAGAACAGGAGGTGGGACACATTCAGAGATGGTTTAGTGACGTAGCAGTGGATCTGTGGAACATTCAGCTGTTATGCATGCATGCACACACAAAGCAAACCAAGCTTCAGTCAATACGTCTGCCCTGCGCTGGTGCTGCCCAGTGCAGTGTCATTGAACAGGTCACTGAAAGGTGAAAGGTTTAAATTCAAAAAGGACACATGGAGAAAAAAAGAAATGAGGAATCGAGAAAGTTAGCATTAGAGCTGAGGGGGTTGTTCTCCAGAGATTTACTGAAACCACTCTGCTCTACCTTTAACCCCTGTGTTTGCTCTGCCATCAGAAGGAATCCATGTGAAGAAAAGAAGAAAATCTTTAGATGAGCTTGGAAATTTTGCTCAATTACTCATCCACGTGTCTATCTAATCTCAAAAGCACTGCAGCAATGCGTGCAAAGGGAAAATGAAAGAAAGTTTCAAATGAAATTAAGACAGACTGTGTTTTATATCCATTGCAAACTGAGGATGCTACATCTGCTTAAAAATGTTACTTGTGGGGCAAGTTTTCTATTCTTCCCCTACAATACAGACACTTTATTTAAAAATATGAAACAATGGCCAACACGATTAAGTACCTGCACAGTTTGTGGCTGTGTAACTATACATAGATCTGCACGCTGAAATGGCAGATTGCCTCCAGAACTCTTAATTATTTACAAGAAGAAAAATGTCAACCTCTGCAATTCACTGCATAAACGACGAAGCCTTTTAACTGCACTTCATTCAGGTGAGATGGCTTAACAACATATAATCACTCCCCAGCTACAACTTTACCACAAGTATCTGATGGTTTCACAGCGGCTAAGCTGTCTGCGTTGTAACTAAGACGAGGTCGCAGGGTCAGAGGTTAAAACCACACTGGCTCCTACTGGGAGATTTGGTTTCCTAATATATGTGTGCGTGCATGTGTGTGTGCACGCCATGTTCAGCTTCTTCACCACTCCATAAAAATCATTCTTCTCAGGCTGACCACCAACTCAATATCCTCTGTGGTTTGTTATGTCAGTTCACAAATGTTTGCTTGTTTTATTTTGCCTCTTTCCATCCCGCAGCTTTTCCTCTTATTTAAGTTCTCATTCTTTTACACCTCTTGTTGTTTCCAGTCGATCCCACATTATTCCTTTCTATTGTTTTCATGCAATATTTCATTAAAATCATTCCCAGTATCTCCCTCTCTCTTTTGGCATGTTTGTATTTTTCACTTTATCTTTCTCCTTATAACTTTGTTCTCTTTTAAGCGGACATTTAATTCTTCCACTTGTGCCGTCATCATCATCATCAAGATCCTCTCGCAGATCCTCTGATTTCTGTTGGAAGAAAATCCGGGGCCAAACTAAAAGCAGATTACAATTTCTTCTTAAAATGGGAAAAGAGAACAAGAGCTGGTCCACTTTTAAAGGATTATCAGTTTTAAACCCAGAAGAAAGAAAAAAGATACCTTTCAAATTTAAAAGGATTACCTTTCTGCCTTGAAAACTGAACAATGGTCAGGAGGAGGAAAACAATCTGCCCGATGGGTTAGGGTTTGCTAACAAAAACTGTCCATTTAGCTTCTGAATTATAATCGCATTGCACCCTTGTGGTAGCCTGTGGGTGGTCTAATCTCACAAACAATTTGGTAGTGAGTTATAAAGCTATAAAAAATACATGTTGACATTTTCTGTTTGCCTTTCCCTTAATGCAAAGTCTTGTAACCTATCACATGCTCTATGAAGTCACTGTTGGCTCTTGATCTCTTCCATGACCTGAAATATCTCTCAGACAAAATAGCAGATTGAAGTTTGGCTGCTTGAGCTGTGCACAATGAGAACCATACTCTGTTTCTCTGTATGAAACTAAAGATCACAAATATAAATCAGAATGCTGAGAAAACCAACATAAATATTTAATCACTTAAAAACACACACACACACACACACACACACACACACACCAGAAGAGCTAGAAATCTTTAATAATCTTGCTTTTAAATCAAAAGTTAAACAAAAGTTCAGGTTAAATGCATCCAACCACACTTAATCTGCTGACACTGGTTAATATGTATGCATCAGGTTGTTGCTTTTTTTGCAGGTCGTATGACGGGGGATATTTCTTGGCTGTGAACAGAAACTTC
This sequence comes from Perissodus microlepis, assembly GCF_051167445.1. Classification (NCBI taxonomy): domain Eukaryota; kingdom Metazoa; phylum Chordata; class Actinopteri; order Cichliformes; family Cichlidae; genus Perissodus; species Perissodus microlepis. The sequence continues at coordinate 7,928,412 of NC_140480.1, read as the reverse complement.
CTGGATTGTCCACTTGCTTCCTGGCAACTTGATTTAAAAAACAAAAACTCAGGAAGGACGTGTTAGCCTAGCTAGTTCCATAGACTGTATATAAAAGATGGGCATTGACATTTTGAAACATGAACTAAGTCCTTTGACCTTTGCAGTAGTGACTTGCCAGTCACAAGTAGACATTTCCAGAAGCACAAATGCTTCAACATCTTTTTACACATAATTTACAAAATCAACATCAAGTTGTATTCAGTGAGATTTTAAACTAGCAACTGACACCATAAACTTATCAGGAAAGTCTCTGCTGAGGTCATACAGCAAGTGACCAGCGTAGGGTCATTTAATGAGAGATTGATTTACAGTCTAACTTCTTTCTTCTTACAGAGAGTCACCACCTGCTAACCATTAAAAAGAATGAACAGCTAGGACAATTAGGAAAATACTTCTTGTCTCAGAGTTTGAGACTGATCCTATCTTTATTTAGAATAAGGAGAAGTTTAGTGTAAATTATTTCCTCTTGATGTAATAAATATGTCTGTTGGCTTGATGTTCGCTTTAGTGTACAATGAGGTGCAATGGGCTTTGAAGTACTTAAGATTTACCCAATCAGTAGTTATTTTAACTCCGCAAGTGCTGCAATTCAGTAATGCAGCAGGGTGTATACCAAAAAACACATATTTATATACTTCCGCTGCAAATATTTTTTGGTGTGTTATCGAAGCTAAACACATCCCAGCCATTACCATTCAGTGTGATATGGGACACATGTAATTGGAACAGTTATAAAAAGAGGGTAAATGATGAAAGGAAACAGGGTTCAAAGGAGAGTGAGAGTGTCGAGGGAAGCTTAAAGATGTAAGAATAAGAAAAGATAGAATGACATAAATGGTAAAAAGAATTTGGGGGGTGGGGTTTGGTTGCTGGTATCCATGGAGGTAAATAATGAGAATCTCATGATATGGGGCCTCCAGGAAAGCGTCCCACTTTTCTCGATCCTCTGCCTCCCTTTCTCTTTCTCCCTTTCTTTCATTGCACCCCTCCTCATCTTATCCTCTCCCCGTTGTTTTCATCTGTGGTCCTCTTAGCTGACTCCCTTTTGTCTTCGAAAATCCTTCCTGCTTTTCGCTCAACCAGCTGCACACACACGTATGAATTAATAGACACAATTTGCATGAGAAAAGAAAAGTCTGTTTTTTTATTTCTCAATGGAGCAGTTGTGAGACATCATTGAAGTTTTGAACACTGATTATTGACATGAGAGGCTTTTGACTCTCGCCTAATTTTATTCACGTCAGAAAGTCATGAATAAAAACTTATCTGTATTTCTCTGGAGTAATAATAAAAACGATCATTTATTAAACACAGTAAAACCTATTAAACAAAGCTCTACTCATATGGATCAGCTGAGTATTTTAAATGCAAACCATGACTCCTTGTTGTGTTTATGTTGTAAATATTCACTGCTCTTTCCAGAACATTCAGAATTATGTCCCTATTGAAAACTATTTAAAAAAAACAGAAAACTCAATGAAAAAATGAATGAAATGAAACAAAGAAAGTGCAAGAGGAGAGTCATAAAGGGATTTAAAACAGTATTAGAGGGTGGGGAGGTGAAAGTGAAGTTACAAATTAAAATCATAACAATGAGCGCATGCGCACACGCACACGCACACACACACACTGGATACCACGAAGCAGCAAAAACTGAATATCTTTTCTGTGTACTGTGGTGCTTAGTGTTCTATGGAAGAGGATTGGGGCACTGGGAAAAAAAATTGGGGACGTCTTTTTTTTCTCACTTTTTTCTCAGAATTCTTTGTTCTCGGAATTCTGACTTTAATCTCAGGATTCTACGGAATTCTGAGATAATAGTCAGAATTGTGACTTTTTTCTCAGAATTCTGACTTTAATCTCAGAATTCTGATCTTGTTCTCAGAATGCTGATTTTTTTGATTTTTTTGATTTTTTTTTACATGAAATCTGACTTTAATCTCACAATTCTCACTTTTTTTCTAAGAATTCTGACTTTTATCACAGAATTCTAACCTTATTTTTAATCAGAATTCTACCTCTAATCTCAGGATTCTCACTTTTTCTCAGAATTCTTTGTTTTCAGAATTCTGACTTTAATCTCAGGATTCTGACTTTTTTTTCCTCATAATTCTGAGTGTAAAATCAGAATTCCGACTTTTTTCTCAGAATTCGATTTTCTTTTTAAATCAGAACTCTGACTTTATTCTCAGGATTCTGTAGAATTCTGAAATTAGAGTCAGAATCTGAACTTTTTTTCATCAATTTCTGATTTTAAGCCCAGACCTTAAACCTTAAAGTTGGAATTCTGACTTTTTCTCAGAATTTTGACTTTATTCTCAGAATTCTAACTTTTTCCCTCAGGATTCTGACTTTGTTCTCAGAATTCTGACATTAAAGAATTATGACTTTTTTTCTCTGAATTCTTTGTTCTCAGAATTCTGGCTGAGTTCTGTTTTTCTTTCTTTAATTTTCTTTTTTTCTTTAATCTCAACATTCTGACTTTTTTCACAGAATTCTGACTTTAAGTTTAGGATTCTGACATTGTTCTCAGAATCCTGACATTAAAGAATTCTAACTTTTATCTCAGAAATGTTCAAATGTTTTTAAAAATCTGAATTCTACCTTTAAATTCAGGATTTTCACTTTTTTCTCTGAATTCTTTTCCTTCAGAATTCTGACTTTAATCTCTGGATTCTCAATTTTTTTCTTGGAATTCTGAGATTGAAATCAGAATTCAGACTTTTTTCTCAGAATTCTTTGTTATCGGAGTTCTGACTTTAATCTCAGAATTCACATTTTTTAAAAATCAGAATTAATCTCAGTCTTAATCTCAGGACCAATTCTGTTTACATTATACATGCTTCCCTTAGGCAGCATCATTAGAAGACATAGCATACATTTTCACTGCTATGCAGATGACACCCAGCTCTATCTGTCCATGAAGCCAGATAACACACACCAATTAGTTAAACTGCAGGAATGTCTTAAAGACATAAAGACCTGGATGGCCGCTAACTTTCTGCTTCTTAATTCAGATAAAACTGAGGTTATTGTACTCGGCCCTGAAAATCTTAGAAATATGGTATCTAACCAGATTCATACTCTGGATGGCATTACCTTGGCCTCCAGTAACGCTGTGAGGAACCTTGGAGTCATTTTTGACCAGGACATGTCCTTCAACGCACATATTAAACAAATATGTAAGACTGCTTTCTTCCATTTGCGCAACATCTCTAAAATTAGAAATATCCTGTCTCAGAGTGACGCTGAAAAACTAGTTCATGCATTTATTACTTCCAGGCTGGACTACTGTAATTCATTATTATCAGGATGTCCAAAAAACTCACTGAAAAGCCTTCAGCTAATCCAAAATGCTGCAGCAAGAGTACTGACAGGGACTAGAAGGAGAGAGCATATTTCTCCTGTTTTGGCTTCCCTTCATTGGCTTCCTGTTAAATCCAGAATTGAATTCAAAATCCTGCTCCTCACATACAAGGTCTTAAATAATCAGGCCCCATCTTATCTTAATGACCTTGTAGTACCATATCACCCTATTAGAGCACTTCGCTCTCGCTCTGCAGGCCTACTTGTTGTTCCTAGAGTATTTAAAAGTAGAATGGGAGGCAGAGCCTTCAGTTTTCAGGCCCCTCTTCTGTGGAACCAGCTTCCAGTTTGGATTCGGGAGACAGAAACTATCTCTACTTTTAAGATTAGGCTTAAAACTTTCCTTTTTGCTAAAGCATATAGTTAGGGCTGGACCAGGTGACCCTGAATCCTCCCTTAGTTATGCTGCAATAGACGTAGGCTGCCGGGGGATTCCCAAGATGCATTGAGTTTTTCCTTTCCAGTCACCTTTCTCACTCACTATGTATTAATAGACCTCTCTGCATTGAATCATATCTGTTATTAACCTCTGTCTCTCTTCCACAGCATGTCTTTTATCCTGTCTTCCTTCTCTCACCCCAACCGGTCGTAGCAGATGGCCGCCCCTCCCTGAGCCTGGTTCTGCCGGAGGTTTCTTCCTGTTAAAAGGGAGTTTTTCCTTCCCACTGTCGCCAAAGTGCTTGCTCATAGGGGGTCATATGATTGTTGGGTTTTTCTCTGTATCTATGAAGCGCCTTGAGGCGACTTTTGTTGTGATTTGGCGCTATATAAATAAAATTGAATTGAATTGAATTGAATTAATCTCAGGATTTGTACTTTTTTCTCAGAATTCTTAGATTAAAGAATTCTGAAATTCTGACATCAATCTCTTAAAAAAAAGACATCCCCACTTTTTTTTTTTTTTTCTTTGTACACTGGCCGTAATCCTCTTCCATAGTATTCACACAGTGTAACGGTATTTTGCTGAACTTTTGTCACCAGCCACTTGTTTACTTTAGCTTACAGCTATGTTCTGCCGGGCCATTGTATTACTGTTGTCTGGCTCCTGTTGTCTTCATTTATAGGCTCTAGGCAGTATTCCTTACAAGTATCAAATATTTATATTTGATATATATTTGGTTTATAACTACCATTTAACAAAATAAGAGATCCCACAGAGTGACTCAAATCAGTACCTGGTGTGTGTCATCATTAGGATCTTTCTTTTAGTGTTTAGGGATAAACATAAAGCTAAAAAGTAGCCCAATGAGAAACTACAGCAGTTGTCATTGCAATTCTGATATAGAAACACATACGGTTAGAAGTGTAGCTACAAACATGGCCGCTTATCTCTCATTTTGTTCCCTGCTGGAGGAGCCAACTTTTCTGGGTTCAGCATAGACTCAACTTTAATATCATTCTTCATTACTAGCTTTGTTTTAGCATGTTGTCTTTGTCCATGATTGCTTAGAGTTCCGTTTATGTAGAGCTGGACAGCTGTGCCTGAGTTGAGTGTACTGTATTTTCCATGTGTGTGTTCTGATGAGATCATCTGATGATTTAAAGGTGTTTATACCACTGGAATGACCTCGCAGTCGAACCACAGGTTGACTTAAACCTCCTGGAACCATCCCCACAGCAATGTGTGTTTGTTGTCCCTAATGGTTGTGTCTTTACTGTGAGGTCATTGAGGGTAATCCCCACCTTTAGAGGAAGGATAATCAGACACGCCACTACAAATGCAATCCTACAAAACTAACAGAAAAACAGAGAATTTCAGGGATATTTAGCATGTTGTTTAGGATGGCTCTTGCGTTTCAAACTGCCCTGTGTTTATTTTAAAAAGGTTTAGGATTACCTATGTGCCTCACATCCTTCCTCTTAAATAGTGTCATTACATTTTGTGCAAGCCTTTTGCAGCTGAGGACAAAACAGGGCTTTTCTATTTGTGTCTGATCTACACTCTGGCTTCTCTCACAACCAGAGGCAGCCTACATTAAGGCCCTGGCTTACATCTGAAGGCGGTCCAGGGTCCATTCATCCCTTTTCTGAAGTGCTTAAATCTATATTCATTATAATAGCCACTAGGTGGTAACTCATCTGAGGAGACTGATTCTATAGAAACCTCTTTAAAAATTAGCCTTGGCTTGTTTGATCTATGAGCCGTGTGAACACTTTTCTAATCAGTGTATGGACTCAATATGGAATTAATAAATTTCCGTTTGTAAAGGTCATACCCTTCAGAGTCAAAAATGATGAATAAAGGCTTTAGTGTGGCCCTTATTTATACAGTTTTACCAATTTGTGTTATCTGTGACAAATCAGTGTTTGCATGATGTATGTGGATTTCAAATCACAAGTCTAACTTTGCTTGGATTCAACACACACATGCACACAAAGCATAAATTCTCACAAGTCAAAATACTTTTGTATGTGTATGTGTGTCTCAACAAGTATTATGCACTCATCACGCAGGCATACACCTCAGCTACCTAACTTTATAAGTGACACAGAAACTCATTCACATATTATTTGAACATTATTCTCACAGTCAGGCACTAATTTCATTTAATCTGTTATGCCATGTTACACATAGATGCCCTCATCCACAGAGAGGGTGCCATCCGTAACCTGCAGCACACACACTTTCCGTTCCTCTCGGTCTCTCATCCCCTTAAGAACCGTCTTTGTTTAATGTGTGTTTTAACCATGCTCGCCCCTGCTGAGTGACAAATCTCTCTCCCAAAGAGGCAGTCCGTCAAGTCCAAGCACACACACACATGCACACACACACACACACACACACTGACAGATCCACTGTGTATTATGAAGATTAAATGTCACAGTAGCCTCACTTGATCCAGTCCAAACTGATTCTCATCCTGAATTCTTGTAGGAACCTGCAGCTGATACACAGATCATAGCAGGAATGCATGTTAAAAATGATCCAGACCAGAGTCACATACATATAAGTTTGTGTGTGCATGCGTGCATGCTTGTGTGCTTGCGTGTGCATGGACTCAATACACATTCACACAGAGAGGCACACACAGGCTGCTCCACATACTAAGACACACAGTGTAGTTGGAACAGAGCTCTGTGATTTGGTTCGCTCAGCAGGAAGTCTGTTGTCACAGTACGGTTTCCCATGGTTGAACTTTAAAGGGAAAATCCACCGAAAAACTGCTTTCACATTGTTGATGGACCGGGCATATGTATAGGCAGGAAAAGCAAGTTACACCAAAATCCAACAACTTGTATTTTGTTTTGGGGATTTCACAATGAAAATGTTTCTGTTTTTATTTTGTTCCATTAGCTTTTGTATGAAAATAAATAAACAAATATTCAAAATAAAATAAAATAAAATCCTGATATACATGGAAGTCTTCAGTAGGGAATGTACAAATATAGAGAGACTATGCAATAGCAAACACTAAAAACAGTAATTATATAGATACGATTCTTAGAGAGAGGAAATGGCACATTCATTGTGAAACAAGGATTATGTGCATGCAGAATGGGCCATCACAGAAAAGAACATATTCTCACTCTGTCTTCACAGCTGCAGCTGCATCAACCTAAATGGGTTCTTTCAATCTAAAATATAAATCTGTCTTTCTTGTTGATTCTCAAAAGACCAGAGGATGAATGACTAAATTAGTTCAAATTATCTCATTTATCTTTGGTACTTTGAAACTTTAGGTCCCACTCACAGAATCAGGCCTAAAGTTTCACAGGTATTAAGGCTTCACAAGGAACTGGCAAACTGCTGCTGGCTCCCTCTAACCCTCCTTATGACTGACTTCATTCAGCAGCAGCTAGCAACCTCTGACAATCACTCACCAACTGGTCTTGGGAGTATGAATTTTTGCTTAGCAACTGGTGGTTTTCACAGGGTCACCAACCAGTCTTCAGGCCTGTTTGGTTGAGGCAATTAAGCTTTGAAGAAATTCCAAAAATGAATAGTTCAAAAACACAGAAATACAAAGCAACAGTGGGCACTAGAAGAGCTGTTGGCGTTAGATAAGTGCCTCCAAGTGTGGTGCTATGAGTAAAATTTATATTTCAATTTTGAATTAATAAATGAAACTAAAGCATTTTTTAAGTTATAGTGGATTTGACGAATGCTGTAGATTTCTTTCCACATATATGACAAAATAACTGCAGCCTGTTAATAGCTCTTTTCTTAATATGCACCAATGAATCGTGTAGTCTTAGTGAGTGAACTGACGTCTCTGAGAAACACCCTCTCATTTTAGACAGCTGTAGCCAGTGGAATCTGAAGAAGCATTTCCCACACATACAGTCTCCAATTTGGGATCAACAGAGCAGCTCCAGGTTATGCATTTCACCCCCCTGTCCTTTTGCTCTTGTGGCTTTGGAAGAGTCCTACCCTTTCCAGGCTGAAAGGGTTTGTTACAAAGACCTAGGAATAACAAATTTCAAAGCTGGTATGTGGCTCTCAAAGTTCAGCTGGTATTTGCCTTTAAGGTCTTACCAACATTTATATACACAGAACACTGCAATAGGGCAGAAACCACCCCAAGTGTTTATGTATGAGAGTAGCAGGATAGTCCCACAGTTCTTTTTATAAGCCCGGTAGACTCGGTTGGGGTTCGGAATTTACAGAAAAACAGAAACGCTATTCTTTGTGATCTTTCCATCAATGTCCAGCACAGAAGAATCAGCCTCTATGTTTTCTCTCCCTTTAGACATACATGAAAATACCTCGCTTTCTCCTGTACCTCCTGTACCCCGAGGCACTTACAATACACTCCAGACACATACTCAAACTTACAAATGAACCATCAACAGCACCCACTGCTGCATTAGGCCTGCGGGTATGTTGGACAGTGAATGGAGTTATTTAGAGTGTATGTTTGAACATTAATCACATATTCAGAAACATGATAATGTTTCCCTCAGTATGCTGGTCAGTCCTTGGGGGGATTTGTAAAGGGTTTAAAATCCTGTGTTGGGATTTTGGTCCTGAATCAGTGATTAGTTTAGCTGATTTACTCCCCGAGAGGCAAAGAACCGTATGAAACCTGCTGCTGCCTCTTTTTTCTTTTGCTTAAAGACATTTTGTGGTTTTCAATTTCATTCTGTTTCACTTATCAAATTATTTGGCATTATATTTGGTACTCTGGTTCATTACGTTAATTTGCCCTCATTTCTACTCCTACGTGTTGGATTTTAAGGGGCTGGACATACAAACGTTCTGTCATGCAAACTTTAACCAAGCTGTGTCATAAATCCAGTCCAAAATTCCTCATGTTTTCGTTTCCTTATAGTATCTTTAAAGGAAGGTCCTGTTACAGATATGGAGTTTACACTATTTTAAAAAAAACTAAATTAGTATTTACAGTATTTATGAATGATGCTGAAATGTCACACCAGTGCGAGTAAAAAATATTCACCCATTCCTCCTAAAGACAATTTTTTTCTTTGCCTTTGCAGTATGTCTCACTCTTAAAATGTGGCTCTTACCATGAGTTGGTGTTGATTTTGGCCTTGCCCAGTAGACTTTACTTTCGCAAAGTGAGCCTGAGCAAACTCTTTATCTTACAGATCTATGTAATTTAATCAAACTATGCACTTCCAAGAAAATAGTCTTCAGCTGACGCTGCAGATGTCATGTCTCTAACTTTGCACCAAACATTTAGAATTAACCGCAAGATAGAAAAATTGCACAAAGGGTGAAAAGAAAGAAACTAGAAGAGCGTAAAGTAAGGGAGAAAGAGAGATAAAGATACTGAGACAGAATGGCAGCAATATTATACTGAATCTGGATTTCCCAGTGGGAACCATACATAGCAGGGTACCCAAAGCGCTGACCCTCATCATTGTTCTTTGACAACGCTTCACTTCTCCTGATTTATCGCACCATCATTCATCTTTCCCCTGCAGATGAGACGCAGAAGGGAGGGAGTGTAATAAGAAACTCAAGAGGAAGCAGTACATGAGAAATAAAAGTAATGAAAAGAGATAAAAACGGAACAACCCGGTTAACAAAGACGTGGAGAAGCTTGAAGGCATGAGAGGCCGTGCTACTAACTTATTTACACACACACACACATATATATATATATATATATATATATATATATATATATGTGTGTGTGTGTGTGTGTGTGTGTGTGTGTGTGTGTAGGGAGAGAGAGAGAAAGATGTATATATATGTTTTCTTTTTCTTTATGTATAAAAAGAAAAAGCAGAAAGTTGGATTTTAAACACAATCACATGATATGAAACCAGTAATAGCTGCAATAATCCATCATTGTTGGGTATGCTGCTAATGTATTAAGACAAATTATTCCAGACAACCTAAAGATTATGTGGAGAAACCCCTGGAAATCAGTCAAGAGCCTATATGTACAGCAAACAAGATATTAAAAAATATGTATTTTTCTTAACCTCCTAGGACCTGCCGTCCACATATGTGGACATCACATTTTGGGTTATTTAGACCAAAATACTCAATTTTGCTCTACATGGGCCTGATATCCACTTACAAGGACATTATACTGCTACTGTTCTATCAAAATTTTAAATGAATACCCTCATTTGTGGCTCTAATTTTTCTTAAAAACAAAAATAAGGTAAAAATAAAAATCTGGTAATTCTTTGTTTTTACATTCATCGGGCCCATATATGCCCAAATATCAAAGAGAAATTAAAAATGCATGTCGTGAATGAAGTAGATCATGGGGGGGAAAGACAAAAGAGGGAGTGTAGGGATAATAGAAACTACAAGGAAAGAGAAAACAGATGAAGGGAGCAGGGAGGGATGAAAAGAAATGAGGAGAGTGCTCGGGGAATAGCGGCCGTTCCAGAGGTGATAAATGTTGTTTTGACACGTGTGTATCCACAGGCATGAAGGTCACAGTTTAACAGAAGGAACATAGGTCAGTTTTAAGTCTGGGTCAAGTCAAATATGATTCCTTAAGAGACACGTTTTGAATTCAGATCTATGGCTCGCTGTAGCTCATGGCATGATATTAACACAGGGTTTTCCTATTTCATTATGTGAGGGGTTATACTGAGTAAAGTTAGCTTACTGGCTGCAAATTAAGATAATGTAGCTGTGGTCAGCAGGGGTGGGAGCAAAACAAAACTTTTGTACAAGCAAAGGAAAGGAAAAGGAAAAGGGAAACTCCAAGTTGTGAGCAGGAAAAAGTAAAGCTATCAGACATTGTTAAAGTTAATGTGAACCTAACTTTTAATTAACTTCGGTTACAAATTTGACAATTTGTATGCCAGTAAAGCAGACACACACACACATACACACACACACACACACACACACACACACACACACACACACAATCTGGAACCAGTTAGTTACTCTTTACCTGCAGGCCGGAGGCGACCCTCATCAAACATGCTGTGTTTAGACATGAGTAATCAACACCACCCTTGTGTGCATATATGTGTGCGTATGTTCCAATGATTATATTACTTGTGTTGTGGGGACATTCGTCTGTTTACATAGTCACATTGTGAGCATCCACCTCCCTTATGGGACAAAGAGTAAGTCCCCATAACGTAAATCATACAACTTTAGGTTTAAGGTTAGAGAAAGGGCCAGGTTTAGGCTTAGTGTGTGTGGGTGTGTGCGAGAGAGAGAGAAACAGACAGACAATAATTGTCTTTAATATGTAAATGTACACTACCTGAGGGAAACACATACACACATGTTCTGCTCTTGACTCTTCAATATGTGGCCATGTTGTGTAAATAAGTTAATATCATGGCCCACGACGGGGAGATAAGACAGATTACTGAGACTGAATCCACGCAGTGAGACTCCAACATCAGAGCAACACGTCAATACCCCATACACGTGGTGGATATATTTTTGTCTCCATCCAAATTTATTTTGGTCTGGTATGATATTTTCTGTGGTCCCAACTCATGTTTCAACCAAATGCTAACACAAATAAACTCAACGGATTGAAAAGCGTTAGCAGGATTATTAAAACTCCTTCGAACTATCCTCCACCTGCTTTGGGTTTGCTGTTTAGGTTTGCCCTGTCCGTGTCTTCAGTTTGCTTTGGAACTTTGCTTTGGCTCGAGTCACACTCAACCATAGTAGATCACAGTTTAAAGAGACATATAGAGTCTTGGGCAGATAAGCGATAATTTTCAAGCTTAAGCCTAAGGATTTGTTGCTTCTTACCTGGTGGGCAAACAAAACTTATATGAACAATAATTCAGCAGTTGAAGCAGACATATATATGTCATACATGCAGAAAAATGGTCAACAGATCTACTTAAAAACACTATGACAGGACTGTTTATCCACTGCAGCCAGTCAACTTTGTTCGTGCTTCTTCTGCTGATACAAAAGGACAGTACAAAGCTTTTTTAGAAGTTCAAGGGTACCACATCATTATTAACCTTGACAGCTTTTCAAGGCCTTTCCACTCTAAAAACACAAAATGAAAATATGAGTCAGTATTCACATATGGTTTTATCTATGACATCATAATGACGGCTAAATCATTTGTGTTTTGACTTTACAAGTGTGTTTAGGAAAAACATGTAGCATGTAATGATGGTAACATAACTTTACAATATGGACTTTCCAGAGTTTCCTGTCGTTGCCAAGACTGCACGCTACGTCTCCCCAAGAGACGTTCATATGGGTCCGTATGTCAGTAATATATCTTGGCCATATGCAATAGATATCTGGATGAAGTAACAACAGGCAGAATCAGAGAAAAAACTATGTATGCCAATGTGACTTTTTTTTTTAAATGCTTTGTACATTTTATGGTTCATACTGACTGAGGGCTCACAGATCACAGCAATCCAATGTTAATTTTAGGCTTGAACAAACAGAGATTTCTTCAGATTCATGTTATTATGTATTGTAATCCATTTGAGTTTTGGAAGTAAACATTTTTTGTCAGTCCTTGCTGGAAAGACACTAGTTTTAGTAGAACAAATTTAAGACCTGGGTTAGCCATGATGATTGCAACTTTAAGACATCCACGTTCGTCTTCTCTGCCTCTGGACAACTCTCTATCTCAGCCCTTCAGTTCTCATTCAATCAGTGATGTAGCAAAGGGGGTGACCCTATCACCCCAGCACCATGGAAACACCCTGCAGCCCTGCACCCTGGGTCCACAGGGCCCTGGGAAGGTGGAGGAATGCGGGAAGCACAGTGGATGCGCAACCTGACCTGATGGATGGATTAAATGGCAGCTGGAAGACACACACACGTGCTTCCACACACTCACACACGCATACACAAATACATGTACAAACGTTCAGCACATTGTGTTTAGCAAAGTATTAATTAACATAAAAACTTTGGAGCCTGAAGGTAATTTATTCACACAGAAACACACTAATACACAAACATGTGATACCTACAAATCTGCACCAATCAGAGTCTAATTTACTTTGTCCTTACAAGCTACAGGGCAGAGTCATGATGTGTCGGTAGGGAAGAGTGGTGAAAGGGCTTATTTCCATTCATTCACATGATGTCAGAGTTGAAATACTTGAATTCTGCTCACTTAAGTGCAGCATAATAACTCACCAGCCTTCACGGCTCCTTTTTAGTTCTAATGTGGCTCTGGTTTTAAATCCAGCACGCCTTACATAGCTGACCCCGTGAACAGGTTTTATAGCAATGAACCAACAAGCTTGTTAAAGAGAGACACTTACAGACACAGACCACACTGACTAGACTCACAAATCATTGTTCTGAATGAACGACCAGGTTAATGTTGAGAGAGATGATCTATATATATATATATATATATTTGGCGCTGGCTGAAGAAGAGTGAAATCATGAATAGACTGTGAAGGATAGTAAATCACAGCTCCCCACACAGATTTATGTGCGTATATCAGAGAGCAGTGAATGAAATGCAGAAAATCTGGAAAAATTAGGATATTTTAAGCAACATTTACCTTGGTATGGAGATGGTTTTATGGTTAAGAACAAATAATGTTAATTTTGAAGGTATAATAGGAAACATTGAAACATTATTACTGGGAAAGTTTACACTCAGTGACATCCTCAGAAAGACATATTATTATTATTAATATTAGTAGCAGTATTCTTGCTGTTTTTACTTTGATGAAGCCATATAGGTAAACTCATCTAATCGCACGTTAACGATTGCCATGTATGAGCTAGCATTACTCGTGGCAGTTTAATCAGAATCAATCATTCAAATATAAATATCACATGAATTAAACTAAAACCTTCTGTCTGACTTACCACAGACAGGTTTTCATCTGTAATCGTTGTTAAGACGGCAGCTTTTGAGGTTCTATGTTGTTTCAAGAGGTCTTGAAATTATGGCATTGTTTTGATTTAAAGACCCTTAATAGCAGAAGTGGTTAAGATAAGGATTTGAGGTTCAACCAGCACTTTAAGTATTTTAGGGGAAAAAAAGTTCCTACTGCAGTGGGTATAAAAAGTCATTTGAATATTTTCCTGTATGGTTTGTTTTCTTATATGTTTCAAACACATATAGCTTGCATGTTTAATAACAAAATAGGTAGTCTGAGGACAGTTGGTCGCTCACAGTTTAAGTCCACTGTGACCGACCATCTTTGAACAGAGGCGGTGGTTTAAGACACCAACTGTCTGCCATCTATAATCCAGTTTTGAGATCCCTTCCCAGACACCTTAACGCCCACTCACATCCTGGGCCATCTGACCTCAGGAAATCACATGATAGGGTGGGGCCAGGTTTCACAATGAGCTCACCCGAAACCCTGGCTGATTGTGACCCACACCCGCTTTCACACCTTGGCTCATGTGATTAGGTAGAGGATCATCAGGGGGTCCTTTTTCCCTCTTTGGGGGGAAACTCCCACTGGGTTTAAATCTGGGACTCTCCACCATTTGACCCTTAGAACTGAAGAAGCTTCTCGGATGAGAGGTGAAACGTCTTCAAGCAACTCAAAGAAGTCCAGACGCTTTTCTTTCCAAGGTCCTTAGACTACGATGACCTGGATGACTGAGAACCTTCACAGACAACAAAATAGGTAATAGGTAAGTATATAAATGTGAAATAATTAATAAGTAACCCAAAGATGTGCAAAACAGTTCAGCTTTGCATTCTTTAAATCAACTAAATCAGCAAAATTCAACTTACACATAAATGCACTAGTTGTAAAAATATGAGTATTTTTTAGTAAGATTCTTTTAATAAAAGCAGCATAAAACTTTACATTTAGCTCTTTAATTGACCAATGTACACCATGGTAATGTGGTCAATATCGACAGGAGGAGTAGAAGTATTAATGAAAAATTAATTCTTCTCAATGGAAGTGGTTGAGGAACACCCTGTTCAACTTGCCTGTTTTATTAAACTGAGGTTGTCAACATCAAGGCTTTCCTAGCTAATGTGCTAAAATTAGTTTGTTAGCAAGTCCTCACAAACTTCTTCAGACTACCCGACTCCTCCTCTGCATCATCGTATGTCAGCCTGTGGTTAGAAAACGAAAACTAAGGATTCCAGAGTTTCCCAGCACATCAGGTCAGGAGTGGAATCAGGATGTGTTCCTTGTTTTAACATTCACATCATGAGTTGTTCTCCAGGGTCAGACTGTCAGTGGAGAGGTAATCTGTGAGAACTTTCAGTCAGAAATGACCTAAAATGCTGTGAGTGCGAACACGCCTGCACACAGTGCATTAACAAAGCAGGAGCTTTTTGGCCACGACACCACTTTTTCACTCACAACCTGCTTCACTTTCCAAATCTGTCTTCTTCTCAGTTCTTTCTCTTCCACAAAATTGCCGTAGGATCCCAACAAAGTAAAACAAGGGTTGTGTTCTGCACTTTGGTCCTTTTCACTTCTAGTTTGCTTTTATTAACTTGCTTTTTACTTTCACTTCCTGGTATTTTTATGCAGTGGATATTTCTTGATTCATTTTAGTTATCACAGTCTAATTGGTTAAATTTAGGATAATATAGTGGTCTGGGTTAAAAAGTTTCCCTTCACAACAGTAAACCTGCTCATTGATAAATGAGGAACTGGAAGTGGCAGATGCCTCTCATAAACTCCATAGACCAGGGTGTGGTTGTGGCTCATCTGTGGAGGGCAGAGGTGGGCTGCTTCAGTCTGCAGAAAGGCAAGGCAAGGCAAGTTTATTTGTATAGCACAATTCAACAACAAGGTGATTCAAAGTGCTTTACAGAGACATTAGAAACAAAAACAAATGAAAAGCATGATTTAAAATTGATTAAAACAAGCAGACAAACAAACTAACTAATTAACAAACAAACAAACAAAACAGTATATAAAATCAAAACAGATAAAAACAGCGCAATAGATAAAATCAGTAGTTAAAATGTTAGTTTTGAAATTTAAGCTTAAAAGTGTGGATTTGGTGCTTTATTCAAATGCAGCTGAGAACAGGTGAGTCTTCAACCTGGATTTAAATAAACTGAGTGTTTCAGCTGATCTGAGGCTTTCTGGGAGTTTGTTCCAGATATATGGAGCATAAAAGCTGAATGCAGCTTCTCCGTGTCTGGTTCTGACTCTGGGAACTGATAAAAGACCGGATCCAGATGACCTGAGGGATCTGGAAGGTTCATACTGGGTCAGGAGGTCACTGATGTATTTTGGTCCTAAACCATTAAGAGCTTTATAGACCAGCATCAGAACTTTAAAGTCTATCCTCTGACGGACAGGCAGCCAGTGTAAAGACCTCAGAGCTGGACTGATGTGGTCCACTTTTTTGGTCTTAGTGAGGACTCGAGCAGCAGAGTTCTGAATGAGCTGTAGTTGTCTGACTGATTTTTTAGGTAGACCTGTAAAGATGCTGTTACAGTAATCAAGCCTGCTAAAGATGAATGCATGGACTAGTTTTTCCAGGTCCTGTTGAGACATCAGATCTTTTATCCTTGATATATTCTTGAGGTGATAGTAAGCTGATTTTGTTATTGTCTTAATGTGTTTTTCTAAGTTTAGGTCTGCATCCATCACTACACCCAAATTTCTCGCCTGGTTTGTGGTTTGTAGGTGTATAGATTGAAGTTCTCTGGTGACCTGTAATCGTTTTTCTTTGGCGCCACAGACTATTACTTCAGTTTTGTTTTTGTTTAGCTGGAGAAAATTGTGGCACAACCAGTCATTAATTTCCTCAATGCATTTACCAAGAGCCTGTACAGGGCCTCGGTCTCCTGGTGGCATTGTGATATATATTTGTGTGTCATCTGCATAGCTATGATAGTTTATTTTGTTGTTCTTTATAATCTGTGCCAGTGGGAGCATGTAAATGTTAAACAGAGGGGGTCCCAAGATGGAACCTTGGGGAACTCCACATGTGATACTTGTCTGCTCAGATGTGAAGTTACCTATTGATACAAAGTATTTCCTGTTTTCTAAGTATGTTTTGAACCAGTTTAGTACAGTTCCTGAAAGACCTGCCCAGTTCTCCAGTCGTTTGAGTAATATGTTGTGGTCAACTGTATCAAATGCTGAACTGAGATCCAGTAAAACTAAGACTGACATTTTTCCACTGTCTGTGTTCAGACATATGTCATTGAACACTTTGGTCAGAGCAGTTTCAGTGCTGTGGTTCTGTCTAAAACCTGACTGGAAGGCATCATAGCAGTTATTCTGTTTTAAGAAGTAATTGAGCTGTTGAGAAACTGCTTTTTCAATGATCTTACTTAAAAATGGGAGATTTGAGATCGGCTTGTAGTTGTTCATTTGTGTCTTGTCAAGATTGTCCTTTTTCAGTATAGGTTTTATTACAGCAGTTTTTAGTGGTTCCGGAAACACACCTGACATTAAAGAAAAGTTGACGATCTGTAACAGGTCTGACTCTAAAGTCTTTGAGACCTTTTTGAAGAAACTTGTTGGCAGGACATCTAAACAGCAAGAGGAGGAGTTCAGTTGACCTAAGATGTCCTCCAGGTCTTTGCTGTTAATAGGGTGAAACTGTTTTATGGTGTTTAAACAGTTTTTCGGTGGACACAGTACATAGTCTGGATCTGCTGTTGATGTACCAATTGCTTGTCTAATCTTTTGGATTTTTTCTGTGAAGAATTTGGCAAAGTCATTGCAGGCCATGGTTGAATGAAGTTCAGCTGCCACTGGCACAGGAGGGTTTGTTAGCCTGTCAACTGTAGAAAATAAGACCCGAGCATTATGACTGTTTTTAGTGATGATGTCAGAGAAGTAGGACCTTCTTGCACTCCTCAGTTGTAAATTATAATTGTGAAGTTTCTCTTTATAGATGTCATAGTGAACCTGGAGGTTTGTTTTTCTCCATCTGCGCTCAGCTTTCCTACACTCTCTTTTTTTATTTTTCACTAGTGTGGAGTTTCTCCATGGAGACTTTTTCCTTCCAGAGATAACCTTCACCTTAATGGGAGCAATTGTATCCATTACATTTAACATTTTTGCATTGAAGCTATTGACGAGCTCATTGGCTGAACCTCTGGACAGGTCAGGTGTTAATGGGAAGACCTGGTTAAAGATCTCACTACTGTCTTCAGTTATACACCGTTTTGTGATCACTGCTGTTGATATATTTGTGTGGGCTGAGATTTTACTTTCAAAGAAAACACAGTAATGATCAGACAGGCCCACATCAGACACAGTAATGTTTGAAATGCTCAGGCCCTTGGAGATCAGTAGGTCAAGAGAAACACAGAGAGTACTGTGAAAAAGTCCTTTTCCTCTTCCTGACTTCTTTTCTTACATTTTTGTCACATATAAGTTTCAGATCTTCAAACAAATTTTGAATTAACAAATTAATCCACTAAAAATACATAGGTTCAGTTTTTGGAAGCCACTATATTCCCCATCATATTTAAATACAGTGTCCTGGGAAAGACATCCCTTTTCTGACTAATTGTGTTTTTATGCATGTAGCAACCAATTTAATTAGAGCAGGTAGTACTGCCCTCTAGTGAAAGAGAATGTAATTTTCTGCCTGTTACTCACCCTGATCGCTTAGAGTACCAGGTGGAACCAGATAATCTTCCACGGGACAACTGATCATTTCTCACGGCACACCTATGTGCCGCAGCACAGTGGTTGCAATGCACTTGATTAGAAATGCGACCCTCCTGTCTCCAGACAGCTGACAGCTAAACAACAACAGCTGTTTTAAGCTAACATATTAGCTAATGTTAGGCTTGAGTATCCTAAAAATCTCTCTTTCTCTCTGATATAGAGTTTAATTACAGTCTCACACCATATGAGAGTTTATTCACTAATCATCACAGTCCAAACACTTCAAAGAATGTTTCAATAACAGCAGCTACCAACAGCCAGCTAACAGCAGCTAACAAAGGTTAGAAGCAGCAAAAACAACAGTGTTACCAAAGCAAAAGTTCCACGTATCCTCAACAACACAACTCATTATTGCTGCCATGACTAGATTATCCATAGCCTGATGAGTTTAAAAACTTTTACTTCTGGAAATCAACCAAAATTAATTAAATGTTGTATTAGTCAGTAGATGCGCATAAACTATTAAAAAGCTCAACATAATCATTTAACAGGGCCTGTGGGCTTTTAAAAGGTTTTTTGATCATTGCAAAAGGAATGTACATTTTCCAGTTCAAAAGCAGTGACGTTCACACATTTCTCACAAAGTCTGTTGTAAACCCACACAAACCATTCATTCATTCAACTCAAAGCGTGCTCAGGCAGCTCTCTAATCAAAACAAATCTTAAGAGACTGATGCAGAGTGAGACAGAAAGAGCGTGAGGGGCCCTAAATGTGTTGTCAATTAGCTGCAGCAGATCAATAGTATGGAGTGAAAGAAGCAGAAACAGGAGAGATCCTAAGCAAATCAAACAGGTCTGTTGCTTTTATGAGGCCCATGACGTGAGAACTGGAACTAAATTTTTTATTGTGATTTGCTTTAAGGCTCTTCACAGACTCAGTCAAAAAATAGGTTTATGGAAACAATGAATTGGATTGTGGTGCAAAAAGGCCTTCAGTTCGCTCATTGCCATTGTCCCAGATGTTTCCTTTCTCTTCTACTTCCATCCCTTCCTTTGTAACTGCTTTCACTCTAGCCACCATCCACTCCTATATTATGTGTGTAATTCATTGCCTCCTACATTAAAATGCCCAAACATGCCAGCTTGGATGCGAATTTTGGTAAAACAAAAAAAACAAAAAACAAAATAAAGCAAAGCAAAAATAAAATAAAATAAAATAAAAAAAGATGGATGCATACAATAATACAATGTTAAAATGCACATTTTAAGTAAACAAGCTGTGTCTTGAGTAGTATGCAAACTGTCCCCACTGTAAGGATGTTTAGCTTTAACAGTAATTTTTAGAATATTTGAAATATTGTTTCTTTACTCTTTGATTAACCAGAAAGGCTCAAACTGGTCACAAACTAAAAAGGAAATAAATAACTGGTTATGCTCTGTAACTTTAAGCAAAGATTAGGGAGGAAAGAATGAAATAAAGTAGTCAAATTTAACATTAAGAAGATTTAGACAATTTTGAAAATGGAAGCTGCTAAGCTTACCTTACTGTAAATGCAAAAGGTCTTTATTTCAGTTTTTCTCTTCTCTTCTTACAGTCTGGTGGACACCGATGGAAATAATCACTCCCAACAGACTCAACTGCCATGAATATAACTGTATGTGTCAGGGAAAATAGGCTGTTTTAACATCACATTATTGTACTGTAAATGTCTATGATTGTGCATGTGTTTGAGACCTGGATACCAAGACTGAAAACTGCAGCTGCCATTACTCCCCTAATTATTCCTATAGTCAACCAGGCTTCTTCACAGTGTAACACAGTAAAGTTTGATCAGGATCCAGATGGAAGGGAAGGGAAATAAATTGTGTCTGACAGCCGCTCGACTGAAATTATGTTAGAAAGCGTGAATGAAAAAAGAAATTTGGACAGAGACAAAGACAGACGTGGATGTAGGAACATACCACCTGGACAAGCAATCAACTGACACATAATTAGGAAGATAAAGACTAAGGCAGTAGATACAGTCCAACCACAACACTCATCGGGTGACATTCAGAAGTGTTTTTGTGTTCAAGTTTCCAGATGTATCAGTTAAGAAACACACCTGATAAAAACCTAATCCTGTGATGTGAGCCAAAGTCAAATGTGAGTAATTTGTTCTTAACAAATCAAAGTCTGTGAGGTGTGACATTTTGATATTTCTTGGCATACATTTATTTGACTTTGGGTTCAACTCTCCATAAATTTTTACTAGTGAAGCCTCTCGCTTTCCTTATCTTTTTCTCTCTCGCTCGCTTTCAAAGTTGGTAAAACGAAAAAAAAAATTTTTTAATCAATTTCTCAAGCACAGTCTGACCTTAATCAGTGGATTTATTTTTTTATATCTATGTATATCAAAAAGTCAGGTTTCTGTATGTACAGTTATATGACCATCAGTCTTCACTGCTGATGATACTGGCAATAAAATGATCCATCCATAATGTCTGATTTTTGCCCCACTGTTTAATTTCAACGTTAGCTATCTTTTTATTAGAAAGTGAAAACAAAAAACAAAAAAAAATGTCAATGTTCAAGAGGAAATGTAAGTATTATTTGACAGGGATACAGTTATGTATTCTTTCTTGTACATGTTCTGCTTTATTGTCATTTATAAAATATAAAATTAAAGTAATGAAAACAAGAACAAGGCAGAACTGAAGTAAAAAAAAACTTACTTGAAACTCGTAATATTCATCATCGTTATCAGGATATCAGGATATCTTACACTTATAAAAATATAAGTGATTAAACAAGGAAACACAAACAAGTTTTAGAAAGAAATGAGTGAAATCAGCGACTGTCCCTTATCTTGACATACAGAGCTGCCTGTATCATAGCAGATCTACAACTGCCATGGGTTAGTGCATTTTAAGGACCTCTGGATGTTGTGCAAATGTAACTTTATGATATTAACAAAAGCTTAGTTTTCTTTTTACATTGTTCTTTTTTCTTTATTATCATTTATAAACAAGTCACATCTAAAAGAGAAAAACAGCAAAGTAATTTTTCATATTAAGGAACTGAAATGTTAATTGAACGAAATACGAAGAACATCTGTGGTGATCAGTTTATCAAACCTGTTTCAACCACAGTGATTTAATCAATGTCACATAAGGTCACAGAGCCCACTTTAAACCAGAACGCTGGGAAGAGCGGCTCTGTGAATTTTGCATGGAAGGTGTGTATGAGGCTCAGCTTTTCTGATGAAACACTGTAATAACTCAGAATTCCACCTTCCCAATCCAAGAGCACTGCTATTTTTTTACTGGAAGGTAATTCCAGCTGTGTTGATGTCTTCCCATGCAAGGCAGTGCATTTAGTCCTAGAGCAGGACAGAGCCCAGGACATCTCATTGCATCCTAGGCCACCACTACTATCCCAATTTCTACCCACTCTTTCGTATGCTGCAGCAATGCAGACCGTCCCCCTCCATTCCACTTCCCAGTAGCAGAGACCTTTCAGTCCCTCGACACAAAACACCTGAGACCTCTTGAACCTGTCCTCATTTTCAGGTCGTGCAGGTTTCTCCTCTACCTTCTTTACAGTTTTTACTTTTCTGTCTCCTTCTAGGATAAGCCTTTTGCTCGCCGTAGTTTCGTCAAACTTCAGTTCTACACCATCTGTTCATATGTTCGAATGCTGTTCATAGATTTCAGTTCAGCATTTAACACTATAATCCCCCAACAGCTCACTCAAAAACTGGTCCAGCTGGGGCTCAACATCTCACTGTGCAACTGGCTGTTGGATTTCCTCACCGGAAGACCTCAAGCAGTACGGGTCGGCAGTAATACATCCAGCACCATCATTTTAAACACGGGGGCCCCGCAGGGATGTGTGCTGAGCCCCCTCCTCTTCACTCTGCTGACCCATGACTGCACTCCATCATATAGCTCCAACCTCTTCATCAAGTTTGCGGACGACACAACGGTGGTGGGTCTCATTAGCAACAGGGATGAGACCGACTACAGAAATGAGGTGAGACGCCTGGCCACGTGGTGTGTTGATAACAATCTCTCTCTGAATGTGGAGAAGACGAAGGAGATTGTCGTGGACTTCAGGAGAATGCACACCCAACATGCTCCTCTGACCATCGACGGAGCGTCTGTGGAGAGAGTGAGCAGCACCAAGTTCTTGGGTGTGCATATCACAGAGGATCTCTCCTGGACGCACAACACCACAGCACTGGCCAAGAAATCACAGCAGCGTCTCTTCTTTCTCCGCAAACTAAGAAGAGCAGGAGCACCAGCCCCCATCATGTACACTTTCTACAGAGGCACCATCGAGAGCATCCTGTCGAGCTGCATCACTGTGTGGTTTGGAGCCTGCAATGCGTCCTGTCATAGAACCCTCCAACGCATAGTGAGGGCTGCAGAGAGGATCATTGGTGTCTCTCTCCCTTCCCTCCAGGACATTTACAGCACCCGTCTCACTAAAAAAGCCCTTTGCATAGCGGCTGATCCCACGCACCCAATGCAAAGCTTCTTCAAGCTGCTGCCGTCAGGGAGGAGACTGCGGAGTCTCCAGGCCAGGACCAGCAGACTGAAGGACAGCTTCATCCATCAGGCTGTCAGGAAGCTTAACTCCCTTCCGATTCTGCCTCCTCTCCCCTCTTCTCCTTCATGGTCTCACTGAACTCTGTCACACACACTCACACACACACACACACTCTCTGACTTCACTCACTGGCCTGCACCAGTTACCAGTCACTTTGTGGAGCGTTGGACTGCCAGTACCTCATAAGACTTTGTTGTCATACCATCTCTTACCGTATATTACTAATCTCCATTTGCACTATTTGCTTATTTGCACTACTCTGCCTGGTTTACACTCATGGTCATTTATCCTTACTTGAATATTGTATATTGTATATTGCATAGCTTTCTTGTTATATGTAAAATTGTATTGTATTTATTTAAATTTTTATTTTTAATTATTTTATTTGCATTTTTTAATCTAGGGTTTGAGAGTAACGAAATTTCTATTCTCTGTATGTCCTGTACATGTGGCAGAATTGACAAATAAAGTTGACTTGACTTGACTTGACTTGATCTGAGAAAGACAACGCAAGAATTTGATATCTTTGGCATGACCTAAAAATATAAATACATAAAAAAGATACAAGCAAAGCAACAAATCAAAACAACATTAGCAGGTATAGCAAATTATAATTGGTGATTTTGATTTCAAAAATGAGCAACTGGAGCTTTAATTTGGTTACTACATGACAAAACACTGAAAATCAGAGACCAACTTACACTTCTTCATCCCCGGCTTTAACCGATGCTCTCCACCATGGTCCAAACTGTACAAGATTTTATTTTATATATAGTATTAGGTATAGTAAGGTAAGGTGAGGAAGTAGTGCAGCAATAATTTTCAAACAGAGTGGAAAAAATATGACTTCAAATTTAATTTATGTTATAAAAGAAACATTGACTTTTTACTTCAGGTTCTATTATAATTTTGCTTTAAAGGCTCAGAAAAAGATCCTTCTATATTATTAGAAATAAAAGCCTTTTATTTATATATACTATATAGACAATTATATTTATAACTTACAGCAGTGTCTTCAGCTTCATATTTGGATCTTCCTTTATATCAGTGAGTTGTCTGGTCCCAAGGTCTCCTGGGTGATTATAATTCAAATCCAGATGTTTCAGGAGGGAGGCTGCATTGGATATGAGAGATGAGGCCAAGAAAGAGCAGCCTGTCTCTGTTACCTGACAACCAGACAATCTGCAGAACACACAGAGAGAAATTATTTTGATGGTCTTTCTGACTCTTTGATAAAGGTTTGAAACACTCAAAAAACGATTCAATAAACACATGACACATTAATGTCTTTAATAAGATGATCATATCACCTTCTCTTTAACATCAAGTTTGCTGCAGTGAATATATTTACATAAGACATTTGAATGCTGTGAATGTCTTTCCTGCTTGGGTAAACTTGACAAAATTTTCAGAGAAATTTCATGTCATATTTACATAAAGTATGAGGGTAGGTAGACCATTTAATTGGTTTCTATATTCAGAAACCCCAG
The DNA here is from genome assembly GCF_051167445.1 of Perissodus microlepis. Taxonomy (NCBI): domain Eukaryota; kingdom Metazoa; phylum Chordata; class Actinopteri; order Cichliformes; family Cichlidae; genus Perissodus; species Perissodus microlepis. The sequence goes on along the minus strand of NC_140480.1, from coordinate 7,903,992 downwards.
ACTTGCCCAAGATAATGCAAACAATTGGCTGTTAAAAGTCAGAGGCAGGAAGAGGCAGTTAGGATTAGATGACTGTTAGAAGAAACCTGTTATTTTCTTTCATCCCCCTTTAGTTTGGGGTTAGGATATAATGGTAATGGAAAACAATCATCTATTATGAACAATGTGTTAAGGTACAGCTTTTCTGCAAACTTTGACTAAAGTGTAAAAAATATCTGTCTCGAATAAAATTCATATGTGGCTAAAAACAGTCTAGCGTCTCAGCAACCTAACAGTCTGTTATACTTTGTACCATGTGGAAACTTTTTAATTTTCTAACAAGAAAAGACAACAAAAACCTCTTTGGCAGTGTGATTTATGCACACTTACTTCAGAATCTCCAGTTTGCAGTGTGAACTCTTCAGGCCTTCTGCAAGATTCTGCACACCCACATCAAGCAAATCATTATGGCTAAAGTTCAACTCCAAAAGGTTTGAGAATGCAGAGCTTAGGACTGAGGATGTCAGACCACTGCAGGCTTTTTCAGAGAGCTCACACCAAGTCAGCCTGCGAAAATGAGACATACAGCAAAGTGCTATGAACTGTTACTTTGCATTAGTATGTTCAAGTAACTAAAAGACCAGTGTATACAGTTATATAAATTATTTGTTGGACAGGGACATAATTTTTATAGCTCTGACTCTGTGCACCACCACATTAGATTTTAAATAGAACAATTAAGAAGATTCAAGGAGATCAACAAAAATTTTGCATTTAGAAATTACAGACACTTTTAAATATAGTTTGCCATTTTCAGAAGCTTTGAATTAATATCACAAAAGTACATAATTTTAAATCCAAATAAATAATCCTTTAAATAAAGAATTATTTGTAATATTTGGATGGAAATCATTTGTTAGTCATAGCTTTAGGTCTAGAGCCCATGGACGTCACCAGATGCTGCATTTCCTCCCCTAAGATGCTCTGTCAGGCCTTTACTGCAGCCACCTTCAGTTGCTGTTTGTCTGTGAGCCTTTCTGTATTCAGTTTGATATTTAATGAAAAACCAGGTTTAGATAAGTTGACACTCAAGAATATGCCATTTCTTTGCCTTAAAAAAATATAGCATGTCAGGACTCTGGAACACCGTCTGATCAGTTTTCTGGTGTTTGGCTGCAAACTTCCGAATTCATCCTGTGACTTACATCAGCAATCACATAATAATAATACTAATAATAATAATAATAATAATAATAATAATAATAATAATGAGCTATCCCTGCCCACATCATCAATAAATGCCAGTGACACATTTCCACTGTTATGAAGTAACAAGGGAACATGACTCACCTGACCATGAAACTGCTTGTCAGTCAATTATCCAATTACTTTTAAGTTTCTGAAAATAGGTGACTTTCCAAAAAGTTATCTGTAACTACTGAATAGTGAATGTCAAGTTGTTCTTAAACCCTCTGGATTAAAGCAGAAAGTTTGAAATTTAAACTTGATAAATGACACTGAATTGACTGAATCTCCCACTAAACTCACTGGAGTTCTACATCTCTGTGAAAGCTGTTTAGATAGTTAAACTTTGTGTACACTGAATTGCAAAAGTAATTATTCAAAAGTACTTACAAGGTAGTTTTTGAGACTTTGACCACTGGCAACATTCCCAGAAGAACTTTCTCTGATTTCCGATATTTTTTCAGATCAAACACATCCAGTTTCTCATCTGACGTCAACAGCACAAACATCAGAGCAGACCACTGACCAGCAGAGTAATCTTCAAAATTCTGTTTTCCTGATCGCAGTTGCTCTTTGATGTCTTTCACAAGAGAGTGATCATTAAGCTCATTCAAACAGTAAAAAAGGTTGAGGTTTTTATCTGCATCACTGATGTCTTCGTTGATCTTCTTTTTGATGTACTCAGCTGTCTCTTTGTTGGTCTCCTTGTTATTTTTTTTGTTGTCTATCAGCAGCTCTTTCAGATGATTCTGATTGGTCTCCAGTGAGAGGCCGAGCAGGAAGCGGAGAAACAGATCCCAGTCTCCATGTTTACTATCCAAAGCCTTGTCCACTGCCTTCTTGTAGAAGTCAGATGCAGGCAAATCTGAAACCACTGAAGGGGGTGGGGTAAACAGATTTTCACTTTTGTTACTGAAGACATAAAACACATAGAAAGCTGCCAGGAACTCCTGAATGCTCAAATGGACCAAGCAAAACAGTTTCTGTGGGTACAGTGAAGGACCTTCTCTCTCGATCTGAGTCAATATCCCAGAAAAAACAGCGGCTTTTGTGATGTCAGTACCACACTCTTTCAGGTTTTCTTCAGTGAAGAGAAAGTTTCCTTTAACAAGCTCCTCAAAAGCTAGTTTGCCCAAAGATATAATGGTTTCCTTGTTTCTTTCATTCCAGCATGTATCTATCTCACAGCTTTCACCTGTCTTGTCTTCATTATACTTTCTGTTAGCCTGTCTGCACTCAATCAAAAGAAAGTATGTGTACATGTCAGTCAGAGTCTTGGGCATTTCATCATCTTGGTTTGTGGTCACATATTCCTCCAGGACCTTTGCAGTGATCCAACAGAAAACTGGTATGTGACACATGATATAAAGGCTCCTTGATTTCTTCACATGGGTGAGGATTTTTTCAGCCAGATCCACATTAAACCTCTTCCTGAAGTACTCTTCTTTTTGCTCATCATTGAATCCTCGCACCTCTGTGACCCGGTCAACTTTATCAGCAGGAATACAGTTGGACGCTGCAGGTCGGGAGGTGATCCAGATCTGAGCTTCAGGAAGCAGATTTCCTTGGATGAGGTTGGTCAGCAGAATATTGACGGATGTTGGCTCTCTCACATTGATGCATTTATTACTTTCACTGAAGTCAAGATCAAGATGACATTCATCAAAGCCATCCAGAACAACCAAAATGTTGTACTTGTCATAGTCGGTTATTTCTGAGGTCTTCATAGCTGGAAAGAACTGATGAAGAAGGTTTTCAAAACTGAGTTGTTCCTCTCTTCTCAAATTAAGCTCTCGGAAAGGAAGTGGAAACATGTAATAAATGTTTTGAACCGCGTTACCCTCAGCCCAGTCCAGCATGTACTTCATTGATGCAATAGTTTTTCCTATGCCTGCCACTCCAATTGTCATCACAGTTTTAATATGTTTATTTTCAACAGAGGTGAAGATCTCATTATATTTAATTGCTGTTTCTTGCTTAACTGGTTTAAACTTTGCATTTTGAACCAGTCTGGTCTCTTGCTGCTCATTGACTTCTCCACTCTGCCTCTCTATGATGTAGAGCTCTGTGTAGATCTCATTCAGGACAGCAGAGGTTTTTTGCCTGTCAATGCCCTCAGACACACGAGTAAACTGCTCCTTCAGTTGAGACTTGAGTTTGCGCTGGCTTGTGATATCAGGCTTCTCTGTAAGAAAACATTAGAAACAGAAATTACACAAGTATACACTGTGTACATTTACCTTGCTTTAAGCAATAACAAATTAGTTATTAGTTATATTAGTTATAATATTTACTACATTTGTCTTTTCTGAAAGGTTTTTTTTTTTTTAGTATTTTGACTCTTTTTTTGTCTAGTATATGTACTACAAAGATGCTCAACGATATCTAATTGCATGATAATCTTACCTCGTATTTCTGTCACCCTGTCAACACATTTTTCAACATTCAGCTGTTTAAAAGCTGAAGGTCGGGACGTTATCCACACTAGAGCTGAAGGAAGCAGGTTCCCTTTGATGAGGTTGGTCAACAGCACATCCACTGAGGCTGGCTCACTGATATCAGACAAGGTGGTGTTGTTGTCAAAGTCAAGTGGAAGCTGAAATTTGTCAAGTCCATCCAAGACAAAACAAACTGGGAAGTTTGAAAACTCAGTGATTACAAAGTCTTTGGTTTCTTTGATGCCATGGTTGAGAAGACCCACCAAGCTAATTTTATCTTTCATCTTATTAAGTTCAGAGACTTCGAGTGGAAATATTCCTAGTTCATTTTCTTCACCTTTACCAAAAAAAGCTTTTGTTCTGTCTGCAACCCAAGTGAAAAATGAAAGGTTTTTCTTTTCCGCCCACTGTTTTATAAATTTCTGTACGTGGAAAGATTTTCCAATATCAGCCTCTCCAAGAGTCAGCACAGTTCTGATTTTTTCCCCATTCTTGTCTTTAAAGATATCAGATGTTGCCTCCACTTTTACCACAGTCTGTTTCTTTTTCTGTTCATCGGTGACCTCTGCAGTGCTGTCTTCTCTCATGATGTGTTCTGTGTTTTTCTGATTACGATGATTGTTGTTTTCAATCAGAGTGATTTCTGTACAAAGTCTTTCACGCATATGTGTCACCACCTTCATCCATCGCTTTGACGTCTCTGAAAAAAAAAAAGATAAATGTACCATGAACAACATCAATTATTAAAATTATTTTTAATTGTGTTTAAATGTGGAAAGCAGTGTGTTGTCTTTTAAAGCTTAATTTTGTTCAGTACCTTGACATTTTGTAACTTTCTGGATATAATCAGATGGAATCTTATCAACTCCTGAGGGTCGAGAGATGATCCAGAGATGAGCAGAAGGAAGCAGAGTCCCTTTGATTAGGTTTGTTAGCAGTTCATCCATTGTGGCCTGTGCCTTCATGTCAGTAAGTATCTTGTTGTTTTTGAAATCCAGAGGAAATTTACATTCTTCCAGGCCATCCAGAATAAAAAGTATTTTAAACTTGTCATAGGAGAGATCTCCTTGTTGTTTAATATCATTGAAGTAATCATTCAGCAGTTCTTCCATACTCTGAACTTGGTCTCGTCTTTCATTCAGCTCACTGAACTGGAATGAAACTATAAAGTCTATCTTTTTGTTGGTCTTCTTTTTTGCCCACTTAATCATGAACATCTTTGTTTGAAATGTTTTACCAACACCAGCCATTCCTTTTGTTAGCACCGTTCGCACATTAAACATATCTTTGTAGTCGGGTTGCACTAGTTCTTCTTTTTCTTCCTTTTGTACACGGAGTTCTGTGTCGATCTCTTCCTCACTCTGCTCTTTATACTTTTTGCAAATTGCAGTCTTCAGAATTTCTCCTGCATTTTTCACTAAAGCAAAAAGATAGAGCCAAAAATTCATATGAACAATGTAGTATTCAGCAATTGCAACAATTTAATCAAAAGTAATAATAGTAGTTATATGGCTGTTGTAAATAAATACAATAACATCTCATTCTTCTTTAGTGTGACTCCTTCACTGAGGCGGGAATCTTGTAGTAATATGTTGGATTAAGAAAAAATATGTAGTTTGTACATGTTTCAATTAATCACTGCATCTATTTCCCATTTTCCTAGAAATGTATAAAGAATTAGAAATGGGTGGTAGCTCAAGACTTTTGGATGATATTATACTATAAAGACCCTTGGTTGCATTTCATTTTAAGGTATAGTCTCTGTAACAATTATCTTACCTCGTATTTCTGTCACCCAGTCAACACGTTTTTCAACATTTAGCTGATTAAAAGCTGAAGGTCGGGACGTTATCCACAATAGAGCTGAAGGAAGCAGGTTCCCTTTGATGAGGTTGATCAACAGCACGTCCACTGAGGCTGGTTCACTGATATCAGACAAGGTGGTGTTGTTGTCAAAGTCGAGCGGGAGCTGAAATTGGTCAAGTCCATCCAAGACAAAACAAACTGGGAAGTTTGAAAACTCAGTGATGACAAAGTCTTTGGTTTCCTTCAAGCAATGGTTGAGAAGACCCACTAAGCTAATTTTATTAGCTTTCATCTGATTAAGTTCAGAGACTTTGAGTGGAAATATTCCTAGTTGTTTTTCTTTTCCTTTACCAAAAGTAGATGTTAAAAGCTCAGTAAAACATGAAGGGTTTGTATTTTCTGCCCACTCTTTTATATATTTCTGTACGTGGAAGGATTTTCCAATATCAGCCTCTCCAACAGTCAGCACAGTTCTGATTTTTTTCCCATTCTTGTCTTTAAAGATGTCAGATGTTGTCTTCACTTTCACCACAGTCTGTTTCTTTTTCTGTTCATCAGTGCCCTCTGCAGTGCTGTCTTCTCTCATGATGTGTTCTGTGGTGTTCTGGTTAGGATGATTTTTGTTTTCAGTCAGAGGGTTTTCTTTAGGAAGTCTGACGCGCAGATGTGTCACCAGTTTTGTCCATCTCTTTGAGGTCTCTAAAAAGACAGAACAAAATAAAAGATATGTACCATGAATGATGTTAATCGTTATTAAAAGTATCTTTTTTTAAGTCTGTTTAAGTAAACAAACCAGTGTGCTGTTATTAAAGCTTAATTTTGTTCAGTACCTTGACATTTTGTAACTTTCTGGATATAATCAGATGGAATCTTATCAACTCCTGAGGGTCGAGAGATGATCCAGAGATGAGCAGAAGGAAGCAGAGTCCCTTTGATTAGGTTTGTTAGCAGTTCATCCATTGTGGCCTGTGCCTTCATGTCAGTCAGTATCTTGTTGTTTTTGAAATTCAGAGGAAATGTACATTCTTCCAGGCCATCCAGAATAAAAAGTATTTTAAACTTGTCGTAGGAGAGATCTCCTTGTTTAATATTGTTGAAGTAATCATTCAGCAGTTCTTCCATACTCTGAACTTGGTCTCTTTCATTCAGCTCACTGAACTGGAATGAAACTATAAAGTCTATGTTTCTGTTGGTCTTCTCTTTTGCCCAGTTAAGCATGAACATCCTTGATTGAAATGTTTTACCAACACCAGCCATTCCTGTTGTTAGCACTGTTCGCACGTTAAACATATCTTTGTAGTCGGGTGGCACTTTTTTTTCTTCCTTTTGTACACAGAGTTCTGTGTCGATTTCTTCCTTAATCTGTTCTTTATACTTTTCATTTAATGACTTCTTCAAAATTTGCTTCATTTTTACAGCATCTTTCTCTAAAGCAAAAAGATAGAGCAAAAAAAATCATATAAACAACATAGTATTCACCAATTACAGCAATTTACTAATAGTAGCAATATGACTGCTGTAAAAAAAAAAAAAAAAACAATACAACTGCATGTCATTCTTTGATGTAACACCTTCTCGGAAGAAAGAAACTTGTAGCCCGAGATGCCTTCTTGTTCCAGTAGCCCACTTCTCGTCACATCTCGCTTAGCATAGGGGGTGTGGCCTTAGGACCCTTAGTGGATACAGATCCCCCTAGCGGGAATTGAACTTGCGATTCTCTGCTCCAAAGGCATGTAGTTTAACCACTACGCTATCCAGCTACTGGAGAAGTGTAGTCGGATGGTAACAAAGAGAGGGAAGGTAGTCAGAACGGAGGGGATCGAACTACCAGAAGGCAACATTGCATAGAAGACAGTTACAAGTACCTGGGGATCCCGCAGGCAAATGGGAACCATGAAGAGGCCGCTAGGAAAGTTGCAACCACCAAGTACCTGCAGAGGGTCAGGCAAGTCCTGAGGAGTCAGCTGAACGGTAAGAACAAGATCCGGGCCATCAACACCTACGCCCTGCCTGTGATCAGGTACCCTGCTGGGGTAATAGGCTGGCCAAAGGAGGAGATAGAAGCCACTGACATAAAGACAAGAAAGCTCCTTACCATGCATGGAGGGTTTCACCCCAAGTCCAGTACCCTGAGGCTGTACGCTAAGCGGAAGGAAGGGGGCCGGGGACTGGTGAGTGTCAGCACCACAGTCCAGGATGAGACAACAAACATCCACGAATACATCACGAAGATGGCCCCAACTGACAGCGTGCTCAGTGAATACCTCAGGCAGCAGAAACCCAAGAAAGAGGAGGAAGACGAGGAACCATCATGGAAGGACAGGCCCCTGCACGGTATGTACCACCGGCAGATAGTGATGGTGGCTGATATCTAGAAATCCTACCAGTGGCTGGACAAAGCTGGACTGAAAGACAGGCAAGACCCCAGGTGCAGGCTGTGTAAAGATGCCCCAGAGACAATCCAGCATATAACAGCAGGGTGCAAGATGCTAGCAGGCAAGGCATACATGGAACGCCATAACCAAGTGGCCGGCATAGTGTACAGGAACATCTGTGCCGAGTATAACCTGGAAGTTCCGAGGTCAAAATGGGAGATGCCCCCAAGGGTGGTGGAGAATGACCGAGCTAAGATCCTGTGGGACTTCCAGATACAGACGGACAAAATGGTGGTGGCTAACCAACCGGACATAGTGGTGGTAGACAAACATGAGAAGACAGCCGTAGTGATCGATGTAGCGGTTCCAAATGACAGCAACATCAGGAAGAAGGAACACGAGAAGCTCGAGAAATACCAAGGGCTCAGAGAAGAGCTCGAGAAGATATGGAGGGTGAAGGTGACGGTGGTCCCAGTGGTAATCGGAGCACTAGGTGCAGTGACTCTCAAGCTAGGCGAGTGGCTCCAGCAGATCCCGGGAACAACATCGGAGATCTCTGTCCAGAAGAGCGCAGTCCTAGGAACAGCTAGGATACTGCGCAGGACCCTCAAGCTCCCAGGCCTCTGGTAGAGGACCCCAGCTTGAAGGATAAACCGCCTACAGGGGCGAGCGGGGAATTTATATATACATATACATATACATATACATTTACATATACATATATACATATGTATATATACACACTGAGTAAAGCAGCCAGACATTTTTCTCAAGTAAGAGTATCAATACTTCATAATAATATTACTCAAAGTACAGTGTAGTAAAACGTACTTTTTTTTTTAAAGTAAAAAGTACAGTGTAGTAAAACTACTCCTTTTTTTCCCCTTTTTTTAACTCCTAAAAGTATTCTTTTCCAAAAAGTTACTCAAGTGAATGTAAAGGGGTAAATGTAATTAGTTACTACCCACCTCTTTTGGTAGCACTGCTGTGGTCACATCATGTGGTTGAGCATCAAGAGAGAAGACATTTTTAATTAATATTTTATTTGTCAGCACAGCAGGATAAATAAACTGTGATATCATTATCTTCATTCTAGTTAAGTGTATCACTGACGCTTCACTTTGGCATTTTCTCATATTATCTCCATTTCCTTTTATTCTTTTACAATTACATCAGTAGCCCCACCCATATTGTCTCCTGTGTTTACTCAACATTTAGGTTCACAGATTTATTAATATCAAACTTATGCTAAACTTAAATGCTAAACATTTGTAAATATCTCATCTTTTAGTTACCTCTGAAGTTTTATGTAGATTACTGTCCAGTATCCTCTATTCTAAAGTAAGGGAACACTTTGTTTGAACCCTCACTGATTTTGTAAGTTTGCCTAAAAGTAAAGAAATGATCAGTCTATAAATTCAATAGTATGTTAATTTGAACATTAAATTTTTCTTAGGGAATAGGACAACTGCACCACATCAAACAGATGGGGCCCATAACGTCAAATCTTGGGTGAGAACCTCCTTCCCTAAACACTTCCAAAAAGCTAAAACCATAAATATTGTACTTTTATAACCTGACATTGAACTGTCAGAAAACACTATTCCAAGGGTGTAATTGTCATTTTTTAATATATTTTCTAACATCAGTGGGATTTTAAATTGGGTGTTATCGGTGATAGAACAGAAACTGTAAAATTATTTCAAAAAAATCTTACCTTGGTGCTGTATTCTTGGAGCCTGGAGGGTTACCGCTGTTACTTTCTGTGCTTTTTGTGGCAGAAGAGTCTGGTTTTTGTTTGCTTTAACACAGATCACAAAATACTTCCATCAGACAAAACAATATGGTGCAATGTGTGAGATTCTTTTGTTCAGAACATGAAACATATATCTATTCAAGTTAGCATGCTAACCAGGTGCCCATGTTTCCGTAATGTCACTCTGTGTTTCAAGAGGCAAAAGTGAATCACTATGGCATTCAAGCCAGCCTTCAGTTTGTACCACTAGCGGACACAGCTACATAATAGAAATGATCAAACCAGCATGACAATCTGTTGAATAAAATACAAACACACTTTAAAATGATCAATACTTACAACAAATTTTACAAATATTAGAACATCGTTGTTCATTAAGGAGGACTTTGAATGTAACATTTTGGTAAATATCTTAACTGGGTGAGTCTATGAATTTAGCACAATTTCAAGTTAAATTACTAACTTTTAGTGTCAGTGTATTAAGATAAGTATTGTTAAGGAATAAATATATAATCTTAATGCTGATTAGATTGTTTTATGAGCGGCCCAGACTTCAGTGTAAAACTAGGTCGCAGGCTGACAGGAAACTGCATACTTTTGCAGAGCATAGGACCAGAAAGTGAAACTAAGTAGGGTGTTTAATCAAAACTTAAAGTGTGGTGTGACATAGAGAGCAAGTACATAAATAACCTGGCTTCCTGTTACTGCTTGAGACTAGCTGATTTGAGCAGGCGTTTCTGTGTGTGCTTAGTGTCACAGTCTGGCAAAGGCAGACTGTATGTATTGTGAAGAGCGGACCCAAAATGCAGACACGAAGGAACTTGGACCAAAACTTGTGTATCAACAAAAAGCAAGCCGTTTAATATGGCTGATGAAAAGGTAAAAAAAACAAAAAGGCAGATGCACACAAGAAAGAACCTAACTAGAACTAAACTGGGAAAACTAAATGTTAAACACAAAAAGGTAAAGAACAAAACCTTGAACATTGCAAAAAACCTAAACATGGAAAATCCTGGAAACATGACGTGGAACAACAGACGACCTGACAAGGAATGAACAGAAACACACAGACTAAATACACACAAGGGTGATTAGGGGAAGTGGAAACACATGGGGAAACAGCTGGCACTGGTCTGACATAATGAGACAAAGGAAGCAATTCTGACTACACTGACATAGGACACAGACCTTCAAAATAAAACAGGAAACATGAGACAGACAAGACAATATAACCTTGACAACATAAGACACGCAGCATGAAACACATAAAGGGCAAAAGGAGACTAAAACACAGGGGTAGAAGACACAAGGGGAATCTAAATAAACAAATGAGCTTAGATAACCTAATGAACTAAAAAATAAACAATAAACATCAAAATAAACTAAAACTCAAAACGCTGGGTCAACAGACCCAGGAACGTGACACTTAGTCTCCATATCCCGGGATATGTAAAATTAAAGATCATTTTTTGAGTTTGACCACTTTGAGCCCTGTGTCTTTCTTGGCCGTTCAAGAATACAAAGAACTGGGATTTAATAATTAAAGTAGAAAACAATTTCTCAAAAAAATTGTTGAACTATGAAATTCAAGTATTAACACACATCCTCCAATTTGCTTTCTACCCTATAATGCCATAAAAATAACTTTTGATATAAGCACCAAAGAAATTATTACCCAAATCTCTTGAAGAATAAACTACAAATAAAGGTAAATGTCACTATACTACCTTACCTATTATCTACCTATAGTTACATTTTTTTAAATTTTCAGATTGAGCCTGACAAGCTCAATGCTTGAACTCTGTTATAAATGACATGATGATGATGATGAATAAATGACAGTGCATAATTGTTTAAGAAAAGAAATTGTGCTGAAGAAAGTGCTGAAAATATTACAATTAAATAGATAATACAGAGTTGAAAACTAAGTACAATCTTTACTGCTTTCATGACAAGCAAGAGAGTAAATAACAGCCAGGTGCTGCTACACAAATACACCTGATTATCCTATCATCAGGAAGTGTGACCACCTCTATAAAAGCAAAGATTTTTGCAGTTTGCTGGTCTGGAGCATTCAGGTGTTTGTTAATACAATGCCAAGATGGAAAGTTATCAGCCATGATCTGCAGTGGTCAGAAAAACTGCAATAAACTCAGACTCTATAGGCCTCAATTAGCATTTTAAATCTTAAAGTTCACGAAAGTACATTTTGAGTGAATGAGTATGGTTTGTTATGAAGGGCTGAAAGAGAAAAACTCTTCTTTGCAAACAGAACACCGAGACTTCTAGGACCATGTCCTATGAACTGACAAATGTAGATGGGTAACACCACATTTGAAGAAAACAAAACAACACATCAACCTGAACACATCATACCAACTGTCAAGCACAGTGTTAGAGAAAAAAATACTTGTAACCATCTCAAAGACATAACAGTATGTACTGTTACTTTCAATACCATTGCTGTTTATGTAGACTTTTTCTCCAATTGAGCTTTCTGAATTAACTTTAATAATTACCTTCTCCAAACCATCAACATGCCTTTCAGAAGCAATCCCTACCAGATTGCTCAAAGAATTACAACCATTAATTAATGCTTCAATCTTAAATATGATTAACATATTAATCTGCTACATACCATAGGCCTTCAAGCTGGCAGTAGTTAAAATGTTACTTAAAATTGTAGGCCAATCTCCAACCGTTTATCTCAAAAGTTCTTGAAAAAAATGCTAACTGATCACCTGCAGATGAATCGTTTATTTAAAGAGTTTCAGAGCCCATCACAGTACAGAAACAGTTTTTATGTAGTTCAATTTGGTGAACTATAAGGAGGAGGAGCTTACAGGACAGTGTCTTCTGTCTTAAATGTTCCAAGTAACATAAAACTCCTCCAGGTCCTGTTGATTGTAAAAACCCATTTGTGCTATATTTTCTTTCCTAACTCAGTGAGAATCGAAGTGATATTGATAATGGAATTCCAATCCACATATATATTAGATATTTATAGAAAATAAAGGAAGTCGAACTAATCTAAACCACATTGCAACACACACAGACACACAAAAACACACACACCTTGGGTCACAGATTATCACCTCTATTACCCACAGTGCCAGCACCAACCTAATAACAAGCAGTTTCTTACTGGATAGAGGGACATTATTCCTTTTTCACCTCCGCATTATCAGTCAAGGCTAATACTAAGATGGTCCTAAGTCTAATCACTAAGTCGGGCGGCACCTCAACATCTTTACTATAACACTAAAAGCAGCTTATTAAAGAAGGGTTCTCCTGTGGCGCATGAAACCTGGTCATCTGGTCTAAGTCTGTCCTCCTTTTGTCTCACCTACTACAGGAGAGGTATGTTCTGGAGTGTTGCCTTCTTAGAACAAGCTCCCCAAATGAGCATATCTCCCAGTTAGTTGGCTGATGTCTGGGAAATAACAGGTTAGCGCGGAAAACTCAGTGTCCCTGTTTTGTCATATGCGTCAGCAGGAGTCTCTCAGGCAGTCAGATTAGCAGCAGACATCAATCAATGAGACATCAATTCACTGAGCCACACTACCAGGATATACAGCAATGACATCGGGATGTCATTCGGACTAGAGAAGTGTAATCGGATGATAACAAAGAGAGGGAAGGTAGTCAGAACTGAGGGGATCGAACTACCAGAAGGCAACATTGCAGAAATAGAGGACAGTTACAAGTACCTGGGGATCCCGCAGGTGAATGGGAACCATGAAGAGGCCACTAGGAAAGCTGCAACCACCAAGTACCTGCAGAGGGTCAGGCAAGTCCTGAGGAGTCAGCTGAACGGTAAGAACAAGATCCGGGCCATCAACACCTACGCCCTGCCCGTAACCAGGTACCCAGCTGGTATAGTAAGTTGGCCAAAGGACGAGATAGAAGTCACTGACATAAAGACAAGAAAGCTCCTTCCCATGCATGGAGGGTTTCACCCCAAGTCCAGCATCCTGAGGCTGTACGCTAAGCGGAAGGAAGGAGGCCGGGGACTGGTGAGTGTCAGCACCACAGTCCAGGATGAGACAACAAACATCCACGAATACATCACGAAAATGGCCCCAACTGACAGCGTGGTCAGTGAAATCCTACCAGTGGCTGGACAAAGCTGGACTGAAAGACAGCACAGAGGCACTAATTATGGCAGCACAAGAACAAGCTCTGAGTACAAGATCCATAGAGGCTGGGGTCTATCACACCAGGCGAGACCCCAGGTGCAGGCTGTGTAAAGATGCCCCTGAGACAATCCAGCACATAACAGCAGGGTGTAAGATGCTAGCAGGCAGGGCATACATGGAATGCCATAACCAAGTGGCCGGCATAGTATACAGAAATATCTGTGATGAGTATAACCTGGAAGTCCCGAGGTCAAAATGGGAGACGCCCTCAAGGGTGGTGGAGAATGACCGAGCTAAGATCCTGTGGGACTTCCAGATACAGACGGACAAAATGGTGGTGGCTAACCAACCGGACATAGTGGTGGTAGACAAACATGAGAAGACAGCCGTAGTGATCGATGTAGCGGTTCCGAATGACAGCAACATCAGGAAGAAGGAACACGAGAAGCTGGAGAAATACCAAGGGCTCAGAGAAGAGCTCAAGAGGATGTGGAGGGTGAAGGTAACGGTGGACCCAGTGGTAATCGGAGCACTAGGTGCAGATCCCAGGAACAACATCGGAGATCTCTGTCCAGAAAAGCGCAGTCCTGGGAACAGCTAAGATACTGCGTGGTACCCTCAAGCTCCCAGGCCTCTGGTAAAGGACCCGAGCTTGAAGGATTGACCGCCCGCAGGGGTGAGTGGTCAATCAAATATGATAAAATAATTATTATAGTAACTAAAACTACAGCTGATCTGCACAAAAATATATATTTTTAAATGAGTAGCTTATAAATGTAACAATTATACACTTACTTATAACCAAAACATTTTTATCAGACAATGCAATTTCCTTATTACATTTATTACCATGATACACTTGCTTTGTGTTGATAATAATATTACTTGACTTGCTGGTGAAAAAATGTCATTAAATCTATTTCCAAAATATCTTATATCAGCACTTCAGTGCTGAAGTTTATTGATTGATTGATTGATATACCTTTATTAGTCCCACAAGGGGAAATTTCATAAGGCTGCCGACCTATTGCACGCAATGGCGGCACCATCTTACCCTCCGACCATACATACATTACACAAAACATCACATGGGGAAGACAGGTCAGAGAGGTATAACAATGGAAAATGCACCACATGAGGAAAGATAAGGAGAAAAAAATAACTCCTCCCAGACTGAGCTCCAACAGGGAGATCAGTTTGAGAACAGAAAAAAAACACCTCTGCAGATAGCACATGAAAAAAACTCTTAATACACCAAAGAAACACATGACAAGCAACAGGGGTGGGTAAAGGGTGAGAGACAGCCGAATTAGACAGTACCCGGGCCTGCTTGCGCTGGTCTCCATGATCCCCGTCAGCATCGGAAGGGAATAAGCGTCGAAGGCGTTTGGAAAGGGAGGGGGAATGAGTGTGTGGACATCAGTGTATATGTATGTGTGTGCGTGTCCAGAGTTCAGCTGAGACAGTGTCCTTCGCCCTGCTAGGCTAAGTAAACAGTCTTCCAGCCAACCCAGGTGGCCTTGCATGGAATGGGAAGGAACAGACTAAACACAGTCGTTATCAGGGTGTTGTTGTTCAGCTCCAGCCTTGAGACCGCAGCTGGCGCCAAAGGGGTATCCGCATGAAGTGATGGTGGTTTTTACTTTAGTGCGAACAGCTCATATGAATTTCAAAGCAGTTCTACAGTCCAACACTGGTCTCTCGATCTCCCGTTGGAGAGCCGCGAGTTTCACCATACTTGCGTTCTGTGATTTTGTCATTTCATGTGCTCAAGGAGCCGATTTCTGAGAACTCCCGGCAGTGTGCCTCCCCGAGATGTCATCCAATTTGCACCCAGAGATGTTATTCCGAGCTAGCCCTTCCGAGATGTATCCAGTCTGCAGTCAGAGATCTTATTCTGAGTATTCACAGCAGCCGTAGCCTCTCCAAGATCTTATCTGTGCTGCACTCAATGAGCCCATTTTGAGAAACTCACGCCTCTCCCATCGTTCCAATCCCAACAGGCAGCCTTGTGGGGGTTTGAACAGCCGGTTCCGCTTTCTTAATTCTTCGATAAGTCAGGGCCAAGCCAGCTCCGATCTGCCAGAACCCTGTTACCATGGTTCCGAATAGGTAGATATCTTCAGCACTCAGGCTCACCCAAGCCCAAACTTCTCGTTGAGAAAGGGGGTGTCAATTGCATTTAGGGACCAGTTGATCCAATCCATAATTCCTCTTTTAGGTTTTAGAGAACAGACTGTGAGAGAGTGTTCCAGGGAAAAGTAATACAAAAAACACGAGACTAGACAAGGACATAAGAGGCTAAGCAGGGAAGCTAAGGGAGAGGAGGTGGAGGAGAGGAGAAAAGTGCGACCGCCTTCGTCAAGAGCAAGAGCAGGAAATAGGAGGTTCCCCTTTGGACATGTCACGTTTCATGGAAACCTAACTCTTTGCAGGAGGCTCTGGTCTTTGCAGCTCAAGTGAACTTCAATACAGATCAACCAATAATTTCATTAGACACAGCTTAAAAGTGAAATATGTAAGATTTTTTGTTTTAATTCTTCCAAACGACATTTTTTCTAGTAATGTGAGATTAGGGTAGTTGTACCTTACACTTATTTGCTGGTTTAATAAATGTGTTAAGCACATTACTGCATGAATGTAATGTCTTTGATATGCTGCTTAGAGAGGGTAGTTACTCTCAAAGTGGACCTAATGAGAATCGATAAAGGAATCAACAAGTTCTCGAATTGATAAGTGATATCCATAATAGAATCGGAATTGTTAAATTCAATTCTACAAAGGCTCAATTTCCATGGGAAAAACTAAGATGGCAATGATTTAATTGTTAAGCCACACACACACACAGACACACACACACACACTAATAAGCTTTCAAACATCGATCCTATTCTCTATGTTCTTCTTCAGGAACTAATCCTGCAGACACAGTGCAGCTTTGAGAATGCTATATCACTGATCACTGTTGTCATAGAAACAGGTAAGCAACACATTTGTCATTTATCCACATTGTTTTCCTATTCAGCTACACTTATTTTATGCTGGCAGCCTGCTTCGATGCCTATTCCATGAGCTACAATCCAAAATATGTAAAGATATATCAATTAACAGCAATGTGCTGATAATAATATTACATGATTTACTAATGAAAAAATGTCATTAAAATTACTTCCAAAATATCTTACCTCGGCACTTCATCACTGAAGTTTAGTGGCTCCCCTTTGGACATGTCACTTTTCATGGAAACATAACTCTCTGCAGGAGACACTGGTCTTCGGCCCTCACGTGGTCTTTAACACAGTTTAGAAAATGTCTTCATTGGATAACGCTTAAAAGTGCAATGTGTGAGATTTTCTGTTTAACTGATTCAAAAAGTAATTTCAATTCTCAACAGAATCTGACGACCAGCAGTAACAATTTTAATGTTATGTCACAGAATTATATTTACTGTGCTTTGCTGAACACAATACTGAACTCACCATACTAACCAGCTACCGCTGTCCCATTAAGATCACTGTTCAGTTCAAAACCTGACTTATAACTGATGTAGTGTCCACTCTACCTTCAACATATTACATGTCCAGATACCCTTATTGCAGAAAAACAATCAACACTGAATGACAATCTTCTGGATAACTGATACAATTTGATGTAATAGCTGCTTATGAACATGATTCACGTTCTCCCCTTTCTTTCACTACACAGTAAATTGGGTAACTCCTGCTGACTACACAGAGAGACTGCTGTATCTGTGCTTCCACAGACTCACAGCTTACCTACAAAGATCCACACACAACATTTAAACTACACTTGCTTTGTGCTGATAATAATATTACATGATGTACTGGTGAAAAAAAGTCATTAAAATTATTTCCCAAATATCTTACCTCAGCACTTCATCACTGAAGTTTAGCGGCTCCCCTTTGGACATGTCACTTTTCATGGAAACATAACTCTCTGCAGGAGACACTGGTCTTCGGCCTTTATGTGATCTTTAACACAATTTAGAAAATGTCTTCATTAGACAGTGTTTAAAAGTGCAATGTGTGAGATTTTCTGTTTAAGTGATTCGACGATTTAACTGATTCATTACAACCAGCTGCAACAATTTTAATGTTAGGTCACAGAATTATATTTACTGTTTTTTGCTGAACATAATACTGGTTAGCATGCTCAGCATGCTCAGCATGCTAACCAGTTGCCCCAGCCCCATTAATATGACTATTCATTTCAAGACCTGAATGATAACTGATGTAGTGTTCACTCTACCCTCAACATCTTCCATGTCCAGATACTCCTATAGCAGAAAAATAATTAACACTGAATGACAGTCCTCATGACAACTGACACAATTTGATGTTATGATCAGGCCTCAGCATTAGTGATGGGATTTCTGGCTCTTTTTAGAGAACCGGCTCTTTCGGCTCAGCTCACTAAAAGGAGCCAGCTCTTCAGATTGTTTTGTTGCTTTAATTAATTTATTATTAACAACAATATAAAATTATGCACAAAAAGAATTACTAATTTAAAAAAAAGTGGTTTTATTTATATATGTTTATATATAAATATATGCAGTGGCCACTAGAGACAAAGCACGTACAAATTCCAAAACACGTACAAACTCCAAAACACATTTCTAGCGTTAACTGAACTTCCAAAACAGAGCTACCTAGATCACTTAAATTACACAATTGAAAGCATATGTGTATTGATTGTGTATTTATACACAAGTGTGGTGAACACAAACGTGCTACCACATTTTGGTAAATTTTATTATTTTTAAGAAAAATATACGCCAGCAATTAAGACAATTATTATTTTACATTCATTACGTGTAGTCCATAACAATTGAGGAGAGTAAAAGTGAGAAATAATAAGCAGAACTGTTGACACTGTAGTCGTTCGCCCGCGGTTGCCTAGAGCGGACCAATTTCCTGTCCTCTCAGATGCAATTCGGGAAAAGATACAAGTGCTCCTGTGATTCTTTCTCTGAGACTCTACCTTTATTTTTGCAGGTCAGTATCGTCTTAAAAATACAGTGTATGACGGTTTTGTGCCTCGTTCTACTTCTGTGTTTACTGAGAGTTATGCTGGCACCGCCGATGTAACCTTAAGTGGGGTTTAGTTGAAAGTTACTGAAGCGCGGCACCGCAGCGGTGGTAAAGCCGACCCCAAGTATCGCGAGAGTTACCGCGAGAGTTTGCCAGCCCGCGGGTTGTATTTAAACTTGGTAAACTCCATTTAACAATCAAATATGTGTGTGTGGTGCTCCAATTTAACTGTAAAGGCCCTGACATCAGATTATTCGAGTTTAAAATATCTCATATACACTTTATGGTTCAAGTGATGTGGAAATGTTAAGAATAAGCTAAGAATGCATGTACATTTATGTTGTTACATTGCAAAGGAATACATTCAGGTGTGTTTTGTCTAATCTAGTAAGATTCATGCACTTACATCAGATTTGTGGATAAGCTATTTTGAGTTTGCCCTATATGTGAGAAAGAGCAATAAGACGTTTAAGGCATTGTATGGTATCTGCACTGCTGATGTAAATGAGTGAAGGAATAGTGTAATTAACAGTGTAAACTGGAGAAATGTAATAACCATAGATACATATATTTGCCAAATGCCTTTTATTTACCTTTTACAGTTATTGAGCATATCTGACAAGTGAAAGCACTGGATGTAAATTATATTTGTTGATCTGAAATAAGAGATGCAATTCGGGAAAAGATACGAGTGCTCCTGTGATTTTTTCTCTGAGACTCTACCTTTATTTTTACAGATTTGTATTCTTTTTGTTATTGTGGTCTTCACATCTGGGACCCGTAACAAACTGTGGGGGCTCGTCCGGGATCTCTCCTCTAAAGTCGTCGAGGGCAGATCCAGTGATACCAGAACCACAACACAATTGTGACAAGGCCGCTACTCCAGCCAAGCCAGCGAGTAGGTGTCCAGGTAGTGAGGCGAAAAGGGGACCTTTGCCTCAACGTGGAACCGTACTGCAGTGAGGGGAGTGTAACGCATCCTAGTCACTATCGAGCTGAAGGATAATCAGAAATACATCCAACATGTCAACCGAGAGAAAGGAACTCGCCTGGAATATCAGGAGACGCTTGTTTTCACTCCAAGGTCAAGACCTCTTCGAACTCACTAAGGGCCTCGCATCAGAAAACAAAGACACTACACAGCTCAGTCAGGATGATAAAGAAGGTGGTATGGACTATATCACCTCCTACATACAGTCAAATACACTATTGCAACTCGAAGATGAGGGCATGAGTCATTTGTTGACGCTGAATGATTTGATTAATCTAGTCATCCAGGGAAGTAATCCTGCCGTGCAAAGAGCTGGTGAGAATGAAGTACATGCCATGGCCAGTCCACAACCATCCAATACCACGCTAGACCCACAACCGCCGGAAGATCCACCAGATATATCACCAAACCCCTATGCAAACACAGAAACACAACAGTTAGAGGAGTTGAGTAAAGCGTATGAGACACTGGGTGAGAGGCTAAGACTTTGTGGAACTGTAAGGGCCCAGTCACCTGCTGTAGCAAGCCAGCAGGGCAATTTGCAACCACAACCAATCATACAGATTAGCCCTAAGCAGCCAGTCACTGTAAGAGACCTTTCGTACTTACCACGCAGAGAATTCAAAGTGTTTGGGGGACAGATTGGAGACAACAGTTCCGAAATCAGCTACAACAGTCTCACCAAGCAGATTAATGAAGGAGTTAAAGAAGGATTTGTGGAGGCTGAAGTTGTTCGAGGTGTGTTGAGAATTGTGAAGCCTGGCACCTTCCGGGACATGTTAATGCTCAAAGATGACCTGTCTCTCCATGAACTTCAGGGCTTTCTGAGGTCTCATCTCGGAGAAAAAGCAACAACTGAAATGCTCCAGGAGTTAATGTGTGCTAGACAAAGTGAACAAGAGACACCCCAGCAGTTTCTGTATCGCATGATTGGACTTAAACAGAAGCTTATTTTTCAGTCAAAGCAGGCCAACACTGAGATTTCCTATGACCTGAGAACCGTCCAGGAAGTTTTCCTTCACACAATCTATCAAGGCCTGGGAGCTAAGTACGCAGACTTGCGACTAGAGATGGCACGATACCACTTTTTTATGTCCGATACCGATATCATAAATTTGGATATCTGCCGATACCGATATGAATCCGATATAGTGTGTTTTTTAATCAATAAAACGTTTTTTAATATCTTGCTGCATTTTGTATAAGTTTATACTCAAGTTTAAATAAATAACAACACTAAAGCTATTCTGTTATACCTGTATGTAAAAAATATACTGCGCCCAAAATATTTCATAGTTCAGCAACACTGATCAATCTAATAAAGTTAAACCTACTCCATCCTTCCTATTCTGGTATTTTAAAGAGCACTTAGCAGAAATATTAAGCAACCTAACTAATAGGGTTGCAAACTCCCAGCAAAAAAAAATAGGGAACCACCCTCCACCTCATGACGCTTAATCGATGTAATCAAATTTAATTTGATGCAGGGGGAAAAATGCACAGAAATAAATTATTTTTCAAGAATAATTAAATAGATTCAACATCTTTCTTCAACAGAACTGCAGACTGCACAGATGGTATCTTGCCAAAGGAAAAAGTACTATAGCTTACTAGCGTATATTAGACTTAACAGTTACTATATACAGTAATGGACTTCTATATATTTTACATCAGATTAAAACTTTGGGTGTAAGAGTCAGATAATTATTTATTAAAAGCGCGACATTTTAAATGAGAATAAGAAAGAAAAGTATGTCTTTCTGCCCCCTTTTCCCTGTTCATGCCCTATCGGCCCCCCTGGCTAAACTTTGCTAGATCCGCCCCTGCACAGTTACCAGCCGTCAGCTACATAGAAAAAGATCCTGGTGTAGAAAGTAATATTAAATAAATTCTAACAACAGCTTATCAAGCTTAATAGTGCTGCTGTTGTTCAGCCGCTGGTTTCCTCGTTCTGGTGAGAAGTGGGCCAAAAACAAAGAAGAGAGACGGACTCGCGACAGAAAAGCCGATCAGCTGATCATTAAGCAGTTTCACGATTGAAGTAGCAGCAGGAGAGAGAGAGAGGCAGTCGCTCTGTTGTTAAGCTTAACGCAGGAATGCTTTACAGACATTCAGAGATGAACTTACATACTTGCTTTACTTCTCTCTGGGAAAACTTCCTCGGAGATGAAATGCTGGTTTGGTAGCGAAGCTACAAATACACACAGCTGCTCTAGCACGTGACCACACTGCTGCTACGTGCTACGTTATGAGCTGAGTTACGCTGTGTAGCAAGTTTTGTGAGGTGCTTTTTTGATATTTAATGGATCGGATTACATTTTTTATTTCTCGCCGATATCCGATCCAGTAATTTGGGTCAGTATCGGACCGATACCGATACGTAATATCGGATCGGTCCATCTCTACTTGCGACAAAGACTAAGACCTCTCACCTCAAACAACAATGTCACTGACGAAGAGATTCTTAGTGAGGTCACAAAGATTATCAGTGATGAAAATGAACACCAGTGAAGGTTAGGCCAAGTCACCCACCAAAAGAGTGCACGAGCCCAAAGTGCTGGGATCGAAGCAAACGACAAGATAGCCAAAGAACAATCCTCACCAACAATCAAACAACTTGCCACCCAAGTAGAGACTCTAACTAACATGGTCGCCAGCCTAATTAAACAACAGGAGGCAAAGCCTTGCCAGCTGTCCCCACAACCACCTCCCAACCCGTTTTCCCAAACCCCAGCCAACCCCAACAGACCTCCTCAAAAGAAAGCGTTCCTTTGTCCAAAGTGTACTGAACAGAACTTGCAGGACTGTAGTCATTGCTTTGTATGCTGCGAGTCAGGACACCGAGCAGTAGGATGTTTAAAGCGGACCAAAACTCAGGGAAACTGGGATCGGTCTCTGCCGAGGGACAGCCAGAGGCCGGCGCAGAGTCACAGTCCCAGCCAGTAAGGTCCTCCTCTGCACAGCTTACCACTGAGTGTGCAAGACGTCGCAGTAAGCTAAAAAGAAAGCAGTCAAAGCGAGACCAGAGAAAGCAACAGGTAACCTCTTTACAGCTGTTTTACACCAAACAGCTGTAAAGTCCCCCTAGTTGGAAAGAAAAGCCTCCTCAAGTGTTTGATTGGTGGCTATCCAGTGACAGTGTTATTTGATTCTGGCTCACAAGTGAGTTTAGTGGACAGACAGTGGGTTCAGCGGTTTATTCCTAACTATCAGGTACGACCCCTCCAAGAGCTGTTAAATGATGGACTTGAAGTTTATGCGGTTAACGGACAAGCAGTTCCTTATGATGAGTGGGTCAAACTTACAGTCACTCTCGCTGGTCACAAAGATCCCAATCTTACTGTGCAAGCCCCTTTCTTTGTCAGTAAGCTATCACTCCTGGGATCGAACGTGCTTGGCGCCATTATCCAAACACAAGAGTCAGACCGAGAGGCCAGTGCTTTATTGTATAGTCTCCTACGCAAAGCTTTTGGTACAGACGAAGAGCAAGTGATGGCTATGGTAAACTTCATACAAGTACCACAAAGAGCAGAATGTGACCCAGCCACAGTGAGAATTGGGAAGAGCAATGTGACCATTCCTGCTGGAAAAGCAGTCCAAGTGTGGTGCAGAGTACCCCAAAGTTTTGACATTTGTGACCCCCTGGTGCTGTATGAACCCGACGAGAACACTGCCTTGAGACACCTGAGTGTTGGGGAAGGGCTCCTTGAGATCAACAACCCTCAAAGGCCATTTGTTAAGGTCCCCATCTCTAACCACTCCAAACACGAAATAATTCTACCGAAGAGGACAGCCCTGGGTACTATTCAACATGTCGCTAAAGTTATTGAGACAGACCGACCCACAAACACATCAGAGCTGACCCAACCCACGCAGAGCCCCATCACCAGAGCTGAGGTAAGCGCAGCCACCCCTGTTTCTGAACTGTCCACTGAGTCATGGCTACCACCAGTTGATCTTAGCCACCTGAGTCCGGACCAACAGAAGTCAGTTGAAAAGGTGTTAAGGGAAGAGTGTGAGGCGTTCTCTCGTAGCAGCACAGACATAGGCTGTATCCCTTCACTACAAATGGAAATCAGGCTCAAAGATGATACACCAGTCCAGAGGGCCTATGCTTCTATCCCTAAACCCCTCTACAGGGAAGTGAAGGAGTATATTCAAGAGCTGATTGTCAAGGGATGGGTAGTGAAGTCACAGTCGCCGTATGCTGCTCCAGTCATTTGCATAAGGAAGAAGGATGGGTCTTTACGTTTGTGCATCGATTACCGTCTCTTAAAAAACAAGACTGTGCCAGACCGACACCCACTTCCCCGGATCCAGGATCTCACAGACTCGCTAGGTGGTTACAGCTGGTTCTTGATCCTGGATCAGGGTAAAGCTTATCATCAAGGTTTCATTGCAGAAGGCTCAAGGTACCTGACGGCGTTCACTACCCCGTGGGGCCTCTACGAATGGGTGAGGATGCCCTTTGGACTGTCGAATGCCCCAGCAGCCTTCCAACGGAGCATGGAAGAAATGCTTGACACCCTCCGAGACGAGTGCTGAATCCCTTACCTTGACCACGTGCTTTGTTTTTCCAAGTCGTTCGACGAACATGTCCAAGTGCTACAGAAAGTCCTCCAAGCCCTACAACGGCATGGTGCAAAGCTAAAACCCGAGAAGTGTGAGCTGTTCCGTAAAGAGGTTCGGTATGTCGGCCGATTGGTATCTGCAGATGGAGTAAAGGTGGACCCCAAAGATACTGAGGCAGTACAGGCACTCAAACACAAAAGGCCACAGACCGTCGGAGAAGTCAGGCAGCTTTTGGGATTCCTAAGCTATTATCGGACGTATGTGCAGGACTTCTCATGCATAGCCAAACCGTTGTATGACTTGCTCCATGTCCCGTCCAACACACTGTCACCAAAGCCAACTAGAGGCAGAGCAAAACACACTCAGCAGCCTTCTCGAGCCCTGATACAGTGGAACAAAGAACACCAAGAGATCCTCGAGCGTTTGATCGACATGCTCACTCAGCCACCAGTGTTAGCGTACCCTGACTTCACCCACCCTTTTATATTGCACACGGACGCATCCCAGAGGGGCCTTGGTGCCGTCCTATATCAGAACCAACAAGACAAGATGAGAGTGATTGGGTACGGGTCTCGCAAACTCACACCTGCTGAACAAAACTACCACTTACACAGCGGAAAACTAGAGTTTCTCGGCCTCAAGTGGGCAGTTTGTGACAAGTTTAAGGATTACCTCTACTATGCTCCACATTTCACCATTTTTACAGATAACAATCCCTTGACATATATCCTCAGCACAGCAAAGCTCAACGCAGTCGGACACCGTTGGGTCGGACAATTGGCAGATTTCCACTTCGACATCAAATACCGGCCAGGAAAAGTAAACATTGATGCAGATGTGCTGTCACGTTGCCCACTTGACATTGAGAGGTTCATGGTAGAGTGCTCAGAGGAACTGTCGGAGGAAGCCGAATGTGCAGTTTGGGAAGGGAGCAGAAGAGCGAAGCAAGGAGACGTAGCACGGATTGCAGCCCTTAACCTCACCGCACCAAACCTACCCGTCAAAGAACCCCTACAGTCAATCAGTCATGACCAACTCGTACAATCGCAAAGAGCAGATCCAGCAATCGGGAAAGTCATTGACATGGTAGAGAAGGACATAAGACCAACAGAAGATGACAAGGCTGACACTAACACAAAGAGACTGTTGAGAGAGTGGAGTCGGCTGCACATGGAGAATGACCTTCTCTATAGAAAGACTGCAGGACGCAAGCAACTGGTCCTACCTACTCTCTACAGACAGGTCGCTCTCACACACCTCCACAACAACATGGGCCATGTCGGCGTGGAGAAAGTCTTGAACCTGGCTCGAGAGCGGTTCTATTGGCCTTTCATGAAGAGAGAAATTGAAGAGTACGTCACAAGGAAGTGTCAGTGCATCAAGCAGAAGAAGCCAACGACACACGAGAGAGCACCCATGGGTAGCATAACATCCAGCTACCCTCTTGAGCTCGTTTGCATTGACTTCCTGCACTTAGAGTCTTGTAAAGGTGGGTTCGAATATATACTGGTTGTTGTGGACCATTTTACCAGGTTCGCACAAGCATATCCCACCAAGAATAAGGCCGCAAAGACCGCGGCAGACCGCAGCAGACCGCCTCTTCAGCGACTACATTCCCAAATTCGGCTACCCCTCCAAGCTCCACCACGACCAGGGTCGGGAGTTCGAGAATGAGTTATTCAAGTCCCTAAGAGAACTCGCAGGCATTGGTCACTCAAGGACATCCCCCTACCATCCCCAATGCAACCCTACTGAAAGACTGAATCGCACCCTGTTACAGATGCTGCGTACACTGGGAGAAAAGGAGAAACAAAATTGGAAGGAACATCTACCCTATGTTATCCATGCTTACAACTATACCAAGCATGAATCGACTGGCTTCTCTCCGTACTACCTCTTGTATGGTCGACACCCTCGTCTTCCAGTGGACCTTCTCTTTGGTCTCATGGCAGAAAACAACACTGAGACGCCACATGGGTATGCAGAAAGATGGAAAGGGAAGATGACAGAAGCATACCGCATTGCAAATGCAAACAGTCAACAGTCAAGTTCCAAAGGCAAAGCAAACTATGACAAAAGGTGCAAAGGAGTAATGCTACAGACAGGAGACCGAGTACTGGTACGAAACCTGAGTGAAAGGGGGGGTCCTGGCAAACTAAGACCCTACTGGGAGCAAACGGTCTACATTGTGAGGGATCAAGTGGACGACAACCCCGTCTACAAAGTCAGTCCAGAGGCGGGAGGCCGTCCTGTTCGCACCTTGCACAGGAACTTGTTGTTACAAGTAAACGACTTGCCAGTGGACATTATCCAAAGTCAGGCTACAAGACCACACAAGAGAAACAAGAAGTCCACCGGAAGACCAATGACACCAGAGCCGAACCCTGACACAACTGACTCGGAAGAGGGTGAGCCATTCTACTGGCTTGGTGTACCCAGATATCCTCGAGGGGGCCATTCTCCAGTCACACCAGTTCCAAGTGGAGCGCAACAGAGCTCCGGTCCAAGTGAACTAAGACAAGTCTTAAGGGCTTGTGTCCAACCTGGAAAAAAAAGTGCCATGGTTCCGGAAGAGGATCTAATCGTGTTAAGAGACCCAGACCTACCTCAGCTAAATGATGATCAGGAGATGCCTCAGGTTCAAGAAGAAGTTGACGTCACTGAGTCCAGTCCTGATCCAGTAGAGGTTCCTGACCCAGAGCCGCAACCCAGGGTGGAGCCAGGGGATGACATCCATCCAGAGCCACCGTCTCATCTTAGGCAGTCCAGCAGGCAAAGACGTCCCACCACATTCTTCACCTACCCATCCTTAGGTCAACCAGCCAATCAGGCTCATCCTGCAGTGAACACCATCAACGTCCAGCCTTCGCCATATCCTATCCTGTACTACCCTCTTCTCTACTCCCAGCCCCTCTACCCTTCTCCCCTTACCCTTAGCCCTTACTTACCTGTTTCATATGTTGTT
This sequence comes from Perissodus microlepis, assembly GCF_051167445.1. Taxonomy (NCBI): domain Eukaryota; kingdom Metazoa; phylum Chordata; class Actinopteri; order Cichliformes; family Cichlidae; genus Perissodus; species Perissodus microlepis. The sequence continues at coordinate 7,876,675 of NC_140480.1, read as the reverse complement.
CCTTGCTATTGAATCGAACAGAAATCTCAGGAAGAAGGATGCCTGAAGTCTAAGGACACCTGGGCAAGAGGAATATTCCAGGGACTTCTGTAAAGAGACTTTGTTAGTTTAAAGGTTTTTTTTATAATTCAAGTTAAGTGTCAGGAGCCACTTTTGCTATTGGGGAGCGTGTGGTGAACACAAACGTGCTACCACATTTTGGTAAATTTTATTATTTTTAAGAAAAATATACGCCAGCAATTAAGACAATTATTATTTTACATTCATTACGTGTAGTCCATAACAATTGAGGAGAGTAAAAGTGAGAAATAATAAACGGAACTGTTGACACTATAGTCGTTCGCCCGCGGTTGCCTAGAGTGGACCAACTTCCTGTCCTCTCAGATGCAATTCGGGAAAAGATACAAGTGCTCCTGTGATTCTTTCTCTGAGACTCTATCTTTATTTTTACAGGTCAGTATCGTCCTAAAAATACAGTGTATGACGGTTTTGTGCCGCGTTCTACTTCGGTGTTTACTGAGAGTTATGCTGGCACCGCTGATGTAACCTTAAGTGGGGTTTAGTTGAAAGTTACTGAAGCGTGGCACCGCAGCGGTGGTAAAGCCGAGCCGCGCGGCCCCAAGTATCGCGAGAGTTACCGCGAGAGTTTGCCAGCCCGCGGGATGTATTTAAACTTGGTAAACTCCATTTAACAATCAAATATATGTGTGTGGTGCTCCAATTTAACTGTAAAGGCCCTGACATCAGATTATTCGAGTTTAAAATATCTCATATACACTTTATGGTTCAAGTGATGTGGAAATGTTAAGAATAAGCTAAGAATGCATGTACATTTATGTTGTTACATTGCAATATATGTGAGAAAGAGCAATAAGACGTTTAAGGCATTGTATGGTATCTGCACTGCTGATGTAAATGAGTGAAGGAATATGTCTGTGAAGGTTCTCAGTCATCCAGGTCATCGTAGTCAAAGGAGCTTGCAAAGAAAAGCGTCTGGACTTCTTTAAGTTACTTGAAGACGTTTTCAAGTAACTTAAAGAAGTCCAGACGCTTTTCTTTGCAAGCTCCTTTGACGAGTGAAGGAATAGTGTAATTAACAGTGTAAACTGGAGAAATGTAATAACCATAGATACATATATTTGCCAAATGCCTTTTATTTACCTTTTACAGTTATTGAGCATATCTGACAAGTGAAAGCACTGGATGTAAATTATATTTGTTGATCTGAAATAAGAGATGCAATTCGGGAAAAGATACGAGTGCTCCTGTGATTTTTTCTCTGAGACTCTACCTTTATTTTTACAGATTTGTATTCTTTTTGTTATTGTGATCTTCACATCTGGGACCCGTAACACAAGCACTCATATATATTCAAATAATTTAAAAAAAATCTTCATTTACCTGTTACTACCATACACCAAATCTGGTCGTTGGTACTTGCTGGCTTGTGTAGCCACTAGGTAACAAAAGCTCAACACTGTGCCTAGCATCCTGGAGCACTTCTGTTGTGTTTTGTACGTGTTTTGGAGTTTTTACGTGCTTCTGAGTTTTTATGTGCTTCTGAGTTTTTACGTGTTTTGGAGTTTGTACGTGCGTTGTCTCTAGGGGCCACCGTAAATATACTTTTATTTATTCACTCCACATAAAATGTAATAAATAAATCATATAATACAAAAACCAACTATTCACATTTCAACTTTTAACTATTTAAATTTTCATCTTTTTCCTTTTAATCAAATTTAAAGTGAAACAACACAAAACACTGCAAACCACAACACAATTAAATATAAATTAAAATATGAAAACAAAAAGAAGATGCACATTCTCTGTCATATGGGCCTGCATGAATAAACTTTCTGAATCCTTTATCATCTGCAACTGAAAATAGTTGTGGATGATTACTATACCTTTCTAATGTGACGCTGTTGTCCCTGGCTCTCTTTCTCTCTCTCTCCCTCCCGCTCTGTTCCTGTGCTACTGCGAGTGAAATTACCGCCCCTCCCCCCTCTTCCCTGCGCAAGCACAAGGATCGTGTGCGGAGTGAAGGGGGGGAAAGTGCGAGAGAGAGGGTGAGAGAAAGAAAAAGAAAACCCCACGGCTCGTGATAAGGAGCGTCCTTCACGTCAAAAAGACCCAGCTCTAAGAGCCGTTTTGTTCGCTACCGACACATCACTAGTCTGCTGTATCTGTGCTTCCACAGACTCGCAGCTAAGCTACAAAGATCCATAGACCACATTTAAACTACACTTTCTTTGTGCTGATAACAATATTACATAATGTACTGGTGAAAAAATGTCATTAAAAGTTTTTCCAAAATATTGTGACATGCAAAGAAATCTTGGCAGAGAAGCTCTATAAAAAGTTGAAACTTGCTGCTTAACCCCAAGCTGGTAGGGGGAGCTTTTTATTAAACACTTGCTTGTGCTATAATGTGCTTCAAGGGTCAATAACAGCATAACAGAACTCACTTATGGTACTGCATTCTTTCTATAAAACGATAACTGTCAGTGACTTTGAATCACAGTATAAACACAACATTCAAGATAACAGTTAAAAGTAACGTAACCATAAACAAAAAACAAGAACATCTAACAGCAGCACATGTCCCAAGGCATGATGGGAGAGAACTAGCTGCTCCCCCAACACCCACAATATCTTACCTCGGCACTTCATCACTGAAGTTTAGTGGCTCCCCTTTGGACATGTCACTTTTCATGGAAACATAACTCTCTGCAGGAGACACTGGTCTTTGGCCCTCAAGTGGTCTTTAACACAGTTTAGAAAATGTCTTCATTGCACAATGTTTAAAAGTGCAATGTGTGAGATTTTTTGTTTTTATTCTTTCAAGCAACATTTCCTTATTAAATTTCTAGGTTAATAATTATATGGCATTAAAACCTCACACGTACACACTTTATACACCTATCCTGTTCTCCATGTTCCTCTTCAGAAACAACTCCTGAAGACTACAGAGTGCAGCTTTGAGAATGCTCACTGTTGTCATAGAATCACAGGTTAGCAACACATTTACAGATGTTTCTATTCAGCTACACTTAATTTGTGCTGACAACAGTATTATGCTTATCCAGAAAGCTAAAATCTAAAATATCAATATACATAATTTAACAGCAATGTGCTGTTGGGAATGGGTTTTTTTTTCCTTTTAATTCATGCCTCTTTCAAACCATCTGTCCTCTCCTGTTAATACGGCAGGTAAATAATCAACTAACAGTGCATATTATGTTAGCGCGATCTGCCTTATAACAAATCTGCCATTACTGTGCGCTGCATTTAGGTGACCATGATGAGAGAGACAGACAGAGTCTGGCTGGCTCAGATGCTGGCAGTTCTCGTTGCAGTTTACCGGTAGCGTCTCCTTTCAGGCCAGGATAGACGAATGTCACCGAGCAGTGACTAAGTGTGGTCAAAGGCTTGCACCTATTTGCCACAGCAGATGCCCCCGATTTTCAGTAAGTGAATGTGTTTAATTGTAGGCAGGGACATTACTGGATATTCTTGTGTAATTTCTACAGAATAATTTATGTTATACTTTGTTATTGCTACAGAAGAATATTTATTTTATTAATATTTTACATTTACAATTTTTTTTTCTCTGGGGACCCGTGACACCCCATCGAAGAGCCGTAAGCTATGGAACTCTTAAAATCTCACTGTTGGGTTTGTAAGGCCATCTTACTCCTAAATTTCTATCTTGTTCAAAGAGAAGATATAAAACAAAGTTCTAAGCTAACACCTGTGTGTTCTCCTTTCTTAAAAATAAGAATCGATTGGGGAATCAATAAGGAATCGAGTTGTTAAACAGAATCAAAAATGGAATTGGAATCGTGAAGATCTTATCAATTCCCATCCCTACTTGTGACAGAAGTCACTGCTACATGAATGTGGATTGTTCCTTGACTTCCTAGTAAGATGCAGATCTTACTTGCTCCTTCTGATTTTAAAATGCTTAGGCAATGACCACAATGCTCAACATTTAACCTGAGCAACACCGTTTCTGGACACCATTATTCAGTTTTACATTATCTCCCAAAAAGCTACAATCCTAAATACTCCATATGAACTGACAGTGACAGGCTGTTGAGAAAGAGCATTTCATGCCTTACCTCTGTACTCCATTGTCAAAGCTTGGAGGTTCCTCCTTGGACGTGTCACTTTTCATGGAAACATTATTTTTTGCAGAGGAATCTGGTCTTTGGTTCTCAGGTGCGCTTTAACACATCACAAACTTTCATTAGAAAAAAACTTTAAGGTGCAATATGTGAGGGTTTTATTTTAACCTGAAATATCTGAGATATCTAACCAAGTTAGAATGCTAACCAGCTACCCATGTGGCTGTAATATCATTGTGTATTTCAAGAGAAAATAGTAAAACGTTACTGTATCCAGCCAGCCTTCAGTTTGCACTACTATCAGACACAACTATGAGAAATAATCAAACCTACATGAATAATCTACAAAGGCTCAGGTTTCCATGGGAAATTGTGGTCCTGGTTCACCAGATTTAAGTAACAAATATTTTATATTGTAAAAGGGCCCGCCATAGGAATCCACCACAGGAATCCACTATATATAAAATGTGGATATTGGTTCTACTAAAAACCAATATGAAAACTAAAAATTATGGTAACACCTCTAGTTGCAAAAAGAAAAAAATGTGGTTATATGTGGAAAAACAACCTTACCCTTCTGTGAACTCATAATAATAACAATAATAATATAATAATACATTTTCTTTATAGGCGCCTTTCAGACCCTCAAGGTCACCTTACAATAACACTAATATATTATTCCTGATTTGTTGATAAATCAGTAACTGCTCCTAAATCAACTGAACCTAATATTATGTTTATTTAGTTAATTACGGTCCCCATTCTTTCCAGATGATAAAGTCAGACATTCTTTGGGTCAGGATTTACTTGTGATTGACAACATTCTACTTTCCTCTATGTGAAGTTTCCTTGGTTTCTCAGTATTTCTCACTTTGTCTTTGATAGATGATGAACCACAAGTAGTGGTGGCTGATATAGTACTATGAGGTCTTAATTGGATGCTGTGCGGTCAAGTGTTTGTGTTGGAGATATTTTACCTCTTTGTTCTGTTTTGAGGTCGTTACTCCAAACAATTATGTAGCATTTTACACAGATGTTTTTTAGGTAATACAGTATAGTTACTTAATTTGTTAGACAACTCATCGCATTAAAAAACTGGTAACAGACTGTTGAAGGCTAGGTGCTGGGCTGAGGTCAGCATTCACTCAGCTTTAACATGGCTAACTTTGCATTAACATGCTGTCTGTCCAGATGCTTGCAAACACCCAAAGTAGTGTTAGCAGCATAATGCAGTTGTTTCAGCTTTAAAGCAATGCATGATAAGTGAAACCCTTTCAGCATGGATGTACTTCTACAGTGATTTAATTCTCATTTCAGCTAGTCATCTGTAACAAAAACAAAAGCTTACACCCTGGACAGGCTGATTGTTCATCACAGACAGAAGGACAACCATACATGTAGGGGTGGGTTTAAAAAATGTATTCAAATCAATTTTAGTTTGAATATTGCGATATTATTAAATCCTGAACTGATGTTTAAATACAAATGTATTTTGCCAAAAACACCAGAATCTTTGCTTAAAGTTCACAAAACTATTTCAACAACCACCAAACAGGTAATTCCAGAAAATGGTGTAAACAAAGCTTGGCTGGTTCACCTGACAGTATCTACACAGACATGCCATCAGGTGCTGAAAGCTGTAGGTTTCATCACTCTCTAACTAAAATTTGCTGAATCAGCAGCTAAAGATGATCAAAACTACACTTTGCATTTGAAAAACATTCTCATGAATTCCCTCTTACTTTTCCTGTTTTGCTTCCAAGCCAGGACAGGAAAGTCTCCTTCATGTTTTTTTGTGTTTTATCCTCAGTTACTTTGACAAAAAGGCATCTGCACAAGTTTCAGCTTTGTTTTTATATAGAGATGTAAAAATGTGGATATGTAGTGATAAATTATCACAATTATAATATTTATGACTGTCTGAGTCAAAACTGAATTGAATCAGACTGGGGATCAAATTGAGTTGGGACCTTAAAAATCAGAATTGAATTAGTTAGAGAAATCAGTGACAATACCCTGCCCTACATACATTTACATCCACATGCAATTCTGAGTCACAACTTAACGTAACAAGCTTGCCTTTGGACCAAGGGAAAAACCAGAGTACCTAGAGAAAACCCACAAAGCCACAAGAAAACATAGAAATTATTAAGGAAACCCCACAGAACCAAAATGTTCAAACCAGGAACCTTATCGGAACTCTAGTGCTTTCTCTTGGACATGGTCTTTGAGTCTCAAACAACACATGTTTTACAAAGCTACATAATGATTTTAATGTTTGTTTCACAACTTTATTAATAAAATTATAATTTGCTTTAGTTTTCAAAGCTTTACCATTTTCAAACCTCTGATTAGCAGATCTGTTAGCATAGAGAAAAGAAGTCCAGTGACAGACGGTGACATAAAATACAAATTGCATCAACATCTGTATATTAATCTTCACATTCAAGTGTGAAACATCAAGTACAATAATATTTAGCAAAATATTTAAAAGTTTAGTTTGCATAATACCACTGAGATCAAAAATTTTTAACTCACTTGGCAGTCGATGTGGACATATCTTGTTCCTCAGACATGTTTGTTTAAAACACAGTTTTCTGCTTTCCGGTGGTCCTGCATCTGTTTTTAACTAATTGTGGTGCTACTTTAAATTAAATTGTTTCCAAATCCATGCAGAAGTTTATATGAACACAAAAGCTGCCACTCTTTCAGTCACACTTGGCTTGAAAGCGGTCTTGATCCATAGTATCCCTTTGGAACAGTCTTCTTTCTAAACAAACTTCAGGCGCTGAATTAAGTCTGGTTTTAACCTGACTTAAAAAATGGTCTTACGACAAAAAGAAAAACCAGAATGTCTTCAGTGCATGTGACTTAGACGAATTAAGAAACTGATCAAAGTCCATTACAACACTTCCTGGTTAATTTATAACAGAAACAACTGTAGTGACCTTGACATTCCAACTGCCACAAAATAAAGACTATTATCATTAAGATTTGTCCACAATGTCATGTTCTAAGTGAATTGAGGATGGATAACTTAAGCAGAAATATCTTAATAACATATTATCATGGAAGGATTTCCATTACATTATATTACATACAGACTCCAGTAGTGCCCAAGCCTGATTGTTCCTCAGTGCCACTGACATTTGTATTTTTCATCCGTAGCTGTTGAATAGATATCAACACCAGCACTGACTCCTGTGTCCAGGTACAACCTCAGAGCCTCTAGTCTAGTACCATTCTCTTAGTCTTATATTCTTATATTTTCTGTGCCAACTGCTATTTACATTTTAGATATATTGTTATCGTTTTAAGCTCTTAGCATATTCAGCTCTTTATGCTGAAAGAGTATTTTTGTCATATAATTTCCAAGAATAAAAATGCAGAATTTAAGACACAATATAATGGCACCAACAGAAAAAAAATCATTTTGTCTATTTAAATTTTAATATTGGGTCAGCATGCAATCCTGATAAAGACTGTGATCCACAGAAGTTAATACACGAACTCATATTACTGAATCCAGCGTTGGTTTTTTTAGACACTGTGTTTTGGAATAAAAGCAAATTTGAGAAGTAACACAAAACACATACAGATTTCGGTATTAAATAAGTTTCCCTTTTATTGATTATTACTTTTGGTAATTAATTTTCTATTCCCAAATTATTACTCTTCCTTTTCCACTTAATTACCCCAAGTGCCATATTATTAGCAGCTATAATAGAAAGTGCTACCCTGATTTCTGTTTACAGCGCTGCTTTCTGTCTTGCCAAAAGGCAACTTTTGGCATGTTCTTATCAGTCCTCAGCAAAGTCTTCTTAAAGGCTGGAACAGTATCTAGTTTAAGATTAAGGCATTTATAATGATAAGATATGTGTTTTGGAGATAACACTATTAAACTATAGTGGTGCATACAGGTTTGTCAGTAAATGGATTGTGCACTTAGTGTGTTTCTCTATTGGGTTATTTAACATCACTCATTCCAAATTAAAGATCCATATGACTCCAAAACTCATATGTGGGCATTTCTATACCTGATGGCGCTCGTGTGTGAACATGTGTTTTAACATGTGTGTGAACACGTGTGCATGCATGTCAGGTATTTTGAAACCTTGTGTATATATATTTTAAAATAAAAGCAAAAGGCGCGGAAGGTAAACAATTAACAGGTTCAATCTTTCAATCTCACTCTGCCATGCACTGACACTCCTGAGGTCCACATACACACAATGCAAGCACATGAAATGACAGACATGACCCTATAAACCTGTCATGTGCTTAGTAAAACCTCCTGTGTATGGGGGAGGCTTAGTCAGTGTGTGAGTCTACTGCCTTTATTACCTTGTACACATGGTCGGCACCTGTTCACTGTTCTCCTCCATGTCTTTTCATTACCCGTGTTGCTCAATGAAAACTCATCACCCTTAAACTCTGACTCACCCATCCCCACTCTTTTGTCTGTCTTCCCATCTCTGCACATTGTTCCCTAATTTGTGCCTGTCAGCCATAAAAAAATAACTTTATTTTTTATGGAAGTGAAATACAAAGTCTTTAATGATAAAAAGTCAATGACTGCTTAAAACAGTCTTATCATATAAGCATATTGTGAGAAAAACTGGCTGAGAAGTATTAATAAATTAAAAGGTGGTTTCTATTTAAGTAATAATGTTACTTCTATTGTCCATACCCACTCCACCCATGTCTGCTTCTTTCCCATGTGACTCTCATTGGTGCCATGTATAACTGGAATGCAATATAGTTAATAAGAAACAAAAATCATAAAGTTTTACACTGGACAATAATGTAGTGTAATGACAGTTGATTACACTGCAGAGCTTTCGTTGATGATTTACAGGAAGTAAGTGCCTCCTTATTATAGTGTTTTAATTCTAAATCCAAGTCACCACTCACAACACTCAGCGTGCTTCTGAAAAGCTTTTATTATCACTAATAGAGTTGAGTTTATGCTCTGATGTCTCACCTTTTGACCAGACAGTTTTCCAGCTGTCACCACATCACCCTGCTTGCCCCTGGAACCGGCGGCACTGAAAAGGGAAAAGCGCGATTTCCCGATAGGCGAGTTCCTGCTTAGTGCCAGTGCTTCCTGGTTTTTGATTAATCTTAACACTGCTATTATTGCCACGTTTAAATCTTATTCCACCACAGCAGCAAATTCTGTAATTTAGATATGCCTCATCAAAAAATGTGGTGTACCATACCAGATATTCATTTTCATTGTAATTTTTATTGTCTTCTGTGTAGCTTCAGTTTTTTTCTACTCTAGTGAAGTTTATAATCATGTCATTAGTTAAAAGGGTTCACATAAATCTCTGAGAATTTTTTTGTGTAGGTAGGCCTCCAGGGTTTGGTTGGCTAGCTGTCAGAATGGCCTTCCCACATCCGAAGTTCAAATCTATTTAAAATTTGTGGACTACACTTTAAAGTCATGTCTGTTACAGGGAAACAACCAATTTAAAAGACCTCTACCGTTTCTCCCAAGAAGAGTGATCAAAAATCCAGACAAAATTATGCTTGAAGCTTAATAATGGCTACCAGAAGTATCTGGTCGAGATGCAACTTGCTAAGGAACATTTAACTAAATAATAATGGGGTTGTATGTATAGATTTGAGATTAAAGGTCTACAGGACTAGAGAAAATCCAAGATAAATGCAAATATGTGCTCCCAATTCTTGCTTGTTTAAGTCATTAAAGATGTATTCGGTACAATCAAATGATAAAACTGATTCAGATAAAATAAATCATTAAAAGTCCCAAAGTACCATGACATTCAAGCCTATGATGAGTTCTCTCATGCCTCTCTACTTTCTCTCTTACCAGCCATCTCCGTCTGCTTTTTTCCACTTGTTAATAATCCCGTTCTTGTCCCTCTTTCATCACCAGCTACAAAAACTCTCCATACTCATCACCTTTCTCATCCCATCTCCAGCACTGAAAGATGACCTGGCAGCTGGAACGATAGGCAGGCTGTTCTAATCTCTTAGGTGACTATTGGACTGGTGTGTGTGTGTGTGTGTGGGTGTGTGTGTGTGTGTGTGTGTGTGTGTGTGTGCGTGCGTGCGTGCGTGCGTGCGTGCGTGCATGTGTGTGTATGTGTGTTTCAACCTGTTTGTTGAATGGTCACTGACAGCGAACTAAAATTAACTACACTGACTACCGTATTCTTCGGACCATAAGGTGCACTGGATTATAAAGAGTATTTAACAAAAAAAAAGAATCAGATAAGTCAAACTTTACTCTGCTTTGATTTTAAGCATTAAAACTTAGAATTAAATCAACTTTGGATTCTTATCTACTAATATCATTTTATTATTTCATTAATGTAGCAGAAGACTCAGCTTTTCACAAACATAGCCGGTAAAAAGCTCCTTTTTGCTTTCTTGCTTTGAGTGCATTTCAGTTGAGTAAAAAAGTTGAATGAGTACTTCAAATGAGGGGGTTTTAGCACTAGTTGTATCTGTATCTGTGTGTGAACAGATTATTTTGTGATAACCTTTTGAATAATTTATTGTGTCATATTTGGCAATTTCTGCTTCCCCGATTTTCTATCAGAACTTTAAGCTTCTCCCTTTTTCTGATCATATCTGTGGAACAGCATTCCTTAATGATTGAGCCAGTGTCTCCTGACAGTTATTCTTGCAAAACGCATAGCGATTAGTGGATCACTGGATCCTGTAGTCCCATAATGTGTGGTATGGAGCAGTTCTGAATGGACACTTGTGAAAACTTGTCCAAGAAGTGTGTGTGTGTGTGTGTGTGTGTGTGTGTGTGTGTGTGTGTGTGTGTGTGTGTGTGTGTGTGTGTGTGTGTATAGCGCAGCGGGTGTTCCCAGGTGCCTCACAGAGATGTTGGGTGTCTAAATTTCTCCAGTGGAAGAATTTAACCTCTGAACTCCAAAGGAAAGAGCGTTTCATCTACCAGTGAGATCGTGGGTTCACACTCACGACACACACAGTCACCAAAAAACACACTAATAAGCACTTATGGGAATACAATAGAGATATACACTTAGTTCTAAGCTGCTATAATGATTCATGAGGACATGGTTTGCATCATTACCCCAAAGGCCTGATCTTTGACACTTGCAACTGCAAAACACAGCCTAGTCCTCCCTCTGAGCGATCACATCTGTACAGATGTGTGAGCACTCGCTTCTTCCTTCACCTTACTGTGTTGCATCCCCTGAACCTCCCCTCCTACTCACCTTTACTCTTTGCTTTCTCTACATTTATTCATGACATTTTCTTCCAGCCTTTGCCCCGTTGCAGAGAAAATGAACACACAGCAAAGGTTTGGAAAAAGAATAATGAGCTGCTTGAATGTTTTTAATTTTGTTGTTGAGAACTTCACACCTAATCATTTTCATATCTTATTTCCGGCAGCTGCTGTTGTTGTTTTGTTTTTTATGATGTTGTCCAGTTTGATGGATGAACTGAATATAAACATGAAGCAGGCAATAAGTGCTGACATATATATCAGCATATAATATATGTGGACAGATAGAACAATTATATATCCATATATATGCATATTATGTATATGAAGTGGATGTTACAATCAATCCAGGGTCAATTCACAATAACATATTTTTTCAATTTAGTATTTTTTTTAGTATTTCCAATTTTTATCAAATTATAGCACTACACTAAAATAATTAATTACTTAATTTGCTTTGCAGATTAAAGTGCTTAATAGAGTTTGCCAAAATCATTACTTCAACAACAATATAGTACCACTGAGGTGAAGCTCAAGAAGTTGGAGTATTTTTATCATTTTACTGATTCAATTCTAAAACTCCAATGTTATAACATTAATTCATATAAATAAATAAAAGGATGTTTAGTTAAGGTCACTTTTCCATAATCTTTCTGAGCTTTCAGCTTTCAGGAGTAACTGAAAAGACACCCAAAAGTCCCCACCATTTACACTATATTAATGATGCATTCCTTGTCTGGAGTAGCCCTGAGATGTAAAACAAATGATAAACATTAAATGTAATTTTCTGACTCTGTATAAGCTTTGATTGACCACTTTACTTTCAGCAGCTGACATGTTCCTGTGGTTTTCTCTCCTTTTCTCTCTCATTGCCTTTCCTGTGATTGTCAGTCGGCTTTTAGCTGTCTCTCATCCTAATCTTCTCCTTATTTGTTATTAGGTAATTTGTCCAGCATTTCCTACAGGCTATCATTATCCACTCTTAGACATATACATCCCAAGCAGTCCCAATCCTTCCTGTCAATTTCCTTTCTTTTTCTTATCAGCTAAAGCCAAATACTGAGAGTACATACACAGATCGCCAGCCAAGCACCGTCTCTTATCTAATCTCCAATAACCATCAACAGCTGAAGCACATAGCTGCAGTTATTACAGAGGGCAGAAAGGGAAATGGAGGGGGATAAAGAAGGAAGAACCAAAACAAAGAAAGCTGAGCCTGCTAATATTCCACCATGCTCATCCTTTATTTTCACCCTGTTTCTAAGTTGTTGATTTTCTTTTTTCTAACACTTCTGTCCACATAACTCCAGCAGGTCTGAAAGTCCTTCAATAAACGTGGACAAAAGACAAATAATCTTATCTGTTCACAGTTACATTCATTCCAAAACCCTAAACTGTGCAAACTCTCACCTAGATGTGTCCCATCTAAAGGGACACATGAGGGGGTTACAGTTTTGCCACTGACTCTTATTGAACACTCAGATGTTTCAGATGTTGAAAGGAAATGTCATTTCTCTGTGGGAGGAAATACTGCCACCTATTTTTCTTACAAAGTAGTATTTTAAAATTATCTTTGAACTGCACTGTGTTTACCTGTTGTTGTTTTTAATTAGGTTGCGTGTAGTAACTATGTATGTTCATGACTTTTTCACATGAAAGTGTAAAATTACCAGTATAACTAAGAAATACAATAAAGACAAGAGAGAAGAACAGACAGCATGTGAACCTTGATGTATTTCATCAGGTAAAGTGATGACAGTGTTGAAAGTCCTTCTTATTGTAGTAGGTCGAGCCCACGTTTGGCTCGGGGAAGGTGTGAAAAATAGCCAAACCCCCTATTTAACACTAATGGACTCAGCCATTACAGTCTTGTGAAAACAGTCTAAGTGGAGGAGCATTAGTATCAGTCTAGCTTGTGTGTATGAGAGTCTGACCTGCAACTGAGAGTCAAGATGATAAATGAGTGTTTGCGTAGCTTTCTGTATGTGTGTGTATCCACAAGACTCCACGTCTGTGCTCACAGGTTAAGTGTGTGTGTGCATATTGTGATTTAAGCTGTTACAAATAGATTCATTTGACTGCAGTGACTCTTTTTTCCATATTAATTATGCAAATCAACAATGGATATGCAAGCACAGCAACAGTTCCTTCACTCACTTTTAATTATACCGTAGAACATAGCTGAGAAACACTTTTCTGACTTAACTTCAAAATCCACTCAGGAAAAAACATGAGCATGAATGTTTTTGAGCCACATGCCTTAATCTGTCACACGCACAAGCATTTGAAATTACTGCAGCAGTTGCCAAACAGCAGAAGAAGAGCAATATTTAATCTAAACTTTTGACCTTTGGCCTCCATATGGTGTTATGGCCAACCACAGAGCAACAACAGTGTCATTACAAGTTGCTTGAAAGTCATGCAGCCTTCAAGATGGAATAATTTTTGTTCGTTTTTCCCAGAGAGATTCCTGGGAACTAAAAGAGGGCTTTAATGGGTCAGAAAGGTCTAAAACAATAAAGAAAAGTATAGTATAATTGTTTGTTAATGAGACGTTAGAGCAAGCAGACAGTGGTAAACGCTTCATGAGAACTCATTGCTATTTGACTGTCTCTGCTGCCCTCTAGTGGTCTAGTGGAAGCGCTACAGGAAACAGGAAGCCGAGGCAACCTATACCTGAACAGTGTCAAGTACTGTACAATGTAAGAACACTAGTTTTTCACTTTTGCAACTTTAAATATATGTTTCAATGCATTTAATTTAATAAGGAAAATCATCAGCATCATCAGCTAAAATTCATATAAATGTCCAACAAATCTTCAGCAATAATATAATGCTGTTATGTCACTATGGACCCAAGAAATGTTTCAAGCACTTTGTTAAATCTGTGCCACAAAGAATTAAGGCAATAAGAAGTCAAAGTGGATAACCAACCCAGTAAGCGCACCACATAACTAATGAAGTGGCCAGTGAGTGTATACTATATGTAATGACTACATTCCCTTAAAAGAATGTCAAGAAAAACATCAGGTTCATGTTTGCCGTGCTGATAATGATAATGATCTTTGACTTTATCAATAATAGTTTTTTCACAAATTGAGAGTTTTATTGTGAAAAACCCCACCGGACGTACTTTATTCTCCTTGGCGAAACGCGTGACGCACAGGAGAGTAGCAGTGGACAAAAACACAGACTTGCCGTTCAGATTTAGTTGTAAGTACAGTGCATAATAGATAGTACAAATTCTTTTGTGTTTAATTTGTCTATAAATTGTGTTAGAAAGATGAAGGTGTGCTCGGAATATGCAGTTTGTTGAGGGGAGCTATGTTGTGGTTTGCTACCTGGCTAGCAAAACCGAACGTTACAGCAAAACTGATTATCATCGGTTTGGTTGGAAAAAAAGCACCAACAAGGTTCTCTAAGTGTGCTTGAGCTGTTGCGCGGTGACGCAAAGTGTTCCGGTGATGTTATCTGGATCCTAAAACAGTTACTTGAACGTACCAGGTGCTGTTGGCTCACCTTCAGTGGTTTTGTGATTCCTGATGCTGGAATCAGCTTCACCCTGGACGCGTTTGTTTGATCCTGTAGAGCAGCAGATACCTGAACATTACACGGAAATCGTTCACAAGAGGAAGCCAGTTTTGGTGTTCACAAACGCCAAAACTGGCACATATACTGTTTTTATGTTTACTTGTTTGATAAAGCTCATTAGCCATGCGAAAACTCAAGATGGTGGCCATTTTCAACATGGCTGTTAACAAAGGCATCAACAAACATTATTTTTATTTATTTTTTCAGATAAAGCCAATTAGCATCATATTATTGGGGCATAATAACTGATTGTTGCAGCTTTAGATGACTTTAGCATGTTGTTTTATTATAATAATATAATGACGCATTAATATATCTATATTGAACCTGCAAAATGATAAGCAACTCAATATTTAAAATTAAGTGCGCCGAGTCTAAAATATAATTGAATAGAAGTGGAAGTACTTAAAGTACAACTATATTGAACGTGTTTGTTAGTAAAGCAAATCCGGAAGTGCACTTTTTTGTACCACTAGTCTATGAGCTTCTCCAATAGTGTCCGTTAGATTTGAAATTTTACTTTCTGATAGGTTTTTTTTATGTTTTGCATTCAGGCCACAGAGCATCACCAGACATCCCTCTCAGAGTATACACAGCACTGCAGTGGACAAACCAAGGAACACCGCATGGAAACAATTCAGCTTTGATGTGAATGAGTCCAAGCTACAGAGGCAGTTGCTCAGCTATACTTGACGATCGTTGGGGTTGTCTGTCCAGTCTACAACCAGTAGTCAAAACCTCTCCACCTCCAGCATGAGTGAGCTAACAGACTTTGAAAAAGGCAAAATAGTCGGTGCGCGTATTGGAGGCATGTCTGTGAGCGAAACTGCTGAGCTGTGTAATGTTTCAGCCCGAACAGTGATGAAAGTCATGAGTGCTTATAAGAATTATGGATTTGCTGCATCAGCACAGAAAAAAAAAATACGCAAGCCACAGAAAAATACAGTTGCTAATGGAAAAGCGGCCAGGGCGAAAGTGGCTCCCGAGTCTAAGGTCGCAACACAAAATCCTGATGAAGACATGGACACACCTGAACCCAAGACCCAAGAAGATGAGTAACTCGGTCTGTTGAGCTGTACTTTGATCCTTATGTTACATTTAGACTTTTTCTGTTTTCAGAAAGCCACAGAATGCCTTTATTTAACCAACACTTTTCCTCTCTGCTGAGAGATTATCTCTTAAAAAAAAAGAAGAAGAATATCAATTACTATTTATGGTAAACTAATTTTACTGTTTAGTTTAAAGAAATTCGACATAAGAATGGCCAAAAATGATTTTAAACTTTTTACTGATGTGAACTGGCTGTGTTGTAAACTCCTACTTTCTTCTTTTTTTCTTTTTGAGCAATATTGCATATTTTCAACAAATAAATCTTAAATGTGAATCTTTTTGCATCTTTTCTCTCTGTGTTAATGACCCTATTTCATTTCTCAAATTGCACATCCTCTCTGAGAGACTCTGAGAGGAGGCAACAGGCAGTTAGAAAATTAGACGTCCTTCAAAGCTGTCGATTAAATACCATGGGGGAACAGTGTACATACATTTTGTTAAAGCACAACTGCTGTACTGAGATTAACTTCTGGGTCACCGGCAGGAGAGTGGAGGACAGAGGAGCAGACATGAGTAGAAAAAATTACTTAAGACAAGTAATTTGTTCTTGGTGAGGTGTCTTGGTCGTTCCTCTCCTAGCAGCATTGGAATGTGCGGCCCATAGTCCTGGCGCTTTTATTCTGAAAATCTATGAGCTGAACTAGTTCCTTGCTTCCTTGTAAAACAAACAACTGTACTCGTCATACAGTGACAGAGTAAGTACCTGTAGTATCTGTAATTATTGTCAGTAAGGACCCAAATGGGTACTGTGAATACGCGCTTGCGTTTACTTTAGCCTTGCTTGCTACCTGCTAGCCGTAGTTACCATTATACCATCCAGAAGTACCACTGATTTAGCTGTTAACGAGAATGAGCTTCATTGAATAGTTTTTGACTGATAGAGCCTTTTATTGTTTGTCGTTTTGCCTAGCTCCTTTAGTCATTTAGTAATGCTTCAGCTGCTGTGGGTGTCCCCTCAGTGGTTGTGTGAGTCCTTGATTAATCCTCAGCATTTTTATTAGTATAAAATGAATATATTTAAATAAATAAAACTTTTTTTTCCTTTTTTTTATTTAGACTTACTGTTTTCTCCATCTATTTAGAGAGCAAGGAGGACACTACAATTGACAGCTTGTCAGCAGCTGATTGGTCCACTAACCAGGACATCACTGCTTCAGCATTCAAATTCATGGAAGCGCCATATGACAGTGGACGTTGGGGTACCTAAGTGACAGTGCTCCAACGCAGTGGCTGGGTTTCCTGCTCGTCTGTCAGGTGACTGTGTCCAAAGGAGATAGTCACCACTTTAAAAGCAGTGTTCAAATCAGTATGAGTGACTTAACAGAGTTTGAAAGGTGCCAGATTGTTGCTGCACGGCTGTCGGGTGCATCTGTCACAAAAACGGCACAGCTGTTTAACGTGGCAAGGGGAACAGTGTCAAGAGTCATGACTGTGTACATCAAACATGGACGAACAGCATCAGCAAAAAAGAACAGCGGGCGCAAGTCAAAGCTCACTGAAAAGGACAGACAGACGCTTCTCCAGATAGTCGATGAACACCCCGAGTACACCGCCTGTAAGATAACCTCAGAGCTGAATAGACACCTCTCTCATGCGGTCTCTGTAAAGACTGTACGGCGTGAGCTGCATAAAGCTGGTGTCTTTCGAGGAGCATCCAATCAGAAAGCAGAGATAGAAACTGATTCTCCAAAGTTTGATGGAAAGAACAGCGAGCCTTACAAACAATGTGAAGCACAAACGCTATCTGAACCCCAGGGTGCTGTGCACAGATACAACACAGACGAAGCTGGACCCCAAATTTGAACTTGAAAAAGATCACTACTCTCAAAGGTTTCATGACAGGAATAAAGAACCTGAACCTCAGACTAATTAAAATTACCTCATCTGATGGTACATTTCAACCTTTTTCATTCTTGAGTGAACTCAGCTGTCACTTATGTATTCTGTGTGCTTTACATTATGAGCTGTGAAGAGTGGCTTGCACAGAGATTTATTTTATTTTATTTATTTTACCAGGTTTGCTAATAGGATTTTCAGTTATCCAGCCATAATAACACTGTTTTAATTAAATGGTAAAACAGTAAAACTAATAGATTTCTCTGAAATAAAATAACCAAGGCAAAGCTAACAGGCTACGGCATGCAAATATATTGAAAAAGAAAAGTAAGAGGTTTAATGATTAATATTTAAATAGAATCGCATGTGTTGAAAATTACAGTACTAAAGTAACTGCAGTGATTTAGCTTGTGCTTGTGCTTCACACGGTGACGCAACAACAGACCCGGAAGTGCAGCGCCAACCACAAACACACCTGTGACAGCGCCGCTGTTACTCTGTGGAAGAGGGATCACGTGTCCAACCGTGAGAGGTTTGACCTGTGTTTTCATCCGTTTTCTCGGCGTCGGGGCGAATATGTTTGCAGTATTTATGTTTTTTATGCAAAGAACGTTTTAAACCTCAACATGAACGTGTGACGGTAGAAAGGTGTAAGGCTACGTTTAGCCAGGTTAGCTTTGCTTTCTTAGCTTTTCTAACTGAAGCTGTGCAATAATGACTGATTGTTTTATTTTTAAGGTGGACAGCATTAGGCGGTTCAGTAAAACTCACTCGTTTTCCCGAAAAGAGCACATGACTGATTAAACCATTTTAGCTGTCTTGTTGCATTCGTGTCCTGACTGATTAGCTGTTAACCTGTTTCTTTTCGGGGGGTTCTGGAAGTGCTGGAGGTGAACTGGTGTAGAGAACAGTGGGTATGATTTTCAGGGGCCTGCACTACGAAGCAGAATTTCGTCTACTGCAGGTTTTCTGTACTGCCAAGGTGGTTCACTTCTCACGGAGGTACATCACCATGGTAACTGATGTTGCAGACGATGGACATTACATTAGTGATCAACAGGTATAAAGTCACCGCCCACTGACCAGTCTCTCTAAAAAAAGCGTCACCATGGCAGATCCCCCGGGTCTCTGTGCAGCTGTAGAAAACAGCTCATCAGAGCAGACATAACTTTTCTGCAGATAGCAGGAGAGTAAAGTTTTGCAATGGCGTCTTTGTGTTTCCCCGATGAGCATCAGTAATAATTAAAATTCACTTAAATTTTACAATAAATTTACTTAGGTAATATATTATATACATATTAGTGTATTAAATATATTAGTGTAGTATATTATCCTAAAGTAGGGCGTCCATTTACACCCAGTACCTATAGACCTTATATCAAATTTCCATAGGCAGAATGTATGTTTGAATTCTGTTTTTATATTTTTTTTCTTCCCTCTTCCTGTTCTCATCCCATTAAATACCACCAGGGCAGCAGCTAAAAGAATAAAAACTAAAACTTTTTTAAATGTATGTTTTGGGCTTTTAATCCTTTATGTGATTGTACAGTGGAAAGAAGACAGTAAAGCTTGGAGAAAGACACCAATTAAATAGCCTTAGGACAAATTCACACCAAGTCCTCTGCATTATCCATATAGCATGGATCACCTGCTCATCCAGTTGTCCTATATATAATACATACTTTACTTGACTCAGAGTCATAATACTTTTTAAGGAGCCTGAAAGTACAGAACTGTTAGCATCAAAATATGCTTAACAAACTTGAAGTAAGCGTTCTCATGATACAGAAAAGACCATATATTAAGAGTATGTGGTTGGTAGGGTACTGGGGGCGCTAGTTAGAATTCATCCCTATAATTTGTCCCTCCATTAGCACACTAATTGCTAATCAACACAAAGAGAAAGACAACTGTGTATTGTTATTTCATTGTGTTTGAAATTTTAACTTCTGGTATTTTCTTCTTTCATGATTTTTGCATTCAGGCCAAGGAGTAAAACCAGTCATCTCCATCTACAGTGATGTGCAAAAGTCTTGAGCCACCTTTTGTTTCTCTATATTTTGCTTCCCAAGGAGCCAGACTTGCTTGTAATTTTTAAAGTTGTTTTGAGCATCAAATTTCCAGGCTTTCTGAAGGTCTTTTTGCAAGTTTTTCCTTTGGACATTGGCTTCATTGGAGCATAGAAAAGACATTTAACTCAAGGAATGAAGCAGTGTTGTGTTAACCCGTGATGAAAATCATAGCAAAGAACCAGTTTTAAATGGTATATTTTGACAGTTTGTTCATTTGTTCTCATTTCTTTAGTTGCATCTTTAGTTAAATCAAGAAAAAAATGCCAAAGATAACACGGTTTGACAGGCATAAAATAGTACTTTTGCACCAACAAGGTGAACCCCAAAGAACTATTAGCCGAAAACTTGGCATATCTCGGCATGGTGTGCAGTGTGTCCTTAAAAAATTTCAGCAAACCGGACAAGTGGAAGACAAAAGAAGAAGTGGCCGACCTAAAAAACTATCTACAGCAGATGAACAGTATCTGAAAGTCATGTCCTTAAGAAATCGTAAAAGATCCAGCAAAGACCTGACACAGGACCTGAGAGATGCGTCTGGCCCTTCAGTTGATCCAGCTACTGTTCGCCGTAGCCTCATCAGAAATGGTCTCAAATCATTCTTAAAGAAGGGAAATGGGGAAGAAAGGCTGACATACAATATACTCAGCACTGGAATGGATAAAAGAAGAGAAGCAGTCGACACTACCCCATCCAGTATGAGTGAGTTAACAGACTTTGAAAAGGGCCACATAGTTGGTGCACGGATTGCAGGACTGTCAGTCAGCGAAACTGCCGACTTATGTAACGTGTCAAGCCAAACAGTGGAGAAAGTAATAAATGCTTATAATGAACACGGATTTACTCCATCAGCAATGAATAAAAAATATAAGCCACAGAAAAATGCTGGTGCTACTGAATCCAATGCAAAACCAGTTCCTGACTCTTAAGACTGAAAAACAAAATTCTGATGAAGACGTAAACACATATTTATCCAAGATTAAAGATCATGAGTAACTTGTTCTGATGTGTTGTATTTTGAGCTTTCGGTTGCATTTGGACTGTTTCTGTGTTGATAAAGCAACAGTATGCCTTTATTTAACCGACAGTTTCCATCTGTGCTGAACTTTTTCATTTATTCACATTTTCATTTTTTTTTAAAAGGTTCAAAACGCTTTACTTTTTATTTACTTGAGATAGACTTCCACAGAATGCCTTCACAAACCTTCATTCCTTGTCCAAGCTGGATGTGAGCAAACATGGGTCTCTGTGCAGACTGACAAATATTCATAAAAGTAGATCAACTTGAAAATATTTAACAGTATTCCATTATAATGTTATAATATATTGCTCCTTATTTATAGACCGATGTTTGGCTGTGAATGTGTTGGCTGGTTTACACCGTGTGTGTATTATATTGTAAGGCAAAGCTTTTTTTATTTTGCATGCATCATGAAGAGCTCTTATTAAAATGAATATGGAACAAGATCCCTAGAAAATAAAGCCTTGTGCTTCTACTATCTCCTCTGAATTACTAAGTTGTTCTTTTAAAATGTTATGCTAGTGACTGGAGAATATCAATCCATCCATTTTCTTAACTGCTTATTTAGTTCAGGGTCGTGGTAGTGGAAATGTGTAATGTTTTTCACCCATTCACACACGTTCATACAAGCAATTCATTTTTATTACTATTACTGTAATATTGAAGCTTTTGGGGAAATGCTGTACGGCCCTATTATATACAGACAACAGCAGTTACTCATGGGGCCTCCCACCTTCTAGAGAGTGAGTCATAGATTGAGTTCCAAGAAGTAATAACTTGAGCAACGTCAGACACTCCCCTTTCTTTGTAATACATAGATATATCTATTAATCATATAAAAAATAAGTTACTTTGTGGGTAGGTTTTTTTTGCCCCCAGAGGCCCTGTATTGGACAGAGTATATAAAAAATATTGTATAAAACAAACCCTAATGTGTCAGAAGTTGAAATATTTTTCTATAATGAGTGTAAGGTAAGGTGGTTGTAGCTGTTGTGTGTGGTGCGCATGCGTGTCACATAACGCAGCAACAGACCCGGAAATGCGAAGCCAACCGTAAACACAGCTGTGGCAGTGCTGCTGTTACTTTCTGGAAGATGGTGTACGTGTCCAACGGTGAGTGGTTTCCCTGCTTTAACGGTCTGTTTGATATTTATTAGGTGTTTTTATACATTTTAGAACATAACCACCGCATGAATGTGTGAAAAGTGTTAGGTTACATTTAGCCATGTAGGATGTTAGCTAGCCTGGTTGAATCTGCGTAGCAGAAAGAAGTGCTGAGCTGATGAACCTTAGGTGGTGTTTTAAAACTTCGTCGCTTTTCCAGAATGCGATATGTGACTGCGATTTCGTTTGGGATTCAACTTCATAGTGGAACGAAATTTATCTTTCTTTAAAACTGTTTTGAAATGTGCTGCAACTCGTTTATGCCCTGATTAGCTGTTAGCCTTTGTGTACTGAAGGCCAGCTAAAGAGTAAATCCGGGTTAACGACTGGCTGGTGCACTGATGATTATTATACATGTATTCCCGTCTTGCAATGTGAACAGCATCACAGATCCCTGCTGTCTGACCCACCTCTGTGTTTCTCCATCAGGCCAGGTCCTGGATAGCAGGGCACAGTCTCCATGGCGCCTGTCCTTACTGGTTGATCTTTTCTGGGGAGCAGTGGAGTTTATCGGCCTCTTGTAAGTCAAATGAGAATTAAATTAAATAAATAAAACAAAATAGCCACCTTTATTTAACATAATGGATGAGTGACCTTTTGAATAATCATTAATATTCTCATTGCCTGTATTTAAGGTTCGTTAAGAGTTGTTTGATTGTATTTACTGTTGTATTTTCACATTTGTTTTTCTACCTTAAAAAGATGCTGAGAATCTCTTTCTTCCGCTAAAGATAGATGACTTACAGTTTCTCTAATACTGCTAACCTGTTGCCTGTAAAACTGATTGGAATGTGGTGTAATAAACTTACAATATAGTGAGTAAGCAAGAGGCTTTTCTTAGAGCCTCCATTGTGGTTTATTCTGAATTAAGCACAAGCCCCCACTCTTTTTTTTTCTTTTACCAGTTTCAAAACCATGTTTCACCCCGACATGTCAAAGAATGGAAGCTCTGTTTCATCACGCTTCACTGACGGCAGAGGGTAAGTCCCTGAAACACTATTAGTTGTGTCATACACACACTGAACACCAATTCTACACTACCCTTTATGTTAAACACTGAAAATTACATAATCCAATGTAGGAGCAAGCTGGCTTATTAGGAATTGTGTGTCATGTGTAACACAAAGCTAATAAGATGCAAGTGATGTTATTTCTTTTTCAGTTGTATCTAAAAAATTGTCATAATCCAGAGAATGACAAATGCAGTTTAACAAATCTGTTGCTCATTTCAGCACTTGAATTAATTTATATTTATGCTAGGGCTGTTTAACGCGTTAACGCTGACAGCACTAATTTATACCACTTGTTCCTCACATTCTTGTCTACTGTTGGTTATACAGTCCTCCAGGTCCACCTGGTGGCAGAAGGAGGATGGGAAGAATAAACCATGGTGCAGGGCCCAGTCCTCCACCAATGGGTGGAGGAGGATGAGGAAGGTGAGAATTTTTTATTGTCTTTTTTTATTAAACACTCCGTTTTAGTATCAGCTCATATGTAAAGTGAAATTAATTTCAAAGGATGAATGACACAGAAACAAAATGTGCATGTCAGTTTGCTGTGTATGTGCTTGTGTAGTCATTAGGGCTGCCACGATTAGTCGACTAGTCATGACTACGTCGACTATTAAAATTGTCGACGACTAATTTAATAGTTGACGCGTCGTTTGACGCTTTGTAAGATCCCAAAAGGCGCAGGAATAAGTAGTAGGATTTAAGAGTGTAATAACAGACTGAAACAGAAGATGACAGCACTGCATGTACAAGGATGCCAGCTGCCGTTAAACCCTGAAGAAGAATCTGTGTGCCAGAATTCATAGCGCGGCCCTGCTCAGTTGTCAACAATGGCGGCAGCTAGTTAGTTTTAATACTACTCTTATTATTCTTTCTGGCTCACAAAATAAACGTTTAACATATTTTCAGGCAAGAATGTAGCTGTGTAAACTTCAAATATCTGCTCAGCTTATCAAGACACATATTTTCAAAGGCGCTCTGACGTTTTCGGAGACGTCTGTTACCCACCAGCTCGATAGCTAGCCAGGGTTCAAGGCTCACTAGAGCCCGTGTGAACACCGGACTCCCGGTAAATCGTTTTCAAAACCACCGCCGTCTTTCGCTACTTAGGTTAAAGATGATATGTAAGTCACTTAGATAACTTAAAAGTGATATTGTTTGGCTTTTTTTAGTATTTTATTTGTTCCTGAGTAAATCGGTTTGGCTGAGATTAAAGTTATAGTTTTTACACAACTGAATAAACGTCAAGCAGACAACTGATTATCAGAAGTTTGAGATGCTCAAGAATATACTCCGGTGTCCTGTTATACAGGGTGGGCCATTTATATGGATACACCGTAATAAAATGGGAATGGTTGGTGATATTAAAGTCCTGTTTGTGGCACATTAGTATATCTGAGGGACAAACTCCTCAAGATAGGTGGTGACCATGGTGGCCATTTAGAAGTCGGCCATCTTGGATACAACTTTTGTTTTTTCAATAGGAAGAGGACCATGTGACACATCAAACTTATTGGTAATGTCACAAGAAAAACAATGGTGTACTTGGTTTCAACGTAACTTTATTCTTTCATGAGTTATTTACAAGTTTGTGACCACTTATAAAATGTGTTCAATGTGCTGCCCATTGTGTTGGATTGTCAACCCTCTTCTCCCACTCTTCACACACTGATAGCAACACCGCAGGAGAAATGCCAGCACAGGCATCCAGTATCCGTAGTTTCAGGTGCTGCACATCTCGTATCTTCACACCATAGACAATTGCCTTTAGATGACCCCAAAGATAAAAGTCTAAGGGGGTGAGATCGGGAGACTTTGGGGGCCATTCAACTGGCCCATGACAACCAATCCACTTTCCAGGAAACTGTTCATCTAGAAATGATCGGAACTGGCACCTAGGGCTGGGCCATATCATACCGTTCACGGTTATACCAGTATAATGTTGGGCAACGATAAGAAAATGAAATATCGTGATAGAATATGGGTAAAACGCGCATGCGCAGTGCCTTTGTTTTCATATGCACATGGTGGAAAAAGCATGGCGGTGACGGAGAATGAGGAGAGTGAAAGCGGATCGTTAAATGAAACGGATGAACCAGAATTGGTTTGTAAAAATGCTGCAACTGCAGTGGTGTGGCATTGGTTTGGCTTTCGTCCGTCAGATACACAACAAAGCACTATTTTTTTTGTGGTGGTGGAGGCCAACAGGTGGATGAGGGAAAGGGGAGGCAGGAGGAGCAGAGAGCCGAGGCGGCCGCCGGCCTAAGTGTCAGGTGAACTGAACTTCAGGTAAGAAGTTATGACCTGCAGTCTATCTGGGTCAGATATAAACCGAGTTTATTCTCGTTGTGCTGACTTTTTCGTACTGCGTGCTAGCTGGCATGACGGAGTTTCTATACAGCTAGGTGGGTGCTATGATGTTAATGATGTTGAACTTTATTTTATTCATAAGGTTAATTATTAGAGTTGCCAACCGTCCCCTAAAAAACGGAATCGTCCCGTATTCAGAGAAAATATTACGCGTTTCGTATTGAGGTGAAAAGGAACACAGTTTGTCCTGTACTTCAGCTACAATGAAAAAGACACAAAGCTGGAGTTATTTCGTGTCTTTGCTGCACAGCTGCCTCTTCTCCTCTCATTCTCTCCCATCAATGATCAGCTGATCGGCTTTTCTCTCTTGTTTATTTATCGCCCACTTTGCGCCAGAAAGAGGAAACCAGCGGAGGTAGCGCTAAACAACAGCAGCACGTTTAAGCTTGATCAGCTGTTGTTAGAATTTATTTAATATTTCTTTCTAGTATCAGCTTATGTTTGCTGGAGCCACAGCTGTAAAAGCTGCTGGTCATGATATCAGTTTGGATATGTGGTGAGAGTGAAACATGAAGATGAAACCAGGAGATGTCCTTACTGAATCATCAGAGCTGAACAGGTGATGGAGAAACAGGTTTACCTTTTAGGTGACGTGAATGAGTTGAAGGGAAGTTATGAACTGTTTTTGAGAGACAAATAACACCAGTATCCTTTTCTAAGTAGCTGACAGCTGGTAACTGTGCAGGGGCGTGTCTAGCAAAGTTTTGCCAGGGGGGCAGGCAGGGCATTAACAGGGAGAGGGGGGCACAAAGAAGTACTTTTCTTTCTTATTCTCATTTAAAATGTCTAGCTTTTAAAAAATAATTATTTGAATCTTATAACAAACGATTGATAGATTGATGCATATGTACCATCAAAACTGTGTCACAACAGCGTTTGTTTTCATTCAAAGGCTTTATGATTTTTCCTGTAATGGTGGGCCGGTCTCTAGTCCAAATGCCCGGGCCGATTTTTTTGTCCCAGTCCAGCCCTGTATGCAGCTCATTTGCAGTCTGGTGTTACCTACATCTTCCTATTCGGAAGGCAGAATTTCCGAGTTTCTGAGTACAATCGAAAGCACCACAACTGCAGTTTACGTGTTGGATGTAAAAAGCGCACATGACGCTGTGATGTAGGCTAGAATCATGGCGGCAGTCAACGACAGTCCAGGCGTGGGATTTCTCTTGTGGAAATATGCACATTATTTTTTCCTTTCTATTGGTAGGTGGCACAGTGCACTTGTGGCAAGTAAGCAAGCTAGAAGACTGTCAATCTTGCTGGGTATCCAGTTACGGAAGCAACACATTAACAAGAGAATTCTGAGTAAAACCAAAGTTACTTTCCCTAGTAACTAGTTACTTTGAAAGTAACGAGTAAATGGTAATGGCCTGTATTTGTATAGCGCTTTTACTAGTCCCGCCTAGGGACCCCAAAGCGCTTTACACACCCAGTCATCCACCCATTCACACACTGGTGGAGGCAAGCTACAGTTGTAGCCACAGCTGCCCTGGGGCGCACTGACAGAAGCGAGGCTGCCATATCGTGCCATCGGCCCTACTGGCGGTAGGTGAAGTGTCTTGCCCAAGGACACAACGACCGAGACTGTCCGAGCCGGGGCTCGAACCGGCAACCTTCCGATTACAAGGCGAACTCCCAATTCTTGAGCCACGATCGCCCCGAGTAACTTGAAGTAACTGAGTTACTTTTGATAGAAGTAACTAGTAATGTAACTAAGTTACTAATTTAAAGTAACTTACCCAACACTGGTCACCACCCATCTTGAGGAGTTTGCCCCCTCACATATACTAATGTGCCACAAACAGGACTTTAATATCACCAACCATTCCCATTTTATTACGGTGTATCCATATAAATGGTCCACCCTATATTTTAGATAGCAAGGAGCAGACGGCTGAGTTTATTAAACTCCACCGAAACAATCTGCACATGTCATTAAAATTTAATAAACTATCATCTTGACTTTATTTTTAGTTAGCACATACCTTAAACACTTCTGCTGTAAGCTAATCATAGTTATATAAGAGCAGATGCTGCTGGTGCAATAAGCTGTACATTTTATGTCCAATGGATGCATGATCTGATTAGTCGACTAATCGCAAAAATAATCGGTGACTAGTCGACTATCAAAATAATCGTTTCTGGCAGCCCTAGTAGTCATATTGATGGAAAGGTTTTTGTAGTTTTCTTGTGTTATATCTATTTGCATTTCTTTACTAAGGTTAAATTGTACTGAGTTCTAGATAAGTGCTACTTTTGTGTAATAACTGTTAGGGTTATCATGATCTGATCACTTGATCATTAACAAAAAATACTGGGGGGTGGCCAGTAGTGCTCTTCAGCCTCCTACTACATGGACCTATGGCAACACCATCACCCTACTGGAAAGTAGCCCTCAGCCTTTTATAGCTGAAGAGTAAACAATTAACTCCTTTTTTTTATGCATTTTAAAATTACTCATGAATGCATTTAGGTTATTACCTTGGGGGACCTAGCCTAACAAAGAAACACAGATGTTCTTGAGAGTATCTGTACTTTAAAGCTGATTATATATGGTCGTGATATGAAAACACTGCCTGACTGTTATATTATCCGCTCCTCTCTCTAGGTAAACGCCTACACATGCAGTGTAGGCGTGGGGCCTTGCACAGTGTCTTAGAAGCCAAGGAAAGATGATAAAGTCACAGTGCTAAGGCCCTTCCTCATCAGCTGTCACTGTCACAAGCAGTTTCTTGACGCCTTTCTGGGAATTCCTACATGTAGGGGCCAGAACGGCTGATACCGCAGCTATCCACATCACTTCTTCCCTCATTTTCTGCGTCGGCTTTTCCAACTTGCAGTATCACCAGTTTCTTAGATATGGGTTATGATTCCTGGGAGTCATCAGCTAATGTATTTTTTTGTATCCTTCTGTTGAATAAAAAAAAAATACCACTGAGTGTGTCTCCTGCTATTATTGTCACATTTGGTAATGACACAGCTTGGTTCCACAAAGAGTTGGTCGGTAATAATAGCAGTATCACACCTTTGGCTCAGCACTAATTGTTAGGATATCTAAAATCAATGGATAATTTGGTAATGGCACAGGTATACATTGTCTTTTTTTTTTAAACTCTAATTGCAAAAGTTGATTAAGACTTGATTATATCAGTCTTGTGTGTGACTATGATATAATTCCAAGGAGTACACTTAATCAATCAATTCCAAATATCTTGTACCAGGTATCATGGGTTTACTGTATGTAGAATTCCAGACATTCATGAACATTCAGAGCATTGTGATACAACTGCAGTACATGACATAAAACTGTCAAACTTATTTAATACTGTTCAGAAGTAACAGAAATATCTGCATTGTCTTAAACAGCCAGGAAAAAACACTGAAAACACACTGGTGACTGTGCTAGAATTGTCAGAATTTACTGTCACACTATGTATAGAGTTTATTTAAGGAATTAAATCTTTTTTCTGGAAAAACAGTTCTCACTCTTCCTTTATTTACTGCAGAAATGTGCTCGACAGTTTGCCAATTTCATCCTTCTGCAGTCCACTGAACAGCGGGACAGTTTGAGTCACCGTTTCAAGTAAGAAGAGCCTGTTTTCACCACACAAAGGCAGCTCTTTCACGGAGCATTCGGACACCAAAGCGGTGCCATTCCCTCTGGTGGATCCACATTTCTTGCGTGGTGTCCAAACATGCCAGCACTGCTCCACCTTTCCATGATATCAGCCGAGGATCCATGTCCTAGAGCACATACGTGTCATATAAAATACATTACAGGATCAGTCTGCAGTATAAAGTTACCTGTCTTTTGAAGACAGATGCAGGTCTGTGACCTTTTCTGAGATATACTAAGGTAATTTTGGGGTACCTTTGGACGTGTGACAACTTCCACATTGTCTACCAGCCTTCTGAAGGACGGTGGCATCTTGTTGATGATGCGGTGAAGAAGGAATTCCTGAACTCCATGAAACATGAGCCCCCCTCCCACAACCAGGATGGAGCTGTACATCTTTCGTTTGGTTTCATCTGATGCTGTAAATGACATGAGTACAGAGGCTCAAACAGGATATCCCATGGAAGTTTTTATTCTCATCGCTAGATCTTTGAATATAAAAACAAAAATTAACTTCATCACTTACCACAGCAGTCGATGCTATGCAGGACTGCCTTATCTAATCCTAATGCTTTGCTCTCAAATTGGCTCATGATGGCCGTCTTCCTGGACAGATGGGCAGACACAGGCTCTTCCACCTCTCCTGCTCCCATCAGGGACTCTCCATGGGCAGCCCCAAGCTCTGTTTCCCCCTGCATCCCTCCTCCACCACCACCACTCCCACAGCTCCTGGGTAGATCTGACAGGTCCCCAGTCCCTCCCTGACTGCTCATCTCCCCTTCCAAACATCCACTTGGTCTGGAAATAGCTTTCCTGTCTGCAGCTGATTTGGAGGACTATTGGAGAAAATAATTAAGTAAAAAAAATAGCTGAGAACCATTTGGTTTCATTGGTTTCAGTCTACGAAACCTGTATGTGTGTGTGTGTTTTACCTGGTCCTGTTTGCTCTGTGTAGCAAGGAGGTAGTGTTCATCATGAGGGTCCTCTGAGTCACCTTGGGAACGGAACTGAAGCGATGACATCTTCTGACCTACAATCCCAAACGTCGTCGGGTAAAAAAGGCCCATGGGTGCCTATAAAGAAGACAGAAAAGTAGTTCAGCACCAGTATCAAAACAGCATCGTCTTTACCTTGTGATATAATTACCTGTAGTTTCTCATCCCCAAGTCGAACCTGGTACAGAAGAGCCGGGGCCTCTGGAAAACGTGTCTGAAATTCATGATCTTGTAGCCCTGATATGTCCTGTTAAGAGAAAACAGAAAAAAGATTTTGTAGTTAATATGTACTTAAAATTGCTCCATCGATTATTTAGAAGTGAGTATGGCTAAATACTCAAAGATGCTAACAAATCATTGTAATGCACAGACACTAACACCCTCCCACCCTAACTAACACACACTTGATCTAGATGGCAGAAGGTCTCTTTCAGATGCTGCAGGAGCTGACAGTCTAGTCTGTTAGACAGCTGACAATCTCTATAGGGAAATCCTGCCCTCTGCAGGAGCCAGAAGAAAGCGCGGGTCACATCTGAGCCACCGTATGCTAAACACAACCTGCAAAGTCCCACAAATACAAGATACCATGTAAGACATTTGCTAAATAATGCAATAAAAGCAGGAAGTGAAACTAACATGAGTTTTAAAATTAAATATTCACTGTTCTGTGTTTGTTGTCTGTGACAACCGGGTCAAATAATTAAATATTAAATACATTTCATATGAAATAATGTTTAATATTAAATGTATTTAATTTAATCAAACATAAACGTGAGTTTTGAGCCCCACCTGGAGTTTCGATGTGACACTCCGTCCTCCACACAACAGATACTGGTCTTCTGGTCGCCTACATCCACGACACAAGCGCTACTCAACCCACTGCCAAAAGTAGCACACACCGACTCCTGGTGCACAATGATAGCTACACACAAAAAGACCAGGAAGTAAGTTGATGGAAACAAAGAAATTTCCACTTAGTTACGTGTGAAGATTGTGTAATACCTGAGAACCCTATATTGAGCAGCAGCATGTTCACAACCTCTTTGATGTGCTGTCTGTTGTAGATGTCAGGGACCAACAGGATACATCTGTAATACTAAAAGAAATAATGCGAAATGAGCAACTGATGATTAATGTGGATGATCATCTGTTTGAA
This sequence comes from Perissodus microlepis, assembly GCF_051167445.1. NCBI lineage: Eukaryota > Metazoa > Chordata > Actinopteri > Cichliformes > Cichlidae > Perissodus > Perissodus microlepis. Next base: position 7,845,373 of record NC_140480.1, on the reverse strand, counting down.
AGTTTATGGAGCACAAAGCCTGTAGAAAGCCTCTATTACAGAAGCAGAGAGAGAGAGAGAGAGACAGACAGACAGGGTCTTATTTTTTATACTAATATTAAGAAATGAGGGATTTATCAAGACTATTGCATCCTGCTATAGAACTGAGAAGTTTTCTCCTACCTTTAAATCTTTGAGAGGGATCTCCAGATGCTTCTGAATCACATGACTCCAAATTGTCTCAAGGTCAGCCAGGACAGCAGTCAGTGAGCCTCCAGGACCAGCATGCACATTGAGCTGACCTCTGACTACAGGCCAGTGGATGTTGTAACAGTCTGTTGGATTCACATAAAGAGCCTGTGCAATAGCAGAAATGCGGGGGGGGGGGTAAAAATTAATCAATCAAGGCTTTAGGTAATGAAAATGGCTTAACAAGTCATATTTCACAGAAGTTACGAGTTTGCTCAAATACATTCACCGACCTCCTCTCCAACCAAATAAGGAGGATGGTGGGTTGTGTTTGTCCACTTCACTCTGGAACTGCTGTCTAGAACCGCAGGACGGATCTGACAGTTATACGCTCTGGCCTAAAAACAAACACACAAAACTGAACCACTGCTATAAGAAAATACTTTTATGGATTAACATCATAATCAATTAATGAAAAGAGTTATTTTCTATATTGTATATCAGCTATTCAAACCTTACTAAGTTGCTATAGGACCTTAAGGTCTTTATTTCTTTATTGTATAAGATAGAAGAGAATCACACTGCATTGTGTTGCTTTCTTCCCTAATTTCTCTTTTATAACCATACCTGATCAGCAGACACAGGAGTCCTCCGCACTCCGTTTGACATCTTCTTGGACCATATAGCCTGATCAACCATTTTAAGGCCATTCTGCCTCTGCTCGTTGCTTTCTGGTTTCTGTTGGATATTAAGACAAAACAATAAGGATAAACACTTAAAAATGACACCATTTAATTTGACAACAGTGAAGTTGTATTATGGGTGCACCTGGTTTTGAGTCACATACATTTAGACCTTCTCTCAACAGCCATGCATCTTCATAGCGGGGCTGGCCACTTTGCTTGTGCCTGCGTGCTATTACATGTGGGACCGTCACTGGAAGGGTGTCCGTTGCTCGGCCAATGCGGAGCGTCCTCGATCCAGGGTGGATGACAACTACAAAATTGCTCTGTATTTGCTGTGAAAAAGAATAGAAATTTCAAGTTTCACCCAACAAAAGAGCAACTGTGGACACCTGCGCGGCCTCTACTCTTATGGAAAGACTGGCCACTAGTTTTTGGAAACTGGCTGCATGGATTTGTTTCCATCCAAGGGCTCTGGTGAGGTCAGAGCTATGTGCAGGATAGTCTATATCTTCCATACCACACTGGAGCTGTTGGCATAATGTTAGACGTGCATTAATGCCAGCACAAAAACTAAAACACTACATGCTGTATCATTAGGTTTAAGCCTTTAAAAAGAGCCCAAAACCCGTCATGCTTGCAGCTAGTCTTAACCCCAAACAAAGATACTGACTGTTAAACCTAGTTTCCACATCTACCACATCTAAGCTCCTGAACCTTTAAAGAGGAGCTTAAATCGGAAGGGCTCTGAGCTTTAAACCTTGTTGCCACATGTAGCATGTTATAGACCCATTTAGCAACAGTGTACTACTAAAACAGTGTACTAATACGATAGTAAACGCACCATCACAATAGTTTAGCATGTGTCAAGTGAGAACAAAATGTTCATGAAAAATGCAAATGCTACATTATAGATTTCTGGCATTATATACGGCTATAGTTCGTGTATACAACAGCTGGGTACTTCATTTTCCGTCTCACCTCTTGAGGAGGCTCTGGTATCGCCGGAGGAGCGATGGGTCTTTTCACCCCGCGCTGCTGCTCCTTCTCTTTCTCCCTGTCTCGCTCCTTTTCTTTGTCCTTCCCGTTATCCTGCTCTTTCTCCGCCTGGGTCATGGTCTCCTTTCCACTTAATCCACTAAATACTTAGAAATGACAAAGTTACGGTCTTCTAGTCCCAGCGAGATGGTTCAAAATTGAAGCACAAGCTAACACCGTTGCCTTCCCTCTTACTTCCGTGTTTGGTCACGTGGTGCAACATTTCGATTTCTATTTGTCCAAAGATTTCTCTGTGCGTCTCCGCATTTTTGTTTGTTCGTTCGTTCATTTTTAATACATTTTATTTTCGTTTTTATATTTTTTAGAAGACATAATATTCCATTGTTTGTGGTGTGAAGCGTTAACGACTGGCGATAATAGTTTTTCCGATGGTACAGGGTGTTGTTTTAGATCGTTTTACAAGACGTGGCAATTTCTTTCTTCATAAACTTTATTTAAACTTGTAGAAGAAGAAGAAACAAAAAGGAGCTACAGCTCCATCACCCTGCGCTGGTGATAGAAAAACATTTCAACATAGCATAGCATAGCCGAAGTGCTACAAATATAAAACAAAGAGAAAACAGTTTAAATTACATATCCAATATCTTAAAATTAAACATGATATAATTAATAAGAAACATATTAAGAGACATCAAGTCCTGCTCTGCTGAAAGCCAAGGTAAATAGATATTTTTTAAGACGTGATTTAAAAACAGATAAGGAAGATGCCTGTCTAACATGTAAAGGCAACATCAGACATGGGATTTGGGATTTTTATATAATATTTTCACATGATGTGGCCAGTTTATATATATTATTTTCCTGGGTTAGTATGGGGCCTCTAGGAGTGATGTGACAGTAAACAAAACAAATACATGTTCAGTAATTAAGGTACTTTGCATTGATTATTTTTATTTAAGAGAAATATATTAGTTTTCCTGTTTGACCATTTGATTAAAACAGTGTTATTGAACCTGGGTAACTGAAAATTCCATTAGCAAAACTGGTTAAATAATAAATCTCTTGGCAAGCCAGATCCTGCACTTCTCTTGATGTAAAGCATAGAGTATTTAGTACCTGAGTTCACAGAAGTTGTTACTTATCAGAAGTCACCAGAGGTTTTTTAGAGCCGATACCCCTAATCCTAAAAATGGGTAGTCAAACATACGAGCTGGGGGCCAGAAATAACCTTGTAAAGACTCTAATTTGGCCCACTGGATGGCTGTGGAACAAATGAAGGAGGAACTCTTTCACTCTTATTTTACAGCTTTTCCTACTAATAAGGACCTCCCCCATCACCATTCAGACTTCAGCAAAGTAATTAAGTAATAAATAAACAATTAAAAGACAGAAAGGTTCCCGTTTTCACTGTTTACTATAGAATTTTCTTTTCACAATGAGACTAAATGTTTTGGTTTGTTTGTTTTTTTAAAGAAAATTTTCTGTGAATTCAAAAACCTTTCCTGTAATTACAGGACAGTCTGGAGAATGAGGTACCAGAAATTCTTTCCTACAGCTGCATTTCTTTATTATGTGGAAAAACCTAGATGTACTGTTCAAACTACAATTCTTTTTCTCCTATTAAGATATCTCAGGGAATAAATGTGCAGGCAGAGTCTTTTGCATTGTCAGAAATGGGAGTTTCACTGGTCAGACCTACTGTTGGTCAAAGTGGGTTGTTTGTGGCCCACGTGGTAACATGAGTTTAACAACCCTGCTCTAGAGGGTGGGAGATACATAGTAAGATAGGTAACTGCTTCTGAGCTAAATAGCATAAGCCCTAAATAAACAGCACTTCCCTAAAAAACCTTTAATACTCCGATAATAAAATATATATTTTTCAGTACCGCGACCATGAATTGAATAAATGGTTCAGAAAATAGAATAGTCTCCAGTGACCACCATCAGCTCTGTGAAGAAGCTCAACATCTTGTGGAATATTTCAGAAGGTTAATGGAGGCTTTTATACAGACACATTAATGCAGAAGAACAAGTGTTTATTTTGTAATAATTTCCACAAGTTCCATGTTGGTTTTTGAACTCATAAAAAATGGCTTGGGATAGGAATGAAGGAATTAAATCATTACTGTGAGTATTACTATTGAACCAATCTGGACATATGAAAAAATTGTTGAAATGTACCATTAGATGAGGTAATTCCTTTTAACTAGTCTGAGGTTCAGGTTCTTTATTCCTGTCATGAAACCTTTGGGAGTAGTGATCTTTTTCACATTCAGATTTGGGGTTCAGCTTCTTCTTTGTTGTACCTTGGCACAAACTTTGGGGAATCAGTTTCTAGATCTGCTTTCTGATTGGCTGCTCCTCGAAAGATACCAATATCTGTAAAGATACCTTTACAGACACTGTGTGAGAGAGGTGTCTGTTCAGCTCTGAGCTTCTCTTACAGGCAGTGTACTCGGGTCTAGAGTCTGTCTGTCCTTTCCAGTAAGCTTTGATTTGTCATAAAATTATGACCATTTGTCTAAGTTGAGTCCCCCTTGTACTGCCAAAACACACCTCACCCACTGAGGCATGGATTCCACTAGACCCCCTGAAGGTGTGCTGTGTTATCTGGCACCAATGTGTTAGTAACAGATTCTTTAAGTCCTGTAAGTTGCAAGGTGAAGCCTCCATGGATTGGACTTGTTTGCAGTGCATGTCTCACAGAACCATTTTTGTGCTAGGGCATAGTATCCTGCTGAAAGAGGCCACAGCCATCACGGCATACTGTTTCCATGAAAAGGTCTAAATGGTCTGCAACAATGCTCAGGTAGGGGGTACGTGGCAAAGTAACACCAAATGGATGGCAGGACCCAAGGTTTCCCAGCAGAACATTGCTCAAAGCATCAGAGTCCCATACGCAACAAACTGCGATGCACTGTGTATTCTGACACCTTTCTATCAGAACCAGCATTAAAATGTTCAGCAATCTGAGCTACAGTAGCTCGTGTGTTGGATTGCACCACATGGGCCAGCCTTTGCTGCCCACATGCATCAATCAGCCTCGGTCGCCCATGACCCTGTCGATGGTTCACCACTGTTCCCTCCTTGGACCACTTTTGATAGATACTGACCACTGCAGACCGGGAACACCCCACAAGAGCCGCAGTTTTGGAGATGCTCTGACCCAGTCGTCTAGCCATCACAATGTGTCCCTTGTCAAAGTCCTTACGCTTGCCCATGTTTACTGCTTCTAGGCCATCAATCAGCAGCTGACAAGACGTTAAATGTAGTGCCCTCGTTGGTCCTTAAAAGAATGGAGAAAGCAGTTAGAGAAAATGAAAGAAAAACACAGTTAAGTTTATTTACAATAAATGTATGGAGCCCACAGTACCTGAAGCATTAGTGAATAAGGAGCTATGCAGAACGACGGACACAAAGGCATCATTCAAAATCTGTTAAATGAAGCTCATACGAGCGTACTCACAGCACTGTCTTCACTTTAATCCCCTGAAAAGTGAAAGACGTTTGCGTCCTTACTGACTATAATTACAACGAACATTGTACTTACTCTGTCACTGTAGGATGAGCTTATGTTTGTTTTACTTGCAAGCACGGAGCTAGTTCCGCCAATTGATTTTCAGAATAAAGCACCACGACAATGGCTCAACAGCTGCTTAAAGTAGGGGAAGGCTAAAGAATGTAAATTGGACATGACGTTATCACTGGTAAGATCAAATGTAATCAATAATTACAGGCAGCTATAAATAAATACAAAGGCATACACGAAGGAGAGAAATTAAATAGCAACCAAACTAAGAAGCTGAACATAATTAATGATAGACAGAACTCAGGAGTCCAGTAATAAATAAAAGCAAATACTGCATATATATCACACATGGGGCGATAATTTGAAAGAAGTGAACGTGATTTATTAGAGTACAGAGATTGAGAAAGAAACTATTAGGAAATTAGACTGCAATTAAGATACCAGCAGAGCAGAGTCAGGGGAATGAAGCAGGACAAGAGTCCAGTTATTTGTACCTCGCTGCTCCCTCCTGTCCTCAGTCCCCAGACTCCCCACAACACGGTTTTGATATTTCCTTGCAAAGAGTATACATCTTTGAGATCACAAAAAACATTTGTAGATACACTTCATGATTGTGTAACACTATGAAACCAAGATGGAATATGTCCACCATGACAAAACAATATTTATGGTCACAACACTGGAATTTCATCATTTGTTGTCAAGAATGTAAACAAAGGTTTCAAAATTGACAAGATCAAGTTCATAGAGAGTGCCATGGATATAGGTGTGATGTTTCTGCATTAACAGTAACTCTACAAGTATTTTATTCTAAATACAGTAATTAAAAAAAAATCTAAATATTTTTAAAATGCAATTTAAAACGGGAAAAATATGTGTTAAAAGCTAATATTAGAACACAGATTTTTTTCCTACTCCTCCTTTACAATTCCATTTCCTCACTGCATTTCCTTTCCCTTTTAGTTATTGGATTAGTTTCTCTATTTGTCTTTCCACAGCCTGAGTCTTTTAGTTGTTATTCTGTTGGGAAAACAGCAAAGCAAATTAACCATGTGATGCAATGTAAGGAGTCCTCTGGTCTGTTAGAGAGAGACATGGGTTGGCCACCTGGATTTTTCAATCTTGCTGTTTGCACAGAATTTTGTGTTGTTAAGGAAACCTTTTTTAGAAGTGTTTGTGCTTACACAATTACATTCACTCTTAAATGTTCAGCACTGATGCATGATAAAATATGGAGGTATACTGCAGTGAAATGGAGACCTGATCCTCCAAGTGTGCATGGGCCTGATCATATGACATGTTGAAGGTAACGTGCTAGCAGCTAGAACCAGCACCCAGCCCCGTTACATTTCTAAACAGTGTTAGAGTCAGGCAGGGCTCCATTAGGGATGTGAAGAGTCTCCTACTGTCTCTGTCAGCAGCAGTACCCTGGTACTCTGTGCTTTATAAACTGTGTTCATTTGCTACTAAGGGGCACTTGGGCTAGTAGTAACAGTTAATTAATTTATTTCCAGAAAATGAAAAATGTGTCTATCATAAATGGCTATTTTAACCACCAAATGACTTGGCCTGTGCACTTATGGATGCACTTTATCTGCATAATGTTGTATATTCTGCTGTTGCTTATGTTTTTGGATGGAGGGCCAGTAGATAAACCACTGCCTAGTAAAGTACATATCTCCCACTAATGTACATATGGAGAACTGCATATCACATGGCTAGAATTTGTAGAGAGACAAAAACACACATCTGCAAACAATTTTCAGGATACCATCTATGCAATGTGCTCATAACAAAAAAAAAAACCTTGTTTGACAGGGTTGAGTTTGAGCCCAGAATCCTTTTATCCGGAAGACAACAGTCCACAGCCAATCATCTGCTTTCAATTTTTATTTGAATAAAACACACTAGATTAAGGAAACATACAGCTTATCTAGCGAGCTCCAGCCTCCATGCGACCATGGATGGATGGGCAGCTTATCCAGGAGCATGCATAATGGTTCATACTAGTGCTTCTCTTTAATTGAGATACATACAAATATATACATTCCTGGACATCCAGGTTAGGATATTTTTAGGAGCTTGAAAAAAGAAAGCAAGTTGACTTCTTTGAGTTTGTGAAGACTTTTAACTTCTCATCCAAGAGGCTTATTTAGTTCTAAAAACAAAACGTGGAGAGTCCCAGGTTTGGGTCGCCATCACTGGGGATTTAAAGGTGAAACCACTATGAGACCTTGGCCCACCCTATCATGTGACCTACTGAGGTCACCTGAGGCGAGACCAGAGTGGGGACTAAATGTGCCTGGATCTCAGGACTGCACTGTAGAAAGCCAGTGGTGCAGTGGACACAGATGGCCTCCTTTACTCTTTGATAGAGAATTATCTGTTTTCTCTTTCTTTCTTTGTGCGTATTAAACATTTAGGCGCAGTTCCAAATATATGCTTTCATCATATTTATACAAACAAACACATGAATACATTCTGCAAACAGTATCATTAGTAAAATCATCAGCACCTGTTCAGACCCATCTTGATCAAGCAGTCAAAACATTATCATGACAAATATTCAAATTGTGGTGATCACAGAATTTAATGGTGACTTCTTTGGAAATGTTAACCTGATGCCCCCTTAGTGTTTCTACACTTTCCCTCAATGTCAATGTGCTGTTCTCACTGTAGGAAACGCCCCGTTTACAAATCAGACTCATTATCTTCTTGTCAATCTGCTCGCAAGTGTGAAGACCCTTGTAAAGTTTTTTCAAATCCTTCATCAGACAAAAAGTTTTGCAGACCCTCAGTTCCAGGGGCAACATACAAGAACTCTTGTCCTTCTGCTCACCCAGCTGCACCACCCAGAACTTGGACAGCTCACTGGGGTTCTTTGCGTTGCTTGCCACCATGTTAAGAATCAGAGGGTAAAGGTCATGAGCTGCAGCTGGGATGGAGGATTCTGACATGCTGGGGTCAGGAGGACAGTGGCTGGGCTGTGAAGAGAGCGAGAAATAATTTTGATACAACACAGTAGTATATTTAGACATTTAGACATACTGCACCTATAAGTTCTATCACATCCTTATTTTGTTTCTTGACTTAAAGATGCAAGAGTCCAGGTAATCGTGTGACATTGAACACATATCAATAAATATGACAATGACTAAGAATGATGATTTCATAAAGACTGTACCTGTGGACTGACAATAAGGACTTGGTTTGCAGACTTAGCTTCCTCAGCCAGCCAGCGCATCGGCCCCTTCTGTGCAATCTTTTCTTGCTGCCAAATGTCAATTGCAACCTTGCAGCCGCCATGCAACTGCAGGAACTCTGCAAGTGCCACAACAGCACGCTGGAATGCTGAATTTACAGCAGGGTACACCAAAAGGACATGAGGAGGCACCACAGGAATGTTCTGGTAGTCCAGTAATTTGCCAGCTTTAACATTCCTATTTTTATCTGGGTAATAAGAAAACAATGGAAAGGAGAGTTAGTCAGCTTCAGCACCAGCCAGCAGTGTTAAACGTTATACTGTGTCTAGAAGGGGAACCCCCAGCTTTGACTACTTCTTGTATACAACTTGTAAACCTAGGATGGTGAAGCAGAGTTTCTGTGCTTTGGAAAGCATTTTAAGGTAAGATGTTTAAAGCATTTATTTCCAAGTGACTCCAAACATAGCTCAAAAGGCTTGCAGGTAAGGCCATCCTGTAGCAGGGAGCCTTTTTGCTAAATACAATTCAGCATTCAAGTAAATCACGTTGTGCACACACAAAGTAAACGTGCGTTTGGTTGAGCATATATTTTTCCTATTCATCATTAATAATTCAGGTGCATCTTCCAAAAAAAAACCCAAAAATGTTTATATTTACACATTATGCAGAATGAACTCAAGATAATGAGGATGACCACTCCTCCGGTAAAGATGATGGCAAATCTGACGATTAATCTCGGAGCTGCAAAAGCGGGCACATACAGAAGAAACACATTTATTCAGATTTTATTGATTCAGTACAGGTGCTTTAGGAAATTGTGACTCGTACCTGGAGTAGTTAGCCCAGTAGTGACCTTAACTGGAGTAAATAATTAGAAAAGATAGATTAGTCAGCATTGTAAATTGGTGTAGTAAGTATTTAAAATCATACAGTGCACTTCATGCATGTGGTTTGATATATTCCCTTGCAGTACTGGGAGACTGGGATTTTCTATATGTACTTATCTTTGCAGACTAACTGAAATTATTAGCTGAACTATACTGAACAGTATTGCTCACCTGTAGTTACATAAGGAGAAGTTGGTGTAACCGTTGCTATAAAACAGAGAAAATGTTAATAGTTTTACCATTTATATCTCCTAAGTATATTGTGCCCGTCAAAAGTTTTGGCTCTAATAGGTTTTACAAAAATTTATTTTGAAAAAAAGACAAATTAAAAAAAAAAAAAAAAACACTTACTTTTTGGTGGTTTAGGAATATAAATAGATTCCGTGATATAAAGGAAATTGCCATCCACCGGTGGAGGGAAAGGGAGATTTGCAACTTGTATTATATTGTGGCCATAGGTAGGGTTTACAGCATAATGAAACCATATCTAGGTTTCAGAACAAAAAGAAAAAAAGGGGGAAAAACAATTAACAGCATCACAGACCTTTTTCCCTATGTAGGAAATAAGACCAAAAGATATGATCAGTACTACTAAGGTTAAGACTGATACCTGTCCTAATTGATCCAAGCTTGCATTGGCCAAAGGTGGGTTGTAATTACAATGGTAGTCTTGTCTTTCTGTTCTGATGCGAGTGGCTGTCAAATATTTAGTACTAGCTGCAGAGAGAAAATAACAGACTGAAATAAATTAGTCTGCCTTTAGATATTAACCAGTGAGTGTCCATGACAAGGATCCTGACACACTAAGTACACACTGTATAAAATGCATGAAAGAAAAGGAAAAATCTTCAACATCTTTTGCTGGATATCATCTCAATGTCCTTAATGTTTCACCACCATCAGCAAATAAAACATGTGCAACAAAGACCTACTGTCTGCTCTGCAGATGTATGATTGTTTAGTAAATGGCAACATTAAATCTGTCATAACATCAGCAATACCAAGTGCTATATAAAAAACACACAAAATGTGGTCTCCAACCATCAATGCTGATCGCCCAGCTTATGTTGAGCATGACTCTTTCGCCTACTGGCACCGTCTTCAATTTCAAGCCTGCCACTAGAGATGGAACCAAGGTGTCGTGTCCTGGGGGAAAACCTGAAATGAGAAACAACAGCGGTGCTCACTGTCCCCGCAGACGGATTGTGTTTTTGGATATTTAAAGAGATCGTCAGTGTTGATTTGGCAGCTGAAATATATTTTGCAGCTTCTGTAACAGTTTTTGTTGCAAAAAAGATAAAAACAAACACAGTATAATGAAATCTGAAGATCTCAAATGAGCATGGCTATTACCATATTTGATAACTCACAAAATATGTAATGCATTTTTTTTTATCTTAAATTCTTACTTCATATGCATTTGTTATTGTAATTTTCCTTTCATGTGTCTGTCAGTGATAAAAAATGTTTTTAAAAAAGTGTAGAAAAGTAGTAAAAATATGACCACTAGTAGCTTTAGAGTCAATTGCAAAAAAGAAAGTTCACCCTCTTTAAATTATAACGTATTAACATATCAGCAAATATTAAAAATAATCTGCTGGCTGTTAGTAGATCTTAAAATAATACAACCTCACATGAACAACACATGACATACTTATTTAACAAAAACATATCAAAAGGCAAAAGCAGTGTGTGAAAAACACCCTTACTGCTTCCAAAGGGATTAAAAGTGAAAAGCAGCAGCCAGTTTCTGCTAATCAAATCCACCTGATTTGCTAATGATCACAAAGTTTTGTGAGTTTGCTGGTCTAGGAAGTTCAGATGTGTGTTAATACAAAAGTTGCAATCTGCAATGTTCACAGAAACCGCAAACAGCCCTGGAGCTACATTTCAGACTCTACATGCCCCAACTTGCAGTTAATAAATACGCCAGCAGATTCATCGAACAGTCAAACCATGCAATACTCAGAGAAATTTGTTACAAATCTGAAGGCTAATACACCTCCAAGGAGACAAAGGACATTCTGATGACCATCAGTCTGGGATGAGATATAAGGCTGTTAACATATAATCAATCTATAGTGAGGAATATTATTCACACGTGGAAAGACAGTTAACATCTTTTAGGAGTGGAAGTTTCATCAAGCCCCACAAACCTCAATGAAGTGAAGCAATGCCTTCACAAAGAGCATAACTAAATTTCTCAACAATGATCCTCCACAGTGTGAGAGACTGATGAAGTCATAGTTTGCAGTCTACGAGTGCCAAAGTAATTAAGTCTTGAGGTGTGCTTTCACACACTCCTTCTGCATCTTACCGTAGTTTTTGTTAACTAAATAATGACACTGTGTAATATCTCAAGCTACTGAACTTCTTCAAGAGTACACATCCAGAATATTCTGGGTTTGCACAGCTGCCATCTGTCAAACGGTTCAGAAGAATAAAAACAAGAAGTAACAGACTGAGGAAGAGTTTTTGTCCTGGAGCAGTGGCTTCCACCTCTCTACACACTTGACTGTAAACATGGCACAGAAATACTCAGATACAAACACAGTCTGGGCTGAGGGCATTTTAATTGTAAAATGATGTACAGTGCTGTTGTTTTTCGCCTCTGCTGGTGCTGCCAGGCTATTTTGTATCTTTACTTACTTATTTTTTATTAATTCTATTTATGTATTGTTTTTAATCTTAAGAGACAGCCAAACCGAATTTCACTGTACTCTATATCTTGACAAAGATCTTTATATTCTACGCGTTGCTGTTCATCTGAGGGAGTATTTAGCACATTTTAGAACCTGGCAAGAACCAGATTACTTTGGAACACAAGGGTGCTCATAGTCGACCTGAAATAGTTTGAACATAACATATTGGTAGATTATAGTTTCCATCTAGCGCTAATAGACACGAAATAGGCTTACCATGATATTCTTCACATTTCACTTCCTGAAAAGCAACAGCACAAATAAATGAGCGTGTAAGATCGCTTTGAAGTTTGAATTAAAATAAATAAATACATAAATAAATAATAAAGGATTACTTAAAAAAATGTGGGTCACTTACAATGTTATGTGATGTCACCTGGGCGGCGACACAAAACAGAAAAAACAGCGTGACTCCCCACATAATAAAACACCAGTAAAAGTTACAGAAATAAACGATCATAAAGCTGGGTAAATGTTTAACTACCTACAGGAGCACTGTAGTGCTGACGCTCTGAATTCCGTTATTTCAATACGACGATAAGCCCCGCCCACCGCGCTGACCGTTTTACTTGTTGCCTGTTGAGGTAGGTCTGCTGCTTCACGTCCTCTTTTCCGTTGCGTTTGTCATTAAACTATTCCAGCACCGGATCAGGTCCAATTAAGTGTCGCATGTGTGAAGTTATACTGAGTATTTTCCGTGTCCTTGTGTGCTGTTTAAGGTCCAGACGACGACTGTGAGCTCTGACCACTCGTTAGCGGTCAATAGGTAGACCTAAACAACCATAGAGCTTATAAGCAGCCCCGCTACGACCATCGCCAGGTCTCTAAATCATTTAAATGTAACATTTCGACGCTATTTTTTTTTTTTAATGAATTATGTTAAAGCAGAAATGTATCAACTAATGTAACTAGATGTATGGACTTAGATGCTGGTAAGTTAGCGGTTGCGAAACTGAGTTTTCATCTCAAAGTTTCAATCAGAATGACTTAAAAGTAGAGTTTGGACATTAGCAAAGGCGTAGAGACTGCTAGACAGCGGTTACTTTGTTAGTCAATACTTGGTTACATATGACTACCGTGACCTAGATATCACTCTCTGCCTCGGTCCGATTGGGAAAACTGCACATTGTTTTCTCGAGAAACAACACGGAACAGTCCTCAGACCACACATTCACCAGAAACACACGGTGCAATTCCAGGTCTGTTGAACTAAATTCATGTGCGCTCAGCCACAAACAACAGGTGTGCTTTTCCTGTGAACAAAATTCGTTTTTTATGACTTTTATCAGACTGAATAACAAAGTCAGGCAGCAGAAGGCCTTACTGCTGTAGAAACACAGGACTTCTGATGTGACAGAGAATTAGAGTTTAACTTTTAACATGCTGCACTTGATGCAAGTTAAGTTAACCTAAGTACTGAGTGTCTAGTTGTCCCTAGTTATTCATTTAACTGCTGTCAGTTTCACAACTATCAGTTGGGCATTTCAAAGAAAAGGAGTGGCATAAGTCATATTAGATGAATAAGTATTTAGTCTTTTCAAGGCCAATAGAGAGAGACAGATATTTTATCCTTTGGCCTTTAGTTAACTTGTGCCGTGGATGAAAGAAACATGTTACCTGCTGAATAACAGAATAGTTATTTATTTAGTTTTATCTTCAGTCCCTTGTAGTGGACATTGAGTCTTCCTTGATGACAGAATGAAGTGATGTGATGTGGACATCATGCTCCTTGCTATATCACCTTACAGCCTCTCTCTTATATAGAATCGCAATATTTAAGAGAGTTGTGCAGAAATGCAGACACATACTACACATTTCATTCTTTTCATCAGAGTTTCAGTTTTAGACATTTCCAAGCTCACCGCCTTCTGATTTGTCTTCAAATACGTGTTGTGATTTCCAGTGAATAAGGAAAACAGGATGTTGTGTTTGACCACACGGAGCCTAACTGGAGCCCAAAGGGCTGTGACTTGGAGACAGGGAAGATTTATAAGGGACTGCAGGTGCTTCTTTACCAGTGTGCCCGAATGCCACTTTGTCCCCAAGACCAGAAAGATGGGTCCCCCCTCTTCCCCCAGCTCATCCTTCTCCAGCCATTACAGATGCTTCACTGTCTCATCTTCTCAGTGGAGCTCTGCATCGTCACCTACAGCCGATCAGAAAACACCATCTTACAGTTATGTCATTATTGGGGCGGGGTCCGCTGGTTGCGTCCTCGCTAACCGCCTCACAGAAGACGCCCAGGAGTCTGCGCTGCTGCTCGAGGCTGGCCCTAAGGACAGGTGGTTAGGCAGCTTGCGACTCTCATGGAAAATCCACATGCCAGCTGCCCTGATCTACAACCTCTGCGATGACAAGTACTTTGATTGATCTGTTTTGTTATTCGAGTCATTAAATGTTTTTGTTCAGATTTATAAAAACAGACATTTGCCTTACTGTATGACATTTAATATTACACGCTAAAGGGTTTCTAAATTAGCTCAGTGTGAAGCAAGCAGACCTTTGACCTTTAACCTACATCTCAGTTGTTTAAATGTGAACAATGAAATGGCATTATAATATTACATCGCTTTTACACGTGCAAAAACAGTCCAGTATTGGCCTAACATTAATAGCCCAGCATTCTGATACCAGTAATAATAACATTGTATAAACTGTTATTAACTTATAATAGTCTGACTTGTTGCTATCTCATTTCATTTTTGCTCAGGTATAACTGGTTCTACCACACTTTACCTCAAGCCAACATGGACAATCGGGTAATGTACTGGCCGAGGGGCCGCGTCTGGGGAGGGTCCTCTTCACTCAATGCAATGGTGTACATCCGCGGGCACGCTGAAGATTATAACCGCTGGCAAAGAGAGGGCGCAGATGGCTGGGATTATGAGCATTGTCTGCCTTATTTTAGGAAAGCTCAGTGTCATGAGCTGGGAGAAAACAGGTAACTAATACAAATATATACTGGGCATTTTTTACTACTGCTTTTCCAGTATCTTTTTATGTATGATCACAGCATTTTTCACTTGTGTGGCAGTGCTGTTTTCTCTGTCCCGCTCACCCAGGCTTTAAAATCTCAAATATGTAACAAGACAGTTTTTTCCTTGTGCATAAATGCACAGCACTGCATTGAATTCTTTTGCAGAACCCACCTACACCGAGCATCACGCATATCTAGACTGGCTGTCTCTAATCTAACTTCTAAGAATGTGAGAAACCAGGAAATACATCAGTCAAAAAAGGTCACAGCTCAAAAGCACTTTACAGTTTAAAACTATTATGTGCAAACAGAAATTTGAGTCACTCTGTGATATATTTGATACAATATAACGTGTCATTTCATAAATAGCAAACAATGAAATAAATGTCAGCGAACTCTGAATGAGATTGATGAGACTGCCTATGAGAAATTCGTTGGAAACTGTTCAGTACAACCACAGTGACAAGGTGACAACCACAGGAAATGTACCAAAAACAAACACCGGGAGACTACAAAGACTTTACCCAAGAATTTACAGGATGACTTTGTGGAGGAAGGACTTTGGCATGCTTAACTGAGAACTTTTGTCGTTTAGATCTGAATGATGAAGATGACTGTTAGAGTAAAACTGAAATGTTTAAATGACCTGTAAAGGAAGTAGTATAATCACTGTGTTTAATAATATGGTACAGAAACATAGAAGAACACTTAAATTTAAGTGTAGCAATTATGGAAAACCTTCTCAGTTATTGGATTGCATATACCCAACAGTAAAGAAAAGAGAATTATTAATATTGTTTGCATGCCTACACTACATGACTTCCTATGAAAACAATTGAAACAGCTCTCTCTGTCTCTCTCTTTTTTTAATGTTATCTTTATGTTTTTGCTCTATATTGTAGATACCGAGGCGGCAGCGGACCTCTTCAGGTTTCCAGAGGGAAAACCAACCATCCGCTTCATAAGGCTTTTATTGAGGCGGGGCGACAGGCAGGATATCCATTCACTGATGACATGAATGGATACCAACAGGAAGGCGTGGGCTGGATGGACATGACCATTTATAAAGGTTCTAAATGCTAAATGCTACAGAATTTATAGATAATTAATAGGGTTAGTTACAGGTAAAGTGCCACAAACCTTTTCTGGTGAAATGTTTTCGAGTGGTAGAATTAGATGTCTGATCTCAGTCTGATTTAGCTCCAAAGGTTAAAATATAAATACTACAGTCTAAATGTCAGGAGAGCAAATCAATATGCTTTCAGATGTGTGGCCTTTAAAAAAGGAAGGGCTTAATTTCTTGGATGAAAAATGTGTGTTTGTCATTGACCACAATGTGTTTTTGAACCTCTGAGCACATGTCACTGTGTGTTCATAGAACTACTTAACCAACTCTAAATAAATCTGAAACTTAGGCCCATTAAGAAAGTAGTTACTGTCGTACGTCATATGGAATAATTCCTGAGGCCGCAGAAGAGAAACTATGTTACTGGTCAAATACGTTTGAGTACTGTTTAATTCTTGATCTAATCTTTACATACTTTCACTGTCTAAATCTATCAAGGGAAGAGGTGGAGCACTGCCAGTGCTTACCTGAGACCAGCCCTGGGTCGACCCAATCTGAAGGCGGAGGTGCGATGTCTGACCACTAAAATCCTGTTTGATGGCAACCGTGCTGTGGGGGTGGAATACATTCAAAATGGACAAAAGAAAAAGGCAAGGAGGATAGATGTTAGAAGATTAACTAATGGATCATAAAATTAAATTAATTGAAACACTGAATTATGTTTTATATCCTGAATTTGGCCCTTTACAGCGATTTTTCTATTGTCTGTTCAGGTGTTTGCAGAAAAAGAAGTGATAGTCAGCGGAGGAGCCATCAATTCCCCTCAGCTTCTCATGCTATCTGGGATTGGAAATGCAGATGACTTGAAACAGCTCGGCATCCCTGTGATTCAACACTTACCAGGTGTGTTGTGTATGTGAAGAACGTCCTTGTAGCCTACTTCTAACTTAAAGACCTACAAAAATTAGAAAGTTTTCCAACTGATGCTTGTGTGACTTCAGACGATCATCTCTTCGGTGCTTACTGTCAGACCACTTTGCCTTCCTCCTCTCTCAGGTGTCGGTAATAACCTGCAGGATCACTTGGAGCTGTATGTCCAGCAGCAGTGTACTCAGCCCATCACCCTGTACAAAGCCCAGAAACCTTTCCACATGGTCAAGATAGGCCTCGAGTGGCTCACCATGTTTACTGGTAACCAAGTCACCTGCACATTTATAACGGGACAATCTCCCAAATGTTTTATAGAATTAGCGAGAGTTTCTGTCCTTGCATCACTTTTAGATGAAGATGTCTCCAAACTGCCATTTCACTCATCTAACATGCTTGTTCATCAGAAAATATAATTGAAAAGAAACCAGAGAGTTAATATAAACCCTTTAACTTTCATTCAGATTTCAGCTATATTAATGATTATACACAATTATTGTGCAGATGTTAAATATTAAACTATTTTCACTGGGCACACAGCCGTGTAAGGAATAGGGATGGGTATCGTTTAGGTTTTATCCGATACCGGTGCCAAACCGGTACTTTTGAAACGGTGCCGGTGCTTAAACGGTGCTCAAACCGGTGCTTAAAGAATGGAGAACACAAAATTGGTTCAAAAACCTCTCATGTTCAGCTGTTTTTTTTTTGTAAAAAGATAACAATGTTAGCCTTTTCTGCAGCTATAGGGCATATATGGTATCACTCTTGGCTGGAAGCAGTGCTTAAACAATGGAAAAAACACAAACTTTGTCCAAAAACCTCTCATGTTTAGCTGTTTTCCACTTTTTCTTTGGTCATTTTAGCCTTTTTGGCCAGGGTGAAGGGAGTATCTGCCATCAAACAAGAAGACAGCTGCATGTAACTACGATGGTGTTTGCTAGTTCACCTTACATGCATTAATGTAATAACGTGGTTAGCCTACTCAACGTAAATTATACACGAACGACATTAAGCTACTCACGCAGAGAAGAACGGCTGCTGCTGCCATCATCATCATTTCTGCTACACTGGCAGGGCTAGGGGCCAGGACTCTCCTCTTCGGGTTCTTGGGGGATGTTGCTAACTCTGGGTCCGATAACAGGCACCACACCCGCAGTAGATGTGCTCGGTGTGAGGTCTCGCAGCAAGCTATCAAATACGGCGCATTTCTCGGCTTTTAAAAACAAACGCTAAGCGTCGCCAGGTGTTTCATCGGATTCGAGGTGTTACCTCCTTTGACAGTATCACAGTATCAGCTTAAAGCACTTGTTGCAGGCTGCTGAGTTTGCATATTTTGCTGTGAAGTACAGCCAGACTTTTGACCGCTTCGCTTTGGGCATTTTTAATCTGTAGCTCTGCTCTAAAAGAACGTACGTACCTGGACCTGCCTACTATCCTCGGAAACGTAAAATGATTGGCTAGAATTCAAAGTGTATCACAGCTCAGGGAAAAAAAGCACTGAAATGTGCGCTGTTTTTCGGTCTGGTTACTACCGTTTATGCCATCATGGCACCGGATACCGGTACCCATCCCTAGTAAGGAATGTATCAGCCTGCAGCACTGCCTGTTTCTAAACTACAGCTGGCATTGACACAGTATATAGAAGAATTTCTCACAGTTTTAATAATGGTGACTCATAGGAAATGTGACATGAGGTGTTTTATTGGTGATCCTGGTAAATTACATTTACAGTCTGGTTCCTGGTTGTTGGAGAAAGTCAGCTAAGATAGTCGAAAGAACTTTCACTACCAGAAAAAAAGCTCATCAATCACATCGCACCAGTGGCATTTCTTGTAAACAGACACGCCTGTCTAATAAAGATTACAATCATTTCACTGACCACATCAATCTCCCACAAGGTTATGGAGCAACAGCCCACATGGAAAGCGGGGGATTTATTCGTAGTCGTCCCAAAGTAGCTCACCCCGACATCCAATTTCACTTTCTGCCCTCACAAGTCATTGACCACGGACGAGTCACCCCCAAAATAGAGGCTTATCAGGTGAGTAAAGCTTGTTTTTGCAAAACCGTGACTTCTTAATGCTGTTGTAGAGGGCATGCTTATGTTTTTTTAAGCCTTCTATAAACATGTGTAGAAACAAGAAGTCAAGTAAACAGCCCAAGGCATGAATTGCAGCGCATAGAATATGCCCAGTCTTGCAGAGGAGTAGTTACAGGCGTGCATATGTTCCATGGAAACAAAAACAGCGCCATGAGTTTTCCAGGAAATTCTATGCAGGGAACCTTTCACCCTTATTTATAGCCTCTTTTCCAGAGAAGTGCACCTGAAACGAAATCACTCACTCTTTCTTTTTCTTTGTCTTCTACTTAAACGGTGCAAAAGGCGCAGCCGTTTATTTCTTTTTACTTTAATTAATAGTGTCATACATCTGTAAATTAGAATTGGATAATTTTATACTATTTATATTTTATATTGGATAATTTTGAAATTCTCATCGTTTAAATAATTGAGACCTTTTGTATCTTCAGCTCATCTCAGGGTTTATGAACTCAGATGTGTTAGCTAAACCTGCTCCCTAGAAAAGGCCCACATCTCAAGTTGCATCAGTTTTTTTTCCTCATTTGAAAAATGACAGTGGCCTCAGTTTTACCACATCAAAAATGAGCACTTATGATGGTGTATTTACTAGGGATGTGCACGGCTACTAGTCTACTACTACTAGTACTAGTTACTAGTCGGTACCAGACTTCAGTTGTTCACTCTGTTCAAATTTTAATTCATGCCCAATGCCGGTAAATTATTGTGTACTAAATGTTATGTAGCCATCTGGCACGAGATGGCACTTCGTCATTGAGAAATGCCATAAATCTGTTAATCTACGCTTCATATTTTTGTTAACACTAAATGAGCTTTCTCTGAAAGATGAGTTCTGCCTTAGTGACAGGGTGAGCAGTTCAGTCAATTGAGAGTGGTTCAGAGTAGAGCCACGACTCCTCCACATCGAAAATAGATGGCCAAGGCCGTCACCTCCTGGGTAAGGTGTTCCAACCATGCATGTCCTTCCGGGAGAAGGCCCTGGTGCACTCCAGGGCATCCTGGAGATATTACATCTATAGGCTGGCCTGGGAAAGGCTTGATGTTTCCCCCGGAGGAGGAGGTGGCGAGAGGGAGGTTTGTGCTTCCCTGCTGCTGTCCCGCTCACCCGACTTCAGATAAGCAGAAGAAAATGGGCGGATTTTATTATTTTAAATTTTTAGAACTTTTACTTTAGTAGGTGTCATGAATTTTCAAAGAGCAACGTGCCACACTTTACAGTCACAATTTATTCATTTTCCAGATGTTAACTTGTCGTATTTAAGTGATACGTAAACATCTGTTATAGTTACATGTTTTCATATCATATATAACATCGGTTTAGTTTAGGGGTTTTCCTCCTTCACTGTCTGGAGTGTAACGTGTAGTGTTGATAATGCACAATGCGAGGTGCCGCACAGCTTGATTCGCTATTTAAGAATGTCATAAATGATTTAAATGCCTTTCTTATTTGTTTTTGACATTTTCCACCAAACGGTTGTCAATTTAAACTTAATATTTGAGTGTTCCTTAGTTTTAGACTAGTTGGTTAGTCTACGTTTTTTCCACGGTTATTCGAGTAAGAAATAAGGAACATCCCTAGAATTTAGTGTTTTGAAGTTTTCTTTTGGACAAAAAGTTTACAAACTAGGATTAATGAAATTCAGCTGTGCTGTTTTAGTTAGCTCGGTTAGCAGTGACAGTTTTACTCATGCTGTTGTTGTAGGTTCATGTTGGACCAATGAGGAGCACCAGTACAGGCTGGCTGAAGCTGAAGAGCACCAACCCCCTGGACCACCCAATCATTCAGCCAAACTATCTCACCACAGGTCTGGATGTATTTGATATTTCCTTTAAATTTCCCCCTTAAAAAAAAAATCTATACTCTTTTTTTTTGAACGATGACAGTATTTTGACATGTTTGTAGTTATTGTTGCAGTATTGAAGTCCCTCTGCATCAACTTTTACCTCAGCAGCTTGCAGACTTTTGAGTTACAACAAAGTTGCTCTGGCACGTTCTTATATAAGCTTTTCCTGGTTTTGATTCCCTCTCCTCCTCTCAGATATTGACATGTGGGAGTTCAGGCAGTGTGTCAAACTCTCCAGAGAGATTTTCGCCCAGAAGGCCTTTGACCCCTTTCGTGGTCCTGAAGCCCTGCCTGGTCCTCAGGTCCAATCCGATGCAGACATTGATGCTTTTGTCCGCCAAAAGGCAGACACTGCCTACCATCCATCCTGCACATGCAAGATGGGCTCGCCCTCTGACCTGATGGCGGTGGTTGACTCAAACGCACGCGTTCTGGGCCTGGAGAAGCTTCGTGTGATCGACGCCTCGATCATGCCCAGCATTGTCAGTGGAAACCTGAATGCTCCAACCATCATGATGGCAGAGAAGGCTGCTGATATTATCAGAGGTCGCCCTGCACTCGTTGACTCGGGGGTTCCTGTGTACCAGCCTCCAACACTTGACACACAGAGATAAAGAGAGAGGTGTACAGCTTATCTGTGAGTTAGAAAAATCCCTCAATAGAGTCAGTTATTGGGCAAAAATAGCAGTAAATCACAAGCTGTATGTTCGATTAGGAGCTTACCAATTTAACTCTGAGCTGATATTGTGAATTATTACCATGGAAACATTCCTGGCCTAACACACATATTTAGGACCATAAACACTTCACATCTGTCTCACGCTGCCACTGGGGTGGAACAGTACAGCAAAATCACTGTGGTTATGACAGGAAATGTGACTAATATGTGGCTTCTCACAAACAATTTACCAGCCTGCCTCATCATGAATTTCAGTAAAAATGCTGTGAAATGCATACATCTTAAACATGAATTACCCAAGATTACAAACTAGTGTCCAGCATCACATTAAAAAATTGCAAAACAGCTTTAAAAAACTAAAGAAACTTGAATATTTCAAGGATATGAGCTTCTGATGAAAATCTGTTTCCACGGCACTGCTTTTCAGAAAACAATTGTTTTATCAGCCGTCATCTAATGTGGTTGAGAGCTGCAGTCAGCAGCTGGAGCAAACTGTAGACTGTAGAATAACTGGCCTCAGCAGCTCGCTCCTGTCTGCTCAGACCAGATCAGAGGTTGCCAGCCTTTCGCTGTGTGCTTCCTGAAAACTTGCAGGTTCAACAGATAAAATCTTTTTTTTGTTGTTTTTGTCCCCCGCACACATTTCACATTAAGATGAAGGCAATAAAGTGATTCGCTTTCACTTTAGGTTTCCCACAATTTAGCCAGTTTTTATAGCAGTTTCTATAGCTACAGCTTTACCATCAACATCTGCAGAAAACATTTGGTTTTGTTACTCTGTTTGCGTGACAACAGAGCATTGAATAGGCAGGATGGAAGAAACAAACTGGTTTTTTTTTGCACATCTAAACAGACTTGTTTAGTGACAACTGTGGGGAAGGATTATACATTGTTTACAAAAAAGACTTAAGTGAAGTGGTAATATAAACTGGACCAAATCCTGATTCAAGCTTGGAAAAGAAACTATTATAATCAGACTTGTAGCGATTACACTACCAATGCACACGTCTCTAGATTTAACAGACAGTTAAAGGAACAGACCTCCTAAATGCTGTCAATGCATCTGTAAAACTCACCTCAATTGATTTGTTTGATTCATGCTATGTGCCAAATTTGCGTCCTCGAGCTACATAACTCACAGCTTTTGCATTTTTAGTATAAACAGTAATTAATGCAAAATGTTTTAACACTATGTTTACGCACACTAAGAACTTTGAAACTAAAAATCTTCAGTGTCACTTTTATAAGCAGCTTTTTTTCTGATTGTGTTGTGAATTTTTTAAAACTATGTTTTTAATGTAACTGTAATATCATTGTTGCCTATGAGATCACGATTACATTTGATTTGTATTAATTCATGTATATGTTGCACATGGCTACAGTGTGTTTGAGTTTGGTCCAGTTTGAACTGACACACACCGGTGCTGAGATTTTAGACTTTGAGCGAATAATCAGTGTGTATTAGCAGTTATAATGAAAGCACTAACATAAATTATAAGTATGTCTTATTAAGCTTTGCACTATATCATAAAGAATTTATGGTTTACATTATAATGCAGTATTGTCTAACTTGATGTGAATGTTTAAATCATCTGTCATTATGAAGGGAAACTTACTGTGAACACCGTCAAAGGCTTTCTGTTGTTTTTCTGTGCTGACACTAAACAAAGCCTCCTGACCTTGTTCTTGTGTCTTTATTCAGTGTTCGTTACAAAAAATCAGCAGGTTCATTGTCATTCCAGGCAAAACTTCAAGTATGCAAAAAAGGGCTTCTCTTTTTATTGGTACAAAACTTATAAGGTACTAGTACTCATGCTACAAAGTAGAGATAGAGCTATTCTTGTTTGCTTTTTTTAAATTTTCATACAACTGGATAGAAAGAAGAGATCTTCAAGTTAATCGCGTACAATTTACAAACGCTGTACAGATTTTATACATCATTGTCACTTTATAGACATCTGTAAAGCAGTGGAACAGTACAAAAAAATAAAGCTGCGTTGCACAACAAAGCTTTGCAGTCCTTGTCATTTTATCTCATGTGATAAATCATTTGGGTAATTGCACTAGTAATAATCTCCACGTGACTGTTGTTTCAAGTTTCTCGCATGTGAGCCGCAGGGTAAATCTGAACTGTTTGGAGTCGTGCACTTTTGACAGATTATATTCCTAAACAGATGGCTTCCAGTCAACAAGCTGTCGTAAGTGATTCAAAGCATAGCTGAATGCCTTGGGGAGTGGAGTTGGGTGGTTTTCAATAAAAAACAAAAGTCTCACATAGAAGCCAGCATGTTTACCTCAGACTTTTTATGGCTTCTTGGAAATCAAACCAGTGTTGAATCTGGTACTTCTCTTTAATCTTTGTAATGTTGGGTACAAACACTGTTTTTTACTAAAGATTTGGTGGTTCATCATTCATTACTATGGACTTTTGGACAACCAATCACGATCGCTGCCAATAAAGAAAAAAAAAATCACACATAAATGTTTCCGATTACTACTTTTGTGCAAATGCAGCGTTACCAGAGTTTCCCTGACATGTTAACCAACAGGCCCGGAGAGTTACAGAGGTAATAAGATTTTTTTCAAAGTCTACATTAAAAACAATTTACTTGCAGTTAAAAAAATGCATATGTCTCATTTATCAGCTGTATTGGCCACTTAAACCTGTATGAGGCTCTTCTAGAGTGAAGAGGAAAGAGTGCATTTGCAGTCCATCTGAACGATAGTCCAGATAGCAGCTTGTATCCTGCTTATACATCTGTACATCTGTATATCTACATCATCAGAATGTCCAATAGCAAATACCGGCACCGGATTTAGACCCTTTAGTCAACTTTTAGTCACAATAGATAAATAAATAAACCTCAGTAATTTTGGTAACAAAAAACATTTGACGCATCTGAGTATGGACGAGTGTTCTCTATTCTGTCCAGACTATCTCTCCAACTCATAAATGAAATACGTAGTTGAGTGGAGAGAGAGTCTCTACACTCAGAGAACCAGGGTTACAATGTAACCAAGCATTCCCTTGTTTTGGTTTTAAAGGAGCCCTTTGATTGTACAGAACAAATTGCCCTTACAGCAGTATTTAGAGTAAGAAAAAAAGAAAGATTGCCTAGCCATCACTTGGTACGTTGTTTTTTGTTTAAATTAATCTGAAGGTTATTACAGTTGGCAGTCGGAGACAAACACCCGTTAGTGGTGCAGAAACGCTTTACTACGTTTTTCCCCCAGTTGTGCTCTTTGTCTTGACAAAAACAACTCCTACAGATAAAAGGCAACAGCAGTCATTTCATTACAAGAGCAAATATACTGACATAGTATATTGTCAGGCAATCCAGTAAATAGTCGCCCATTATGTAGAGACCTGTATGGTCTTATTCGTTCCATTGCAAAAACAAAAAAAGAGTTTTGCAGCAGTGGAGGAAATAAACGGTTTACTTGATGTGTCATCTGTGGCACAAAGAAACTCTGGTGGTCTTTGCTTTTATTTTTGTTTCACCTTCAAGAACTGCCAAAGATAACTTCATGCTGTCAGCGAGTAATTATTTTTAAAACATGAGTAGTCCGGGTCTCATGCACTAGTTTTACATATGAGACTCATGAGTCTATTGAGCCACATCACACAGAAACCTCAGAGATTATTCTACTGTTGCTGATCTCAGAGTGATTCAGGGGGAATAGTGATTCATAGTAATGTCCATCATTGCATATCTGAGTAAAGGGCTCAACAAAGAAAACTCAGTCTTCAAAGTTAAGGATCATCAAGGGCAGTGAGTGACACACAGCAGTGAGTGACACACAGCATCCTAATATTCCTTTATTTTTAGGGTGTGTAGCTTGATCAAACTCCTTGAATGTAGCACTGCTGTTAGTGTAAAGGGAGGACTTAAGAGAATGTGTCCGCGATTACATGAAGAAGGAGGATATGCCTGAGGACAAAGACATGTTTTTTTTTCCTACTGATATGTGATTTCCTTTTCAAGTCAAAAACAGAGACATAGCCAAGCTTAGCCCTGAAATCCTGAACTGTGAACCCAGAGAAGTTTAAGTGATCAAGACTACTAAGAAAAAAACTGTTTCTGTCAAGTTTTTTGTTTTTGTTTTTTTTTTACTCTAAATCGAGTCACGAAGGTAATAATGTAATGCGAACAACCAGTGTTTGCTAACATGACCAATAAAAGGTTTAAAATCACACATTATTTATATACATGGATCTGGCAACGAAATACAGGGAAGCTTGGAATGACTGGACAACCATACGCTGACCTGGCGCTGGTGGGGTTTGTTTTTTTCAGACATCTAAACTGGAACGTAAGTTAGTTGAATGCTTTGGATATTTTTCTAAAATTGTTTTAACAAAATCAGCTTCTTTGGGAAAAACAAAATCATGCACTGCAATCTAAAAATGATTGAAACGGTGGAACACTTTTTGTTTTTTTGGCTCTTTATATATCGAGTAAACAGTTTAGATTTATTTTAGAACAATGCAGCTGGGCCGACCCATTATCGCCTTGAACTGAAGCTGATTCCTAAAATCTGTGTTAGAAAACCTACATTTGAGTTTTTCCTGCTGTAAGAAACCAGTGTAACAATAAAGAAAAACCCAATTTAGAGGTTTGAATTCTCACTAGATGGCAGACTGGTTGGCAGACAGATTTGATTCCCTCTGGTTTGCTAAATTTTCCAGAAACCCAACCATTTCTTCATCATTTCTTAAGAGAAAACAAGGCACTTTGCTCTCTTATCCATCTGTGTTTTACACATTTTCATTATTGCATGATGCACTTGAATAGAGGTGTCCCCTCACCGTAGAACAGTAGTAAAAATTCAATTGAAAAAATCCTAAATATATCCCAGTGTGAGCTGCTGTTATAGTGAGGTGATGCATATCATCTCATCTGTTAGGTCCTCCTCACATTTCACAGCCACATATGGCTCCTCATCGCTGTAGTCACGGATGCTGTGGTCCCTAATATTTGCACTGGCATGCGAATCCGAGCCAACGCTCTCTTTCCTCCCTGTGTTGCCATTACCCATGGTCCCATTCAGCAGGTTACTGGCGGCACTCTCCATTTCATCAATGGTCATCTCGCAGGCGTCTGCAATCTCATGTTTAGTTGCTGACACAAATTTAGGATCCCTGGCGTATTTCCCCAAACCTTCAGAAATCAGCACCTGGGGAGAGCAGTCAGGAGATAATTAAAGCTGAAACCATGAAGTGGAAAAAGTGATCTTCAGCAAGATCAAGAACCACACATTCTGGGTCTTACAGATAGTATTCGTTTAGCTGCCAATAGATGACCTCTGCAACATCCTGTTGACTTGTAAAATGAATGCTTCACTGACAGAAGCATTGCTCATCACGCTTCCCAACTTGAGTTAGCTGCCTGGACATGCAGCCATACTTGTTTTTAATAAAGGTAATTATGGAAATGTTTTTCATTTTGACATAGTGGAAAAGTTGAGGTGTACATCACAAATGAGTCAGAACAAGAAGTTCAAGAATGAAAACTTCAAGAAAGAAAACTGCTCAAAAACATTTAGGGGACACTTTGAAAACATGTCCAACCTCAATGGGGAAAACATCATGCTGCATATCTATACTGATATAGACTGTGTAATCAGTTAGAACCAAAGGATGACAAATCACTTGATGCAAGTGAAAATGATCATACTACAGAGAACAAAATTCAAAGACACCCTGAAATTCAAAGTGAAAAAATGGTCCAATGGTCCAATTTTATTGTAGTCACTTAAAATGGTACTCAGTAGTTTGTTTGGCCCCCATCTGCTTGTATGCATGCCTGAAAACATCCTATTGAGACGTGAATGGTGTCCTTTGGAATCTCCACCCAGATCTGATCCGGACATCACTGAGCTCCTGGAGAGTCTGAGATGCACGCTAGCTGAATCGGGCGGACCAAAACATGATGTCCCAAGTGTTATATTTGACTTAACTCAGGCGAGTGTAGAGTGCAGGAGCTGCAAACATACTCTCACCTCATGAAGCCGGATATTGTTTTGCGCCAGGAGAAGCCCAGTACCCACTGCACCAGTGTAGGGTCTGACAGTGGGTCCAAGGATTTCATCGCAATACCTAATGGCAATCAGGGTGCATTGATCTAACCTGTAGAAGGCTGTGCATCCCTCCATGGAGAAGCCTTCTCAGACCATCACTGAAGGACTACCAAACCAGTGATGCAGAACGATGTTACAGGCAGCATATTATTCTCCACGGCTTCTCCAGACCCTTTCACATCCATCACATGTGCTCAGAGTTACCTCCTCTCATCCATGAAAAGCACACGGTGCCACTGGTGGACCTGCCAATTCTGGTATTCTATGGCAAATGCCAAGCAGTGAGCACAGGGCCCACTAGAAGACATTGTGCTTTCAGGCCACCCTCATGAAGTCTGTTAATGATTGTTTGGTCAGAGACATTCAAACCAGTGGCCTGCTGAAGGTCATTTTGTAGCTCAGGCAGTACTCATCCTGTACCTCCTTGCACAAAGGAGCAGATACCCGTCCTGATGATGGGTTAAGGACCTTCTACAGCCTTATCTCCTCCACGCTGTCGAGACTGCTCAAACACACAGTAATTCTTATGGCATTGGCACGTTTCAATGTGCCACCCTGGAGGAGCTGGACTACCTTTGCAACCTCTGTAGGGTCCAGGTATCACCTCATAATAACAGTAGTGACACTGAGCCTAGCTAAAGGCAAAACTAAAAAGATGAGGAGGGAAAAATGTCAGTGGTCTGCACCTATAAAACACCAAAGCAGCTGAAACTGATGAAAAACCCCTTATGCTATTTAACTGACCAGATCAATATTCTGTATGTTGACTTGGCTTGATGCTACACTTTGATTAAAAAGTTTTACTTTCAACTTTTTTGAGCAGTGTATAAATGAAATATCACCAGATCTCTTATCCTACTTTGTGAGGGTCTATGGATTAAAAAAAAAAGCACAGTAACAACAACAGAGCATTTGTTATGTACTCACAGGCAAAGGAGCTTGCAAAGAAAAGCGTCTGGACTTCTTTAAGTTACTTGAAGACGTTTCACCTCTCATCCGAGAAGCTTCTTCAGTTCTAAGGTCAAATGGTGGAGAGTCCCAGATATAAACCTAGTGGGAGTATCCCCCCACAGAGGGACAAAAGGACCCCCTGATGATCCTCTAATCGCCTGAGCCAAGGTGTGAAACTGGGTGTGGGTCCCAATCAGCCAGAGTTTCGGGTGTGTTCATTGTGAAACCTGGCCCCACCTTATCATGCGAATTCCTGAGGTCAGATGGCCCAGGATGTGAGTGGGCGTTAAGGCGTCTGGGAAGGGATCTCAAAACTGGATTATAGATGGCAGAGAGTTGGTGTCGTAAACCCCCGCCTCTGTTCAAAGATGGTCGCTCACAGTGGACATAGATGGCTTCTTTCACTCCTCTTTCAAACCATCTGTCCTCTCTGTCCAAAATGTGAACATTGGCATCCTCGAAAGAGTGTCCTTTATCCTTAAGATGCAGATGGACTGCTGAGTCTTGTCCTGTGGAGGTGGCTCTTCTGTGTTGTGCCATGCGCTTGTGAAGTGGCTGTTTGGTCTCTCCAATGTAGAGGGGATGTATGTGGAGACTTAGGGGAGTTTTCTCCAAGCATGACATCCCGGTGCATTTCAGACCCAGCCACACGCTCAGACAAAAACTGGTTCACCCGAAAGACAAAACGCCAAAACACAGACTTAACAATGTGGTGTATGCTGTACAGTGCAGCGAGGAATGCCCAGACCTCTACATTGGAGAGACCAAACAGCCACTTCACAAACGCATGGCACAACACAGAAGAGCCACCTCCACAGGACAAGACTCAGCAGTCCATCTGCATCTTAAGGATAAAGGACACTCTTTCGAGGATGCCAATGTTCACATTTTGGACAGAGAGGACAGATGGTTTGAAAGAGGAGTGAAAGAAGCCATCTATGTCCACTGTGAGCGACCATCTTTGAACAGAGGCGGGGGTTTACGACACCAACTCTCTGCCATCTATAATCCAGTTTTGAGATCCCTTCCCAGACGCCTTAACGCCCACTCACATCCTGGGCCATCTGACCTCAGGAATTCGCATGATAAGGTGGGGCCAGGTTTCACAATGAACACACCCGAAACTCTGGCTGATTGGGACCCACACCCAGTTTCACACCTTGGCTCAGGCGATTAGAGGATCATCAGGGGGTCCTTTTGTCCCTCTGTGGGGGGATACTCCCACTAGGTTTATATCTGGGACTCTCCACCATTTGACCTTAGAACTGAAGAAGCTTCTCGGATGAGAGGTGAAACGTCTTCAAGTAACTTAAAGAAGTCCAGACGCTTTTCTTTGCAAGCTCCTTTGACTACGATGACCTGGATGACTGAGAACCTTCACAGACATATGTACTCACAGCTTCCACCAGACTGTTGGCACTGCCTCTCTTTTGCAGGCAGTGCGAGCAGCACTCTGCGGGTAAATGCAGACGTGACGGAGAATGGCTTTGGCTGGGAGGGCCGTCCTGACTATCTGTGTACCATGAACTCCTCTTCACTGCTCCAGGGATGCTGGCCACACTGCCAGGACTGCGCCAATCCACCTATACACACAAACATATCCATATATATATATATATATATATATATATATATATATATATATATATATATATACACACACAGGGTGGGCCATTTATATGGATACACCGTAATAACATGGGAATGGTTGGTGATATTAAAGTCCTGTTTGTGGCACATTAGTATATGTGAGGGGGGCAAACTCTTCAAGATGGGTGGTGACCATGGTGGCCATTTAGAAGTTTTGGATACAACTTGGATGCAACTTTTGTTTTTTTCAATAGGAAGAGGGCCACGTGACACATCAAACTTATTGGTAATGTCACAAGAAAAACAATGCTGTGCTTGGTTTCAACGTAACTTTATTCTTTCATGAGTTATTTACACGTTTCTGACCACTTATAAAATGTGGTCAATGTGCTGCCCATTGTGTTGGATTGTCAATGCAACCCTCTTCTCCCACTCTTCACACACTGATAGCAACACCGCAGGAGAAATGCCAGCACAGGCATCCAGTATCCGTAGTTTCAGGTGCTGCACATCTTGTATTTTCACACCATAGACAATTGCCTTCAGATGACCCCAAAGATAAAAGTCTAAGGGGGTCAGATCGGGAGATCTTGGGGGCCATTCAACTGGCCCACGACGACCAATCCACTTTCCAGGAAACTGTTTGTCTAGGAATGCTCGGACCTGGCACCCATAATGTGGTGGTGCACCATCTTGCTGGAAAAACTCAGGGAACGTGCCAGCTTCAGTGCATAAAGAGGGAAACACATCATCATGTAGCAATTTCAAATCTCCAGTGGCCTTGAGGTTTTCATTGATGAAGAATGGACCCACTATCGTTGTACCCCATATACCCCACCAAACCATCACTTTTGTTGTTCCAACAGTCTTGGAGGGATCCATCCAATGTGGGTTAGTGTCAGACCAATAGCGGTGGATTTGTTTGTTAACTTCACCATTCACATAAAAGTTTGCCTCATCACTGAACAAAATCTTCTGCGTGAACTGAGGGTCCTGTTCTAATTTTCGTTTTGTCCATTCTGCAAATTCTGGGTCATCCTCGTTGAGATGCTGCAGTAGCTGGAGTTTGTAAGGGTGCCATTTGTGAGTAGCTAATATCCGCAGAAGGGATGTTCGACTAATGCCACTCACCAGTGACATGCGGCGAGTGCTACACTGTGGGCTCTTGCTGAATGAAGCTAGGTCAGCCACTGATGTTTCTTCATTAGTGACAGTTTTCTTGCGTCCACATTTTAGCAAATCCAACACTGAACCAGTTTCACGAAACTTAGCAAGCAGTTTGCTAACTGTAGCATGGGAGATGGGTGGTTTCGTAGGGTGTCTTGCATTGAAATCTGCTGCAATGACCCGGTTACTGCGTTCACCAGATATCAACACAATTTCGATCCGCTCTTCACGTGTTAACCTCTTTGACATGTCAATGGGTGTGAACAAAGAGAAACTTGTAAATAACTCATGAAAGAATAAAGTTACGTTGAAACCAAGCACACCATTGTTTTTCTTGTGACATTACCAAGTTTTGATGTGTCACATGGCCCTCATCCTATTGAAAAAACAAAAGTTGTATCGAAGACGGCCGACTTCTAAATGGCCACCATGGTCACCACCCGTCTTGAGGAGTTTGCCCCCTCACATATACTAATGTGCCACAAACAGGACTTTAAACCACTTTAAACCATTTCCATGTTATTACAGTGTATCCATATAATGGCCCAAACAGTAGTTTGGGGGGGGGGGTTGCCAAGAACAACTCAATAATGAGACCTGTATGAGTGGCGTGTAACTGGGCGAGAAGTCCTGGCTAACTGGGGAGGCAGGAGGTGTGGCCCACGAACGCATGGACCTTGTGGGAGAAAGACGGTGAATTTTGCTTGCGTCGAGACCGGCCACCGCCATGACCTGTGAGTGATTGAGAGCCGAGATAAAAAATAAAACATAAAAAAAACAACAGTTCTTAGAGGTGCCATTCCTTCATCGTCACAATATTAATGCCCCCAAAAGGTGTAGGTACATGCTGCTGCATCAGGTGTAGTGGAAGAGCTGTGCACGATGGAGAAGGAGGAGCACCGTCTCCACTACTTCTTCTCCGAAGACACTCAAAGTTGAATGTTGGTCTGTTGGAGGCTGAGAGGACACAGAAAACAGTAGTGATTAATGCAATCATTCATCATAAATCCACAGACATTTATAGACAACTGCAACTATTGCAATGACATGTTGTTTTCTTTTATGCTTATCATCCAAACTGCTAAATGACCATTAATAGGTGCTTTCTATGCTTATCAGCGCAACAGTTTCCAGTTAACTGTTCTGCTCTGCTTTCTTGACTGTGTGACGCATCAGCTGGTATTCTTATCCTAAGGAATGAAGGCTATTTTCTAGGGTATGAAAATCAAATTAAACAAAAAAACAAACAAAAAACCTCAAGATATGATAAACCAGTGCGCACCTGCATTGCTTTAACCAGAGCGTGAGAGCAGTGATATGCATCAGTGCACTAGCAGAGAAGTACATCAAGTACATCTCTGGTTTGAGAGCAGGCTATCACAACTGTTATCAGCTAGCAGCTAAACAAATATTATCTGATGGAGAGTGTTTTCGTGCTTGAAGGCAGTAGTGAATATTTTTGTAGATTTTCATGCCTCTTCCCATGTGGAATCCTTCAGTAAGTTAGCCAAGTTTATTAGTCCTTTAAAAAAATAACACAGCTCTTATCTGTGCTAACATATAACATAAAACTGTTAACACAATAAACTTTCATAAGTTTAGCACAATGTGCCACTGGAACTACAAATCACAAGTGAATTATTATTAATGATTCCGTGCCAGTTCACCAATATTAGCGAGTAATATTAGCTATTTGTAAGTATATATGTTTCGGCCTTTATAACAGCCGATAAGTGAACATTAAAAAAAGAAAAAAACATGAAAAACATCCTTCAATCATGTTAAGAGAGTTGATGTTGCATTTTTTGTCCAACAGAGGACACATCTAGCGACGCATCTGTATGGAACACAAAACACAACAACGTGCTAATCTGAGCAGAGTCGTGCAGAGCATAAGTGAATAATCTACAGGGAGTTGTAAATGAAATTTATTTTTAAATAAAAATAATTTTTTTTTCTTTAATAAGGAGTGATAAATCACCAAAAATAATAAATGTTATTCAAATCTGTTTATGTTTTTTGTGCCCTAAAGAAAATCATTTTTAGCTTCTATATATTCAAATTTTACTCACCAAATATTTTTTATCTATTTTTAAAATCCTACATCAGTCAGACTCTTATTCTGTTATCTATTAATTTACAACAGTTCTCATCAATTCATGTTATATTGGATGAGTAAAAAAAAATGTTCTTTTCTTTCAACAACGAGTTAATTTCTCTATGAACCTCACCCATTTAAAAACATAGCTAGATGACACCCTAGCCGTTTAACAATAATTTACATACAGTAGTGTACCATGCAATGACAGTACTGATTCAAAATGAATGGTACAAACTAGTAAGTTCTGCATAGTTCACAGATGTGAGATCAATTTGCCTGAATCAGCTAATAAACATCTGACTTGAGAAATTTCTTGCAAACAACAAGTAAAATGATCCTTTATTAAATTTCACAGGTGTAGTGACAAAAACAAAAAAGTATCAGTTCACCTTGAGGTGAGGGTAAAAACCATTTCCTGGGTGACGCCCTGCTGTCCTGGTAGATTGGCCGTTGATCATCGTCACAGTAACTTTCAGACTGGCAGTCATCCCTGGAAACGAGGTCAAAATCTCCCTCTGCATTATCATGGCATTCATTGTTGGACAACCTTTGACACAAAAAGATAAAGACTTTGAAAATTAACTTTATCTGTAACTATGATGTCACGGGACGCAAACAGTGGAAAGAAAGTTACACAGAAAAGTAATAGACTGGTGACATTAACCACCAGCATAAACCACAAGTGCTCAATCTAGATATAAGACAGCTGAACTCAGAGGAAAGAAAATACTTCTGTGAAGTCATCGGTACACAGTAGTAAAACCACGGCTGCATTTACGTAGCTGGTGTGTCAATTTTATCTCACGCTTTCCTCAGATTAGATTAAACCGACTTTTCTTTTCCAGAATTACCTTTCCTTTGTGAGCATGATGTCATCTTCATGAAATTCCTCCCCACTGAAGTACTCGCCTGAGCCTCTCTCTTCATCGCTGTCCCCATTGCCCCTCTCCTCTCGACGAATGGTGGGATAAAGTGCTCCGCTGCTCTCTGACCTGGCATCCAAACAGCAAAGACACAGTAAATCATACTGATGTCGCTGGATTGGATTAACCATTATCATCTGTTTTCATCAGATTACTGCATCCGCATTCTAAAAAAGTTGGGATGCTGTATAGTATATAGGTAAAAACTGAATTTGGTGATTTGCAAACATAAAAACTTGACTCCTTTTTACAATTAAATAGAACACAGAAAACACATCGAATGTGTTACAATATTTACTTTCAATTCAAAAACAAAAAGGTCATTTTGAATTTGATGACAGCACAGAAAAAGCACAGAAAAATTTGGATAGGGCCATTTTCACCACTGTGTAGCATCCCTTCCACTTTAATTAACAGTCCACAAACATCTGAGAACTGAAAAGTCCAATTACTTGACTCTTAGGAGAAGTTTTTCTGTATCAGAAAAACAGGTGTTCTGGATGGGAGCACATGCTGCTCTAAAACTGTAGTACCTCTCAGCAATAATAGTGCATTTGCAATGTGCCAATTCCACAGGTGCTAATGCCACCCACAGAGCTGTAGAGCTTGAGCACTGATAACAACAAGTTGTCCACACCATCTTTAGTCCAGTGTTCAAGTTTTCCAGAAAGAATTTCACAGTTCAGTTTGTCTGACTTCCATTTTCACTGAGTTTTGGCCCAGAGATGACAGCATGTTTAGATCATGTTCATATATGGCTTCTTCTTTGTATGGTAGAGCTTTTGTTAAGTCAGATTGTTGAATGTTGTCATTATTTTTCTTAAATTTGTAAAGGCTCAGTTC
Organism: Perissodus microlepis; assembly: GCF_051167445.1. Classification (NCBI taxonomy): domain Eukaryota; kingdom Metazoa; phylum Chordata; class Actinopteri; order Cichliformes; family Cichlidae; genus Perissodus; species Perissodus microlepis. The sequence goes on along the minus strand of NC_140480.1, from coordinate 7,809,955 downwards.
AAACTATAGGACATTCAAGGACATTCCTTTGTCTGACCCCCTCCCCAGCCTCTCGAAGTTCTGGGAGGAGGCTGTAGTGTTTTATCACAAGCACATCCCTTGTGAAGATTCTGTTTGATGTTTGGTAAGCTTCACCTGTGTTGTGTATGGTGAACCAATACAGGAATTGAACCATATATTGGGTGTGGGGGAGATTACCCCCTTTATGACCAAGGACACACACACACACACACACAGTGCCTTGTCTTTGCAACCAAGTGGGGGTTTTACGGTGGGAGGTGCTTGTGTGTAAACTGTAACTCTCATGGGAATAAATAGGAGAGCTGCTCTTTGAAGGAGTTGGTCTGGAGACAGGTGAGGAGCATTATGCTCCACAGCCTGGTTCTGACCAGGGTGAGGAGCATTATGCTCCACAGCCTGGTTCTGACCAAGCCTTTCCTCGTTAGCGAGTAAAAGACCGGTTGAAGATGTTCTGTCTTGGTTTCGTTCTTCATGAGGAATAAGTCTCTAAACTAGCGGGGCCTGTGGAAACACAGACTCTACAGCTTTAATCTGCATTTATGGATGGCACTAAAGACAATGTTGTTTTTAATGCAGTATCGACTGAGGGCCTGAAGATTAACGGCCTGCAGTACCGATTTTTACTCTTGTTCCACTCCAGATTCTTTCAATCTTTTGATGATCTTATGTAGATGAAGATCTATTTAAAATCTTCACAAATTTGAGGAAGAATATTCTGAAATTGTTACATTGTTACATCTTATACTGCAACTGACAGTGACATATACATACAGTTTATTTGCATATTTCCCATCTTTACCTCTGAGAAATGTTGCCTCTCTATGATCCTCTTTTTAATACCACTAACTTTTCCAGTCTTTTGTTCCCCCTGTCCCAACTTTTTTAGACGTGTTGCTGCCATAAACTTCAAAACAAGCTAATATTTTTTTTTACAAAATAGTCAAATGTCTAAATTTAAACACTAGATATATTTAATATGCTCTGCTGTGAATAAAATATTTATATATGAATTTGCAAATCATTGCAAAAATGTCAAAACTCTTTGAAAGTGGGTTTGTACAAATAGTAATAATCCTTATTGTCATAGAGTTGCTTTTCCATAGACTGCTAATTCAACCAGTCACCACATATATACTGTATAAACTGGCCCATTTATCATTTTTTGGATTAAAAGGTCAGAAGCTTTCACATGTTTTGTGACAATCGTACACAAAACCAATATGCTTTGAAGCTCTGTAAGCATTAACATCATGTACATACCTAATATAGGCCTCATAGTAGCGTGTCCTGCTCCAGGGACAGGAAGAGGAGATGGATCAGGCAGACAGACGGGATTTGTTGGAACCGGAAACCAGGATGGGGAGGGGAGGGGAGGTTCATGTAATGACAAATGAAAAGAGGATACAAGCTGAAATGCTTAAATGCTCTTGTCGGTTTTTCGCTCCTGCTAGAAAACAAGATCTATAAATAATCCACAAATTACAGATAAGAAATGAGGTCACACGATGCCACGGTTTTTCCAAGAATGAACACCACCAAACATTCAAACTGTGGATTCCTAGGAACTGCAACAAACCCAGGTGCAATATGTCAGACTCGACAGCCTCAGTTAGCATGTTTTTTGAAAGATGGCTTGTTTAGAAAGGCTGCCAGAGGAAACCCTTTTCTCTCTCAAAAAAAGATGGCAGCATGGTTTAGGTTTGCAAAATTTCATCTGAAAAAATGCAAGACTTCTGCAACAATGTCCTTTGGACACGTGAGACCAAAATAGAGAAGTTTGGCTATAATGCACAAACACCTCATACCAGTACGTTAGTGGAGGGATGATGATGTGTGCTTGTTCTGCAGCCACAGGACCAAGACACCTCACAGTCATTGAGTTGACCATGAACTCCTCTGTATACCAAAGTAAGTAGTAGTAGTAGTCAAATGTGAGGCCGTCTTTCTGACAGCTAATGCTTAACCCAAATTGGGACGTGCAACAGGACAACGATCCAAGGCACAGCAGGAAATCTACAGAGTTTGCAGAGCCCAGCCCTCAAGACAATTTAAATGGGACCTTTGGAAAGCTGCACATAAATGAATACCTGCAAACGTCAATGATCTGAAATAATGTAGTAAAGAAGAGTTGGTCAAAATTCCTCCACAATGATGTGAGCGATAAAGACATAAAGAAAACAACTGTTCAAGTTAGCACAGTTAAAGGTGGTTCTAAAAGCCACTGAATAAAGGGGTGCACTTAGTTTTTCATAGGACTCAATGTAACCGAGAATATGTGTAGAACATGCAGATGAATGAATCTATAAAAGCGATCATTTGTTAAATACATACTGATAAAACACTACAAAACTGAGATCTTTTTAATGCAGTGAACTATAATGTAATGATATACATTATATCATACAGCGCACTGCCAGACCAAACTTCTGAAATGTCAGGGGAAAAAGTCATTAACATACTTTGTTAGTGTAACTGTAAACAGTTGTACTGGCAGATTTATTTATTCATGTATTAAATACAAATATTTTAACCATATCACTTTCTTACTTAGTTGTATGCATGTGCACTACAAATCGGCCTTATGCTCTATCACACATATGCGCACAGAGTGAGGCCATTGTAAGTTCATGGGAGACGTTAAATAGATAGTGATACTCCTTCTGCTTATCAGGAATGTAAATCTTAAGGTGACAGAAAATAGGGTCATGATTCTCTCTGTAAGTGACAAGGCTTTATGGATGTGCCTGAAGGTATAGCCCTCATTCCCCGTGAGATGGGCCAGCATGTAAGAGTTGTGGAATGTCTTTGTGTGTATATATAAGATGTGAGGGCGGCAGAGATGATCCTCTCCACATTGCAGTGTGTTTATTAAACCCACTTCAAAACGGGTGCTTTATTCTACACGAAGAAAAGGACCATGCAACAAATGTGCATAGCTACTGTGGATTTTAACACTGCACTTATGTGTCCTTCAACCAACCTTGTGGAGTGCGACTTCCAAGGCTTGCCTTGCAGTCCTTTGCTGTAAGTAGTTGTTGATGATGCATTTCTGGTGGAGGACGGGCGACTCCGTATTAAACACTTCTGCTGCCTCGCAATGGTCATGGAGAGAAGTGAGGGCATATTGGCATTGTTGAGGTTGGCATTGGAAGGTATTGGCGACTGAACACAAGTGGAATTACAGTGAGGGTAATGAGTGGTGTGATGAAGTTGATTGTACAGGATGGGTGAAGAGTTCAGTTCTGTCTCTCCTTCTCTATCGTTACTGCTGGCTCTCCTGACGATTTGCGGGGGCTCGGTCGAGGCAGCGCTGGAGAAGGGCAGGATCTGTAGTGGCCGCTGTGTGACAGTGGTGGGGTGAGAAGAGCCTTGCTGATCCCCACCTATGTGGTTGACATGGTTCCCAAAAAGGCTGCCATTACGCTGCACGGAGACACCAGAAATGAAGACTAAATATGACTGCTTAATAAATGAAACTAAACTCAGAACATACTCTTTTCTACCAGAGAGAACCAGTGACAGTATTAACAAAATATCCATTCTCAGATTTCCTGGAAAATTCAATGCAATGAAGTGAGTGACTTATTGAGATGTGTTGGAAGCATATCAGTCACAGAGTTAAGTGGCATTAAGAACAAAAACAACAAAGGACATTCGTAGGAATCGCATTAACACACTCCTGTGCACAGCAGGGGAATTTCTCTGGAAATCTTACTCTGTAGATTTCCTCCTCTTCCTCTGCATTTTCATCTACTAGTCCTTCCTCCTGGAGGTCACACGATATGGCACGACGGATTTCTGGTCCAATGTCATGCAGCGTACGCAAGCCAGCCTGCAAAAAGGACGTGTGTCAAAGCAAACCTCATTAGTATTGTTGTTAACAAACATTTCGATGTTCTCATGCATGAAAATAAATCTTCCCGAACAAATGAACAAAACATCTGTTTAAAGACTGTCATCAATCTTTTAGAGTTTTTCAGATTTGACTGATGTTTGCAAAAGACGGGAAGAAAGGCAAGAGCCACTGCACCCATGTCATAATAGACATGCTTTCTCTTCTTTTGTTAACACACTGTGTGCAAACAGGGTTTGGTTTTTCCAGATTTCCCAGGTTATTCCCCCACTCCTGATTATGATATGTTGCCAAAGGTCTCATTGGAAAGTTCCACAGAACACCTGACTCAGTGACTTGTAGTAGGTAGTGATTATTGTTTATTCATGTGCCCGTAATGTGATGAGCACAAAGAAAGGCTTTTATTGCAAAAATGACTCAAAACTGACAGTTTGATAGCGCTCACCTTAATTCATTTGGATGAACTGCTCACTTAGACTCCATAAATTACTCACTGTGCACTGAATTGACTGACTGAAACGTTGCACTTTCCTCACCTGTAGAGCCAAGGTGGTATTCAGCCTCTCCCATGAGCGCCTTCCCACAAGACCTTGCTCCTTGCGCCTCTTGAACTTTCTGAAGTAGTCCTGTATCAGGAAGGTGGCATAGAACTTCCCCACTGTTACCTCGTCATCTGAGTGAGCAGACACACCAAAGCCTCCCAGGTCAACACCAAAACACCTCAATACCGAAAATCAGCTCATATCCATGCACTCAAGATTCAAAATACTCAGCCAGGTACTCCTACTGCTGCTATGTCACCAGCTCAGACAACATTTAATGTGTCCTCACAACTAAAAAAAAATCACAATCATGAAGCACCACTACTGCAGCATGTTGGGAAAAGAGACAACATCTTGGAAATGAAACCAAATATTTTAGCTTTATTCCAAATGCCAAAAGAATACTGACCAATAATCCCAAAATACCATAAATCCTCAATGCTTAACCAGGACACTGACCTTTCTGTCTAAGAAGCTCCAAGAGGTTAACAACTGCTGCATGCATGAGCACATTTTTTGAGCACATGAAAAATATGTCTTTTCTCAGGCCTATTACTAAGTACTGTCAGATTCATAGTAAACAAAGAAATAAAGATATAAACTCAGAACTGTTAATAATAGCTGAGTATCTGACTGTCTACCTCTGCAAAAGACGTTTGCTCTCAGAAAATCATGTACAGCAAGATTAATCTTGATGACTGATAACATTTAAGCCTGCAGCTTGTATCTTGCTTCATTTCTAAAATGCACGAAGTTATGAAAGACTCCTGCAACACACAAAAAACCACAAATACACAAAAACCTCGCTCAAAAAAGTGAAGCACAATCTTCAAAAATGAAGTTTATATAACAGATTTCTAAAAAAAAACAAATAAGGACGCAGACACATGTTTATTATCAATTCAAATAAACCAAAGCATTTATGCCTGCACATATTGTACAGTGACTGCAGACTTGATAAAATTTAAGCATCTATGATTTCAGAGACAGACAAGCAGAAGTGTTTTATGTGTTAGACCAATGATATGATCTGTAGCAAGAAGCGCATGCAAGAAAACAGCAGAGTAAAAGGTTTATAGAAGCAAGGGTAAGCTCTACAGATCTTCTATCAAGACACAAAACATAAACTTAGTTTAGCCAGAAGGGAAGCAATGACTGTACACACTATCTGCCATGCAGGGAGGCTTATCGGGCTTGGCTCTAATTCTCTCAGATAAGTGGCTGCTGAAGCAGAACGGGGAAAGATGCTGGACAATAACAAAAAAAGCCAGCTGAATCACTGAGTGCAAGAAACAAGTGGTTTTCTCTCGGTTTGTCACCACCTCTCCTTAACCCATTTTAACTGGAGGGGAACTGAGTAAACGTGACAAATGTTGTGGCCAATATTCCCTCCAGGAGTCCAAAGAGAGCGGTGACCTTTATGTGGTTATGATCCATCTTTAGGTATCAGACTCGTTTCTCTACACACACGACACAGCCAGAGTTAAGCTGCACAGGGCTCTGTTCAGAAAGGACCAAAGATATAGAGCCAAAAAAGGTATTTTAAAAATGCTCCTCTGTATTTTAAAATCAGAAACTGATGATCTGAGTAAATCTGGTAATGTCTGTGTGACAGACTGGTGACCCTGCCTCTACCTGGGATAGGCTCCAGGCTCCCCACGAGCCTGATTGGATAAGCAGAAAAGAATGACTGGATCATTTGAAATTGCTAATTTCTTGTAGTTTAGTAAATACATAGCCTCACCAATTTCATTTTCAAAAACATCTAACTCCTCGACAGGAAGGATGAAATCTTACTTAACAATTAAGATTTTTTCCCCCAGAAAAATCGCATTTGGGGATTTTTACGATTCACGTTTTTAAGGAACTCCTTGCCTTAATTCAAGTATTAGTTTGCTGAAAACGAATGAACTGATTTTACACGTGTGAGCAACATCTCAAAACCAATAATCCCTGACTCTTTTTGTTTTTCTTAAGAACAAAAGCATCCTGGTGTAAAGGGATCGCAACTATGCCCACATGTGGATTCCCTTTCTGGACAGAGCCCGATGAAGTAAGTGAGGTATCAGTAGCTTCATGCCACCAGACTAAAACAGAACTGCTCCAAAGAGCTCAGGACGGCAGAAAGAGAAGAAAGGAAGGCCAGTGACTGAAAACAAAGGAAGCTGTAGAACAGAGAGGCTTGGCGAAAAAGAAAAGAGAGCGGTTAGCGAGCTAATGCACACAAAGACATGCAGTACAAGCATAGAAAAGATGGAGCTGCTACGCTAGCACAACAATGTGAAAGCCTCTCACTTAGATTATAAAACTGACTCTCCAACAAACTGACTACTTTATGAGAAGATGCTGTTTGAGTTATCGTTAAACATATGAAACACATCATTGTGGTTAACAGTGACACTTTTCAACTGAAAGGAAAAAGGTGAGTTTCTGTGAAATACATAAGCTTAACTTCACAACAAATTAAAAGTTTTGTTGTAGTAAAACAGCTGGTCTTGCAGTTTCAGAAAGGCAAAAACAGGATGATAAAGGCTTCCTGTGGGTTCGTTTTCACCTCCTGTTTTCTGTTTCATAAAGCTTATTCTTATCTGTACTTCACCTTGTCCTTTACACCTACTGATCTACATCACAAGGCGAGGAACCCGTCTTGATTCTTTTGTTGACTTTAAAATTATCTTGGCTTCAGACGTACTTAGCATGCTTAAGCTTCCACTATTATTGTTTGGAAATATAAAAAAAACACATATAAGAATCCATCTGTAAAATTATTTTTATCATGTGAGCAAGAGAATGGAACAGACACATGAGAGAGACTGTCACTTGACGAAAGCAACGAAAGCAGTTTTGTCCCTGTGCATTTGTGTACAACGACCACTGACCGCCTGCAGGAGGCACCACTTGGTCCAGTAGCTTCATACTGGTCCTCTTCCAGATCTTCTTGATCACAGCTCTAAGCTCCTCATTGGCTTGCTCCAGGTTCCCTTTGAAAAGTGCAACCAAGGTTAAAAATAAGTAAGAGTATCAAGTCTGCCTTTCACACACAGTCATAACATACGTCAAAATATTTCTTACCATCATGAGTTATAATTGATGATTATACTTTACTTTGGTGCTAAGTTACCTTTTTTTTAATTAAAGGACCATGTTGGTTGTGCAGTGGACTGCAGGAGGAACTACTACTTAAATATGATCTATAGCGCCCTCTTGTGTTAATTCTGGAAGGAACAACTGAGTTTGGGTGACAAAAATAAAAGTGGTTCAACTCAGAGTGACATGTTTTTTGACTGCTCAGTTAAATAGTCCTGTGTGAAGCTTTAAGTGCCTACTTACTTTATTTGCTAAATATTCAACTGAAATGTCTTTTTTCCTTATTTAATGCTGATATAAGACTTGATTCCCAGTGCATTTAAATCTGTCTCCTATTAACTTCACTGTGTTGCAGTGGTTTCTCTGGGCTGTAATCTTAAGCTGCTGCACATACAACAGGTCACTGATCCCATTAGCCTCACCTCTTAGTCCTCCTACTTAAAATGTCAAAATGTCATAACGCTTAAAAGGCAATCAACTGCATACTACACAACATGGCAGACAGCTCTAAAATGCTAAACCAATCTATAAGAAAGCAAACAATAATTCTGCAGATCCAAAAGCGGCTAAAGGTGCACACTCACCTTCAGTCTTAATCTTGAGAGCAGTGCGGACCAAAGCAAACAGGGTGGCATTAAACATTACAGTTCCATCACTGTTCAGGGGCATGTTCATTGCCACCAGACGCTGTAAAATAATACAAAACACAGATTAACACTGAGGCGCCTAATGTTAAATTAGTAATGTGAAAACTGCAAGTTTAATGAGTGAGATGTACAAAAGCTGCAACGTAGTTTAGGTGACACAGTGAAAGAGTGGCAGTGTAGTGCATTATCTTCATTGATAGTGTATGGAAAGTTGTGGAAACCCACCTTACAGGCCACTCTGTGAGGGCAAAGTTTCCCAAAGCCCAGCGGGGGTTGGATCCTCCTCAGTAGAGTAACTACATCGAGATGCTTTATCCTGCCCCTGACAGCACATTCAGATTAAACACATCACACCAAGCAAGCAGTCTCCACTACAGCCACAGGTCCTAATAAGTATGTACACTTTAGAGAATTTACAATTATAAAAAATTACTATCATATTTAATGGAGTCGTTTTTAACACTAGTATAGTGTACCATTTAAGAGATAAATAACAAGAGAAAATGCTTCAGACTACTCTTCACAACTGGTTCCAAGTACTAACTTAGCTTCTGGGTCGTATTCTGACCAGATCCTTTTAAACTCGTCCAAGTGGTGCGGCCCGAGAATGGACCAATCACGGGTCAGATAGTCAAAATTATCCATGATGACAGCAACAAACAGGTTTATGATCTGAAAGAAAAAAACATGCAACATTTTTTGTAACAGAAACTGTGCACAGGACAGTGAAAACTCAGGTCTGCGTGTAAAAATTAGTCACTTTGAACACAGTCAGATGGCTGAAGCTTACCAGGAAAGCACAGAGCATGTAGAAGCTGATGAAGTAGATAATGGCAAAGCCACTGCCACAGGTCCTCTCCTCCCCAGGGTTGTAGTCTGACTCTGAATCGCACAGCTTGCCTGGCATGCAGGCTAGCATGATCTCCTGCCAGGCCTCGCCTGTAGCACACCTAACAGTGAACGAGGAACAACGTCAACACAGCTGCAGCCGTACATAAAAAATAAAGATACATTTATTATGTACAAATACATACTGACCTGAACAGCATCAAGACAGCTTGGGGAAAAGTTTGAAAGTTGTTGTTGCGGTTGATTTGTGTCCCATCTACCATTGCTATTTTCCCAAACACCTAAAAAAGAGAAGAAATATCCCATGAATGCTTAGATTCTCTCAAAGAAAGACATATACATATTGTGCAGGGTGTCTAACAGGTCCCACCGTTTCATGAAACGATACCATTTCCTAACAAATTACCTGCATTCCAATTACAGCGTAGATGAAGAACAGCATGGCTATCAGGAGTGCGACATAGGGAAGAGCCTGAGGGAGGAAAAAAAAGAACTTGGACGCTGTGAAATCTGCAGTTTAACATGAGCAGTGTCAAGTCATAACTGCTTCTATTTTATCCTGGTATTCTTCAAGGAATTGGACAAATAAAGAAGAAAAACATCATATACATTTAAGTCAAACATATGAACTTATTTTGGAATTTTTTACTTGATGGGACAAAAGAGGTGAGTATATTTATTATACTGATAATACATTATAATAGGTTAATATATGTTTTCAATTCAGTCTGTCTCCTTAATAAAAATAGTTAAGTGAGAGGAACAGACTGAGAACTTTATCTCATTAGATAATACAGATACTGGTTTACCTTAGGGGAAATGATTTGTAGTTGGAAAACAAAGGTGATAAATCATAGTATATCCAAATAAATGTTGCTGCATTAACTCAGCATGTTTAAAATGGCAATAATAACATACTGTGATAATATTGTATCATGGGGTCCCTTCTCTCTGCTACAGTCTCACCTGGAAGGACTTGATGAAGGTCCACAGGAGAGTCCTGATTCCCTCACCCCTGCTCAGCAGTTTGACCAATCGCATCACCCTGAACAAGCGGAAGAAGGTGATGGAGATGCGAGCGCTGTCCTCTGTGTTCTGAAGCGGATGAGGGCAAGAGTTATTATGGGACAAAGAAATAAAAGGAACATTTTCCATTTTCCAGCACACTAATGAAGATATGCAACACTCGTTCATTCATGCAGTCAGTCATACATGCATTCTTTATGAGAGTCATGTATGGGACATATTAGTTACCAAGCAACACCAAATAAATTTTAATGCTTGTGAAAAAGCCTCCCACTTTGGACTTTAGAAACTGTTTACAGTGACGACAATAAACAAGCATGCAGAACAACTTGTGTGTTAAACGCCATGCCATTAACAGACCTGGAGGACTTGCACATACGGGAAATTTAAATGTGCATTTAATTGTGGACAACTACAGAGAGCTTTATCTGCAAATACATAAGAGCTAAGTCAAGAGCAGTTCATTTTAAATAACCTGACTGCTAATGCTACACAGAGCTACACTAGAATGAAGGACAAAAAGGCCAGTTTTAATCCCGCGTGTCATGCCATGCACCAAGACGGGACAAAAAAAATCAGCAGATTGAAAACTGGTGCCAAAATGCAACAAACCAGGTGGATTCAAAACGGGACTGTGACAGACACTGAGAGTTCAGCACAAACCCTTACAAGTGATTCAATCAGTTCTGGTATTTAAAAAAGATTTTCAGCAGTAACTGAGCAAAAAGTGTAATAACAGAAAGATGCTGATGCTTTGACTTTTTTTTTTTTTTTTTTTGGATGGTCACAGAAGGGTGAGGGTCTTAAATAAAAGAGGAGGGGCTTCTTACCCCTGGCTCCACTATCACCTTGACAACAGGAATGGCTGCCGACTTGAAACCAAAAGCCTAAAGTTAATCCGAGTCATACAAACCAGCACCAAACCATTCACAGGTAAGTGCTGCTGCAAACATCACATATCATCAGTGACCTGTGCTTCATTCAACATCCGAATACATTAAAAGCTCTCAGATGGAACTTTATTTAAAAAAAAAAAAAAAACAACACAAACAACACAGCATCAAAACTTACCAACAAGAACAAGATCAGCAGTGTAAGCCTGTCGCCACATATTCTAAGCAGTAACACCATAAATAAGATTCATGGAAAAAAGAATGCAAATACCTGTTGCTCTACTAAATGTTCAAGCTTTCTGTCGCAGGATTTATTCTGTTTATTACTACCAAGTTCTATATTTCAATTACAGGAGGTGTCTTATTTTAAACAGTCATTCAAAAAAATTCAAACAGACACACGTCATGACATGGAAAAGGTGGCAAAGAGCGTGAAATCAGTGTTAACATGAGCCACAGAAAAGGACAAAGAGTTGCCTTGGAGTAGCAGTATAACAAATTCATTCACAGATTAAGTACGTATATAATTAAGAAACAAGATCTTAGTAGATCTAATTAGAATTTATAACTTGCTATTTTATCAATTCTTTTTTTTAATGCCAATTTAATAAAAGATCCTTTTTCACTCTTTTCATTCAAACCACAGTACGCTGACACAAAAACCAATGTCTCCCTTTTTCTGGATTGACTAAATAATTATCAAATGTGTGTCACTAAATAAAGTGGTGAAACCGTTACATACTGTTCATATTTCATCCGTTCACATGACCACACACATGTTTCCCCACACTCACTGAACGGCAACTGAAGTGCTTTTATAATCTTATAAAAGACCCAAAGCCCTCTTTTGAGCTCTTTTAATCTCAGCTACACTCAGTTAGTTTAAGCTCAGTTAGCTCTGAGTAGATGGATTCTAATTTGTTTATTTTGTGTTTATTCTATCACATTCCAGGCGCTTATGACCTCTGCTCCTTAAGTGCGCCGTATATGATCACTCCTACACTGAAAGACCAGCAGACCTGGACAAATGTGGTGGGAACACAATTCTCCTGATAGGTCAGTCCCTTCCTTGAACTCTTTCATTACTGTCCCCTAAAAAATACATAAAGACACGGGCTTTACAGTTTCAAGATTCCCTAAAATGCCAGTTTTCCTTAAATGATCCACACCGGTGGCTCTAAAGTTCATTTGAATAGATACAGGTCAAATTTGACCCAGAACAGCCTCAGTTTGTACTGTACAACAGTATAAAGTTTTAACATATTTTCATTTTTGTTTATTTTTGGTCACTTTTGGAAAAGTCATCAGTCTTCAGATGACCTAAAAACAGATTGAATCTGACCTGAACAGTATGTAAGGGTTAAAAAGCTAGGGTCGATTATATGTTTTTTAAAGCAGCAGCTTTTCCTGTTATGAAACTGCAAAAAAAATTCATAATGCCTGAAAAAAGACAGCTGCGCCCTTGATTTGTAACACTGATGCTACAGCACGGCACTCCTGCAGCGGAAGACACAGCAAGACATGTGCGATAAATGATTACTTACATTGATCTCAGTGATGGCAATGTCAACCACGCTACCCACAACAATTAAGGCATCAAACGTGTTCCATGCATCAGCAAAATAGTTCTGCAAGAACAGGCAACAAAGCCACACAGAAAAGAAGAAAGAGAGACAACAAAGCCAGGAAGAAAAGGAAGAAGTAGTAAAAAAAGAAGTGTGAAAGACAGAAAGAAAAGAGCATCAAAAAGTTGTGCTTTGATATAACAGAGCGAGGCTGAAAAGGTTTTCCTGTCTGAGCTTGTGAGAGTGCCAACTTTTACTATTGCTGGCTTAAAGGAATACATGCTGTTTGTTGGCACTTATTGCCCCCGAATGCTAACAGCAGATTTTCAGGTTATTTAGCAGATATTTGGCCTGTGGTGCTTATCAACCATTGTTGAGCCCGACAAAGATTTAAAAGATCGTTTCAAGTGTAGACACTAGTCAACGCTAATTTAAGACAGGAAGGTAAGGAAAGAGGAAAGATGTGAAGGATGGAAAAAGGAGAGTGGCAGTAGCAGTTGGAGAGCAGGAAGAGGGAATGACAGAGTTCTACATACTGACGTCTTTCTACCTGGCTGAGTATGATGTCGACTACACTGCCAATCACCACCAGAGCATCGAAGACGTTCCAGGCGTCCCCGACATAGCCCTGAATATGGCAGCATGCACAGCCAGCAGGAGGAGAGGGGGGAGGCAGGAGAGGAGGGTGATGCAGGAAAGTATAAGAGGTTACAGTGAGGGGTACAGGAGGGTGACGATAAGAAGTCAGTGGAAGGATGAGATTCGAGCAAAGAGCCCGTGATGGGAGGCAACAGGAACAGGAAGAAAGAGGGCTGGCTTAAAAGTGTCTTCAGGTAAAAACTCAAACACTGATCTTTTTGGGGATAAAATATAAAAAGGACATCTAGAGGAAAACTCTTACCCTTTTGAATGCCTAAAAGGGGTAACCCTTGTATCGCTTTCCTAAACTGAGCAGTGTCTGTCATATTTGAGGCCTCCTTCCAGAACAAAATGAGTGGGGGTGCTCCAGAAGTTACTGAGGGTGATCTCTGCCTACACAGGTTGGAAAAACCTGGAACCTGATCTAATGGTCCTCAAACTGCATTTTTATTAACATATACTGGAGTTTTAAAACTCATCATTAAGGGTAGAGAGGTGGTCATCTACATGTGGGAAAGAGTTAAGGTACTATTGGTCATTTTGAATAGATCTGCATATAATTTGCTTAAACACTTAAGTTTTTGCAGTAAGGACAATTTTTGACAAAAAATTAAATAAATCATAGAGAGGAGAGAAGAGACTTACTCTGGGCTTGAAGGCAATCAGCTTGAGGATCATCTCTACAGTGAAAACCCCAGTGAACACCATGTTCAGGATGTCCATGGCATAGTTAAATAAATGAGACTGACCATGGTGCTGAAAAGAGACATATGCACAGACTAAACACACAAATATTAAGAAACAAATATGTATTTCAGCATATGACAAAAGACTGTACATCATCATTTTAGACTCATTATGTACAGATCAGATCAGTTCAACCATTAACATTTCTAGGCACAGCAATATTTGACAAACTGATAAATTAAATATTTATTTGCTACACTATATTGCCAAAAGTATTCGCTCGTTTGCCTTCACATACATATGAACTTGAGTGATATCCCATTCTAATCCATACAGTTTAATATGATGTCCACCGTCCATATTCACCTACACTAGCTTCAAATCTTCTGTCTTTATTTATGGCAATTTTTGAACATTCTTCCAGAAGCACATTTGTGAGGTCAGACACTGATGTTGGATGAGAAGGCCTGGCTCACAGTCGCCGCTCTAATTCATCCCAGAGGTTTTCTATCGGGTTGAGATCAGGACTCTGTGCAGGCCAGTCAAGTTCTTTTACACCAGACTTGCGCACCATGTCGTTATGGATCTTGCTTTGTGCACCGGAGTGCAGTAATGTTGAAACAACAAGGGGCCATTGCCAAACTGTTCCCAGTACACTTCAGGAGAAGGGTACTTCTCCAGATAACCGTCAAACCCAGACTTGTTCATCAGACTTGCAGATGGAGAAGTGAGATTCATCACACCAGAGTACATCTCCACTGCTCTGGTGCTTTACACCACTGCATCCGAGACTTTGCTTTGTGCTTGGTGATATTGGGCTTGGATGCAGATGCTTAGGCATGGATACCCATTCCATGAAGTTCTTTTCACACTGTTCTTGAGCTAATCTGAAGGCCACATGAAGTTTGGAGGTCTGTAATGTCTGTGAAGGTTCTCAGTCATCCAGGTCATCGTAGTCAAAGGAGCTTGCAAAGAAAAGCGTCTGGACTTCTTTAAGTTACTTGAAGACGTTTCACCTCTCATCCGAGAAGCTTCTTCAGTTCTAAGGTCAAATGGTGGAGAGTCCCAGATATAAACCTAGTGGGAGTATCCCCCCACAGAGGGACAAAAGGACCCCCTGATGATCCTCTAATCGCCTGAGCCAAGGTGTGAAACTGGGTGTGGGTCCCAATCAGCCAGAGTTTCGGGTGTGTTCATTGTGAAACCTGGCCCCACCTTATCATGCGAATTCCTGAGGTCAGATGGCCCAGGATGTGAGTGGGCGTTAAGGCGTCTGGGAAGGGATCTCAAAACTGGATTATAGATGGCAGAGAGTTGGTGTCGTAAACCCCCGCCTCTGTTCAAAGATGGTCGCTCACAGTGGACATAGATGGCTTCTTTCACTCCTCTTTCAAACCATCTGTCCTCTCTGTCCAAAATGTGAACATTGGCATCCTCGAAAGAGTGTCCTTTATCCTTAAGATGCAGATGGACTGCTGAGTCTTGTCCTGTGGAGG
This sequence comes from Perissodus microlepis, assembly GCF_051167445.1. Classification (NCBI taxonomy): domain Eukaryota; kingdom Metazoa; phylum Chordata; class Actinopteri; order Cichliformes; family Cichlidae; genus Perissodus; species Perissodus microlepis. The sequence continues at coordinate 7,794,650 of NC_140480.1, read as the reverse complement.
TGGCTCTTCTGTGTTGTGCCATGCGCTTGTGAAGTGGCTGTTTGGTCTCTCCAATGTAGAGGTCTGGGCATTCCTCGCTGCACTGTACAGCATACACCACATTGTTAAGTCTGTGTTTTGGCGTTTTGTCTTTCAGGTCTGTAATGATTGATCGTATAGAATGTTGCTGACCTCCACACACTTTGGGGCGACCGTGGCTCAGGGGGTTGGGAAGCGCATCTGTAACCGGAAGGTTGCCGGTTCGATCCCCGGGCTCTCTGTCCTGGTCGCTGTGTCCGTGTGCAAGACACCTTACCCTGGCGCCGATGGCGCGATATGGCAGCCTCGCTATGGCAGCTGTGGCTACAACTGTAGCTGCCTCCACCAGTGTGTGAATGTGAGAGTGAATGAATAGTGGCATTGTAAAGTGCTTTGGGTGCCTTGAAAAGCGCTATATAAATCCAATCCATTATTATTACTATAATACCACTAACAGCTGATTCTGGAATATTTAGTAGTGAGGAAATTTCATGGCTGAACTTGCACGGTTTTTACAGATCTTCCGCAAGTGACCCATTCTTTCACAAATGTTTGTAGAAGCAGTCTGCATGCTCAGGTGTGTTTTATACACCTGTGACCATGGACGTGATTGGATGATCATTGACTTGAATGAGTGAGTCAGTACATTTGGCAACAAAGTCTATGTAGTGATTGTAAACCCAGTTCAACTTTACTTTAAGGACAGAATGAATAGTTCTTACCTGAATGGCCAGGCATAAGGTGTTGAGGATGATTAGGACAAACATGACGTACTCAAAGCCGGTGGAGTTCACCACATACCAGAACTTGTACTGGTAGGGGTTTTTGGGAATGTAGCGCCGAAGAGGGCGAGCTTTAAGAGCGTACTCGACACACTGACGCTGCCATGGTGTTGATGGTTTGTTGAGGCAAAAAGAAGCAGAGACTCATAAACAATAATTAATTATTAAGATATTATTTGGCTATAATGTTGCATTATTTCTTCATGCTTTTGAAATAATCATAAACAGACTTTCCTACCTGATTTTTGTCCAGCTCACAGTTCTTGTACTCCTTTTCCCCTTGCTCCTGGAACGTAACAATAACAAAACCAACAAAGATGTTCATCATGAAGAAGGCAATGATGATGATGTAGATGATGAAGAAGATGGAGATCTCGATGCGGTAGTTGTAGATAGGGCCCATGTTCTCCCTGTTGGAGTCGATGGCCTTGTACAGCAGACTGTAGGGACAAAACGGAGACAGAAAATCAAGATAATCAGTTACTATCCAGTGGCAATACAGCATTTAGTTTGGAAGAAGCAAAATAAATACCAAACATTAAATTCCATCTCACACATAAAACAGTACTTACGTGGGCCATCCTTCAAAGGTGGAAACGGTAAAAAGAGCCATCATGGCCATGAGGACGTTGTCAAAGTTGAATTCACTGTTATACCAGATCCTCTCCTTCACCATGGGCAGCGCAGTGTCACCATTGTTGTAGAGAATATATGTACCCCTGGGATTTAAAGATAATATTAACTACATATGCTGTGTGCAGACTGAAAATGCAAGAAAAACCAGTAAGGAATCAAAGATCTCACTTGCACTCATCTGGGCTGGACTTTGCATCATCTGTGCATCGATAAAATTTACCCTTTAAAAAAGAAAGCAGATCATGTCAGCTGCAGTGTTGTGCAAGAATCCCAAACTTTGTATAGCTTTTTATTATTTTATGGTAGAAGCATTGTTTAACTTAGTGAAGTGCAGAAGAGACGTGAGATTTTACAATCAGTGTGCGCCTGTTTCCCATTATAGCTCATTGCTGTACCTTAAAAAGTTGCACTCCGATACAAGCGAACATGAACTGCAGCAGAGTGGTGACGATCATGATGTTGCCAATGGTCCTGATGGCCACAAATACACACTGGACCACGTGCTGCAAAGCATACAGTTACAGTGCTATTAGAAATACACAGTTTGTGTCACCAACAAAAGCGTGTGTTTGCACAAACATGGGTGCAAATTCAGACGGACAACTACACCCATGCATATAGACAGAGAGAGATATTGTCACTCTCACCTTGAGTCCCTTAGCTCTGTTGATGGCCCTGAGAGGACGAAGAACTCGCAAAACACGAAGAATTTTCACCACCGAGATGGCGGACGACCTATAGGAGACAGAAAAACAGATCAGGGAAAAAGGGTTTTAATTTTTAATGGGTATGTCCCCACAGAGGTATTAGTATACTGAACCCTAAAGTTTTAGCTGCTGAGCAACTTAACTGTGACAGAGTACAGACAGGGTTTAGAGAATCAAGATGTAACATGTTAATTCAGTTGTTTTTACTTATGACTTCTTCAGAATTTTCAGTTGAATTAGGCCATTACCCTAAGTAGCTACTACTGATTTAGTTTAGGTAATGTTTAGGGATTCATGAGTGCGGCTGAAACACAAAACAGGCATGAAGTCTACTTATTCTATAAATTCACTGGTGAGTTACGCGCACTTTTCTCACATTGGATATTACACTGACTTTCTACTAGGGTGATGGCAGGATAAAGACCATTTAATGTCCATTCTGACTGAGTCACACATTTCCATTTTCACATATGGCTGTGCTAGGTAATGTCTAGAAAGGTTCAGGGAGATGTAGTACATGTGTGAAAACTGTAGTTTTTAACTAATCATCTGAACATAGTTGCTCAATTTTTAATGACAATCACACTTACTGAATGCCAAAAGACACCAGAGACACACCAACGACCAGCAGGTCTAATAGGTTAAAGTAGTTTCTACAGAACGCCCCTTTATGAAGGAATGCTCCAAATGCTGTCATCTGGACAAAGGAGAGAACCATGTTGATTAGCCATCAATCAAGGAGGAGGTTCAATCAAGGCAGCAATATGACTGAAAATGCATAATAACTGTTTGCTATAGATGATCTGTTATATTCTAACTGTTATATTCTGTTATATTCTAAGGATTAACAAAAGCACTCAAGCTTGGTAAGTTAAATTAACAGGTAAAAGTTTCAATCAATATTTAAAACACATTTGAAATGAGAAACGTCAGCGATGCATTTATGTGCATGTACCGCACGCACACACACATTGATGGTATATACAGTACATATAGATACATTAGGTACAGACATTGCAAAATGTTAACACGACATGGGGAATATTTTAAAACTACATTCATTTCCTGTACAGATTAAGCGACAAAGTGAACCATAAACAAGGACTTTCAAGCTTAAGCTTAAATGAGATTTTCTGGTGCAGACATGCAGCAAGTAATGGGGAAAGGTTAGAGACTGATTTGTAAATGTAAAAATAATAAAACTGTTTCGGATTTTTGTGGATTTCTTCAAGCTTTTTATTTGGAAGAACAGTTTTCCAAAAAAAGCTTCTTATCCGTGTTCACAGTGTCCAATCAGACAGTGTGATTTTAAAGCTTGGTGTTAGTTGGAGTTCATCTACCGTCCAAAATATAGCAGACTTAACGAACATCCTACTATAATGATTGTAGTATATGAATGCCCCACCTCCTCCTTAGTTATTTAAAATCTTTGTATATATCATGTTAATTTGAAATCTATTATATTACATTCTCAGCACGTCTCATGTAAGTAACTTAATGGTCTGCGTATCTGTATATGTGACAGACTTTTGTTTGAGTCACCTCTAAATACTGAATGAAGAGTTCTGAAATTAGGTCCTTAAATATCACAGACATATACCTGAACAAACAGCAATTCACTCCAGTAAAAGCGAGGACATTTTTGACGACAATCAGAATTGTGCAACCCTTACCACTCTGATTACAGAGTGCTAATTTTGATGTAAAGCTCTATTTAAAATTTAAAATGTTTTTAGGATGTTGCATTATGTAGATATACATATTCATTTAAAATATAAATGAACTACTATGGAGGCAGGAGTTTGAGCCACAGAATTGAAACTGAGATTATTGACCAAAAAAATCAATAATCATGTCACGTTTACATTTTCAGGTTAAACATGTACAGGTTAGCTTTAAAACTGACAGGGTTTCTATGTAGCTTGCAAAGGAGAAGAAGGAAAAGAAGAAGACATAAATACATACATACACACACATATACATATATATATATATACATATATATATGTATTACATGTATAGTTATATGTATTAGTTACATGCATACATACATCATTCTGCTGTTAAGTTTTAATAATTAACCAAGTTTTGTCATTTCACTATGTACAGTGGTATAACGAAGATATTCAGAAAAACAAAATAAAATAACATAAGGTCTGTCCCATAAGTGAGCAAAGCGAAAAGTGCTGCAGGCTTGGCAAAAACTGCCCGTTGGGTGGATTTTTGTTAGTTATTGTAATTAAACATAAAACGATATGAATTGTTTAAAACACGGGACTCTAATGATTACTGCGTTTTTTTAATCTGCTGATATGCTTTTAAAAACAATCCCTTTGTAAAACTGTGAATAAAGTATACATTTTTGTCATCTTTTGGACAATCCAAAAAGAAAAAAATGGTAAAAACATAATTTTAGGGAAAAGCCAAACAAGCGGTCGTATTCTGGAGAGCCAAAGGTCCATGAACTTGTCGAGGGTTAAAAGGGGGAAGTAGGCCATGATGGAAAAGTGACTGACAGACAAAAAAAATTTCTGACGAAAAGGCACGAGCTCCACGTTGACATGTCGGCGCTGTGAGAACAAGACAAGCAGGCGGCCATTCTGACCAGACTATAGAGACAAAAATGACGAGAGGAAGAATGTGCAGCAAGCTTGGAAGTGGTGGGTTGTTGCTGAGCAAACGCAACGGTTTGAATTGTTTACCTTAATAAAGATCTCAAATGTAAACATACTAGTGAAGACATAGTCTGCATAGCCTAGGATCTGAGGAAGCAATCAGAGTGACATAAGCGCGCAGGGTTACTACAGCTCTACTCAGCACAGCACAACACAGCACGCAAAGGACATTTACCTTCAACAGGATCTCAACAGTAAAGATTGCGGTGAAAGCATAGTCAAAATAACCAAGTATCTGAAAAAGGCAATGCACAAGTTCAAGTCATTCCAAGACAACAGCACAGTGAGAGATTTATTAAATACTTTTAGCTGTAATTACTGCAAAGTTTAAACACAGATGAAACAGATACTAGTGTAGCCAAGCACTAAGTAGGTTATACTTTAACTGACCAATCACTTGTTAGTGCGTAGTCTCAAATAAATTCTTGTTTGTTAAGAAACGGTGATGTTCCTTCTCTGAAATTCTGAATGCAAACAAAGCTGGGCCATTGTCTCTTTTTAGTGTTGGAAGAAGCCATGTTGTGCCTGCAATCAGCACTGGTACAGAATGAACACAAACAGACTATTTAAAACTCCTTACAGTGACATGCTGTAGCTGCAGACACAAAGGGGAGCCTGCTGAACTATCTGCTTCTAAAGTCTGCACTGAAAATGTATGTAATCACAGCTCGTGGGCAGTTTAACACGATGATACAATCATGTGAACAAGAAATTTTTGATGGGACTCCATGCAGACCTCTGAAAAACTAAGTACACACTTTCATTCAGTAACTTGTTGAACCACCTTTACTGCAATAACTTGAAGTAACTGCTTCCTGTATGACTGGATTATCAGTCTGTCACATCACCATGAGGAATAATTTTGTTCTGCTCTACATCACTACGTCACTGCTCCAGTTTCTTGAGGTTTGATGCACAGCTGTCTTAAGGTCCCGGCACAACATTTAAATTAAAATGAGGCCTGGACTTTGGGTCATCGCGGCACTTTGATTCGCTTCTTTTGCAGGCATTCTGTTATAGATCTGCTGCTGTGCTTTGATCGCTGTCCTGTTGCATGACCCAGTCTCGACAAAGCTTTAGCTGACATATGTCACATTTGACTCTAGAATACTTTGGTCAAAACAAAACAATGGTCCAAAACAATGCGTTATGAGGTGTTTCTGATATTATTCTATGTTTCGTCTTTGCCAAGTGTGGTGCTGTGCATAGAGGCCAACCATCTCCATTTTGGACTTATCTGTCCAAATGAGAGTGTTCCAGAAATCTTGTGGTTTGTTCAGATGAGGCTTTGCAAACCAAAGCTGTGTTGCCAGGTTCTTTTCAGAAAAGTTTTCTCCTGGTAACCTTTCCAAATAAGCCGTACCTGTTCAGTCTTTTTCTAATTGTGCTGTCATGAACTTTAACATTTAACATGCTACCTGAGGCATGTAGAGATTTTGTGTAGTTTGAATTTAGGGAGAATCTGCTGAAACGTTCACCCCTGGCAAGACTATGGGATTGTGTTTAGACACATTTGATTGCTTCAGAGCAGAAAACTTCTGCTTTTATAGAGGCGCTCACACTTGTTAATGTACAATTAATCAAGTGCATTTGATTAGCAGCATCTTGCTGCTACTTACCCTCTTAATTCCTATGTAAGCAGTAAGGCTGTACTTAGTTTTTCAGGTAAACAAGAGTCCTCTAAAAACTTTATTTTTTACCCAACTGCATTTAATTTCAGAGCCAAAAATTCTTCAAATTTAAGACATTTTGAATTATCTTTTAAGAATATCTTATGAATTGTGTGAGAAACAGACAAGGTTAAATAACATAATAACATAATAATAAATAGCAGTAGTTGTAATATTTGTTATTGCCAAATCAGTCATTTCATATGTCACTTGTTATTTTTTAAGGAAAATTTTAGATTTGTTAAAATATGCGTTTTACTTATAACTTTAATGATGGGTGTTTAATACACATTTTCAACACCAGGACCTTAAAATGGAACGTAGTAAATGAAATGTGGTAATACATAATTTACAAAATTACAGCTGGACTCCGACTGTGACGTGTAAAAAAGTGAAACAGTTTCCAGACTCATTGGTTGTTTACATACGATATTGCGAGCAGAGAAGTTGCGGATGGGGTCTTCGGCAGCCAGCGAGACAGAGCTGAGCATGATGAAGACCAGGATGAGGTTGGTGAAGATCTGATGGTTGATCAGCTTATGGCAGAATACACGAAACCTACAAAAAGAGAGTAGAAAGTAGTAAAGAGAGGGACTGCTTGAACTCTAGTGTCTACAAATACATCTGTCACACTGAGCAGTTAGACTGGTTAATGCTCCTATGTGTTGATATGTCTGATATACGAGGCTCACGGATTTGTGCTGCTGAAAATGAAGAAGGCGCTGCCTTCGGGGATGGGTGGAATCTTTTCTTTGATGGTGAGTTCAGAAAGTCGCTGAGGCCGAGGCCCAGACGGGACTTCTGGGAGCTCGTCATTGTCGGTACCATCATCACACACTGGAAAATATTAAAACAGTCCTTCTGATATGATCCTAGCATGAAAATCCTCAAAGCATGTCAAATTTACATGGGTGCCAATGTTTTGTTTTAGTCAAATTTTTAAATGTTTCTTTTAATTTTTGCGCATTTTGCTATTTTTTTTCATTGACTATACAATTTATTGCCATGCCTTACAAAGAATTTCAGTTAAAAGATCACTTAAAATTCACATACGAGATTATTTTTAACTGTAAATCCCAGCATACAGAAGATACACTTATGAACTGAAGATTCAAAATCCGGCATTGAACATATAATATATCTACTGCACAATAATATATGTACAAAAATACAGTGTTTATTTAATTGCTTTGATCAACAAATATATATATATATATATATATATATATATATATATATATATATATATATATATATATATATATATATATATATATATATGTGTGTGTGTGTGTGTGTGTGTGTGTGTGTGTGTGTGTGTGTGTATACTGTATGTGTATTGCTCAGTTAAAACAAGTCAGTTTACCTGGAGACTCAGTGGAAGGATACAACTCTTTGTTTTCCTCTTGCAAGCCCTCCAGCGGCACCTTCATCATTTAGGTTTAAGAGAAATTTTAATAAAATCAGTGCTGCCATTTAACATATGCATGTCTGCAGTTTGATAATATAATGTAAATCTTGATTTTTTTTACCTTGGTCTCGCCATCTTTGTTTTCTGCTATGTCACATCTCTTCTTATCAGCGCTTGCATCCCTGTTGGGCACAGATGAAACAAGGTCTGATTTACAAGGCTTTTTTTTTTTTTTAAGTGACTGTGACAAAAGACTTTAACCATAAAAATCAACACTAGACCTTCAAATATAAAATATTAAACAGCTTCACCTGGCACTATTCTTCCTCTTCTTTGCCTCTTCTTCCTCTTTCTGCGCTGTGTTGAGGCTCTCTGCATCTGCCAGGTTGTCAACGGCGATGGCCAAGAAAACATTTAGCAGGATGTCTGATCATTTGAGTTAAAGAGAAAACACTAAACACCCCGATTAAATACAACTTTTTCACACGGATGTGTGCACACTTCACAGGCAGTAGGATACAGTTTCCACAAATGAAGAGGATGATGAAGTAAATGCAGACGACCATTCCAGAGGAGGCAGGACCACCGTATGCCATGATGCCATCATACATTACTGTGTTCCAGTCTTCTCCTGTCAAGATCTGATGAACACAATGTAGAGCAGAGGACGGCAAAATTATTCTGTTTGCCCAGACAATTATTTAAACTGTATTTATTGTCTTACTGCAGACACTTAGATTGGATGTTGTGATTCCTGCAAATCGCACCTCAACAAGCAGACGCTTTGACAGATTAGCATTGAATTAGCTCACAGCGAGCTTTAATTTTGACTGAAACAATGAAATCAAACAGATACCTGGAAAACAGTGAGAAGGGCCTGGGGGAAGTTATCGAAAGTGCTTCTTTTAGTCACAGTTTCATCAAAGTTAAACTTTCCCCCAAAAAGCTGCATGCCAAGCAGGGAAAATATAATGATGAAGAGGAAAAGCAGCAGCAACAGGGATGCGATGGACTTCATGGAGTTGAGGAGAGAGGCCACCAGGTTACTGAGAGATGCCCAGTGACTGAGGAAGAAAGAAACAATAAGGCATTATGTCTTGTCAATACGCTCAACTTAGCCACCTGGTATCAGACATGCTGTAGTCAGTTAATATGCTCACGGATGCCTGAATCCTTCGGTTTGTTTGAAATAAGTGTCATCAGCCTTATGTGAAAGATTTACAGCGAGATCTTTCACGTGTTCTCATGTAACAGATCAGTTCTGGCAATAGTCGGGGAGAAAGCACTTCCTTATTTTCTGAGCTTCATACAAGTGATACATTTTATGTACAAAATAAAAGGCTTTTTTCTGTCAGTGAGAGATTAAATGTTGCTTACGTTAGTTGCACTCTAAGCTCACGTGTATAAGTCTGAAAACTGAATTTAAAAAAACTACAATGCACTCCAAATGAAAAATTATATAAAAACAAATTTTAAAACCCCATATTTGAATCAAAAGACGGGGTTTTAAACATCTTACGTCCAGAGATCACATGACTTTCTGTTGTTTTTTTTTTTTTAAAGATTTAATAGTTTTGTCTTTGCTCTGTGTTAAATAGAAACCTCAGACATTCCCATTGATGGATTACTGGTCATGTCTGTAACAGGCTGTGCCAGTGGAGGTTCGCTGGTCTGATGCCTGTATTAAATAGATTATTATTCATTCATGTATCCATTCTCTTCTGCCTATATTTTTCAGGGTCGCTGGGGCGCTGGAACCTATATATGAATATATTATAATATATTTAAATGTTTTGTTTTTGTTTTTAAATGTAATTAGGGGACATTTCATAGACCTCATGCACTTTTGAATTCTCATCTTTTGTGTGACTTAATTTATGCTTTTTTGTTTAAATTTGACTTTTATTTTATTTTTTTCTTTGACTTATGTTCAGTTCAGCACAAACCTTGTTAATAAAGGTGCTATATAAACATTAGTATTATTAATATTATTGTCATTGTCAGTAGTAGTATTAGTGCGGGAATTGCTCACCGTGTGACTTTGAAGATTCGAAGGAGGCGTACGCAGCGCAATACAGAGATACCCAAAGGAGACATGATCGCTAACTCCACCAGGATGGTCTCTACGATGCCGCCACAGACCACGAAACAGTCAAAACGGTTAAACAGGGATACAAAGTAGGCCTGCAACCCCAAGCTGTACATTTTCACCAGCATCTCCAAGGTGAACAAGGCCAGAAGAACTTTGTTGGCAACATCTGGAGAAAAAAGCGGGATAAAAACAATGCTAAGTCTAAATGCACGTTTTAGGATAGCGTGGAACAAACTGAGCAAAGCACATACCCTGTACTTCAGTCAGCCAGTCTGGCTGGTTGTAGTGCTCAGACGAGATAGTAAGAGTGTTGAGGAACACCAAGATGATGACGAGCCAATAAAAGGTCACCGATTTCACAGCTGCGCGACACTTCCTGCGGCAGAAACGGTTCCATCGACGCCACTGACGGCTGAAGGCGATCAGTGTCACATGTTTAGGTTTTTGCTTTTTGTATTGCTATTTATTGGATTATTTGATTGGTGAAATACAATAAAAGCTACTTCATTATGATTCCAAAGGGGAAAAAGTTGATTAGGAGGAAAAGAGGGTAGGTTTCAGGTGCATAAACACAATGATTACATTTAGGGGGAAAAAAACACAGATGAAAACATCAGCGGTCTGAACAATTAAAACATGATGCCATAATCAACCATGCAAGATGAGACAAGTCCAGTAAATGATGAACAAAGCTACCATGCAGCACCACAACGGGGTACCAACCTGCACTTTGATTTAGTAATTTTTTGACTGGGGAGAATAAAAAGAAGCAACTTTTAATTAAATGTAACAGCATGTGCAAATGTGCACTCTGCAATCCAATCAAACGAGTTTTAATATTACTGACTGTCAATTACCAGACAGCCTAAGCTGTCAATAAAATTTTAGAGTGAAACATATAATGTGTTGAGTAACATATACAGCACTCACCACAGTGGACCACAGCATGGTGATTTGTCTTCCTCTCCATTGTGATTGTCTGTGGTCACTGATTCTGTCTCACTTGTGGGTATGCTCGCTGTCATGTCGCGCACACACATACAAATACACACACGTAAAGACACGTTAATGGAAAAAGTTTATTACACAGGCTTTCTGTTATGTTATGACTGATTATCTTATTGATATCCATGCATTTTTGATTTGGCTTGGTTCTTGAGTGATAAAATATCCTTCAAAATACATGTGACTTATTTTAAAATCTGACAAACAAAGCCCAAATAAACACTCTAATCAGTCGTTACAGTAAAACAATAGATTATAATGTTGAGTTCAGATTTCAGCTTGTGATTATTTAACATGGACTCCATTGATCTCTTTTTTTTATTAGGAAGGCCAAGCCAAACCACCAGAATTTCTTTTTTAAAATGAAACAGCAAAATCTGCAAGTGTCAGATAAAAATGCTGGAGTGACTGCCTGACAAAGTTTGACCCCTGGATGTTGGAGTTTCACAGTGTGAAACCAGCTGTAATGCTTGTGAGCACTGCAAAAAGATGAAGCTCAAGGTTTTTGCACAGATCTAGTAACAGTGAATACATGCTGCCAGTCCAGAGTCAAACTAAATTTGATAGATTATTATTTATTGGACTGGAACTGGAAATCCATTTTCCATGGTGAGGTTTGAAATACCACTGACTGCAGTGTTCAGATGAACACTGCAGTCAGTCAAATGCATCAATTATTCTTGTCCAGGTATGTCATGTGTATACACATTAGAATTCACATTTACTGTACATGCACAAAATATAGTTGCAATTGAAAACGTGACTCAAAATGATGATGATGATGATGATGATGATGATGATGAAGATGCCATTATTATGATAATGATGATGAGAAAACCATGTGGCAGTCCTAGATATAATTCTATGTTTCCCCTCAGTCATCATTAAAAAATGGTAAGTTATTGTTTATTAAGAGATTAAATTATAATTCATAATGTACACTAATGTGCTAATAATTGGTTTCTACATTTGCGTATGATAATTATCTGTGTTGTTAGATAACTGTTATATCTTAATGGTTATTGGAAAGTTTAAACTAATGTCTATAATTCTTTGTAAATAAATCAAAGTAATAATTAGATTCTCTTATCACCTATTATAACATAAGCAATGTATTACAATAAAGTTATTTTGTAGAAAAATACACTTAAATCTATTAAAATAAAAATAACGTAACAATAATAATGAGTAATAACTAATTTATTACTCATTATAATATATACAAGTATATTTTTTTTGCAGTTTTACTTTCATGGTAAACATTAAAATAACTATTTACAAAACTTCAATTTACAATTCATTTTACAACATATAGGTGATGTTGATTATTAGAACTAAATTTTAATAATTTTGTAGCTAAGGTATTTTTCTTCTGACCCAAAATACTGAAAATCTAGTTATAGTATTAACTAACAACATTAATATTAGATAAATATACCCTATACTTACATGGCAATACAGTAAATATGAGCTAAATAAATTTTGCTGACATTTAACACTCACATATTATACATGTAAGTACATTTTGGGGCAACAAAATGCCAACATTTACATTTTAAGTACTTTAAGGGAGCTCATTTTCAGTTATGTTATATATTTTAAAGTTAAGGCTTGTTGGTGCATATACTAATAACATTATTTATTTTCAATGCCATATATTTTTAGAGTTTCACAGGATATTTATCATTTTAAGTGAGGCTTATTGTTGTTATCTTGATGGTTTTATACTTACTAAAGTATGCATTGTGAATTAGGCTTACATTCACATGCGCCAACACACATATGTATGTAAAACAATGTTCAATGTGGTGTGTGGGTGGTATTAGGAATATCAGTGTTACTAATTCTTCAGTTAAATAAAAATATATAATTTTTCTCTAAACTGCTCTAAACGGGTCAAACTCCATTTTCTTTTTCCTTTCCTTTCATGTGCTGTAAAATTCAAAATCTTTAAAGCATTTCACTGGAAGTTGGACTGTCCTGTTATGCCAGTGCAGTAATAGAATAACATGTATGTGTTGAAGATGGTAAGGATCAGAAACCGACTAATAAAGGAAAGGGTGTTTAAATACGAGAGCACACACAAAGCATAAGCAAAGCACATGCAGGTGATGAACCGTCCCAGTGAAGATGTGCGGGGAAATTCAGACTTTCAGACACTCGCGCGCACACACATTTACCCTGTGTCTCTGTGGACTGAGTGAACCAGCCAAACTTTCCTTTCTTCTTCTCAGTAAGGTCAGCCAGCGTGACCCCTTGGTGTTATCAACATGCAGATCATACAGCCAGACAGCAGAGGAAGCAGTGAGTCAGTACACAGCACAACAAGAGAGAGAGAGGAACGTACAGCAAGAGACAGCTGCAATACAAGCTACTGGCACAGCTACCGTGTCCAGAAAAGTATACAGGACATTCTTGAATTATATTTAGTGGATTAACTACTAATAATAATACACTAACTACATTTATTTATGCATGAATTGTGTGTGTAATAATTAATTCATCATTGCTCCTTGGGCAAAAGTGACTGGCAGTAAGGAGTAAAAAGACCAAATAAGGAGGAATTCACAGTAATTTGTAGATTTGAAGACAGCAGACCATTTAGAGAGAGAACATGATGAACATAAAGGAATAATTATGATATATATCAGCTCATAAATTATGTACTTGTATTAGTATTAATATCAGCAAATAAATAAGACAGTCATGAATGAATGTCAAGGACATTCGTTTTTTAAATGTGTCATCATAAGATTGTCCATGACTATAAAGTGTCCCGCTGAGTACATGAAGCAAAAACAAATTAAACAAAGCAATAAAAATCAATTATCTGTTAGACTGCATGCTGTAACATTAGCTCTGTAAATTCTGGACAGAGTAACTATATAATACACTGTAACACTGGAAACAATCAACATTAAACACGACTTTGGAAAAGAGTAGAAGAAAGCAGAGAAGAGAACAATTGTGGGTAAAGAGAGAAAATGATGTAAAGAAACGAAGGGAAGAGAAGGGTGAAACAGGTATTAACAGCAGTCTACAGACAGTTTTTAGAAGGCACACACACACTGCAAGGAAGTAAAGTTAGTCCGTCGTCATCTATAACATCGACAGCAGTGCTAAAAGCAAGGCAACTACTGGTGAACATAAAAACTGACAGGTACATTCGCACTGACTGCTCTGTGAATGGTTACGAGGCACTCTAGCTATAATTCAGGTCAGATGTATTTTCATGTCAGTTACACCCACATTTTTTTCTCTGCACATCCAGATGGATTATGGTATAATTACTAATGTCACAAGCTTCAGTCCCAACATTTGTTGCAAAATAACAAAAGAAAAACCCTGAATTCAACACATAATTTTAAATGGCCTTCCTACTGTCAGTTAATAGAATCACGGAGCCGCTGCGCCATCCGATTTTCATACCAGACATTAGAAATACTATGATTAAATAAACACACAAAAAAGTAAATGTTTAAGGTAGAGAAAACAACTAAGGAAATTCATCTCTCTCTGATGGCAGGATGCTATGTCATATGTAAAAAAAAAAAAAAAAGCCCAAATTTCTCCTGTTCATCAACTTTGGACTATTCGATTATTTAATGGCTCATTCGACTTATTCCATATAGAGCAAATGTCAGAAACCAGAACTAACTGTTCAAGTTGTTCATACTGGCTTCTCTACCAGTCACAGTACCTAAACACACATGAATACAAATGTCAATCTGCAAATCAAGTTTGCCTGTTTTTTGTTTGCCTTCTTTATTAAAATCTAAGAATTACGCGGATACTACTGCTTTTTCTGAATCTGAAAAACTTACAGCTAAATATTTTTCCAGGGCGTGCCTGTAACGAAAAATATATTTTTGTTACTACTTGTCAGTATTTTTTCTGTGTAATTGCTACTGCAACCAAGTAACATTGTCTGCAAATGTAGCCAAATCTAACCAGCAACGTTAAAATCTTGTTTATTATGGCAAACGTGGAGCTGAATTACATTATGGTTACAGTCCATCCACAATATGTTGAGTTAGATCACATTAGCTGAAATAGTTACGTTTTTGGAATCCAGATAAAAGTAAAATACAGTATTTATATGCATTTTTATTTACAACCCATATAAACATTGAAATACAGCAAAGAAAAACACACAGCTTTTGCCACGGTATTGAACGTGCAGCGCTGTGAAAATCTGAAGACACTGAAGACACATCAAAGAAAATTCTAGAGATTTAATTTCACGACACGCAAGTGTGAAAGTGTAGTGCAGCACACAAACTGCACTGCTGCAGTGGTTATGATTTCAAAGATAAAATCCTCCAGCATGTCAAAGATGGGTGTTTATACCACCAGTTGTATATAAATGTGAGGATTAAGTGAACTCTAATATAAGCATTACGTCCATGTAATAAGGATTCCATTACATTTGTTATGGATTAGACTAACGCTGGTGTTTACTCTGACCGGCTGGAGAGACCCATGAATGGTCAAAACTGTTATAAGTGAACGTATCTGAAAAAGTAGGTGGTAATTCAGAGGCTGTGATTCACTGCAGTAGTGATTTAACACTAATTATGTGGAAGATAACATTCAGCGGTTATAAGGCACATAATATGTCTGACTGAGATATTCGTACTGCGTACACAAAGGCAAAAATGTAGGCATTTAACTGTGTCAGAGGTGGAGGTGGATGTTAAGAAGCGTATTGTTGCAGAACACATTTCTATTTGAAAGCAAAGTTTTTTTATTCTAATTTTCTTAAATGAATTATGAGGCTGTCATAGCTTAATCATTCTCTGCTGTGCCATGAATGACTGAGAGCAGCTGAAAACACTGATCTTCCCACATTTGTTACACTTTCTTGTCATGATCATGTTGTAAGTCAGCCATCCCCAAAGTCAGGACTGCTGCCGCCCACTTAAGAACCAGGGAAAGCGATATATTTCCTTTAAATTTGTGTTCAAAAAACATAAACAACCTTATCAAGATCGATTAATTTGTGTCAGAAAAATTAGTAATATCACAAACTAGCTATCTCCTATTACCAAATTAAATTTGCTTTTTATATAAATAAATACATGTATATAAAAATTTAACTGTACAAACCTGTGAGTAATCAAACTAATCAATTTCTGTTATTACTGAGGCCTACTTGCAGTACCTTTGCGGCCCACCAGGGGCTTCAGGAGTCATTGTTGTAGGTCATACAGTATGTTTGCAGAAATGTAGGAACTCACAAAAGATTTACATTCATGTATTAGATTGCATTCAGTGCATTATCGTGCAATTTTTAGTGAAATCTTAGATGCTTCAAGCAATCCCTGCCTGAGCTTCCTCATTCTAATTCAGTCCTTGTGCTCCTTGTCAACACAAATAAACAGAAGCAGTCACCCCTCACTTACTGTACTAATCAAATGCCAAGTCAGAAATTATTGCAAGGAAGCAGCTGTCTCAAAACAACATCATGTTCCCACAATGAGCCGCATTCAAGTCAAAGTAAGCAAAGGATCATGAGAACTGCCAGTTAGATGCATAACAGATTGACCGTCTCTCCTTCCTCTTGTAACAGTTGTAGTGGCAAAGAAATGTGCAGCATTATCTCAGGGCAGAAGAAGTTATGGCTTTGTAAGTCACAGTTCTGTTTGCATTTTTTGTTTGCCTGCTGGACAAGAGTGCTGGACAAGAGTAGAGAAAAAAAACATTAAATCCAGGTAACTCACGGTTACGCTTGCCCTCCTCATCTCCCTCCTCCTCGTTCTCAGGGTCGATGTCCTCTGCCTGGGTGATCCAGTCCAAGTAGCCCTTCAGGTCTTCTTCTAACTGCTGCTTCTCACGCAGCTTCTGGAAATCACCTCGAGCCTTGGCCTTTTCTCGCTCTTTGGAGAACTCTCTATAGAGGGGAAAGCATATTTCAAACGTGGGTCACCGTAACACTGTACAGAATGGCAGTGCTCTGCAGTCTTAAAACTAAGACTGCACTAAAACTGATAACTTAATAACCTCATCAAACAATTTCTTATCATTTGTTAAAATGTGCAGGGTTAAACTTATTTGTGGAATTCACACGCAGCATCACATTTTTATATTATTACCAAAATGAGCAAAATACCCCATCTATGAATATGTTTTATAGATATATTACACGCATACTGTAAATTGCATGTTCCTTTCAAGTAGACTCTCAGCACCCACAACAGGGCATTTTATTAAAACAACAATTCAAAACAGAAACATGAAACATACCCACTCAGCACACCCAAAACCAGGTTAAGAACAAAGAAGGATCCAAAGATGACGAGGCTGACAAAGTAGACCCACGGCAGCTCAAAGCCCATTGCATCATTCATCTACACAGAAAGAGATAATAGGAATATTTAACTGAATTAACTCTAAATGCAGACATGGCAATGCTATTCTTACAGCTTACATAGATTAAATTATTCGAAATAAAAACTGAATTCTAATTAAAAAAAAATATCATTAACTCATGGAGGTGCAAAGCCCACAGTATCCCTTGAGCAGGAAAGAGGTTTGTCACTCAACTACAGCTAAAACTGCAGCAGGAAGGGTGACCACTAGAGGGAACCACGTGAGAGACAACTGGGTCAGTTATGAATGACAGTGAGTACTTGTATTAGTGTTAGTAATGAGGCTGTGCCAAATGACCGCACTAAATCCAACATGCCTCTTAGCTGAGCTGCTGGCAACACCAGGACCTAAAAGTTTGCCCTTTTTTCATAATCACATTTCACACAGCTCTCATCACAGTAGGCACTTTTATTTGCTCAGTCAGTGTAAATGTTTACAGTTTACACTTCTATTTTGATAGTCAGTTTTCCGTTAAAGAAAAAAATCCCACTGATGTGCCTGCCTCCAGCCGCAGAACCGCCCACCCCGAAGAAACATTTATACTTGGCTTATATCAGTACGAAAGGCTCAAGGTCAGTTTTAATTTATACATCTGCGTATCTATCCTGCCATGATCTCTTTTTCCATCTTTTAGGTTTGCTGAATCTCCTTCCTTCCACCACTTTAACAGCAGTATTAGCATGGGATTGCCATGGTAACACATACATGCATGAAAGTGTGTGGGACAGAGAGAGAGAGTCTGAGAAGACGAACGAGAAGGAGGTGAAGAGGTTCATTATTTCATAGATGAGGGTCTCCATCAATAAAAGGGCGTGGGTGTATTGTGAGGAAAACTCATCATCAGTGCTGAGTATTTTGGCTAATAAAAGCTGTTGGTGATTTGTGTTAATATGAAGCCGGGGGTTTCAGGTTAGCCTTTAAAAATGGGTTACACACTCTAGCTGTGAAAACTTTTTTAGAAAATAACAACAACAACAAAAAAATCACATAAAGCATGGATTTGCAAAACGGAGAGAAAAAAACTGAAAGGCTTAAATGAGTTTGCTTGGAAAAGTGTTGTTGGGGTCAAACCTGCATGAAAAATCATGGTTCTGAATGGTGTCTTACTGCTTTTGTCACATTTGTAACTAATGTTCCATTGTTAAGCAACAGCTCCATTGTCTATATAACAATGGAGCTATATAATGATATAGTTTGTCATGCGAATCCCCTATTACACTTATTATTACTTTAATATTATACATACAGTGCTGTGTAAATCTCCTGAGCCAGCATTTTCTTCAAACATGTGCAAACTTTGAGAAATACAGGATATAAGGCACAAATAGAGTTTGTGGAATTCTAACAAAGTTGGAAATCAGTATTTGGTATCTTTATTCTTCAACGCTGCCTGACCTCTCTTAGGCAGCTTTCTTGTAATATATTTCACTAGTCTGCAGGAATAGTTCTCCAGGCTCCTTGAAGGACATTTAGAGCTCCTTGTTGGATGTTGCCTGTCGTTTTTTTTCTGTTCTCTGTCAAGATGATCCAACACTGTTTCAGTAATGTTGAGGTTTGGGCTCTGGGGATCCATGACTGATAGTGTTTTCCTATCCAGATATGCTTGTATTGATTTTGCAGTGTGTTTGGGACCACTATCATGCTAAAAAAAAAAAAAAAAATCCAGTTCCAGTTCCAGTCGCACGCTTTCCAGATGCAATTGCATCCTGCATAAAACTCCGATGGTAGTTTTCTGTCTTGAAAATTCCATCAATTTTGACAAGATCCACAAACCATAACAGAGCATCCGCCATGTTTTACAAATGGCTGTAGACACTCTTTCCTGACCTCCTCAGTGCATATTGATGATTATTTTGCACTTCATAAGAGATGTTACTGATTTTCAGTCTTCTTGTGTAACTTGGGTTACCTGAGCCTTTTCTATAAGTTTCCCATTCTTAAGTAATGGAACAGTAGATGGATCAAGTGAAGGGCCAGATGCATCTCTCAGGTTCTGTGACAGGATTGTTTCCTGTTCTTAAGAACATGACTTTCAGATACTGTTGATCGGTTCAGTTTCACCAAGACACACCATGCCAACGTATGCCAGGTTTTCAACTAATAGCACCTTGGGAATCATTTTGTTGGTTTCCAAATACTATGCCTGTCAAACTGTCTAATATTTGGTATTTTTGTATATTAATCTAAACAAACCATTTTTCCCAATAGGCTACTAGTAACAAAGTCCCTAAAGATAAGACTTAAAATTGGCTCTTAGTTGTCTATATATGTAAACACAACACTGGTTCTTCCAGGAAGCTATGTGTCTTTATTTATGTCTGAATGATTCATAGGCCTGCATTAAGTAGCTTAAAAAACACAAATAACATTCTACTGAAAATAGCCAGGTACAAAGAGTGGACTGAATAATGATTGGAAAAGCAGCCAGTATCCAAAGTCAACATCCTACACCATGAGAAATCCTGGAGAACTATTGCTCAAGACCACTTAAAAAATTGCAAGAAAGTCTGGCTCCCTGGAAACAACATATAAATAAATGCAGGGTGGCTCAAGACTTTTGCACAGCACTATATTTTCAAGTAGCATTGTAAATTTGGGTTTACCCAGTAGAGAACGTCAGTCCAGCCTTCCATGGTGATGCACTGGAACACAGTGAGCATGGCAAACAAAAAGTTGTCAAAGTTGGTGATGCCATTGTTGGGGCCTTGCCAGCCCTCCCGGCAAACTGTACCATTGAGAAGGCAATGACGCCCATGCCCTGATATTGCACATGGCGCCGGCTCTTCCTCTGCGAGGGCACCTGGAGGAACAAAGACAAACAGGTAAATCAACATGGAAACAACATGAAAGCGACTTTAGATCATCCAGGCAAAACTTGTTCAATTATTTGTCACATTATTTCACGTATGTTCTTTGTCCACGTTTAAATCTCATGTTGCATCTTCATTCTTAGTGTGTTATAATCTATTTTCGAGAATGTGGAGTTTTTTTCCTCCAGCATTATTTTTAAGAGTTCCCCATCACTGTATTTTCTTTGATTCTGACATTATGATTGGATTATTACTTCATGCAAAGATAATAATAAAGTTAAGTTTAAGCTATATCCATGATAAAATGGGTATCAGAAATCCATAGAGCCATTCATGCATTCCTCTGTGTCACACTTTAAAATTGCACTGTTCAGTATTCTGACATTATTCCATCATCATAGGAGCAATGCAGAAAATTATGCTATACGCTGACATTAATTACAGTTTGCCCCAGCACCCCACGCTTAAAGTTCACTCACTGTAGATTAGCCCACATGTTAAACTTTCCACCTTTTTAATCAAATAACCACAGTGCTTCTACACACACAAATCCAAACATGTGGCCTCTTCCTTTTTTGGATGCATGTCCCTCTGACCTATCCAAAAACCTAAAAAAACACATGCTAAATGCTATTTTTCAGGGCTGGTGAACACACAGTGGCTTTGATTAAAGTGAGATTCAATCCTGCTCTGTCGCGACCTCTCGACTTTACCCTACTGTGCTTCTCCTGAAGTCACCAGGCAAACAGAACAGATGAAAGCAAGAAAGGGAGAGAAAGAAGGTGAGATTACGTTCAAGGTGTATGAGAGGGAGAGGGAGAGTGACACGCCACGATAACAGTTGTCGTAATGCAGCAAATCCCTGTTACTTAAGCTGCTTCAATCCCGTCAGTCAGCCATTTTAGATTATAACTGTGATTTTATGTATGTGTCTCTGTGTACATATGTGCTAATGTCCATCAACATGTCCCTTTTTTTCTGATACACTGACATCAAAGAGTAATGGTAAAGCAAAGGTCAAGCATGTTTACATAATAGCTAGATATTAGTCATTTAATCACTGGATTTAATCCACCATCTGCTGTTCTGCCCTGTTTTCAGTGGCTTGTCACCATTCACATAGGTACATGTGTCCATTCATTTTCAGGGACAGGGATTGAATCCCGAGTCTGTTCTAAGGTGACATGTATGCCTGTTTACATTAGATTATGGAGTACAAATCCCTCTTTTAACAGGTGTCTGTAGAAAGTGAAGCAGACGTGTAGTAGCAGACAAGAAAGGAAGATATCTTACCTGTTTCTGTCACGTAACAGGTGGCATGCATTTTGCCAATAAAAAGCTCCAGGCCAATGATGGCATAGATAATAATGACAAAGAGGACCAGCAGAGCGATGTGAAGCAAGGGAACCATGGCTTTAATAATGGAATTTAAAACCACCTGTAAACCTGCAAAAATATAAAGAAGCTAAAGTCAGTCAGAAGAAGCATCAGTTTTACTCTGTGGGAATTGGGACAGATGCAAAAAGACAAAAACACAAATTATTTACCCAATCATTTAGCCAAGCCATGGTATGATTATCAATCTAAAAGCCCATGATAACAATGATTATGCAAGAAAGCAAACAAAGGATCAAAATATTAAGGCCTAATTAGACTGTAAATGATGAATACGACTCCAACAAACACTAATGGTAACCCTTTACATGGTAAATCATGGCATTTGATGTTGAAAGGTACTGTAAAAAGTAATCAGCTGAAAACCATACTGATACCACAACATTGCATCTAAATGAACATGAGTTTCTTCCTATTATTCACTAAACATTCTTAAAAGAATCTATCTTGGAAATATAAAATAAACAGACATAAATGTGAGAGCTGCAAATAACTTTTATTTTCATTATCAATTTGTCTTATAGTATTTTCTCAGTATTAAGGCATATTCAATAAATAAAATACAAGAAATAATGAAAAATGAAGTTCCTAATGTGGGGTTAGTGATCGTTTTGTCTGACAAACAGTCCAAAAAGATACAAAGTCTGCAAATTTATTAAGAAGGTGGAACTGTATTTAACCATCAAGACTTTATTGGATTAATAAAAAAGTTTACATTTATTTATTTTTGATAACCAGCTACAGAAAAAAAAATCTCTAAACGCTTAAAAAAAAAATCACTTTTCCAGTCAAAGTTTGTTTAGCTAGCAACTGGCTCTTGGGTGGTGGGGGCACGTGGGCAGAAAATCGCACACAAACACTGTATTCACAATAGTGCAAACGTACACATTTGTAAAAATGCACAATTTTTTACAAAAAAGTCTAATTATATCAGTGGATAGGAATGAAAGCTAGCAAACTATCCTCTGCTTTACTAGCTGACGGGTTGAAACATCCCAGCTAAATCAGACTGCAAAGACAAACGTTAAACTCAGTTTCAGTATAGAACTGAAAATGTCATTTGAGCTCAATGCATCTTCATCTGTCCCAGAGGTACTTTTTTTCCTCAGACCTAGCAAATGCTACGTTGCTATGGCAACTCAAAGAATGTAGACACATTAGGGCATGTGTTGATTTAAGGTCAAATGTGTGCTGAAAACAGAAACACTGAAGGAAAAAAGTATATAATGAATGATAAAGAAACTGGGTAATATGATAGGACCGACACAAGCTTCCAAGAGCTAATGTTTAACCAACCACCTTATCTTTATTTTGGTAAACTACCTTTGCACTGCTAACAGTCAAGTGTCTTTGGAGGGCAGTGGAAGAAATACAATACTCAAATAACCCAAAAGCACAAGCTAACAAAAACCTCACTAAATAGTTAGTGATAATAGTTCCAGAAATGACTACAGAAATGTTCCAGTAGGCCCAGCCTGGACGTCAATAAAAGGTTGGAGTGGGTATAGCAGACAGTAAAGTTAGCAAGTCAAAGCACAGGTCATGCTGCTTTACTGTTGCTAGCACCGTGATTTAATTTTAAAGTGTTTAATACAACACAGTGAATATTTCACTTAGCGAGACAGTGAGATAGTGCTTTATCAAAATTTATACACTTGCTACTTTGTAATAGCCCATCATTCTTTTTCCCACATCCTACCTTGGCCACTAAAAGAAGTTTTGAGCTGTTTCATAAACAGGCGGATTATTGAGATCAATAAGCCAAATAAAGACTAAAGAATATATAATTTAAGGTCTTTTTATTTTCAGTTCAAGTCATTTTTATTTTATATAAAGCCAAATCACAACAACAGTCATCTTAATATCACCTTTATATTGTAAGATAAAAATCTTATAATAATTCAGAGAAAAGCTCAACAATCAGACAACCCCCCTATGAGCAAGCACTTGGTGACAGTGGGAAGGAAAAACTCCCATTTAACAGGAAGAAACCTCCAACAGAACCAGTCTCAGGAAGGGGCAGCTGTCTGCTGCCATGAGGGGAGGGAGACAGGACAAAAGACACATGTATCATTTGTGTGATATTACAAAGTACTATGTAGTACCTATGGTAGGGTAACTGACTTTGTGATTGCAGCTCATCTTCATATCTTTATTTTTCTTTTGCTAGTCTTGTGCTTTTCATACAGCTACTATAAGAAACCTCGTCTTATTTGGTAAAGGGTTCCTGCATGTTGTGATTCATTTTATGGCTCTTTTTTCCTTGTTAACAATACTATCAAGATTACAACATCTCAGTGCATAATCACACATTTTTGGGTAGCTTGCTTGCTTACATAAAAACTTTAACAAGCATCCAGTGAAACTCCTTAAGGATGTTTTATTTATTCCTGCATAATTCCTGCCATCCTGAATGACTAAAAACTTTTAATTCATATCAATTCAATTCAATTTTATTGATATAGCGCCAAATCACAACAACAGTCGCCTCAAGGCGCTTTATATCAAAATCAAGCATTTAAATATTACTGAATGAATTTTAAATAATTATCTGATAGCACTGCAGTTATTACAAATGCTGATGCGATAACGACACCAGAAACAACAGACTCGGTCAGGGTCACCATGTCCTACTTCTCAACTGCATCCTGCCCATGTTTACCTGTCACCTTTGTTTGCAGTGAAAAATATAGAGTAGTTGATATTTGGCCATGCTGACTAATAAAAGCCAGTTAATTACCTTCAAATGCATTTAAAACATATGAGAACTGCTGTTTTTCCTCAAGGACAAATGACCAGAAACACTCCAGCTGCTTGAAATACCCTTTACTTGGGTGTTTTAAGGTTGCCATAGTGACTGTCTTTGCAGAGACAATTCAGCTGAGCTGGAATAGAAATCTAATAACATAACAGAGAGAACCTGGGGACAGCAAAGAAGTGTTTTTCACACAAAACACCGGGTTGAATAAAACATAACAGGCTGAAAATATCAACACAATGTTAATGTGAAATACATGGTCCACTAATTCAATAAGTTCCATAATGTAATATAACACAACTTTGAAATCACTGAAAAATTGGGTTACTCATAAGACTGAATGACAAAGCTAGGTAAGCACAAAAGAAGAGTGTCCAATTTATTAAACTAATGTTTTACAATGCTTTGATATCTCTGTTCAAATTACATTTTAATGGCTGGCTGGCGAAGAGACTACATGCCGTCACCTCTAAGGTGTTAAAGGTGTCTTATGATAAGAAATAAGAAAATGTCCCTAGTGCAAACTCTAACTTATGCTAACAGCACATGAAAGGCTCTGAGGCTCTGTCAGCTGTGTACCCCACCTCTCACCCTGTAAGAGCTGGAATAGGCTCCAGCCCAACTGTGACCCTAAACTGGATAAGTGGAATAAAATGAATAGTTGGAGCAGGTGGAACCATGCTAACTCAGAACAGATCAATTTCACTAAACACACCTAATGATAATTTAGACTAATAACACGCCGTAGTCATGCATTTAGGAGAAAATAGCTCAAACAAATCTACTGTTTTTTAAAATTTTCATTGAATTTTAAGCCAGTAGGAAGTTGGGACATGGCCATGCTTGCCTCCATATCCTATTATGTAGATTCCATTACTATGGTGCCATACTCTTCACATCCCATATGTGCACAGCGTTTTTCATCTGCATACCATACTTTGCTCCAAAACCGGTACGCATTAATGTGTGTATCACAAAAGTGTCCCGTGCACACAGATGCTGGCTTTTGAAATGTGCACCAATAACAAGCCAGATGTTTCCTTCCTTACTCAGAGTCCATGACTCATGTCAACATGTGATCTGTTGTGTCTTTACTGTTTTAATTATGTGCAAGTGACACCAATCCAGCTTTTGAGGATACAGTATTTTATGTTTGCTGGGTACACCCATTTCTCAAGACTATGTGGGTGTGAACATCTGGTTCCAATAGCAAACACGTATCTATCTGTCCCTCACTACACCGATGAATCCTCTGCTTCTTTTTAATGTGTCTCAGAGCAATCCTTCACATGTTTTGATTTCTGTAATTTCAGCAGCTGTTTAGTCCCATTATTTTCTCCCCAAATATATTTCCATTGTGTTTTGTGAGATTTTGTTTTTTTTTCTACTTCCATTGTGTGTTTCAGTGCCATCACAGGATCACGTGCACGAGCATACATTATCTACACTCATCTCAACCCAGTCACTGTGAAATTAGCTGAGAACTCCTGTGTGAGTTCATAGGGCGCTAAAATAAAGAGAAGATTAATTGGTTTGGACTTAAGGGCGTAAAACATGTACATTTATTCCACATTTTTATGTTTACTCACTGGGAACTCCAGAGACAAGGCGAAGGGGTCGTAGCACGCGAAAGGCTCGGAGGGCCTTGACGTCAAACCCTCCAGGTTTGCCTCCAGACTGACCACCAGAATCTGCATCTTTGGTTATCATCTCCAGAACCACACTGAACAACCTGGAGATGAGAGAGGGGGAGAGAGAGGGAGATAAAATATAGAGAAAGTGAGGCAGAGGCATGTAAGGGAAGAAGCAGTAATGGCAATGTGATGAAAACAGAGCAGAAAAAGATAAAAGCAAAAGAGTCAGAAAGCAATGAACAAAGCCATGAGTCCTCTTTGTTCTTGTCTCTCTGTTCAAGCACCTGCCTGTGCAAGTGTGTATGGTTTATGTGTGTGCTCTTTACATATGTCTATGCATATTTACCTTTAGTTTTTCACACCTCATCACAGTTTACATTGAAGTCCCACAGGAGCCAGGTGGTCTACTGATAAACCGTCACTCTATACAAAGCCATGTGTTCGTGTCTTTGTGCGCATATGTGTGTGCACTTTGGTGCATGTGCTCAAAACATCACTATTGTAGTGATACAGGACAGAATTTATAAGGTCATGATTCATTTTTGATTTTTGAGAGCGGATGGCCAGATGTTGGGCTAAGTTGCGCAAATGCACAAATGCGTGTTACACCATTTTTTTCAAGTACATGGAAGAGAGCGTAGCAGATGTGCGCATGATTGGTTTCTTATGTAAAAAGAATTGTGTGCGTGTGCAAATGTGTATTTGTACGTATATCTTGCATTATGTGCTACCTGTAAACTCACCCCACAATGACAATGACAAAGTCCAGCATGTTCCAGCCGTTTCTGACGTAGGAGTTTTGGTGCATCACCAGACCGTAGGCAATAATCTTCAGAAATGTCTCTATTGTGAAAATGATGAGGAAGGCATATTCTACTGTCTCCTGCATAGAGGGAACGGAAACAAGGAAGAAAACAGGTGTAAAGAGGAGAGGGGTGGAAAACAATGAAAGATGTTTATTTAAACTTTGCGACCTTGTTGGTCAATGGTGTGTGCAACGACTTGCGGCCGCACCAGGTATCTGTTATCAATAAAAGGCAAACGGTCAATGACCATGTTCATTTTCAACAAATGTAGCCTGCGTGTGCTGAGCTAGAGGACATGCTCACTAAAAAGGAAAAAAAACCCTGAAAAAGTACTTTAAAAATTAATCCTAAATCTATTCAGCCAGATGAAATCAAGATTAAAAAAGGTAATATTTCATCCGTGGACATAAAGCACGTCATCAAACAGAAATCTCTCTAATAATCCGCTGATCAATTATCAGTTGAGTTACTATAATAAGGTTATAATATTGACATGAAAACACCGCTTTAAAATGCATGAATTTTCACTGATATAAACTCGGTGAACTCTGTGGTATTTATGGTGTATATCTCTTTATGAGCCAAGACAGCCTCGCCAGTTTTGTTTGTATTTATATCTATACACATGTAAGACATGTCTTCTTCTTCTTCAGGCTGCCACAGGGGTCACCACTCCACATCATCTGCTTCCATTTCAGTCTAACCCTAGCATCCTCTTCTGGCACACCAATCCCCTGCATGTCCTCCTTCACTACATCCACAAATCCTTTCTGTGATCTTTCTCTTTTCCTCCTGCCTGGCAGCTCCATCTTCAACATCCTTTTCCCATTATACATGCACTCTTCCTCCCATGTCCACATGTTTGTGAGGTGTGACAATTTAAATCTAGATCTTAAGGAACCATATCATTCCTTAAAATAAAAGTTTGCTAAAGAGTCTACATATAAGGCTTGCAATAGTGCGCTGTGTTCATTCTGATGATTTATTCGTATTTTCATGATTCAGGCTTCAAGTGTGTCAATATAAAATAAAACTGAAACAGCATTTCTCTTAGAGCCGTAGTGTCACATGTAACAAGACAGTGCTGAAGTGCAGGAGCAGACATCATGATGCATTGAGAATAGACATAACACAACAAGCAGAAACAAACTTTCCAGTAGTGATGTTTTAAGTTAAATGTGGCTCAGTCCTGAAATGTTCAGGTACCCATAAAGCATATCGCACAAGTGTTCTAGTTCAAGAATGGACTGTGAGTCTGGTTCTGAAAGTAAAGAAAATTGTGAGTTTTTCATGAGTACATGATGTTTGCACCAAAAGAAAAAAGAAAAAAACAGAAAAGACAATTATAAGATGTCTTTTGAGAGCTCAAGATTTTATACAGCAGCAGCATTGTGAAATATGATGTAACACCGGCTTTATATGGAAGGATGTGACTGTGGGTGGAAATGACCCCTTTCATTCATTTGCATTCAGGTGAACCTCATAAACACAGCTCAGGGAGAGATGTACTGAAAGCCAACAACACAAAATCCAAATGAGGACGTCGCAAAATTAATGGCGCTGTGTGACTGACACATCATCTCGGGCAAAAGTGGTGCAGAAAAACCGAAGCGGTGACCACTAAGCAGCAGACATGCTGCCAGTGCGTATATTTTGAGGCCAAAAAACAGAAAAGATGAAAAGTCTTCAAGTCATACTGTATGTCCTGGTGCATCATCAGCATGTTTCCATGGTAACTATGTGCCCGGTAATGCAAATATGTCCCAGAATTTGGATATTTCCACATACACACACACACACACACACACACACACATCTATTTATTGTGCTTACACATTATTTCACTTTCTCACCTCCACTTTCTTTTTCTCTCACACAGAAACACATTTCTCTCTCCTACGTATCTCACTTCTCTCTCCCTCTCTCTCTCTTTCTGCCTCTCCCACACACAACTTTCTCTCTCTCGCTCGCTTTCTCTCCGCTTGTCATCCTCTCTCTGTCTCTTATTTACGAACCAAAAGGTTAGTGAGTCGGCAGGTTTTAAGGCCCATTAAGTTAAGCACTCCTGTTGTTGATTTAAAGGACGCAGACACGCAGAGCGCACTCGGACAGCGTGCGCAAAGATACGTGGTTACTGAAAGAGACTGACGACATCAGCAGCACGCACACTCAGACTTCACACCCACACAAGTGGGCAGAGAGACCTGCAATGATACACAAACTCAAACCATGCTTCTGAAAAGCAGCAAGTCAATCAGACCAACGCTTTCACTGAAAAATTTTAAATGCCGCTGGCAATGGTGGCTTAAAGAAGAACACGTAATCAGCAGCCACTGTAGGCTACTATAGTGTTATTTTTTTTAAGTTTTAGCTCTAAGTGCATTGACTCTTTAGATTAACTGTGAGCATGCAATTTATCCATGCAGTCTACTTAAGATTACAGACGTATTTTCTTTTCAGGCAGCCACTGGAGCTCTGAGCATCACTGTGCAGAAGGATGTACAGTAAGACTACAAATAACAGGCACAAACAACAAAACATAGCAAGCTGTCGAGCGGCCACGTCACACCAGCGTCAGTGCACCCAGACATTGATTCTAAAGTCTCTGTAACAACAGCAGGAAGGATGGATGCTTCATTCTTCCAAAAGACATCCTGGATTTGATGTTTTAATGATGGTGGTGGAAACAGCTGTCTGACAAAATCTCCTACAGCTGATCCCACTGGGGGTCACAGCTGGTGAGTGCTAAAGCTATTCCATATGATGTCCATTCTTATCAAAAGCACTCACCCCTCATGTGTGATGAATGGAGGCATTGTCAACATGGAACGAGGATAACAGTGGTCACTCAGACCTGTTTACCCGCTGTCGTTCAGTGTGATCTGGAAAGTTTTAAATCTCTAGTGCAGGAAACATGTTTTTTTTCCAGTTATGAAACTTATATAAACTTAAATATATTTGTCTTTTATGACTTCAGTATTTTTTTGTATTGAGTAGGCAGAATGTTTTCTCGGACACCAATGGCAAGTAATGTTAAATTTAATAAACATAACCCCGTCTCCTAATTTCAGCTGTTTTCCAACACAATGAAAATATAACAGACAATAGATAAGACTTGTATATGCATGGCAGTGACAACAGATGCAAAGGAATTGTCAGCATGAACTTCTATTGAGATTTAACTATACCTTTATAAGCAAAATCGCAATAAATAAGAAAAGAGTTGGCGAGATCATGTCATTGTGCAAACTTTATTACTTTTAGGGGAATTTAGTGAGTGGAGCAACTCACAAAAATGTCAAAGACAGGCTTGTGTTTTGAGTGCCTGTCTGTTCGCAGTTCGGTCTTGTGCAATATAAAACTGATATGTAAATGTTTCTGGGTCAAACCTAGAACTCATAGGGCTTTTGCAACTTTTAACAGAAAGCTGAAGGCTCAGTCAAACACAAAGACAGCCTATTCAGATGCTGTCAGATTAATGGAAAGGAGCACATGTTTTAAGCTTAAGTTTAAAAATTTTTTTTACATTGGTTTGGCAAAGCTGTTAAATCTGCATTTTCTACTGTACCTCAAACAAATATGAGTTTGACAAATATGTATCAAAATCTTTTGATTTAGATCCAATACAGAAAAACATAAACTGAGATACGTCTACAAGGTCTGCAAACTCTTCACCAGAAATGGAAATATCCTTTATGCAAGTTTTTTTTTTTTTTTTAATCAAAAACATGCAAATTCACTGCTTTGGTCTTTTCATACAGCAGAACTATCCAGATCCTCTGTACGAGTAACTCAGCTGCTGAGTAAATATTGGTATTTCAACAATGGCCATGTCTTTGTCTTTGTCTTAATTGTTAACGGTGTAAACTGAGAGTGGTGTCTCAACAGCAGCTGGGGGGGGGGGGGCAGTTAACGTCAACAAGCCCCACAATTCAGAGCTGTTTCTCAGTGATAAGAGCCTTCAAAGCACACATGAACACACACCTGCCTACATCCAATTTAGCATTCTTGCCTTGTCCTCTTGTTGTTTACACAGGAATGATATGTTCGCTGTTCTGTTTAGTGAACAGCTGACAAATTGTGTGTGTGTGTGTGTGTGTGTGTGTGTGCGTGCGTGCGTGTGTGTGTGTGTGTGAGTGAGTGTGCGTGTGTGCGCGTGTGTGTTTCAGCGAACTGGATTTAGGTCGTGACTTGGGAATAAGGCCGATAATGAAGAGTGGAGATTACCACAGGACAATGGAGACAACAAACGTAGTGCATAGGTGATCTCACAATGCAAGTTGCATACACATAAAAAACCTAATGAATACACATTTGCATGGTAGAAAGATAGAAAAAGTTGTCATGTTAAATGTTAAAGCTCATGACAGTACAACTGGAAAATAGAAGCTGCATCTGAACAAAAGCGAGACTGTTGGAACAAGAAGATGAGACCAAAGTGGAGATGTCTGGATGTTTGGTGAAAACCAGAAACAGCTCATACCAGCTATGTTGGTGGAGGGGTACACAGGATCTGGCTACCTTGTAGTCACTGAGTTTACCATGAACTCCTCTGTAAGTATTCTGGAGTCAAATGTGAGGCCATCTGTCCAACTGCTAGAGCTTGTTAGAGCATACAACAAGATAATGGGTCCAAGCACAGCAGCTAATCTACAACAGAAAAGCTGAAAACACAAGACAATCAAGGTGTTGCAAAGCCCAGACCTCAAGCTGATTGTAACGCTGTGATGGGACCTTAAGAGAGCTGTGCGTAAACAATTGCCTTTAGGCCAAACCATTATGCAGACAAGAACAGAAGCAGCAGATAGCAGTAGGACAGGTGCAGGGATGCAATGCTATTAATTAAAAGTAAACACTTCCTGCATCTGCTTCACTTTAAAAGCTTTCCAGTGAAATTACGTATTATGACATTTATTGTGAAGCAGCTGCGGGGAGACTTCAGCACTTCATGAACATGGAGAGGCGCTTTCAATTTTGCTATTTGTCTGTTTAAATATCTCGACTGAATAACAACCTGCAAGAACTCTTCTTGTTTTTAAGCCCATAATAAGGTAAGGATTATAGGAACTATCAAAGCCTACAATGCACAGAAGTGGATTTATTAAGTGTAGTCTTTAAGCAGACTTTGGTCTCTGCCCTGTTACATACCTAGCTATAGCACACATGCTATGATGTTATATAATAAATATTAAATCCCTTTTATTCTTCCCATCCCCGAGGGATTCCTGGATAGTAAGTGGAGTGTGAGAGAAGCACGTGGCGCAGGCCTGAAGCTGCCTCTGCGTGAGAGAACTGGAGCGGGGTTGAGTGCTGACCAGGAGAGAGAAAAAGCGAGACGGGGTGGTGTGTGTGTGTGGGGACACATACACACACATCTAAACACTGTCAACACACGTCTGTCTTTGGCCTTTTGTTCTGTTAAAAGTGAGGATCCAGAACGAATGTTGTGTTTGTTTTTGTCATGTTCTTCCTCAAAGGACGGCATCCCCTGTGTTTGTTTCCTGTGTCCGAGCTCAGTGAAAAATGCTCCTCCCGTGCTTGTAACAGGGATGCTGTCGCCATGGAAATCACGCTTGTTGCATGTGTGGGCAGAGAATGAAACTTGGAGTGCTTAAGTGAGGGATACTCAAGACGACTGCCTCTGGTACACCCTACTGGTTTAGATGAACAGGAGATGCCCTACATTCAGTTTTCAGTCCTTCAGCTTGAAAATAATGCTTTTACGTCATCAAAATACGAAAGACATTAAAGAAAATTTGAGGATAATAAAACGTATGATCCAAATAATGCACATTATGTGTTACTATTACTGTTTAATTGTTATTACGCTTTTTAATTCCATATACTCGCTTCCTATTGTGTGGAGGAGCGATCAATCTGCCAGTGGAGCTGAAGACAACAGAAAAAGGACTTTTCTTTGGAAGAGCAAAAGGCCTTTTGTGTTCACTGTAAGAATTTAGGGTCAGTTTAGTAAAACAGGATGGCAGCAAGCATTACTCTCCTTGTGAAAAATGACTTTGTACACTATGGCATAAGATGCGTTTGCTTCCCGTAGAGAGCAGCACAAACTGAGGTCCATCCACTCCCAGCGAAGCAGCTTAATTGATTTAAGGAGGAGCAGCGAGTCCTGTAAGCTCCAAAATCCCCTGTTTTGGGAGCTAGACAAGAAATTTTGCTTGCTTGAGTTAAAGCCAAAAGAGCTGACAGTCTGTGTGCAGCGGATGAACTAAATGTCCTAGTTGATGTTTTTGGACTTACAGAGACTCCAGACCATGTTTTCAATCAAGCACAGTTTGGGTTATGAGCACTCAGGTAGAGCTGTGCTGTTGATATGAAAAGATTTAAAAGGTTATGCTCCATGTGAGCTTAATTATTGCAATGCAGCAGCTACATTTCTTTAGTATTTTAACTGGGCTGTGCGACACATGATTGGCAGCTCTTTTCTGCACACCAGTCCTTCACTAAACTGGACAAATGCGCAAATTGCTGCACTGCCAGTTTTAAGAGCAAACTCTGGTACATTTGTGTTTTCTTTAATAAATCTAAAATGCCACACACATAAATGAATGCCCCTGATTTTAAAACCCAAATGTTGCGTGTAATATATTTTTCTTTTGATTATTTTTTATTTTGAAAAATTGCTGACTTGGTAGAAACTAATATTCTGTGATACCAAGATACTGATTTTATCTCTAGTATAAAGTATAAAGGGTAACCTGTGGGGTTTTGAAGAATACAGTATAATACTTGTACAAGTGGGTCGTGGATTTGTACTGTGGGCATGGGTGAATGTATATATTCCTCCCACTTGTTTCTATTTAATTCAATTCGAGTTCATTTATATAGCACCAAATAAACAGACGCCTCAAGGTGCTTTATACTGTAAGGCAGCGGTCCTCAACCCCCGGGCCTCGGACCGGTACCGGTCCGTGAGTCGTTTGGTACCGGGCCGCGAGAGTTGAGGCTCAGGTGTGAAATGTATAGTTTTCAGGGGTTTTATCGGTTTTCAGCGTTATTTTGTTATCGTTTTTATCGTTTACTCGGTTTTCCTGGGTCTTTTCACGTGTGTTATGAATAAATTTCTTTTTTTCGGTACCGGTACTAGTTTTATTTTGTTGGATTTATCCGCGACACCTTAAAGGCCGGTCCGTGAAAATATTGTCGGGCATAAACCGGTCCGTGGCGCAAAAAAGGTTGGGGACCGCTGCTGTAAGGTAAAGACCCTACATTACTGGAGGGAAAACCAAATCAATCAGATGATCTAGGAGCAATTACAAGGTGAGAGTGGGAAGAAAAAACTCCCTTGTAACAGGAAGAAACCTCACTCCAACAGGGTCAGCCTGAAATTCTACCCACTTTAACACATTTAATTACATGTAAATTTTCCATGTAATTGTGTTACAAAAGTACAGTGTCACATGTTCAATTTAATGGAATCTGGTCAAATGAATGTATTTTGCATCCATTCAGTTTATGTCAAGCAGATTTGCAAAGATATTATAGGTATTTGCAACAAACAACGTTTCTATACTTCAGCTGCATTTAACACAAAACTCTTGCTTCGAGTTTATTGAGAGTAAAAAAATAATTTTTTTAATGTGTGGGGGAGGGGGAAAGAGAAGACGAAAAGGAGAGTACAGGGAGGACGGATGAAGCACAGACTATGGGAGAGAGAAGACAGATTTTTGCAAAGAGCAGTGTGCACAAATGTGGAATAATATTTTGTATCACATGGTAGATATCTGCGGACAAGTAGTTGTTCTTATTATAGTATTTTCTACTCCACTTGGAGGACATGTGTAGGTGGTACCCTTGTTTGCACATTCAGAAAAATTGAGAGGGCACATGGACGTCTGCCTCACATTCAGCCTCTGAAGTTAATGTGGGACAAAAGCAGGTGTTCACATACGCTGAGACAGTACAACCCCCATGTTAGCATGTATGTCAACCGAACAGGACTGAAATAGTTTAAAATATAATTATTATTTTTTTACAAGAGCATGTACAAAGCATCTTTGTACAGTGCTCATCTTTAGCTAACTGCCTGGCATGTATCTGATCAGGTTAGCCCTTAAATCATATAATGAAGTGATCATTCACTATTCACTGCAAGGATACACTCATATAATAATATGGAGTCTAAAAGAGGCAGAGCGCAGTGCGTGTACTTCTGTGTTTACATTGGCCAGTGTGTGCGTATGTGATGTGAACGTGTGTAACCATGATGACTCAATGTAACGCTCTGTGACTTTTCCCTCACAGAATAATTATATTAATTTGATATAATTGAGTTTCATTTTAACATGCACAGAGCACAGTTCTTCATGCAGACGGTCAGTCTGCTCTGCATAAGCATGGCTCGTGTTTTTGCTGTTGTCTTGGGAAACTGCAACAGAAAAGTTGATGAGTATAAATGCAACGACATCACAGCCAGCCAGAGAGAAAAGAGCAGTGGAGAACGATGGGCAATGATGTGAGGAAAAAGGAAAATCACATACACAGATAAAAACATTTTTTTAAACTACTAACAGAATTGGATTAGTGTGAAATTAGTATTGCTGTATATGATATCTTATAACTTTCGCATTAGCTTGTTGGATAAAAAAAAAAAGAGTTAAGCATGAAACAGAAACCTTTAAATACACACTGGTAACTTAAAATAAGCATAACATGCTTCACACAGGTAGTGAATCAGAATGAGTTACATACAGTGCAGTTATTCCTGCATGCTTGCTGTATACGTACACTCTGTCAATAGACTGTGGTAAAATGATAAGAATCAATTATTGTGTTCTCCAATATGAGAAAGTGGGAGCAGCAGTGTGATTTGGCTGTACTCTGCAAGTGCCACATTATGTTGTGTGAATCTTTGCAGTTATACTAACAAGTAATTTTTTTTGCACTCTCCCAGTACACATGACCACCTAATTCATTATTTGAAAGTGGTTTGGCAGTCTTGGTTAGGATTAGTTGTCCTGATCTCACCTACAGATCTGCAGTAGTAGTTAAAGAATATATTATGCAAACCAAAGAACTGATCAACTGTGTGTTAATGCTTGAAAATGTGTCACTCTATCAAAAAAATAATAATAATAATGCAAATGCAGAGAGTAACAACAGCCAAAAACACTCTCACTAAACTGTGAAAATGAGCGTTTGATTATGTGGATTAAGGGGTTCAAATCATACTGGATCATTGTTAGTGCAGACTGTTTTCACGTTTATCTGTGCTGTTATCCTGAGGAAAGAGAAAAGCTCTCTGCCATCTTCGCTTCTCCTCCATGCTTCCCTCTTATCAGCCTTTGTGTAAGTTAAGGAGCTGCTGTGACAAGAGTCTGCTGTTGTTTAGCACACCGAAAGATAGCAGGCGAGGCAGAAATGTGTGTACCAAAACAATGCAGGACAAAAGCAGCTCCTCACTGAACGGCCTCTGTGGGCGAACACTTCCTTTCTCAAAGGAATTATGACACTGTTCTTTAGATTTAAGATTACCTATAAATAAATTTACATCGGTTCGGTGCAGTGTTTTCATATGATGCTATTAGAAGAACCCATGGGAAAAAAACATGCACAGATGTTTGTACTATACTGAGAAATAATCCATGACTGAATCCAGGAATGATCCCAGTACTGAAACTAATTTCATTTGAATTGGAAGCAACACGATTCCAGACCCAGTTACATAAGGCTGTAAATAATCTGAGTGGACATGAGAGAAAGTGTGGAAATAAATGATTGGAGGTGACAGCAGTGGAGGTGTTAACTATAGAAAAGCTGTAAAATTGAGCAGTGACAGTCTGCAGATGGCTGCTATACTGACAAACCTACATTTCTTTTTCTGTCTGGTTCTTCACACCCTCGGTTGTTGAACACAACAGATTTGCTTTATCCTGCTGGGTGTATTCCCCCTTCTTCTAGCTCCATACATTAAGGATTTCAGTCTTCCCATCATGAGTAATGCAATACCATTGGCACCAGATACACAGAGCTACAAAGACTTCAGTGACAAAAGTGTCCAGGCGTCCCGATCTCAACATGAAAAGACTAAAGTTTCTAACATAAAAGCACAAACTAGCTTTTTTATGTTGTTGCTGGTTTTAAATATCATTCCAGTTAGTTTATTTGGATCATTTTTTACTGTGCTTGATTGAAATTGACAGATTAAAATGCTTTTGATTATTTTTTTTCCAATGGACCGTCTTTTTATGTGCTTTTGATAACCCAATTTATGCACAGTATATATGCCTGAGTGTATGCGTGTGTAACTGTATGCTTATAATCGATCACAAACAAGGAACATCACCATGCCTGACCTGCCTAACAAATCAGCTGGGAGCATCAGAGCACACACACACAGAGCTGACGCAGGTTCAGTCGATGTCACTTCCCTCAGTGATGGTAATACGAGCTGTCATTAGGTTCAATGCAATGTGGCTCAGGCTGCATTGTGTATGTGGTTTGTGTGTGTTTAAACTATGGCAATTCAGCACCTAAGAGTTATTGTAGTATCCCATGATGTTCTGTGAATGAACTGCGATCCACTGCGATGATGTCACACTGGATCACATGATTTGTCTGCTGATTGCTGTGTTTTTAAGCATGAACAGAATCGAAATTAAATAGATCCCGATGCATGAATCAGTTCTCTATTGCCTAAAAAGGTGAAGAACCAAGCAAGACAAACACGAGGTGTCACATTGGCTCCTCTTTGGACTCTAAAGCCAAAGCCTGGTCTCTGTATGTCCTTCACCTCTAAAAAAATCATTTTCTGTTTGTCTTTCTACTTTCGCCCTGTACTGGAAAAGCCCTCTGGAACAAGAGAGTTTTTTTTACTGATGTCAAATGACATCAGCAGCTGATGATGTGTCATGGTAATATCTACACAGGGGGAACCAAGGAGCTGTAGCCAGTCCCATACCAATCAGTGACAACATTAAAACCAACTGCTTAATAATGTAGAGCTCCCCCTCGTGCAGAAAAAAGCAGCTCTGATCCATCGAGGCATGGACTCAGCAGGCATGGGTTTAATGTTGCACTAGAATAGTGGATAGCTATGCTGAAGTCTGATATTGTCCAGAACGGCTTCAAAGACTGTGGTTCTGAGAAGCACGGTGCCTCTGCAGGGCCTCTTTGTCTTCAAAAACATTCTTTGGCAGCTACACTACCACCTCTGCTAACTAACTTTATGAGAGTGTTTATGCATGGGAATATTTTTGTGGACGTCTGTGTATGCTCTTGTGAGAGTGTAAGAGTGAGAGTGCTTTAGTGTGATTCTGTCAGCAGGCCACTGCATGGTTGTTTGTGAGGTCACGGACATGTAGGTGAATCAACCAGACAGCCAGAAGCAGGCCAATCAGCTCCTATTAGCCCGTTTCCCTTTGGTCTTAATCAGATTAATGACAGCCAGAAAGGCTCAGGATGTCCTGCTCAAAGCAATGAGCAGGACATCAACAGAAGAGCCACCGATATTCCCATCTTTTTATTCTTAGGAGAAGAGGAACGTTTTTCACAAAGATTATATCGGGCTGTGATATAAACTTTTGTCATGTTAATTTTCTCTCGTTTAAAAGCATATATATTTTAAGCTTTCATGAAAATGCTGAATTAATAAAGAAAGGTAGGTAGTCACACATGCATGCACACACCACTCGTTTTAATGATTGGGTCCATCTTTTTATCTACATGTTATATTCATGAGATAAACTGAAGTGGTTGCAATATAGACCATTACATATTTTCACCTCTACTGTTTATGTGCTGCAGGTTAGAGCTGGCAAAGATTAGATTTTTACTGTAAGCTTCCTGTCTCCCTGTTTGCGTCCCTCATCCCTCACAGAAATAGAGGTCTGTCCTGTGATATCATGTCAGATGTAGATGATACAGAGAGCTCTTTAATTCTCCCTAATTATTATACTGATAAGTCGTGACTTAGAGACACTGTCTCCTTCTGAAGGCCACACTTCATGCAGTAGTATGGTGTGTTTCATTATGGGACTCTGTATCATCAAGACTAATTTATCTCCAAATTAAGTCAAACTTTATACATTTGTCCACAACCTGTAGATGTAACTGATTATTAAAATAGATCTAGTTGTATCTGTTGTATGAGTGTGCCAAAACAACTAAATAAAAGATAAACAGCCGAGAAGTCATCCGAAATAAGATCAAATACTTTGCATTACTGTGTCAGAGTAGTCTGTCAAAAATCATGTCCTAGATGTGCATGTTAGAAAGTACCTCCTTTTAGTTAATGTCACTGGTTTCAGGACATCAGTCAGTCATTGCAAAGGATTGGCACCCAAGTATGTAAAATATAAATATAATAATTATGTATATAATTATGGTAACTTGCACAATTACTTTAAAGCCTGTAAAAATGATGGCACTAAACAAAAAATTGATTTAATTCCTCAAAAGTTATTGTAATGCTTTATCAAAATACATGAATTCAAGCTAAAAATCTGCATTAAAATGGCAAATTCAATGTAAGGATGTAAAAAGATACATTTAGGAAAACTTTATCTCATGGACCTGACTGCATGTACCATCTTTGGACAATTTGAACAACACAGAAATTAAATTAAATTAAACTATTTTCAGATAAGAGATGTTCATAATCCAGATGTTAAAAGAGTGAGTGTGGCTACAAATGCAGTCAAAACATCACTGGTGAAGGCTGACGACCACAAAGCTCACTTGTTCCAAATTCCATTCTACAGCATGGAAGATCCCAGTGAGCACAGTGGCCTCCATCATCTGTAAATGGAAGAAGTTTGGAACCACCAAGGCTCTTCCTAAAGCTGGCTACCCATCCCATCTGAGGCTCTTAATCAGGAAGATGACTAAAAACCCAATGGTCACTCAGACAGAGCTCCAGTGTTGCTCTGTGAAGAAAGCTTTCCAGAAGTAAGACAATTTCTGCAGGACTCCTCAAGGCACATAACAGCCAGCCTGGAGTTTGCCATAAGGTACATGAATGACTTTCATATCATGAGAAACAAAATTCTCTGGTCTGATGAAACAAAGAATGAAGTCTTCAGCCTTGAACACTCTCCTGTCCTCCTTGTTCTCAATTTCTTGTTGTTCTCTTCCTCCTCTCTGTCTGCCTCTCTCTCCTGTTGAGAGCTATCTACCGCTGAATGCCCGGCGGCATTTCTGGAGGAAGCCAGAAATGGCTAATACCATCCCTACAGTGAAGCATGATGATGGCAGCATCATGCTGTGGGGATGTTTTCGTAGCAGAAGGAACTGGGAGACTAGTCGGAGTTGAGGGAAAGATGAATGCAGCATTGTACAGAGACATCCTTGATGATAACTTGCAACAGAGCACTCTGGACCTCAGGGTGAGGTGAAAGTTTATCTTTCAACAGGACAATGCCCGAAAGCACACAGCCAAGATAACAAAGGAGTTATATTGTATGCACAGTAAAGAAACACTTGTACAATGGATTTCTTCCTTTGAATTCCACAACAGAAAAGCAAAAAATAAAATCCATATACGAAACAGATTGGCCTTTCTGTGACCATTCTGTAAATGTCCTTGAGTGGCCCAACCCAGACTTGAACCCAAATGAACATCTCTGGAGAGATCTGAAAATGAGTGTGCACTGATGCTCATCACCCAACCTGATGAAGCTTGAGAGGTTCTGCAAAGAAGAACAGCGGAAACTTCCCAAAAATAAATGTGCCAAGCTTGCAACTTCTTTAAAAACACTTGAGGCTGTACTGCCAAAAGCACGTCAACAAAGTATTGAGTGAATACTTATGTTATATTTTTGTTTTTTTATTTTTAATAATTTGCAAGAATTTCAAGCAAACTTTTTTTCACTTTGTCCTCACGGTGTATTGTTTTTTGAGGTGAAAAAATACATTTAATCTATTTTGGAATAAAGCAAACTGCATTTCCAAATGCACCGCAAATACAAATCTAAATTTGGTTTAAAAAGAGCTGCAGCCTCACAGATCTGAATGTTAGAACCCATCAATATTCATACAGTATGTGTGTTTCATATGGTTTATTCAGTCTCACTGTGTATGTAAGTGACAAAACAAACATTTGATTTTTTCAGATCAAAGCTGCTCAAAAGCAGCATTAAGTCATCAAGCAGTTGACTGAATTCAAACGCCTCAAGCTGCTCTAAATATACCTGTCGTCCTCTCTAACTTGTTTCCCCTCCCTTACCCTTTCCTCATTTCCCCCTCTCCTCCTTCCCACACCTACAATCTTAACCTCTCCACTCTTGGCTCCTTCTGTCCTAACCTTTTTTTCCTGCTCTCATTATCACCTCCTTTTCCACCTTACACACTTCTCCCCTCTCTTGAACACTCTCCTGTCCTCCTTGTTCTCAATTTCTTATTCTTCTCTTCCTCCTCTCAGTCTGCCTCTCTCTCCTGTTGAGAGCCATCAACTCAGATACTGCACAAGTCTCCATGGCCACAGTTGTCACGGCAGCAGGCCATGCTGTATGTAAGATGCGAATGACAAACACGATGAATATAAACATCCAGTTAGTTAAAACAAACTGTAGGTAGCGCACATGCATGGAAACATGGAACACAGGG
This sequence comes from Perissodus microlepis, assembly GCF_051167445.1. Lineage (NCBI taxonomy): Eukaryota > Metazoa > Chordata > Actinopteri > Cichliformes > Cichlidae > Perissodus > Perissodus microlepis. The sequence goes on along the minus strand of NC_140480.1, from coordinate 7,753,317 downwards.
ATAACACACAGAACCACACATGTATGCATTCCGACTCTTCGAGTATCTCATCATTTAACCTCCTAGGACCTGCCGTCCACATATGTGGACATCACAATTTGGGTTATTTAGACCAAAATACTCAATGTTGCTCTACAAGGGCCTGATATCCACTTACAAGGACATTATACTGCTACTGTTCTATCGAAATTTTAAACGAATATCTTCATATGTGGCTCTTATTTTTCTTAGAAAAAAAATATCTGGTAATTCTTTGTTTTTACATTCATCGGGTCCCAATCAGACCAAATATCAAAGAGAAATTAAAAATGCATGCCGTGGAAGAGTTCGGGTCTTAGGAGGTTAAAGCCTGTTTACAGGTAGAATACTATGTTTTTAAGATCAAAAAGATAAAAAGAATAAAAACTTCTTTTTAACTTAAAAACAAAGAGGAAACTTGTGTTGTTTACTCATTACAGGCAATGTAGAGACTCTCTTGGCAGTGTCAAGAAGCAAGTGCAGTTGACTGAATAGTAAAAGTTGCATAACAGTAACAGCGTCCACTGAAACAAACACGCAGCAGGTCCACAGTGGCTCTTCATCATATGTGCAGCAAAGCATCCACCTAAAGGAGAAAACTGGTGTATGCAAGAGATTTAAGTTCTCATTTATCCCGCCAGCTATAAACCTGCTTAGTAACAGATAATCTCCTCATCACATTTCCTGGTCATTCAATCCACTGCCACTTTCATTATTCACTCTGAACAGTTTTTGTTAGAATAATATACATTTTCATGTAAAACGCACAACACCTGCAGGACAGCAGCTTCACTGATGGAAAATGAATCAGCTTTGAGCCCGAGTAGGTCAAGACAATCGCAGCTTATACAAAGGCTCATCCATATTACAGTTTGTTCTTCCTTTAACATTTGCTGCCATTAGCTTTTTGTTCACCGCTAAATAAAACACAGCACCTGGTCATTTCAAGCAGAGTTCATGCAGAATGTGGCAATACCAGAAACTCAATATAAAGAACTTGTACTCAGAAGACTGCGATTTGGGTCAAGTCCAGCAGAACACTGTGTTGTGTCTGCTGTGCAAGGCTTAACACTGCAGTCGCTAAGTGTGCTCTGCTCCGTTGTGCCCAAGTGAGGTTTTAGAAAGCGTATGTGTGTGTTTATCCGTTTATGTGTTTGTGTCCTACATTCCCTGCAGTGTCTGTGGTCCCTGGGCCTTTGGGTGCTAAGTCAGTAAAACGGGCCTCCTGACATCTGGGCGACTGTCACCCCACGGCCTAAAAACCTGTAAAGCCCCCTGGCTCCACTTGCATAACACTCAGATGTGTGTTCACAAGTCTAATTGCGTGTGTGTGTGTGTGTGTGTGTGTGTGTGTGTGTGTGTGTGTGTGTGTGTGTGTGTGTGTGTGTGTGTGTGTAAACATGTTCAAGCATTAAGTGAGTGCCAGTATATAAAAATATGGCATTCCCTGCTCCAAGCTGGTTTTACGGGAAAACATGTTGTGCAGCACATTCGCTCACTAACCTCAATGAGAGTTTATATTCTTTCGCGTTTAAACTGCATGAGCATGTTTGCTGTGGTTATAGAGAAAAGTCTATATTTAACACATGATAATGATGAAGAGGAGTGACAGCTCAGAGAAGGAAGGAAATGACTCACAATGATGGGACCACACTCTAATAAAGCTGTATGATCACGGATGTCCTGAGGCTACTTTGACAGCGACGACACACACACACACACACACACACACACACACACACACACACACACACACAGCGAGAGGGACAAAGAGAAATATTTCTTTATCTCTGGATATCTTTGTGAGCAAATTCACTGACTTACCCCTACCTATCATTACTAAGGCTCAGCCCCAGTCATTTTTCTAGCCTAAAACTAATTCTAACCCTAACCCTAAAAAGATGTCAAAAACCCAAGGAAATGTCAGAAAGCAAGGACTGGCTAAAAGATCCTCACTTTCCCAATATGTTCCAAAATGTCTAGCTGCTCCCCACAAAGAGACAAGCTAGCCTGAAACTAACAGCTTATACTAATGTTTTATTAATAACTAATCAATGACTTTTTTTTTTTTTTTTTTTTTTACAGCCAGCATTACAAATGTTGACATCACCATGGTATTCCACTCAGGAGTACTGAATTGAATTCTGAGGCTTACTAGAACAGCTATCTGGACCATTAAAGGAAACTGAGACACCATGATTACTACACCTGTGCTTTTGCTGTTGACTACATATGAAATTTCTTTACACCGGCACTTAATGTTAATGAATAAAATAACAACAGAGAAAGATTTTTGCCCAATTCAGTAAATTAAATACATTATGAAAGTACTCCATGGCAGTGATTACATGTTATCCTGCTCACTGACTGACCCACGGTTGTGTAGCGTTAAAGAGATTGGGGGGAAAAAATTCTATTTCCTTATTTAGACCCAACTTAGTGAACTTGAAGTATCATAATTCAATTAAAAATTAACAACATCACCATATTTGAACATTTTAAAACATATTTGAACATTTTAAAACTACTGGTTTTAAACCAGTAGTTTTAAAATAGTGTTTAGTTGTTTTGTGAGTCTGTTTGTTAAAGTTGATAAGATAATACTTTCAGAATTAACACACACACACACACACAGAAGAACTGATGATGAACTTTGAACACATTGCAGTTCCATCGTGTATCACACACACACACACACACACACACACACACACACACAAATACCAAATATGTTCACACAAGATTTGCGCATGAACTTTCTTTCCCGTTCATGGTGTGTCAATACTTTCTATCTGTATTATCTGCAAGCCCAGGATGAATGTACTCTCTCTCTCTCTCTCTCTCTCACACACACACACTCACACACACACACACACACACATACATAGAAGCATAAAACTGCTGTTGACATTTCATAAGACACTCACACACAAGCATGGACACACTTATACGTAGTCCTGACAAATGTGCAGTGAGCAAGCTTTAACAGAGTGTAAACCAACAGGATAAATGAAGCTTTAACAACATTGACTTTGGTCTTCTCCCTTCAGCCATCGTTCTCTCACTGCAGCCGGCCCAGCTCAGTCTGATTAAAATGTTTAACTGGCATACATCAAATGCTCAAAAAGTCCCTTTCAAATCGTTATTTGAAACATAATCAAATAAGGAGATAATAAAAACACAGGATGAGGATCTCTGTCTGTCCGTCCATTCCTGCATACACAGGACATTTCTATTGTTGTGTATTTTACAGCTTTAGCCACATAAACTAAATTCGACCTAATTTTCTGTCAAAAGCCAGTGTGTGCACACTGTGAACACGTTATCATCTGATCTCTGTGCAGAGATGTTCTTCCATCCTTTTCATTTTATGGGTTTATGTTGAAGAGATATGGACCTTTCAGTGGTATAAAAGAAAACAGCCTTGTGAGGCTGAAGTGAACTACAGAGACACACTGTCTCAGTGCCGAATGAATTTTTGTTCTCACTTATGCTAGCTATCCTTATTATAATCGCATTAACCATTGCCAGAAAGTTAAAAATCTGAAAAATGGATCAGCTGCGATTAGTAAAACAGCACAATACTAACTGAGGTGTGCGGTGCTGATTCTCATGTAGAAGAAGAATAGAGACCCATGTGGTTATATGATGGGTGTGATATGTCTGTCTTCACCTTTTTCTAGAACAGTCTTCCTATCTGTAGCTATCACTGCCAATTTTTCTCTGCTCAAACACATACAAGCAGCTTCCATGCTTTCTGTGCCTGGCTGTTAATGAGAGGGCTTCACCTCACATACAGCACATACTCACATGGGAACACCTACATCGTTCCTTACACCCACCTACACGCATACACTATATACATGCATACACATAAAAAGGAGACACTGCACCTGCATGCAAATGTACACAAGAAAGTAGAAGAGGAGATCTGACTGTTTATGCTAGGTCTCATGTTATGCTAGTCTGATCCCAAATACTGATCCTAATGCATCTTTGTCTCCTTCCTCTTGTTTCGAATGATTGTGCTCCTCAGTAATCGATAGAAAATATGGATGAAATCAGCCTGACAGGAATAGTTTTAATAACTGTGTGATCTTAGATTCTTAATGACCACGTTTCTCTACAATTATAGAACAAAATGTACAGCAGCTCTATATGGTTGTCCCCTCTTTTTACACATGTACAGAAAAACACAGACGCTCACATGCTTGAAAGAGCAGTGCGCTGCTTAGTGTGACCCTCATTTCGCCTCTTCCCTAAACCTTTAATCCGTGCCAGAGAGAAACTTATGTAACCATTTTTAAGACTTAAGTCAGATGTGGAAAAACACATTTTAAAAAAAAAAACCCATAAGATTGCAACAAATGCATATACACAATTGTATGCTGACTGTCCAGTTGTACATATACAAACAAACAGGGCTCCTGTACAGTATAGATGGATGCACAATAACACAATATAAGAACAGTAGGGTCAGTTTCTCAACTTCCAGGGAAAATGTTCACGTGCTGTCGCAAACATACGCTTTCTTTAAAATGTCACCGTTAAATTGCAGTAAAACACTGTGACTGGCAGCTGGAGCTGTAGTTTCTTACTATAAGAATGTTACAGTATTGCATTATGAAATCTTACCTTTACAGTTTAATACAGTTAGTTTCAAATTGCGTATGTGATCGGCAGCCAATTAGAAGAAAGCTGGCTTGAACAGACAGTGCCCTTAAAGTGAAACGAGCTAAAACAGCATCAGTGAACTGAGGGGATGTACCACCTTCACACACAGTTAAAATGAGCTGGAAATAAGCATAACAAGTCCCGTTTAAACACTTTTGGAGTCTGCTGTAGATAAAAAAAATAACCATCACAGAACATCTAAATTAACAATTTAACCTTAAACATTTAAATTCCCATAGGTTTTTTTTCACTTGCTAAATAATCAGAACTTTGTTATACAATAAAAACGCTAAATTCCTTGCTCTTACCGTTTTTCCTTAAAAGAATTAACATTTGTCGTATTCATTTGTGGTCGCGCACAAAAAACAATTTATTACTGTAAGAGAATCCTAAATTTTTAAAACAGTTTTTGGGGTTTTTTTTTTGTTTTTGTTTTTTTACAATGAGTGGATGAATGTAAATACACATAAATATACACACACATACAGGGAGTGCAGAATTATTAGGCAAATGAGTATTTTGTCCACATCATCCTCTTCATGCATGTTGTCTTACTCCAAGCTGTATAGGCTTGAAAGCCTACTACCAATTAAGCATATTAGGTGATGTGCATCTCTGTAATGAGAAGGGGTGTGGTCTAATGACATCAACACCCTATATCAGGTGTGCATAATTATTAGGCAACGTCCTTTCCTTTGGCAAAATGGGTCAAAAGAAGGACTTGACAGGCTCAGAAAAGTCAAAAATAGTGAGATATCTTGCAGAGGGATGCAGCAGTCTCAAAATTGCAAAGCTTCTGAAGCGTGATCATCGAACAATCAAGCGTTTCATTCAAAATAGTCAACAGGGTCGCAAGAAGCGTGTGGAAAAACCAAGGCGCAAAATAACTGCCCATGAACTGAGAAAAGTCAAGCGTGCAGCTGCCAAGATGCCACTTGCCACCAGTTTGGCCATATTTCAGAGCTGCAACATCACTGGAGTGCCCAAAAGCACAAGGTGTGCAATACTCAGAGACATGGCCAAGGTAAGAAAGGCTGAAAGACGACCACCACTGAACAAGACACACAAGCTGAAACGTCAAGACTGGGCCAAGAAATATCTCAAGACTGATTTTTCTAAGGTTTTATGGACTGATGAAATGAGAGTGAGTCTTGATGGGCCAGATGGATGGGCCCGTGGCTGGATTGGTAAAGGGCAGAGAGCTCCAGTCCGACTCAGACGCCAGCAAGGTGGAGGTGGAGTACTGGTTTGGGCTGGTATCATCAAAGATGAGCTTGTGGGGCCTTTTCGGGTTGAGGATGGAGTCAAGCTCAACTCCCAGTCCTACTGCCAGTTTCTGGAAGACACCTTCTTCAAGCAGTGGTACAGGAAGAAGTCTGCATCCTTCAAGAAAAACATGATTTTCATGCAGGACAATGCTCCATCACACGCGTCCAAGTACTCCACAGCGTGGCTGGCAAGAAAGGGTATAAAAGAAGAAAAACTAATGACATGGCCTCCTTGTTCACCTGATCTGAACCCCATTGAGAACCTGTGGTCCATCATCAAATGTGAGATTTACAAGGAGGGAAAACAGTACACCTCTCTGAACAGTGTCTGGGAGGCTGTGGTTGCTGCTGCACGCAATGTTGATGGTGAACAGATCAAAACACTGACAGAATCCATGGATGGCAGGCTTTTGAGTGTCCTTGCAAAGAAAGGTGGCTATATTGGTCGCTGATTTGTTTTTGTTTTGTTTTTGAATGTCAGAAATGTATATTTGTGAATGTGGAGATGTTATATTGGTTTCACTGGTAAAAATAAATAATTGAAATGGGTATATATTTGTTTTTTGTTAAGTTGCCTAATAATTATGCACAGTAATAGTCACCTGCACACACAGATATCCCCCTAAAATAGCTAAAACTAAAAACAAACTAAAAACTACTTCCAAAAACATTCAGCTTTGGTATTAATGGGTTTTTTGGGTTCATTGAGAACATGGTTGTTGTTCAATAATAAAATTATTCCTCAAAAATACAACTTGCCTAATAATTCTGCACTCCATGTACAGGGTAGCACAGTGGTCCAGTGGTTCATGAACTTCCCTCAACCGCAACCCTTTGTGAGTCAGGTGCTCTGGCTTCCTCTCCAAGCATGTCTCCAAAGACAGGCTTGTTAGGTTAATTATAATGATTCTAAACAGTCTGTAGGCGTCCGTGTGAGCTTCAAAAGTTGCCTGTCTCTGCTTTAGGAATCTGATCGACTGGTGACCTACCCTGGGTGTACCTCACCTACTGTGCGATGTCAGCTGGGCTAGGCTACAAATGCACCCCCACCCCACCCCCACTTGAAAATAACCTTAGGGATGTTTGGGTTTTTTTTTCAGGCAGGTTTTGTGAGAACAATTTTTATATTACAATCAAGATGAATGAAGTTTAGGCAAAGCGTGGATTTTCCATGGTATGTGTTTTGACTTCATGTTATGACTAACAGTGAAACAACCCTCCTGCAGTGTCTGCCTATGGTTTTAATCAGAAAATTATGTGGCTCGTTACCATGGTTTTAATTTTAATATCCAGCATTAGCCAAAAGATTATTTACCCTTTGATCTCTGACTCATGCTGTTCATGTGAAGGCTCACCCACATGCAGTAAAAATTGACTCCAATAATGAGGACAGACTGCACACACAGCCAATCAGGTTAAGTGGGCTGATACACTGAAAATTACTCAGAAAACACATGAAAGAAATTAACAAATGTTAAACAAATTTTTGTTTTGTTATCAAAAAATTGTCTGTTTTTTTTCTTCTTCCATGATTGTTCATTATGTACAAATTGTCACATCAATATTAAATGCCTATATGTCTCCCACTGACTGCAGCACTGATAATACAATTTCTCTCTCAGTATCACACCTGCTCTCGTCCCTTCATGCCAGGTTTACAAAGCAAGGACACAAATGGAGCTAAGCAATGAGTCATCCTCTTCCTATATAAGCAAAAATATATTATTCATTGTGATAATCTAGAACACTGGAGAAACCATTTGACCCAAAATAATGAAAGTGGACTTTATTTGAATAGAGCCTTATTTTAATAGGTATTAGAGCATAATTAAAGGTAGTAGTCTGTGCGCTTTTTTAAAAAGTTTTTTTTAGCTTGTGTGCTTTACAACACACAGGTGAACCAAACCAGAAATGTCTATTCCACACTTTACTACATTAACAGGTCCTAGCCCAAGCTTCACAGCCCCAGGGGTAGAGGGTTTGGTGTAAGCTAATATATGATATCATATAATTCATTTTTTAATTATATTTAAGTGATAACATGAACTGTTCAAACACAGACACAGACTCTACACTGATCAGATTTGCTCTTCTTGATCCGACACTTTCAGATATACTTCATCTTATTTAGTCCACCATGACGATTAGATGCGATTTAATTTGATTTATATGTTGTGCCCAATGTTCCCTCTAAGCTGCGCGTGTGCGCAATTGCGCACTGCTAGCACGGTCTCTGCGCAGAAAAACTCTGCGTTGCGCACACAAAAAAAATTTAAGTAAATATGTTAACAATTCTGTTTTGCAGTGTTAGTCAGTAAGCTACTGGCTGCTCCCTTATGGATTAGAACGATGCCACCTTATCCCATAGCCCAGCCAATCACGCGATTCACATTCGTATATGCGCAGCTAATCAACGTCGTTGACAGGCTATGACAGCGTCCTTATGTACCGACACCGGCGTTTTAACTAGCAAAGCGGCGTGGCTGATGTGGAGTGAAGGCACGTTATTGACAACGTGTACAACCATTGGAGATGTGAGCAGGACAGACGGAACGATTGACGGAAAAAGTGTGGACTTTATACCAGTTTTTAAATTGTGTTGATAGGCCACGTAAAACCAGAGTTACGATAAAAACATATGCAATGTTTGGTTTTTTCCTGAATACTATCGTTGTTTATATTTACTGCGGGAAGAAACGGTAAAAAAGGGCGTTTTATAAGGATAACGCTCGAAAGCACTCTCCGCCTGTGAGCAAAGACGAAACCAAAACACCCCCCACCCTTTCCCATTGGTCGAAAAATGTACCATGTCGAGCAATCAAAACATGGCATTTAGTTGTTAAGAAACGGGAGGAAGTTTTAGGAGTGACGGCGGTGTTTTGAGATGTGAGAGATTTGCGACGTTTAGCGCTAATCTTGTGTAGTTAGTGTGTAGTGTAGTCAATAGTTTCCTTGTGTGTGTCAGAACAATGAGGCGACTGCTGAATGTTACAGGTGTTACAGGAGTGATACATCTCCTGTTGTCAGGTCTGCAGGTATCAGGCTGTTGTTCTCCTTTATCTCATAGTGGACAGAAATTATTTTTGGAGTGGCACAAATTTGATGCAGAACAGCTGATTGTTCTGTAAATAGTTTGAAATGTTTGTTTAAAAAAAACGCCTTTGCAGCATTTTTAGGTAAACAGCTGCAAAAAACTTTGTTGTTTGCAAAACTCAGTTACTTTTTTGAAGAAGTAACTATATAATTAATTGCCCAACATTGGTTATTATTTACTGTATTTTGCACACAGAGAGTTACAGGACTCTCTCCCAGACCACAGACTCATAATACAAGTCAGAGCTTTATTTAAAAAAAGAAAGAAAGAAAGTTGTGTTTTCAAAATTGGAGTTCAAGTTATTTTACTTCCAATAGTGTTAACATCCTACACAGGTCATGAACAAGATTTTTTAAAATTTTCATTGTAAGTGGGCTAAAGCAGTTAAACGTAGTCTAACATAAATGCTGTGATTTGATTATTTTAATAAAACACGTAACTTGGATGGATTCGACGCTGGCGTGACCACAGTGCACACGTCTGCTGTTGCTCACAGTGGTCCAAGGGGTCGCTCAGGGAGTTTGTGTGTTCGCTCAGACACATGAAAAATTAGAGGGAACATTGGTTGTGTCCAACATAAAAGAAACTGGACTGAGTGGCTGTCGCTGTCCGATGTGCTGAATGCTTCTTTCAGTATGTAAAACATGAGTCAAAGAAGGTGGATGAAACACCCTAACAGTCAGTGGTCCTGCAGGCCAGTCCAATAGTGAATGGTATAGACATAAATAAAAAAAAAAAAAAAATCAAACCATGAGCTTTGATTTAAATATCTGGCCACAGTGAAAATCACAAAGCTTTAATAAAAGAGCTGGAACAGGCTGATAATGAATGTGCTGTATATGATAACTGCAGGCGTGGAATAAGAAGACAGCCTGAACTTATGTTAAGATAAAATGCAAGTTTTGGCCAAAAGTTGCACATTAGTAGTTTAAAAAGACAAGCAGCATTTTCTGTTAACATGCGTTCATGATCTAAGTCATGAACGTTTTCTTGGGTTAAAGATCTCACAGACAGACACGACTTACTCACTATTTTCATTCAGCTGATTCATATTGGATTCTTAATGAGCTCCTGAGCTGATCAGCAGTGAAGGTTTGTCAGCTAGTGGTCAAAGGGGCTGTCACATGTCTCCTAAATCACTACCCAGCTTAACAACGTATGCATTCTCCACTCTGCACAGTAAGGGGAAGTGAAGAGAATAGCAGAATGCAGAAAAGGTGAGGCGTGTTAAATAAAGAAAATAATAAGAACAGACAGAGATCTGAGCATAAAACTAGGCTTCAAAGCGGAAAAGCTGAGGTAGTTAAGGAGACAGGATGACACATCTAATAAGAGATGAAGAGATGAGCAGAGAAGACTGAGAAGTCTGAGGCTAAGTGTATACCTTCATGCTCAATTTCAAGCATCTACATGTGAAGATGGCTTCTGATATCTACAGTTAGGTCTAGGGATGGGTACCGGTATCCGGTGCCATGATGGCACCGGTTCTGACATAAACGGTAGTAACCAGACCGAAAAGCAGCGCACATTTCGGTGCTTTATTTCGGTGCTTTTTTTTTTCCTGAGCTGTGATACACTTTAGATTCTAGCCAATCATTTTACGTTTCCGAGGATAGTAGGCGGGTCCAGGTACGTACGTTCTTTTAGAGCAGAGCTACAGATTAAAAATGCCCAAGGAGGACCGGTCAAATGTATGGCTGTACTTCACAGCAAAATATGCAAACTCAGCAGCCTGCAACAAGTGCTTTAAGCTGATACTGTGATACTGTCAAAGGAGGTAACTCCTCAAATCCGATGAAACACCTGGCGACGCATAGCGTTTTTTTTTTAAAAGCCGAGAAATGCGCCGTATTTGATAGCTTGCTGCGAGACCTCACTCCGTGCACATCTACTGCGGGTGGGTTGCCTGTTATCGGACCCGGAGCAACATCCCCCAAAAACCCGAAGAATAGAGTCCTGGCCCCTAGCCCTGCCAGTGTAGCAGAAATGATGACGGATGATGATGGCAGCAGCAGCCGTTCTTCTCTGCGTGAGTAGCTTAATGTTGTTCGTGTGTAATTTACGTTGAGTAGGCTAACCACGTTATTACATTAATGCAGTAAGGTGAACTAGCAAACATCATCATAGCTACATGCGGCTGTCTTCTTGTTTGATGGCAGATACTCCCTTCACCCTGGCCAAAAAGGCTAAAATGACCAAAGAAAAAGTGGAAAACAGTTAAACATGAGAGGTTTTTGGATAAAGTTTGTGTTTTTTCCATTGTTTAAGCACTGCTTCCAGCCAAGAGTGATACCATAAATCCCCTATAGCTGCAGAAAAGGCTAACATTGTTATCTTTTTACAAAAAAACAGCTGAACATGAGAGGTTTTTGGACAAAGTTGGTGTTCTCCATTCTTTAAGCACCGGTTCGAGCACCGTTTAAGCACCGGCACCGTTTCAAAAGTACCGGTTTGGCACCGGTATCGGATAAAACCTAAACGATACCCATCCCTAGTTAGGTCCTTAACTATATAGACAATTACCCAATTTTTTTGTAATGAACATGAAGTTTCACTTCATCAGGTGTAATAGTTTTTTTCATCACTTTGTTCATCTCAACCGAGGTCAGGTTACCATGGTAACACGTATCCATCTGCCACATCCTAGTGAAATTTACACAAAGGTATGTTGGGCGACAGTAGACATAGTGAGTGCATATTATGTGATTTCAGATGTGACGAGTGATGCTTAAATAGAGATCTGAAGAGCATGTCTGACACAGAAAGACATTATCTGACAGCAGAGGGGAGAGAATTTGATTCAGTCACATGACAGAGTTTGGGTTTTGTTTTGTTTTTTTTCAAATTTCCTCTCTATTAGTCAACCCTCCCACGTATAAGCTCCCACCCTACATCTCTCCACTCATCCAATCCTCCAATCCATCATCCATGCGTTCACCCCATCCACCTCCCCTCGCTGCAACCTCCGCTCATTTAGTGACGGATAATCCACTGGCCAGCTTAATCCCTCAACCTGCTCACACACACGCACATTTTCGCTCAGTCCCAGATACTCATCCGCAATCTCAAATATACAGACCCACAAATACACAGCAAACAGTCACATTTCTGAACCGAGCACCGATGAGATCAGCCCTAAACTTAACTGTTTCTCATATGAACAGGATGAAAATTCACCAGAGGAGCAATTTAAAATACATTCCACATTTTTAGGAGTATTTGGTAACAGGCATGCATGCGTTGAATTAAGCTTTGAAACCTTTAAACCACTTTGATTTAAGAATATTCTATTTAAAAATAGAATATGTCAACATGTCAAAACTTTATTGGTAAAATAAGCTGTAGGTCAATGAGATAAGCATTAGCATTAACACTAGAATCTGCAACTGAATCCTAAGTGTAGATATTTACTCAAGTGTACGTATTATCTTTGATGAGCATATAGACGACAATGGAGGGCCAATTTAAAAGCATTTTGCTTTTCTTTGTGGTAAATTTACCAGAGTTTTTTTTTTTTTAACAATCTATTTCTTTTCCACTTCCTCATCCTTTGCTGTGAAGGAGCTGATCAAACACCTACACAGTCTCTAAAAGTGCAAAACACCTGCTCGAGTGTTGTCACTTATAGAGCCTCATGACATCTTTTCAGTGGTCTTTTCCGTGCATTTAGACACTATCCTTATTGACCTGTCCTTCACACTTTGTGAAAACTCCTCTAACTCTGCTAAGAACATTGCGCTTGAAACAAAGTGGTTTTCGGATCATATAATTGAACAAGACCACTTTAAGATGCCAGTTTTCACATTTGCTTTCCCCATTTCTAGCAGTTCTTATATAAAACTACAAAGACTTTAGGCACATTGTGCGACCGACCTTGAAACGAACTGCTAAAATGAACAGAAAGCTACGCACAAACATGCAGAATCTGAAGATAAGCATCAGGTTCACTGATTGACTGGGAATGTTTTTACAGGCTTTGGTCCATGACGGTAATCAGCGTGTACAGAGAGGAACAGAGTGAATATCCATCCATCCATTCGCTTCCGCTTATCCTTTTCAGGGTCGCGGGGGGCGCTGGAGCCTATCCCAGCTGTCATAGGGCGAGAGGCGGGGTACACCCTCGACAGGTCGCCAGTCTGTCACAGGGCCAACACACAGGGACAGACAACCATTCGACTCACATTCACTCGCACATTCACACCTAGTGGCAATTTGGATTATCCAATTAACCTATCCCCACAAGCTGCATGTCTTTGGACGGTGGGAGGAAGCCGGAGTACCCGGAGGGAACCCACGCAAACACGGGGAGAACATGCAAACTCCACACAGAAAGACCTCGGCCTGATGGTGGAATTGAACTCAGGACCTTCTTGCGGCAACAGTGCTAACCACCGTGCCACCGTGCTGCCAGAGTGAATATATCTGGTAAAAATGCAACTTCTGAACCATAGGATATTATCTGATGAAAATTTTGCTCTTTTTGTTTTTCTGTTTTATGTGTATGTATTCATAAACAGTGAGTGAATCAGTCACTGTGTCAGGGGGCCTGAGCTTAGATAGTCACTGGGAACTGTCAACACAAGCTATCAGATAGCAGCTAATATGTTCCCAGACTGCTTTTGAAGTGTATTGAGGCTTTAACACCTTTGACGCCACCTCAATTAATTCTTAGCTTTTACAAATTCCAACAAAATATCTGCAGGGTTGCACAGAGCCCCAAGTTAAATAAAGAATCTGCTTCATTTGTAAGTAGTGATCTGCATTCTGATGCTTAACAAGTTTATAAAATATGATGTATTGTACTGCTGTGCTGCGAACATCCCAGCACTCTACAGTGTAATCGACCTCAATCAGCTACAAGATCAATAAAGAAATTACACAGTAACATATTAAAGCAGCTGTAATCCCCCGCTGAACCAAAAACAACTGCATTTTCACACAGGATTACAAAGTCAATAACGTTCAGTTCACTGCTTTGTTTCACTCTCGGTGCTTTCATTGTCCAGTTTTAAGCAACAGAAGGTGCAAAGAAAAATACAAAGTCTATCGTTGTTTTTAACATAACAGCTTCCAGATTCTTAAATCTGCCATTTTTTAGTTATTTCCTCTGTCAAATTATGGAAAATAATGGTTTAGATGACACAACCAAGAGAATGATCATTTTGTGCCCAACTGATTTATTGCTCGGCCAGTATTAGCTAGTTGTTGATTTATTGGTATCAGCATTCTAACAATAACAATAAATTAAGGTAAAGTTTGTCAGAGGGAATTCTGAACCTTCAACTTTCCTGTTGGCAACACGTTTGGAATGCCACAAACAACCATCTGATCCGAGCAGAGGTGAGATGAGCGCAAACGTGTATATAAATGACTACACATAACAAATGAGATGGAAATCTGTTTCTGTTTCATGAGTGTGAAAAAAAAGCCAAAAAAGATAAAATATTTTTTTCCTGATCATGTTGATGTCGGTCTTAAATATTGATCAGGCTCCAATTGTATTGATCATTTCTGAAGATCAGTAACCAATAGCCAATAAGCATCAAAACACAATGAATTGGAGGTAACCAGATAAAAATATGTTAACAATATTTTAAATTATTGCAAAACAAGAAATACATAAAAATTCAGATTTTTTTTTTAGTATTTTTGTTTTTAAAGTGTTTCCTTTAGAGGAGAAATCGTTATGTGATGCGACTCTGAAATTCTCTTTGACAGAGCACACTTGCAAAAAGATAATACTTTTTTTTTTCTCTCCTCCTCACACATACTGTACATTGTGCAGTGAGGACGAGCGGAGACTTGGGCAGCGTGAATAATCCCCATCTGTTGATGGAAAATGTTACGTTTTTCTGTGTCTGTCTCTCAGTCACTCACACACAAACACATCCACGCATGCACACAATTCCCTATGATGCTAAGAAGGTCCCTTGCCAGCCTCGGAAAAATAAATAAATAAATGTTTGGAGCACATGACAAAGTCCTCTGAGGACACTGCAGGTTAAAGTTATGAGAGAAAATGTATTCTTGCTCCTTTGGCAATAAAGTGCGGCATAAACTGCACAAACACACAAGTTAAATCAGCACGTATCTAATTTTGTCCGTTAGTTTCCTTCTGTCTTTTCTCAGCCCAGTCCTGTTTCGTCTAAACATAAATGTATAAAATTCTGTGAGCCATTTACACGAGAGGTTGAACTTGAATATATTTAGACTTCCTTGAACATGTAGATGCCTGAGGTTTATCACATCAGAACAAGTCAGACAGAGTGAGAATAGCCACAGTGACAAGCCCGGTCATCTGCTGTTTCAATCAGATTCACACTGACATGACGATTTTGGGTAAAGTTGGAGGACAGAAGGTTAAATGTCCTTCTTCAAGAGACAATTGAGGATCAATAGGAATAACGTGTGCACTTTCACAAGGGCACAAACAAGAAAGGACAAGCTTCTGATTTCTGTCACTTCATTCTGTCATTTTCATCAGTCCACTTAACTTCTAAGCTGGATGATGATTATTTTTTATATTTAAAAGCCAGAGTTTTGTAACCAGTGACTTCAGTACAAGGAGACAACAGGTAAAAACCACTGATGGCAGCCTCAGAGTTGTGATTCTAGATTGACAATTTGGCAGATATCAAAACAAAATTAGTGATGCAGAGTCTAGTATTTAAGATTGTGCATGTTACTAAGACAATTCATTATGAGTTTAGATTACATAGTTCTAGCATAAACACATTTTTAAAAATTTAATGCAGTGCATTACAATCAATAACTTTCTATAAGTTTTTATTTATTATTGTTGCAGTGAATAATTTATACATTTATAGCACTACTAATAAACACTGTGTCTTTAAAGACACAGAAACATTGCATGCAGCTTTAATGTATTTTTTAAAAGTGTTTATAAGTACTAGTCAGCAGTTAGCTGTTAAAGTAAGCCCATTTTACTTAAAGTTTGAAGGATACACAGTTTGAAAACCCTCCTAAAAGGTTTTCTCTATCACTGAATAATGCAGAAATATAAAAGCAGTTAGCAATGTGCAAATTGTTATTGAATACTATTATTATTATATTATCAGTTTTAATGACATGCTGTGCATTCAGTTAGCTCTCAACAAACCAAGAGATATTTATTCTACTTATAAGGGTGGGCCGGAACTTTGCAGATGCTGATGTTAAGTATGTTGTGTGTCAGTTTTGGGAGTGAAATTATGGAATCGACTTAATGATGAACTGAAGATGTGTTTCTCTTTTTTTTGTATCATTCAAGGTTACGGAAATTTGGTTTCATGAATAACTTTGTGTTGATTTAATTTCTTGATTTAACTGTTATATAACTGATTTATCAATGCTATTTATTTTCTTGGTTAAGGATTTGATTATTCCTATGGGGTAAAGGCTAGGATAATTATAAGCCACAAGGCTTCAGCCTATTCCTTTTTCGGTTACTGTATGATTGAGTACTTTTATGTAAAATGATAATCTGTGTTGTTGTTGTTGACCGAAATAAATTTCACTTCACTTCACTTCAGATGCTTTAAGAGATGCAGTGCAATACACCAGCATGCATCCCCCCTGCATTTTACCTTCACTTAAATATTTTCTGCTGAAAGTGGTCAAATATCATCATTGTTCTCTGTAACAACAAGCCAGACTATTTATCCATTTCAAGCGTTTGCCTGCGCTAACACTATGAACACCATAACGAGAGGGTCAAGATTCACATTTCATCAGTCTGTTCTGAACAAAAAGCCATTTATTACCGAAGACACTCTGACATGTGACGGCAGGAAAAGCACAGGTGTAAATAACAAAATGGATAAAATGCGAGTTGGATGGTTTCGTTTCAGCGCCGTGCTGTTGTTAATGCTGGCTCGCTGACACGCTCACATGAGACACAAATCCAACAGAGTCGCTGTTAATGTCGTTGTTGACGGTGAAACTCATGTCTATGAGGAGAATTACAATCTGCTGGACATTCAAGGGTAAACCAGACAACAGTAAAACACAAACACAGTTTATTCACTTCGCATACAGTTTGTGTGAAACCTACAAATCAACTCATCAGATAGATTTAATCACATGTGCAAAAAATCTATTTTCTATTTTCTCAAAAATGATCTTAATAAAAAAAACCATTAAACTGGTGCTATACACGTAAAAACGATGATATTTCTAAGATCTGATCTAAAATTATTTTCTTGCATTGTTAAGTAATAACTATTATTCTGTTTGTGCTTTGATGCTGCCAGACAACACTGTAATTATGGAGTCAACAAAACAAACTGGTTTCTATGTCAAACTCCGTCTCTGTCTTTTCACTTCAGTGCTCCTCTTGGGAGCTGCTGTGTGACACGCACAGGGATGACCCAGTGGGTGGGTGTGTGCATGTGTGTGCAGTTCATTTATGCTTTCATAAATGCACGCACCAGTGTTTGTTTGTGTGTCAACAAAACAATGAAACCCAACACATCTATTCAAATATTGCCGGGAAAGCCCTCTGACGAAACTCGCACGTCCAGCACATCAATCTCATGCAAAAGTGTATAGCCATTGTGTGTTTTTATGTGGCCGATGACAATAGTGGAAGTGGAATCAGCTAACAGCATGGTGCATGGTGTGCATTCAGCATCTGCAAACGCACACATGGCAAAGCAAAGTATAAAAAGACACGAAAAATGAAACCACAAGAGTATCACCTGTTATTGCCGTTTAGCATTAAAAAAATTGAACTCTCGAAAAATAACTAATCACATTCATTTTTGGCACTTTGAGCACCACAAAGCAAGTGCCACTTAGTTCTGTTATATTCAAGAGGCTGCAAGCATCTCTACAGTCAACATCTCCCAAACTGAGCAGCGTACACAAAACAATCTAAATAAAATCAATGGCCACATACAACATATGTTTATTTGATTCTGAAGTGAACTGTACCCCTCAAATACTAGTCAAGCTGTTTTTTAGCATGTGAGGCCCCAAATGATGTTTTCCTTTTGTTTTAAGCAGAGAAAAACAATTCATTTCAACCCAACTCAGGCAGCTCCTGCATCAGAGATGTACAGGAGCCCGCTCTGAATGTTTGCACTGCATGTTCTCCAAATAAACTAAAAACCTGCCTAAATACCTAATTTCAGACTTTTCTATGTGCATGGCTTCAATTTAAATTCAAAGCATCAATCTTCCACAATAAAGGTTATAAAAAGCTGCAAAGTGCATGTATGCCCCCTCACATTCATTATTAAAATGGCTTCACATTAGACTTTAAGTAAGACTACGTACTAGGGCTGGGCCATATCATACCGTTCACGGTAATACCGGTATAATGTTGGGCAACGATAAGAAAATGAAATATCGCAATAGAATATGGGTAAAACGCGCATGCGCAGTGCCTTTGTTTTCATACGCACACAGCGGAAAAAGCATGGCGGCGACGGAGAATGAGAAGGGCGAAAGCGGATCGTTGAATGAAACGGATGAACCAGAATTGGTTTGTAAAAATGCTGCAACTTCAGTGGTGTGGAACTGGTTTAGCTTTCGTCCGTCAGATACACAACAAAGCACTATTTTTGGTAGAGCATGCTAGCGGGCCGTCATTATTACCGTGTTTTTTTTTGGAAAATACGGCACACTTAAAATCAATCCTTTGATTTTCCTGAAAATCGACAGTGCCCCTTATAATCCCGTGTGCCTTATGTATGAATTCTGGTTGTGTTTACTGACCTTGAAATGATTTTATGTGGTACACGTCGCTTGAAAATCTATCAAATGTTTCAGTACGACTTTGCTAAGCTACAAGGCCGCACCACTTGATGGATTGTCGGAGCATTGTGGCTATCGTAGGCAGGAACCTCGCGGAGTGATACGTACTGTGCTTCAACATAATATTACCGTATTGTGTGTGTATAACCTCTTTTTAAGTTTTGTGGATATTATACATGGTTATGCTGAGGATATGTCAACTGGAAATGCCTTTTGGTTAAACTGTCAGCAAGGAATTTGCATTTGCACTGTTAAATTTTTATATAACTTTAATGCACATAAAAGCTGCTTGTTTAGAAAATACATTGATAGGTTTGCTTGTTTTTTTGCACTAATAAAGTTGTGGAGTTGTAAAGTATTTTGTCTAGTGTCAGTTATATCCTCGGTTATATTGTTATCACAAATTTTCAAATGTATATCGTGATAAATATTTTTGGTCATATCGCCCTGCTCTACTACAAACAACAACAAAATCATCCAAATGTGTAACATGACACCTAACCAAGCCTTTGAAGTCCTGCACCGTCCCACAGTACACCCAGCTGACCACAAACAGGCATACATAAACTGAAAGGGTTAACACACGATTACATGAATAACATCCTTGTTACTACTCACCAGTTCTTGGTTGGTAGAGTTGGAGTCGTCTCCAGGAAAGGGGATGTAGATGGCTAAGGCCACACAGTTGGCAAAAATAGACAGCAGTATAAAGATATCAAAGGGCCTGAAAGGAGGCGGTTAAGGAACACGGTAAGTAAGACCACTAAAAGTATTTTATATCGTACTAATAGATTAGGATAACTGTCATTATCCTGTTAACAGTTTTTTGATTTTTTTTTTTTTTTTTTTTTTTTTTGGGGGGGGGGGGGTATATACACATTTTTTAAAAAGTAGCTAATGATAAAATGTCCTTATTTCACAGACACTTGCATATAACCGTTGTTTTTCTAAGCCATCCCCCCATCACCCAACTAGCAGTTTAGCTACTGACTCGTCTCCATGGACCCTCCCTTCTAATTACAAGTTCAGAATTTGGAATCAGCATCCAATTTCAGATCATGCAACTGAGTTATTTATCTCACTGACAGATTCATTTATACTTTCATTCACTCGCTGCTCTGTGACACAATCCATCCACACAAAGGCACCAAATGCATTGAGACACCCAGACGCCTGCTGGTCCCTGGGCTAAAAGATACTTCCACTCCACCAGACTGATGCAGGCTCTGCGGATCGGATTGTTGAGGGTGAGGCAGAAAAGGGCTCTGGGCGGTCTCCCGCTGGTGGATCCTCCCTGCTTTTTGCTTTTGGCATACTGCTGCCTCTTCTTCTGTGCCAGTGAGCCCACAGGAGCTGGCGCAGAAGTGGTACAAACTGGGGGACGTGAACTTATGTTGGGCTTTTCAGGATCGCCCTGCGCTTGCCGGGCTGCGCTAATGGCGGCATGCCAAGCGAGGACCGGGCTGACTCCGGGTGCAGCTCCACCGGGGCCCTGAATGGAGTTGTTGGCCCCGAGGAGGCCATGAGCGGAGCCGACGGGCTTGCCGGTGCTAGCTGGAGGATGAAGGGACTGTGATGGATGGAGCTGGTGCAGATGGGTGTTTCTTTCTGACCAGGGAGCTGAGTTGTCAGTTGGGGGAGTGGTCCTTCTGTTGCTGGCATACTGTGCCCCTGGAGAGAGCGAGTGGGAAACAAGGATAATATTTTGAGATTGAAGTTATAAACAAAAACACCTGAACATGTGTGTCATTGGAGGCATTGCAGAAAAGCTGCAACATTCCAAAATCCAATTTTTTCCACATTTTTACAATTTCAGGCTCATATCTGCCAGCTAGTAATAATACAGATGATATACTCACTTTGAATCCCTATGCAAAAAGTAACATATCCAAAATCTACACTAACATTCAGAGCATTCATCTACGCTCATGGGGCAAAACAAAGGCTCTAGAAAAATTGCCTAAAATGTGTTCTTAATCTACACTATTCAAATTATAAACTTGCAGAAATATATCCTAATATTAGCTCAACGTGTTTACACTTCCATCAAGAACCAGCCACTCCAGCTCACATGTTTTGCCACAGCCAATCATTGAACAGTTTTCGGAAGAATATTTTTTGAGGCCCTGACATTCTTGTGTAGACAAAACACAGTAGCATCTCCATATATCTCCATCTTGTGGCTCTCCTGCCTTTGGAGGTCACGATTTCCGCAGCATCAGCAAAGACAATTGTGTTTGCTCCTTTAACATCTCACAGATGTATTTTCTTGATTGTCAAAAAGACAAGACTCCATTCTTTAAAATCTGGGTTAGAGAAATGCTTTCTATGCTGTGTTAGAAAAACTGAGGTACAGTAGAGCCAACTCTCTGGAAAGATTCAGAACCACCTGGCTGCCTTTCACTGAATGGCTATCATAATGCTGCCGTTTTTGTCTTTTTAATGTACATAATAATGGCACACTCATGAACTGATGGTGAGTTAAGGAGAACGAGTCCCCCCATCCCTATTATGTATACTGTTTATGTTATTATATCAAATTGGGGTTTTTTCTGTCTTGTACCCGTAATCTTAGGGATGGATGTGGGGAACATTACATTTTTTTAGAAAATTATAAATACAATTTGTGCCAATATGTCTCTGATATATTGGCTATTTTAGCTGTAGTCCATATATTGGCAGAGACATTTATAATGGCTAATAAATTCAAAGTATAAGAGTGAACAAGCGATGGGAAAAATACCCTTCAGCAATGTTATTAGCGTGGATGTTGTATTTTTTGCCCATCAGAAAGCACTCTGCATTTTCACTGTTGGCAAAGTGATGGAAGTCTACAAAAAAGATCAGCTGGTCACATAAAGGTGTAATCCACAACCTGCTGTGACAATAAAATGAGATTACTTTTAAACAATATTGTCATGATAGGACTCATAAATAATACCCATAGTCTTGGTCTTGGTCTTAGTCTTGGTCTTAAAAATCAGTCTTTAAAGTGCTTTTCAAACAAGGACATCACCATGCTTTCCCAATGAATGAGGTGACTGAAGATAACTGCTAGAATTTCACTTCAGCTTTTTGCAAAACTCTATTAGGAGCCTAATGGCAGTGGACATACATATATAATGTCGACAACATTATCACTACTTCACATTTAAACTTGCCTTCTACAATTACTTGTTTAACATGCAATTAACTGTCCTTTAAGAACCCATCCAGAGATAAAATGGGCAGAAAAATAAGAAGAGGTGATTATGGTGATTATAATTATGGTGATGACGGGCTTGAAAGGAGCCCAGAAAAGACAGCTATAGAAAGAGAAAGCAGAACAGCCTGCATGAATGGGAGAGACAGAGAGAGTCATTAAAATCAATGCAGACCATGAGCTAAAAAGTCAGTGCCCTTGACACAGTCGCACACTGCAACTCTATAGCACAGTCACATCGGGGAGTGTTGTCAGCTATAGACTGACCATGTCATCCAGCAAAAACAGCTCCAACACACAACTAAGCAAATAAAGAAAAAAAAAGAAAAAAAAAAAAAAAGAAATGAGAAATCTATTTGTGTGGGTCATGTGCAATATGAGAGAGAGGCACAAAATCTGAGAAGAATAAGGCTTTTCTTTTAAAAGGTAATGATTAGACAAAGTTGGTTCCTTTATCAGATTTCAAGCAAGCTCCTTAATTTTATGACTTTTCATCAATACTCTGTGTTCGTCTGTGCAAAATCATAGTCACCATGACTCGACGCTCACGGTGTAGTTAAAACATGATAGTTTATTATGCGGGGAAGTCTATCCGAAACATCACTTCACTTTAATTGCGCTTGATGTCAGCGCGATCGCAGGTGAGAGGTGCATTCAAAACATTTCAGCACCACCCCTCCTCATACAGCGATACACCACCGCCACAGGTGCAGCAGAACAAGTGCACGCTGCTAGTTAATAATAGTCACAGCCTGTCCGACATGTAAAAGGAATTAACCCGGCGCTTCTGCTGGATGTCGCACATCTGTCACAAGATGCTGGAAAACAGCTGTTGACTCTGTTGCTGTGGTCGAGTTTTGCTGCTTTTGTTTGGACAGCTTCTAAACTCTAAAAGAAAAACTTAGAAGAGAAGGAATTTACTTAAAAAAGTTCATTTAGCTCGCAGCTTGTTCTGGAGAGCGAATATATTCAAAGCATCCTGTCACATGGTTTCAGAATGACCGTTATAGTCAACCATTTTTCGGAGAACTAGCCTCAACTCGCTTCCCAGTGGATCTGATTACTGATGTTATCACAATAATGTAGCCTACAAGCGCTTACAGTGTTAATACACAATCCCTGCACTGGAATAAGTTGAGGAGGGGAAAAAACATGTCAGCAGCAGCCACGACTCAGAGCATATAATCACACGGATTAATCAGACATCCAGAGAATAAACCAAACGAGCGCTCTCGCCCCCTCTCCCTCTCTCTCTGCTGCGCTCCAACTCTCCTCCTGCGCTTCCACACGCACGTTTTGGGTTTTGTTTTTTGTTTTTTTACCTTCAGACTGTTCATCTGCTTCTTGCATCCTCGAATCCACATCGAAAAGATCCGTTTTAAATCCAACTCATCGTTGGAAAAACCGTCCGAAGGTGTCGAAGGCGCGAAACCCGAACAGAGCCTTTAACCTGAATCATAAAATGTTTTCCGAGCGCAGACCCTGAGAGGAGCGCCAAACATTTTCGCCACATCCGGGTGCCTGCCTGCAGATTCACGGCGTATCCGAGAGGACGCGCTGGCAGGGGCAGTCAATCCAGTGCTGTCAATTATCCTCTCTGTGGCTGGGGACGGACTGACACAAGTTGGAGCAATCGCGTGGGCTCCACTGTGCTGAAATCACGCGCGCCCACCAACTGGAAATGCACCTGTTGCCGCCTATTGGGAAACTTGCAAAGAGCGAATGAGATCATCTCAACGTAAACATTAAAATGTTTTTAACTCTAGACGCCAGATGTTGCTTTTAAAAAAAAACCTCTAAAAACAAATCAGCTGACTGGAGAATTAAGTCGTGCGATGACATCAGAGAGCAACGAAGACAGGGAGAAATGTATATCTATCTCACTATATATATTGTATGATCCTAAATTAAAAACTGCTGCAAGGCTGCAATTAAAGGTCGTTTGAAGTACAGCCGTGTACCTGCTTTAAAACTATCCACGGGTTTCAAAACCTCCGAATCTGTTTATTCTTTACGATTCGGTTAAGTGCTGTAATGAAGGTCATGAGACACGTGACTATGCAAAAGAAACCAGTCGGAACAGTGATAAATCTGCTAGAAACAAATGGTGACAACTATACTTTCCCTTAAAAGGGAAAATTCTGTATTTGAGGATGAATACAGATACCTATCCTATCCATATGAAGAGTTAAACGCTCGGACTTACCCCGCAGGGGTCTTGCCCTTATGATTAACGGCATTAGATCACCTGGCTCTTCTCTGGGGCCTCATTGCGCTTTTTTCTGTCCTCTCTCCGCGAAGATTCGAGAGGAAATGGGTTGTTAGAGCGGTGCTGGAAGGTTACCCGTGATTGGATTACCTGAGCCTGCGGGATAAAGTTTCACGGTGGCGCGTAATCCTCAGATTATAATCCTGCTCCACTGTTCCATAAACTGCAGGTGAGGGAGGCAGATGCAGCTCGGTCCGGACAGCAATCCTGCACAATCCCACTATGCACGCAATGGGTTTAAAGTATTATGTCCAAATAATTACAATAAGCACAAAGAGGTCACGCCAGGACACAGGGTCGTTTTAACTTTTCACTATCAGTCTGCCATTTCGAGCAAAGTTAGGATTTAATGTGACTATAGATGAGTGCGATTTCAAATAAAGAACATAAACTAAAGTAGACGTAAAGTGTCACAGAGGTTCCGAATTAAAACACACAGCTATAAATATCGTTTTTCTTTAACGGGTTTTCCTCAAATATGTTTTACTATTTGGAAATTATATCCTATCGTAAATATCTCATCATGCCACGATTATCATAAGTTATTATTATTAATATTATTATTATTATTATTATTATTAATAGCAGCAGTAGTAGTAGTATTCTTATTTGATCGACTTTGAAGCTCAAAAGAGTCACCAGATTTTTTTTCCTACAAACATTTTGTATTTAAGCACTCTCTAGCTCTAGCTAAATGCGACTGACCAGAATTACAGTTCGAATTAATATGCGGAAAAAATCAGTGCCTCGGAAACTTTTTTAAAGAGCCGTGGTTTCCGGGGACAGCGGAAGTTATATGTGTCTGCTGAATTCCGTCCGTGCGGGAGCAACAATCATATCCAAAATGGAGACCGTAAATGCTGGACATATGATGAGCTTAGCTGCTCTACAGAGGCAAGATCCATACATAAACAAATTGCTCGATGTTACCGGCCAGGTGGCTCTATATAACTTCAACTCCAAGGCGAATGAGTGGGTAAGTTTGTAAGTAACGTGACTTTGCGGAAAGCCGTCAAAGCTATTTGACTTAGCATGCTAGCTGTTCTGTATAAACACAAAAATACAAAGAAATTTGATATTTGCGGAAGTGAACTTTATCCAGGTAATGCTTACACACGTTGTGTTTTGCCACCACTGTCATTTTGATAATTTTTTATTTATTTATTTTTTAAATACCAATAAGCGTAATCTTTTATGCGCTAGCTATAGTTGTGCTAACAGCGTCCTTTGCTATTATTCAGCATGTTTATCGTTTCTGACTCCCACCTTCACTTTTTATTTTACAGGAGAAGACTGAAATCGAGGGCACCCTGTTTGTTTATGCAAGGTAAGCACGTGAGGCTTTTATAGTAATGTAACGCGTTGACCGCGAGGGCTTGTTTACCTGTTCTTGCGTTTCACGCGCTGTCATTTGACGTGTTCTACGCACGTGTGCAGGCCTCAGTAATTGTAAACAAACACGAATTAGATTGGGTGTGATTTTTATCCGCTCACAGAACGAAAATCGCACCCTGTTTAAACAGGAAAATAATAAGTAAAAGTTTTAGTAATTAATTCCACTTGAAATGTAAAGAGTTGTTTGATAAACAGCTTTAACACGCATCGTTGTTTTGAGGGCTGTTCATGTATTCATTTGAAAATAACGAAATGTTAGCAACCGATTTAATTGGTTATTGATTAATATGAATATCTTTCACAAAATTGAGAATTATGTAATTCTCTGAAATTCTCATTTACAATATACGAGAATCCTCCAACCTACCTCCAAGCCCGAGGCCATGGTTCTCAGCTAGAAAAGGGTGGAGTGCTCCCTCCAGGTAAGGGATTATTTGCTGTTTGGATCTTGTACACAATTGAGGGGAGCGTGAAATTGACGGACTGATCGGGGCCACATCTGCAGCGATGCAGATGGTTTACAGATCAGCGGTGGTAAAGAAAGAGCAGAGTCCTAAAGGGAAACTTTCAATCTTACATCCCTACCTTCAGCCATTATCAGGAGCACTGGGTAGTGATCAAAGACAATAAGATCTGTGCCAGTTTAGGCGACCACATACCACATGGCCAGAGAGCAGTAGCCAGGGTTTGAAAAATGGGATGAAGAGGCCAAACTGATCTGAAAATCAGTGAACTTTTTTTTTTTCTAAATGTGTTAATTCTTTGTCATAAAAATCATTCATGGATGACTAAACTAATCGACACAGAGATATGTTATATCAGTGAGGTGGTGTTTTATGTTTTTTGTCCCTGAAAGGTCTGCTTCCCCTCACCATGGCTTCACCATCATGAATCGACTGAGCACGGAGAACCTTGTAGAGCCAATCAATAAAGACCTGGAGTTTCAGCTACAGGATCCATTCTTGCTCTACAGAAATGGCAACTGTGAGTGTTTTGTAGTCCAGTTACACAGAAACTGCAGATGTCATGTGCAGGAGATTCATATTTCTGTGTATGCTTGGACTGAAATCAGATGTGCTGCAGTACTTCACAGCTTCTCAAAGTTTGAGGGAACAAAAAACGACCACCATCCCAGAATATCAGCCAATGTTTCTCAGCTACATAATATTTCTCTAGTACAATGTTTCTCCCATAATATAGTGCTGTATCACAAAAGGTAGTGTCGAAGAGAAACATTTACCATAGCTTTGAAAGGCTCCGCTTTAGACAAAAAGAGATGATAATTTGGGCAAGAAAAATCACAAATTAACTGAAAAAAGTAAATATCCAAACAGACAGTAAACTTTTGACCTTTATCTAAATGTTACTTTAGAACTTTAGAAAAAAATGAAAAATGTTGTATTCAAAGAATTTCTGTGTTTCTCTACCTATAGATTTTGTGTTAAGTTTGTTTGCTGTATTGGTTTTATTTAATTTTTCCTGCTCAAAAGCAATAATGCCAGAACACATTAGTACCTTTGAAAATGCTGGACAGACACTTTCCCAGTGTTCTCTGGAACAGCTCTTCTCCCTTTTGCTTGAAGTCCTTCTTGTGTCTTGGAGAATCAAGGAGGAAGACCTTGTCATTCATGGCCTCAGACTGGTCTGTCAAACCACACAGTATTCAGCTTTGTGTGGCCACAGTTTTCGTTCTGTATTGGGCCAACAAACAAAACAACGTTGGGCTCTAAGGGGTGAATTAGGCTTCTATTATATAAATATTTTTATGCCCGTTGCGGTTTTTCCTGATGGCTTATTCCAGTGAAATCATTTAGCGTTATGAAGAGAGTTCAGCAGGGAGTAGGATCAGATGAAAAGGCTGGAAATAAATCCTCAAATCCTCAGAAAGTAACTGACAGTGCTCCCACCGAGGTAATCTATCAAAAGTCTGAACAGAAGTTTCATTAAGGCAATGAACAAGGAGTTGGATTGTTTTCCCATTTGTTTGCTAATGAGAAAAAATAACATGGCCAGGCTCAGCGTCAGAGTGGACTGCTCCCCTTTAGGACTTGGCTTGCCTATCAGCCTGCCTGGTATGGAAGACATGATGTAATGTTTTTGTTGATATCCAAGTCAGAAGCTTTTCCAGGTGCTTCACAGGAGTCCGAGTGCTGCTGTTTTCATTTTAATTCCTCAAAGTGTGTTAGGTTGCAGGCAGATAAAGTGGTTGAAGGTGTTCCTCAGGCTGTGAAGATGCTCGTCTGACAGCTGATAGTCACTGCAAGGCGGGTCAGAGTAAACGGTCTTTGATCATTTGTTCCACACGAAGGCTTGCACTGCCCATTTGAGCTTTTCAGTAAGATAAGTTACGGGCTGAGGAGCCTTTGTTTGTTCTCTGCCTGAAGTCTGTTTTGCTGTTTGTGATTGCTCTCTAGGTAGAGTTCAGGTTTGTGAGAGAAAGTGAGAGCAGGATGTAGATGATGCTCCTGAGACTCCTCTCTCCAATTAAAAATAATGAAGGCTGATATTGCTGAAAGATGATTGTTTGAAGAGCATAGAGTCGAACACGGAGAGGATGGATTCTTCAGAGGGATGTTAATGCTGCTCCAAGTGTGTTTGAAATCTCTTCTGCAGGCTGATGCGTGCGCTCAAAGTTTCAGATGTCTGTTGGTGAGGTGTGTACTTGGACTTGTGCATACACCTGTTTACAACACTTTGTGTTCCCGTTGGTAGCAGGGGATGCTCCAGGGAGGCAAGCACTTGGGTTGCTAGGTTACCTCAGGCTTTAGAGGGAACTTGAATACACCAGTGTTTCATCACATAGACACACACAAAGCATGATCAGCTTCATATAAAATTATTGTTTTTCATCAGAAACTGCAAATGTGCAGTTTGCTTGTTTTCCGTTTGGTGTCGGTGAATGCTGTGTTAGCTCTCCACAGATGAACCTTTTTGTGTTTGATTGTTTTGTAACTTCACCGCTTTGGACTGTCAGATTCTCATTGATCCTAAGGTCCACTAATGTGCAGTCATGTACAGTGCTCATTTAGTGTTGTTTTCAGTGTTTTCTTGGATGGCTCAATTATGTTAAGTCACAAAGCTGACTAAATTAATAATTTTAAAAAGACTTAAAAGTCATATAGTTACTTTAGCTGTATTTATGAAGGGTTGGGTTTGTTTTAAAGAGTTTGTATAAACTGGTGTCTGCTGTCAGTGTTATTAAATGCATTATTTGTGTCTGTGTTTTTAACAGTGGGTATCTATAGTATTTGGTTCTATGACAAGAAGGATTGTCAACGCATCGCTCAGCTGATGGTCAAGTAAGTAGCCAGACATTTGATGGATGAAGTGGATGAAATTGGGCAAGGCTTTACGTTTGTCTGTTTTTTCCACTTATCAAGTTTGATTTGTATTTCCAAATTAAATTACAATGTGTACTTTCTAGAAATGTGGAGGTCTGTTATGTTCACTAAATGCGGGGTTTAAAGAACTCCACATATAAGATGCCATAAAGTTGATGCAGTGTAAGGAGTTTTTAATACAGAATAATTCAAATTAAACAAAAATATAGGAGCCCCATGAAAAGCAAATCAGACCATGAACCAACCATGCAGCGGGATATAAGATTCAGGCTCCACCTTAAAAGTAAGACTGCCATCTCCATCTTGCAAGGTAAAAGGAGCAATCACGTCACTCCCAAGTTGACTACGGTGCAGTAAAGTGAAAAAAATTGAGGAAAAACAGACTTTGTTTTGCTCGGGAGCATTGTAGAGCATTTCATTCATCACTAGCAATATAATGTACGGCTTATTCAGCAGGTCACACATACGCAACAGTAGTATGTATCCATCCGTCCATCCATTTTCTTCCGTTTATTCGGGGCCAGGTCGCGGGGGCAGCAGCCTAAGCAGAGAAGCCCAGACCTCCCTCTCCCCAGCCACCTTCTCCAGCTTATCTGGGGGAACACCAAGGCGTTCCCAGGCCAGCCAAGAGATATAATCTCTCCAGCATGTCCTGGGTCTGCCTCTGGGCCTCCTCCCAGTGGGACATGCCCGGAAAACCTCGCCCAGGGGGCATCCTTGACAGATGCCCGAACCACCTCAACTGGCTCCTTTCGATGTGGAGGAGCAGCGGCTCTACTCTGAGCCCCTCCCGAATGGCTGAATTTCTCACTCTATTTCTAAGGGAGAGGCCAGCCACCCTTCGAAGGAAGCCCATTTCTGCCGCTTGTATTCGCGATCTCATTCTTTCGGTCACTACCCACAGCTCATGGCCATAGGTGAGGGTAGGGACGTAGATCGACCGGTAAATTGAGAGCTTCGCCTTTACACTCAGCTCCCTCTTCACCACAACAGACCGGTACAGCGTCCGCATCACTGCAGCCGCTGCACCAATCCATCTGTCGATCTCCCGCTCCCTTCTCCCATCACTTGTGAACAAGACCCCGAGATACTTAAACTCCTCCACTTGGAGCAGGTTCTCGTCCCGGACCCAGAGTGGGCACTCCACCCTTTTCATGGCCTCAGATTTGGAGGTGCTGATTCTCATTCCCACCGCTTCACACTCGGCTGTGAACCGTTCCAAGGCCAACAGTAGAAATGAAGTTTTAATGTTTTACTATTGTTACGCTTACTGCCACCATCTTGGATTGTAAAGTCAGGGTTGGTAGGGCTTTTCTGATTATTCTCAGTGAGAAATCCAACTTGAGGAGGCATTCCATCTCAGAACTTAGGATTTCTGCTCTCCCATTTCAAATAAAATTCAGAATAAAAACGGTTCTGCTGGTGAGTCCCAGCTCTCAACTCAACTAATAGATCAAAACAAAGAGCCAGGCACTTTGCTTCTTCTGACTTTCAGCCAGTCAGGCATAGGGATGAATCAGGGTGCGAGCAGGTTAATGACAATTATCAAAATAAACCGTGATCATGGTGCAAAGGAGCTGTGCAACGATTGGTCCACTTAGGAAATCTGTTGATTTGTGCCAGCATTGTGCTCTTGTGAAGCAAAGATGCAATTTGTAAAGGCCTGGATTGTCTAGTTCATATTTTGGTTTTCGTTGCATGGTTTGTATAATTTGAGTAATTTCACTTTAAAAAAAAACAAAAACAAAGTAAGGTTGTTCAGTATATTAGCTCTGACCCCAACATCATCAGTACTTAATATCTGACAAAGCAAACAACAGTTATGTGTGCAGGCTATATGTCATGCTTTAACTCTGTGCCAGGATTGTGAAACAAGAAGCAGACCATGCCCAGAAAAAGTCACCCGAGAGGGCAGAGCTGGGTAGAACCAATGGAGTCGCAGAACCCCGCAGCATCGATATCTTGGAGCTGCTCAGCAAAGCAAAGGAAGAATACCAGAGGGTGAGGTGGCAAACACGCAGTTAACGTAACATCTGACTTATGTTATCACACGAGTATGATCACCTGATGTATAACTGTAGTGTTTGACAGGATTTGAGTCCTAATTTGTGGAAATTTTGACAACAAAAACAAAGTTGTGTGAATCTCCATATAAGTTATTACAGTGATAAATGACCTGGGTCTTTTTCAGGTGTGGAGTTGTCAGTTTAAGATAGAGAGAACAGTTCAATATAATCTAATGTTTTTATGTTTGTGCAATAATTGCAGTCCCAAGCAGGTGAAACAGATGTGTCCATTGAACAGACAGCAAAAGCAGCTGTCAGCACTACAGATCCCCACATCACACCGCAGCCTGAAAAGGTGCAACACACACAGAAAGCAATGATTTGAGCTCCAATTTTCGTTTATCTTTAAATGTTTAAAGCTTTGTCATTCTTGTCACTCCTACACATAGAAAGTGTGGAGGAGGACAGTTAGAAGGGGCAGGTTTTTATCCTTGTCACTCCATACACGGTTAGCATTTGGCAGCTGCAAGGAACATTGCAAACAGACACCCAAATACGTGCCTTCAATTTATGTCACAGCCATGAGTGCTGCTTGTGTTTCCTGCAGGGTTTGCATGCGGGGCTAAGATGAACTGAACAGTTTGGGGCAATCAGTGTTAACTAAATGGAAAGGGAAATTGGCCATGTTGTGAATCAATCATATACCATTATTATATTGGATATATTATAGCCTGTGTTTCCTGATACATCTCTAAGATATTTATCACAAGCAGTGGAGCTGTGTCATCTCCATGTTTACCAGATTGTAATTTTTACAGAAAAGTCTTCTTTTCATCCCATTAGCCAGTTTTTTGTTTTTGCATTAAAATCCCAAAAGCCTCTGCTTACACTGTTTGCTGTTTGCAAAGCTCAATGATGACGACAGCTTAAACAGCTAAAATGGCACCAGAAGCAGCAGAGTGTAAGCTCCAGCTGATTAGCAACGACAAAAACAAAACTTGCAGCCAACTGTGTTGTCAAAATATGATAATCTTATAGCTTCCAACAAACTTTCATAATCTTACTTATTAAACAACCTGAATGATTAATACATGATCAAAATAGTTTTTGATTCGTTTTCTGTTATTTGATTTTTTTGAGCTCCGCTGTATTTGAGATAATTGTTTCTTTACCCAGCAGAGCTCTCACCCCGTGGTAAAGCAGATCACAGTGGAGGAGCTCTTTGGTTCGTCTCTCCCTAAGGACCCCTCTCTACCAACCATGCCCACGCAGTGCAACACTGTTTCCAGTGACCCCTCTGCTGCCTACGTCCACAAACAACCGTATCCTGCTCCACCTCCACAAAGCACTCTCCTCATTCACCAACATGCAGCCCAAGACCCTGGTTCTGCCCCCGGTCTGCTCCCTGCTCCATATGCACTACACCCAAGTCCTGTATTCCAGTCAGTGATCCAAAGGTCAGACCCCCAGCCACACTCCTCGGTGTCCCCACTCATAGTGTCTTCAGCTGCTCCTCCTGGTACCGCAGGACCTCCAACTGCTCAAACATCCTATATGGGTCAGGACATCCTCGCCACACTCAAACCGGCAGCACCTTCTGTAAATTCAGACCACCACAAACCCATCCTCGCACCTAACTTCCTGCCAAGCACCTTGGTCCCACCCCACAGTTTCCGAGAGCCTATGGGAAAACCCCTTCTCCAACACGGAAAGGACGTGGATGTTTTCTCTCAGTCTCCAAATCTGATTAAACAAATATCTGTGAGTTCAGCTATTTTTTTTTTTCTGGTAAATTTGAATCCAGTATTTTTGATCTTATTTCATTTTTTGCTTTTCTTTCCTCTTTCAGGCTGTCCCCATGAGTCCAAGTCTTGCTGTTCCAGGATCAGGGGTTTCTGTGCTGCTGTCCCCCAGTGCCTTCCAGCAGTCCCTCAATAAGACACCGGCAGCAACGTCAATGGTCCCTCCTGCACCCACTGAGCCCACCTCAGCCTCTGGACGAGCTAAAGAACCTGTAGCAGCCCCCTGCAGTAAAGCACAGCTACAGGAGACTCTGATACACCTCATTAAGGTAAAGTAGAAGCGTAAAGCATATAAAAGAAACTGTCGGCACTTCATAGCATGAGAAATGTTCAAGCTAGTACTAATTACCCCTGTATTATAACATTATGTATAACTTTAAATACCTTTTCCACACATACAATGGAACTAAAAATGGACCTTGTCTAAAATTGTTTAGTGTGTAGACAGTGGCAGATCTGAGGCGCCCACAGAAGTCTTAGGTGTTCTTCCCAGAACTAAATAACCAACAATGTGCTTCCTGTGTACATAAACATGTGTGTGCCCAATGTGAATGGTCTTGTAGAATTATATTAATATGGATTATATACCGTATATAGAAAATAAATTGGCTCTTTTTTTTCTCATTTTCTCATGTGTGAAGCCGTTGTCCATGCATTCTCTCTAACAGCCAGCAGAGGGCG
The DNA here is from genome assembly GCF_051167445.1 of Perissodus microlepis. Classification (NCBI taxonomy): domain Eukaryota; kingdom Metazoa; phylum Chordata; class Actinopteri; order Cichliformes; family Cichlidae; genus Perissodus; species Perissodus microlepis. The sequence goes on along the minus strand of NC_140480.1, from coordinate 7,719,808 downwards.
ACCATTCTGGTTGCAGAAAGCTATATTAAACCATTGATGCTGTTTAACTGTTGCAAAATCCACACACTTAAGCAGTTTCTTTTTTTCTTCTTCTTCTTCTTCTTCTTCTTCTTCTTCTTCTTCTTCTTCTTCCTCCTCTTCCTCCTCCTGCCCTGATTTTCTAGAATGACCCAGACTTCCTTGGTGCCATTCATGATGCTTACCTGCAGAGCCTATCCAAGGACTTTGGCAACGTAAAACTATAGTCCTACTTCAGCCATCACCACTCTTTCAGTGCTCCGACCTCATCAGGATCAATAAAGAGACACACAATTAATGGAGAAGTTAAAAAAAGTGGAGCAAACAGGTTTTCAACACACTGTTCACCAAAAAACCCTTCAAAACTAGTCTGTGTGCTAAAGGTTATTATAGCATGCACCATCTGTTTCTGATGCTGAATACTCGTTTTGGATCTACCTTTTGTCAAAATCTATGAAAAGCAGAACTACTGTGGGAAAGACTAATGAGATAAATTTTCCCAGTTAAATCTTGATGTTTGTTTGTTTTTTTTCCTTTTGAACTTTCTGAATGTAGTCAAACTTTATGGCTGGATAAAGTTTAGCTGTTGGTGTTTTGTTTTTGTTTTTTTTGTTTTTGTTTTCTCTGGAGGACAGAACCACAGTGGAGCTTTGGGAACCTCAAACCCACTGACCCTCAGGCTGATAGTTTTGCAGCTGTACGAATCACAGGTGCTGCTTCTCTTACTCGTCACGTGTTTGGTGTTCTCACCACGAGCACACTTATACTGTGACTACTTGTGATGAGAAAGGCCTCTGTGCTGGGGACCTGAGCTGTCCTGCTATGTGGCGTTTAAGCAGAACCAATCTTTCCCCCTGTTTTGTTGTTTTGTTTTTTTTTTTCCTTCTACGTTTTGAAGCTGAGGAAGATGCTGAGCAGCCATTCCAGGCGTTTTGTGTTTGGCAGGCGTTTGTTAAGGAAGTTTTAAGCTCTCGTCCAGTGAAGATGAATAACTTCTTCTATCATTGTTTGGAGAAGAAGCACTTGCAGCCAAGAACTCAAACTAATCACCTATCCCTCTCAGCTGCTTTTATAATGTTACAGACGGTGATATGTTTATAACTCAGAAACGAGCTCCTTTGCTACCTTTGGTTTTTCCACAAGTCTCCTTACCCTTGCTTTGTCTACGTCCTTCCCCTTCTTTGTGCTGTCATCTCTCCTCCACCAGCTGATCTTGCAGTCGTGGATGTTCTCGGAGGGGAATGTGCAATAGGCGACAGTCGCAAAGCCTTTAGGGATACCAGCATTTTGGGATATCTTAGTCTGCTACTACAGAGCCTTTTGGGGTCTGCAAGTGATTTATGTTTCGAGTATTAAGAGAAAAAGGAAAAAACAAAGTAGCAAATTTCGATTTCTGTTTCTTTTCGATCCTTTTAGCAGTAAAATGCTTAAACAGGTGGAACAAATGTGCTTTTGATAGCTTCAAACAAGCTGAGTTGCTACATTTACCCAGACTAACGCTGAAAACTTTAAACTACCTCTAGGCCCATCCCCCCCCCAAGTATGTTTTTCCAAGCTGCAGTCAATAAGTTGAAGATGAAATAAACTCGGGTGTTTTTTTGCAGTAAAAGGCTACTGCAGCACGTACCCATAAACCCTGCAGACTGCAGTTGAAGCAGGAGTAAACACATCCGTTTTCCTCGTGTACACCACTGAGTGGCTGCTGTTTGTGAGCAAAGAAAAAGAATAAATGTACGACATGAAATCTGAGATCTAAAAAATATATATATCAATGAATTTTTCTCACAAAAATTTCAGCATATTCAAACTATTAAAGTTGTCTATTTATACAAAAAAGGAAGAAAAAAATGATGTAAATGCATGAAAATATTAGAGGGTTTTCTGACCAGTGGTACAGTGATGTTCAGTAGTTGGGCCATTAATCCAGTTACTTAAACAACCAGTATACAAAGTCATTAATATCCAAACAGTGTATCTTTTTAATATTTGTGAGCAACAAGAAGAGCAGAGATTATTGCTTTGTATATATTTTTTTTTCATTTTGCGGCATGAATTCTTGCCTCGATTGTGACATCACAGCTTGGTATTTGATATTTGAAGTTGTCTTTCTCATGCTTGCAGTACTTTTTTTGTAAGTTTATTTTGTTTTTTTGTAATTTGGAAAAGTTTAAATTTCAAATGTGAAATAACGTCCGCATCCAGGGAGCAAATGGGATCGTTTGTTCATTTCATTACCATGTAAAAACTAATTTTTCATGTCAGAGATGGTTTTGCCAACACATTTTCTTTGTTTTTCTCTGCATGTGTTGGTTAAATAAAGAATAATTGAAATGTTAGAGATTGTTTTTAATCCCGGTCACATATTTAAGATTTTAAGGTTATTTTACATGTCGGTCTAATTTATCTTATTGGCCCACCATGTGGTTTTGAGACTTTTTGCAAATAACACAAATTTTTCTAAGATTGATGTTATTGTGCGCAATTTGAATATTTTGTGATATTAAAGATTTGAAAGTAATTGTTTGCTCTTGTTTTCTGCTTGGAGGAGTCAATGTTTTGGTGAGCAGTGAGAAGCTTCAGAACTTAAAGAGGAGTGTGATTATTAGAATAGAAATTTGAGCCTCTTAACAAATTATTATTAATATTATTATGCATATTTCTAATTAAGCCCAAGTTTATAAAGACGATCATAACTAAGAGATCTGTCTTGAATGGTGCAGTTTTGTCTTTGACCACCAGATGTCACTAGTTGCTTACTTTAAACCCGCACCTACCCCACAGTAATTGTCACAGCCAACATCAAATTGTAATTAGGTCGTATTTTTTTTTTTTTTTTTTTTTTTTTTTTTTTTTTTTAAATAAACTTACACGGCTCGCTTTTTCTCTTTTACTTACCAGATCATCTGCAGGCGACAGAAGGGAAGATTCTTCAAGAACACCAAAGAGGAAATTGGGGGGAGGGGAAGGAAAACTGTCACACTAAATCAAACGTTGTGCAGACCTTACCTGAATGCTTGTATGTCTCCTTCATTAGGAACTGGGTGGTGATCTCTTCAGTCTTCATTCTGTAAATCTTTTACACCAGAATACCCTCTCCTCTGATCATGACCCGAAAAATCCCACTGCCATTTCTTAAAGAGGTGTTATACGGTTCTTCAGTCTTTACACGTGGCATCAGTCACACAAAAGAGCTTCATTTTTTATTACTTTCATAGTATCATCACAACACGAGCCCAAATGTCAGCGCCTTAAGCTCCTGTTCAAATGTCAAGTGCATTGAATGTATGGGCTTAGTGGTGATGTTGGTCGAAGCTGTGTAAGAATGTGGACAGCAATGCTGCAGCTACAAGGAAAGTCCATTTGTATAAAATGAGAGCATTGGGGTCTATTTATAGAGCGGTGTGAACGCATTTTGCAGCCTGTATGGATGCATGAGATGAAACTCCTCAGTGCGACTTCACGATAAATAAATAAAACTTTCCTGCTGTTTAAAAAATGACGAATACAAAAATCTGTCAGTATAAACTGATCTCGATGTGCATCACTTATTTTATATTATAATATATATTTCATATATAATGTGCTCCCACTTTTTTGTACGCATTGTTTTGGTTTGCATAGTCGCTGTCTGTTCTTACGGAGCGTGGATATGCTGAACCTGAGCGTCCCTGATCAGAGTCTGTGTGCTGGCTTGCTGTGAGCGTTCACCCGCGCGTGTGGCCTTGGTTTTAGTCCAAAGCCTTCCTACTGTCGGTTCATGCGACAGTTTGGACTAACTGCAGGCTTCGTTTGGCCCTAGATTAACCATATTCATAGGCTTCGCTTGCAAACACGCCCCCTCCCCCCCTCCCGCTGTCTCTGTGGTTAAACAGCGTTATCTCTTTTTAACCCCTGCCATCGTCCGCTGCGCTCTCTCGCCTTTATTCTCAGAACAGTAGACCGGGGGGAACTTTTAACTCTTTTAACTCTATTTTACCGGCTTGCGTGTGAGTGAGTGTGCTTCTCTTCGGTTCACCGGCCAGATGGAGGACTATCATAAACCGGACCAGCAGACGGTGCAGGCGCTCAGGAACATCGCCACCCGACTCCGGATCAACTCCATCAAGGCGACAACTGCAGCGGGCAGCGGGTAAGATAGTTAAACGGAGCAGGAGACGCGTGACAGCAGAAAACGTGGTTTTATGCACGTCGTTTTTATCCGTTTAAATATCGATGAGTGATTTCTTTCATTTATGAGGACCTGCTTCAGGGAAGCGCATCGTAATTACAGATGAACTGGTCGGAGAACACAGTAACGTCTGTTTTAACGTGTAAAATAGTCAAACTGTGTATTTAAAATATTGTAGATGCACCATATAAAAATCTGTCTCTGTGTGTGACGTGCCTAAACTTTTTTAAGCATTTCAGTTGTTTACCTGTGCGTATAGTTAGTTTTATACCAGAGTCTGTGCGCAATTTACGCAAAAGCAAGGGCAAGTTCATGTACATACGTATACACACATGCTGCGAGCAATATCCTGACCGAAAATATAGTCTTAATGTATTTAATTATATGTTGTGCCCCTTCAAAATAATAAAACATGTTTATTATTTTAGTCGTTTGGATCGAGCTTGCTGCAGGTGCACTGGTGTTCCACTCCTCTTGTCCTCCGAGATCACTTACGCAACACACACATACAACTCACGCCGGACAGTTGTTTTATGTGGCCATTGCTACGGCTCATGGGTCGATGTGTTGTGCGGCAGCAGAGCAGAGAGCCGCTCAGTGCGCAAACATGCTTCTGCAGCGCCTGCGTGACCCGACGGAAACGGTTAAGAGGCAAAAGCGAATAACAACGTCCAGAGTGCACTTTCTAAGTCGCGATGACAAATATGTTGTCATGATAGAAAATACAATGACCTGGAAAATAAATCGGACTTTTCATTATTGGTGACATTTTTTTTTTTTAATTTTATCGAGAAATAAATAAATTGTTTCTTTTCTTTTGTTCTCGGTTCTTGTTGTTCTTCAATGATTTGCTTCCAACATGAAGCTCCTCTCTTTCTAGTGGAGATGCTTCCAAATCCATCCATCACTTTTGGTTCGAATTCCCTTTTTAGCTTAAAGACATCAAACACTTACAGACTTTTTTTTTATATAACGTGTGCTGCACCAATCACTCACCCTTTTCCTTGTTCTTTTTTCTTTCTTTCTTTTTTTAATTATCTCATTACATTTTTCATTCCAGGGTATTTAAAAAAGAAGCTTTAGTGAGGTATTTTTGGCATGGCGCTTGGAAAATGACGTTGAGAATAACATACAAGAAATACAATCTTCTGACTTATTTTGTGTTAAATGGTCATGATTTTAACAGTGAGTTACACATTGAATGGTTTGTACTATGTGCGCTCAGAGGACTGAAGGAGCAGTGTAGGAGCTATTGTATATGTGCTTACTGTTGTGTGACCTTGATGATAGTGTGGCCTTACATAACTCCCCAAATACTGATGGTCTGGCTTTAATTAACCCACTGAATGTGCACTGATGGGATGAACCGGACAGTTAAACTCAATTTCTAATGTCATTTTGCCTCTGCACCTATTTTGTTGCAGTCACCCCACATCATGCAGCAGCGTGGCAGAGATCATGTCCGTGCTTTTCTTTCATTCCATGAAATACCGACCCGAAGACCCACGTAACCCCAACAATGACCGGTTTGTCCTCTCTAAGGTAATGCGCACACATCCATAATGGTTGTAGACGTTTTCAAAAGCATCAACACACAGAGGGAGGTTGAACTGAGTCAAATAATATGCATGTGCTCTAGTGTATATATATGATTTTGATATAGCATGTGTCTAAATAACTCACTCATATAAGGCTCTACCATATATATTACAATGCTACAAAATTAGTGCAGTCATCTGTGTTCCCTCTGTTCAGTTATCTGATCAATGAGCTCTGAAAACTTTGTCTCCTCAGGGTCACGCAGCCCCGGTGCTGTATGCTGTGTGGGCAGAGACGGGCTACCTGAAGGAGAATGAGCTTCTCAACCTCCGCAAGGTCGACTCAATCCTGGAGGGACACCCTGTGCCGGTGAGGCAACATTGAAACCTGCAAGAAGTTTAAGGCTTTGAGAGTCACTACCATGAATCAGGAATATTTTAAAACCTTTATGCTGCCTTTCATGGTTTCCTTTCATGCTTTCTTTGGAGTTGAGAGAGAAGTATTTGTCGTGTTTTCACACTGAAGTTGATACGTCTCACACTGCACTAAACACACACGAACAGAGTGAGATATATTGAAAAGTTAAGTAAAATCTTATATATGCTATGCTTTCCGACTTTTCTGTTAAATACTGCATAGTTTATGGACAAGTGTTTGTGAATAAGAACATTACAGTATCCTTGCTGCACACGAGACGTGGACACGCTTCCACAGATAACAGCAAAGCATCTGTAGGCAGAGACAGCGAGACAACGCTGCGCCTGTGTGACAGAGATGCTTTGTCGTCTGCTGCAAACATCAGTGACACTTTGTCCACATAAACCCAGAAATTGGCGCAGTGTAAGATCCAGACCATAGCTGCTGTTCCAACAGTTTCACTGCTGCAGCTTTTATGATCCATTTAGAAATGAAAAACAATCCATCTGCTGTTGCTTGCTTAGCTCGAGCTGGAGTGAGTAATGTGCATCTTTTTTATGTGTGCGTGGATGCAGAAGCAGCAGTTTGTGGATGTGGCCACGGGATCTCTTGGTCAGGGGCTGGGAGCCGCGTGTGGAATGGCTTACACTGGAAAATACTTTGACAAGGCCAGGTAACACAAACAAAGTCACACTCATGTGTATAAACACAATCATTTTGGTGGAGGGCGTGCACATTTCTGCAGAAGTGCAGCAGCCCAGTTTGCATCTGCACACATTAAGATGGACTGTATGAAATTATGCATGACATAATGTACGCTGCAGCGAGCTGCACAGACATGTGACATTTCTGCCTGGAGCTTGGGAATAAAACGCTCTCTGACAGGCTTGGTCTGTGCTGACATTTAGGCAGTCACTTAGAGCTTATGAGAGGCGACCTTCATCCTGTTTTACCTTCACATCAGGATTAATGGTGCTGGATGAAATCAGTGGCAGTGAGCTCAGAGTTGAATGCGTATAAAAAGTTTTATGTTTGTTAAAACAGTGTACTATTTTTTTTTTTTCAATTTCTTTCAACATTATTCTTCACAATTCAAATGTAGTTTCATCTCAGTGTTTTGACAGCAATGCAGCTCCTACTCAGCTGAATTTCAGCTGATTGAACTCGCTCCATGTTTGTCTCCTTTGTTCTTGCGTGGTCTGGAAAATACCCGGCCGTTTCTGTCTGACAATAGATGTTTAGAGCCGTGTAGCCTGTAGCATGCTGGATTCACGTTTTCAAAAATTGTTATGATTTTCTATTTCTTTTTTTTACGCATCCGAGCTGAAACCTGACTTTCAGGATGATATTTGGTACATTTGATTGCGAGCCGAGCAGAATGTGATTGCTTGAAAGGCAGCTTTGTTTTTTTTCTGCTGTTTTTCAGGGAGTGCTGCACTTGCACTCTGTGTTGGCTGTCCTTCATATCTCTCTCACTCTCTTTGCATTCTATGTGCACTCAATTATTTCTGCTCTAATAATCACACACGCAAAAACACAGTTCTCCCTCATCTCCCTGCCTCACCCATTTCTCTCACCACCTCTTAAAAAAATGATGAAATCTTATATTGTGCTGCTATCTACCTGGGCTCCACTGTGCATTCAGACAATAATAATGCATGGACCATGCGTGTTTGCATGGTGCATGCAGTAACAACACACGTAACAACAACTACTGGCTGCCGGCTGCATCACTGGTTTCATAATATGATGTGAGCCCAGAACCTTTGAATAGCAACTGCATCAATGCCACTTGTGGATACTCTCACACAATAACCTGCAGGATCAAGTAAGGAAAGCATGTGTGTGAGAGGTATCACCTTGTCTAAGTCTGTTATTCACACCTACAAACACTGGATGAAGGAAGGTGTAACACACACACCTTCTAAGGGAGTCCAACTACAGGAGTAAAGGGATTACTCCTGTAGTTGGACCAGTTATATTACTTGAAGACTACTGTGAACACGAGCGGATATGTCTGTCTTAGAATATGTTTCGATGATCACCACCTGGAGCTTTTATCACTGAGTTTTACATTTTTGACCCCCTGTTTGAGGACTCTTGAGGCTGTTTGTTTTGGGTCATTGTCATATTTCAGCGTTAGTTTGGAAATGCAGACCACCTCCCTGATATTGTGTAATTCACAACAATCTATCTCGTGTTAACTCAGAAATAAACGTACAGACAGTTGATTACATAATTTCAAGGAAAGATGCACTACAGAATAGTATGTGATTCGGTTATGTTCAAAGATTTTTTAACATTTCATCAAGGTTAATAAACAGCTTTTTGCTCTTTCTTTCTTTGTATTACTGTAGAGTCTTTACCTTACAATAAGGACACACCTTGAACTAACTGTTGTTGTGTTTGAATTTGAATACTATCCGTTTATACGCTTAATTGGTTTTTCCGTTGTCCTTTCCCTTCAATCTAAAGTCTCTACCTCTTTTCTCTCCAGTCCCACCTCTGTGGAATTCCCCTCTCTTTCCTTTCTTTGTGTGTCGTGTGGTTTTTTTTGGGTTTTTTCCTCTGTGGTCGGAGTTGGAATGCGTGGTGTAATTCGCCGTGTCTCGGCCTATCTTCCAGTTTTAATGAGAACGTGTCTATTTGACTGGAAAGCTGTCAGGAGTTGTTACGCCACAGAAGCAGCTACTGAGGATGATCAGAGCGTGGTGGGGATAAGGATTGGGGGAGGGATCTGTTTTTGTCTGTCTGTGTGTTTAGGTGTCATGGTCAGCTGTGACATCATGCCACCATAGGGGGGCATCAGATGATGGGAGGACGTGAAAGGACAGGAAAATGGAGCTGATATGAAAAATAACTAATTTCTCTTTCCCCGGTCTCTGTTTGTAGCTATCGGGTGTTCTGCCTGTTGGGTGACGGCGAGCTGTCAGAAGGCTCGGTGTGGGAGGCCATGGCCTTCGCCTCGTACTACCAGCTAGACAACTTGGTAGCCATCTTGGACATTAACCGACTGGGTCAGAGTGACCCGACTCCCCTGCAGCACCATGTGGAGAAATACCAGCGGCGCTGCGAGTCCTTTGGGTGAGCCAGGGGGGAAGTCAAAAACTATCTGAGTGGGTTATTTAGTGCATCAGTAGCTGCTTAAGGAGTCATTCCAAGAACCGTTAATCAAACTCAGCTTCAGTCATTTATTTATAAAATAAAGTGCACTTGTTCTTTAATTAATATGTAAGATTTGCTGCTCAAAATTAGTTTTTTATATTTTGACTCGAGCATAAGCACATGTAATGTTTGACTTGTCTGTTTCCCCAGCTGGCACGCCATCATAGTAGATGGCCACAGTGTGGAGGAGTTGTGTAAGGTGCTGAGTCAACCACGCCACCAGCCACTTGCCATTATCGCCAAGACCATCAAGGGCAAGGGCATCCCAGGTATAGCAACTATGCAGACAGTGGTTTAGAGTGCTCAAATATCAGTATTTTGTACTCTAATGAGCACCAGTTTCCTCTTCCTACTGAATAAATAAAGGTTGTTTAATCATTCCTTAAAGCATGCAGATAAATTGTTAAGTTTTACTGCAAGGTTTAACATTTAAGATGTTTTTAAAAAGTGCTCTAAAATCCTTTTTTTTAAAAGACTGGGTAAAATGTGGCATCTGACTGGGAATATTAGATCTGTCTGAAGTTTTCTGAACTGCCCCAAGCACCCACTGTGAGTGCACAGAGGCCTTAACCCCCCATAATCCAGGTAGCGCTTCGGTGCTTTAGCTGCTGCAGCTCCATAATCCCTCAGAATGTGTAGGATACACTCCCCACAACAGCCCATTGTACTTGTGTTGTGATAAGCTAAGTTGGAGTGTGTGCGACCGACCGCATGTGTTTGTTGGGGAGAAAGAGACGGTTGTTATAAGAGGGTCTTTGTGTACAGAAGAGTGGACCAGAAATCTTCAGTGTTGTTGCAACCCTGTGGCCTCTTGGCCTTAACCCTTGACCTCTGCTACAGGCTGATGTGACCCACTGGTGTGGAACATTGTTATGAGTGTGACAGCATGTGCACCTGCATGAATGTGGAGGGCATACGCTTGCAAGACGTGGACAAATTGGTTCCGTTAAAGAAAGAAAACTGAACAATGGTCACTTAAATAACTTGAAACTGACAAAAGTAACAATAAATAGAAATGTACTGAAAATTAACACATTTAAAAGGTCAAGGTACGTCAGTGTCAGGTAGCACCGTTCTTCGCTGTTTGAGCTAAAGTGGTTTTAATGAAAGTTGACCGAGGAGGACACCACCGCTGAAAACAAATCATTTGTAATTTGTCAAAATGTGTATTGATGAGTCATGAAATTTCAAGACTATGGCGGCATGAGCCAAATGTGCTGCCCAGCATCAGGAAGCTTATGGATTCTCTGACAGGATAATGAACCAAATCACTCAGCCGAAAAGACCCAGTGTTCTGAAGTGACCCAAAACCTGCTGAACATCTGTTGAAGATGCAATGCAATGCAAAGCGATGCAATTTTTGTGAGTCTTTAAGACTTCAACACTGTGTTTTTCCCTAAATAAATAAATTGCATTTTTATGTTGGGTTCACGCATGATTAGCCCAGTGCTGACCTATCCGGGGTGTACCCTACCTTGAGGGTCTTGTGACAAGAAGAAGAAGATGGATAGATCAAAATATTTAAATGTTAAACTTTGATTAGGTGTTTGAAAGATCACTTGCTTCTGTTGGTCAAAAGAATAGATGCTCAGCGGATACTTAGGCGCGTCTGTGTCTTTCAGCGGCTGAGGATAAAATGGGCTGGCATGGTAAACCCCTGCCCAAGGACATGGCAGAGAGCGTGATCAAGGAGCTGCAGAACCGTATCATCAGCTGCAACAAGCGCCTCTATCCTGCTCCCCCCAATGAGGACACATCCCCTGTTAGCCTCCGCAACATCCGCATGCCGAGTGCACCCAGCTACAAACCTGGAGATAAGGTAGGATCAGTGGTAGCAGACAATCCACCCTCACTTGTCTTTAAAAGTCATTTTTACCTGTTCATAACATTAGATCAAAGAAGTAAATAAAATCTTTTTGCTATTTTTTTTAAATAAAAACTTGAGCCGAGCGTACTTTATTGAATCTGTTTTCTCCCCGTGTGATCAGATCGCTACAAGGAAGGCGTACGGCATAGCTCTGGCCAAGCTGGGGCGTTACAACGAGCGTGTGGTGGTTCTGGATGGAGACACCAAGAACTCCACCTTCTCTGAGCTCTTTAAAAATGAACACCCCAACCGTTACGTGGAATGCTACATTGCAGAGCAAAACATGGTGAGGATGGTTCACAGCAAGAGAGCTGGAGAAAGTTTCACAGGTGAAGCTAAAGTGTGAAGAAGTATGAGAAGGCCAGCACGTTACTAAAACAAAATAGACTTAAGATTCAAACGCTGATGTATAGAGTGGTAAAAGATGTCCATCAGCACCTGACTGAAGCTATAACATGCACGCAAAGTGTTTTGTATAAGGTTTTTCCACTTATCTTTTATTTTCCATTGGGGCACAGTTTGCTTACTAGATGTTTTTGATGTGTCGCTGTCCTTCGAGGAGCCTTAACGTCAAACGTCCAATGTTTACTGTTCCTGATCATTATCAACCATTTCTTGGATCCTTCCAGGAAACAATTTTCACCAGTTTTCTTAATGAAGAAATGCATCATTGTAATGCAACGTAATATTCAGTATACTCTGTAGCACCTTCACAAAGGTGATGACCTATCCTGCATCTATGCTAGCAGCTCTGTGAGGCTCTGCTTTATTCACACTAATTACAAAGTGTATTGGAAACTGTAACTATATAGTGCTCGACTTCTTTAAAGCAAAAACAAAACAAAACATAGATATAAAATATGCTGAACTGCATTACTTTCTTAACGCCTCTCATCTCTCCTGCAGGTGAGCGTGGCGATTGGTTGTGCTGTACGAGACCGTAACGTGGTGTTCGCCAGCACCTTCGCCACCTTCTTTACCCGCGCTTATGACCAGCTCCGCATGGCCGCCATCTCCGAGAGCAACATCAACCTCTGTGGCTCCCACTGCGGTGTCTCCATCGGTCAGTTACCATCTTCCCTTTTGTGTTATGTCTTCACCGTTGTGAAGAGTGCACAGCGTTTGGTTTATTATCATTTCACACCCCAAAGTCAATACTGAAAGGACAGATTCCACTGAGCAAACCAGTCACAGCCGCTTTGATTCTGGACCTGTGGAAAGAAGTCGCTGTTTCTCTCATTCCATATTTTTCTCAAGTTTAGTTTGGGACACTTTTGATTTTGGATCGAATCCACCCACTGAATCATCATTGGACTTGTAGTGGTGAAAAATATGAAGTTACTGTTTTTGCATGTTGCTCCTGTTCCAGTATTGCGGCACTGGTTTGAAGCTCTCTTCCTTTTTTAATTGGTTTTGAACCCCATAAATACTAAACCTTTGCTTCCATATTCCTCTGTGTTATTGTGTTGTTCACATTCTCTCCTGGTATCAGCACTCCTCCTGTCCTTCCTCTCTGTCTCTGCGTCATGGAGGTGATGACAGAGCAGACTGAATCTCTGTCACCTCTTCCTCCCCCTCCTCTTTCTTCTTCTCCTCCTCCTCTTCAGGTACACTGCATGTCCACCTTTGCAGACTGAATGACATTGTCTGTTTCTTGTTGCTGAGGTGTGTGTTTGTGCATATTTAGGTGAGGATGGACCCTCTCAGATGGGTCTGGAGGATCTGGCCATGTTCAGAGCCATTCCTGCAGCTACTGTCTTCTACCCAAGTGACGGTGTTTCCACTGAGAAAGCTGTGGAGCTTTCCGCCAACACAAAGGTACTCATAATGATTTTTGATAACGGGAAAAGAAAGAAAAATATTAAGTACTTAAGATTATGTATGTTAAAAGCAGCGATTCATTTTGATGCTTTCTGATTTGTTCTAGGGTTTGTGTTTTATCCGGACAAGCCGCCCAGAGAACAACATCATTTACAACTGCAACGAAGACTTCCATGTCGGACAGGCTAAGGTTTGTTGCTGCATTTTAATCAAAATGTTGCTCTATGCTCTAAATAAAATCTGTTTATTGTTCTAATTTTGCTGATCTGCTTAGACTCTGTGCACATTTTCTTCTGGAGTAGAAACAAACAAAGACAAATGTAGAGTTTCCCTTCGCACACAGGTTGTATATAAAACCAATGATGATTATGTGACTGTGGTTGGAGCGGGAGTGACCCTCCATGAGGCTCTGGCTGCTGCTGAAATGCTGAAGAAAGGTATGAAGAAATAAGAAAAAAAAAGATAAAGCTGACCTGTGACATAAAACAGTGCAAAAACTATTTTGCTTCATTGCTTCTTTTTGTAATTACATTTTTAAAGACACTGTTTCATATTCAACTTCCTCTTTTGCCGTTCAGAGAGAATAAACATTCGTGTGATCGATCCATTCACCATCAAACCCCTGGACTCCAAGACCATCATCGACAACGCCAGAGCCACCAGAGGACGCATTATCACAGTGGAGGACCACTACTATGAAGGTGAGGAGTCTGCACAGCGCCCCCAAGTGAAAATGAACAAATGCTGTATATAAAAGATGGCCAGAAGCTCTGTGTTGAAAATAAAAAGCAAGCGCAATAAACCTGGTCTATTAGCCAGCAGGGGGCACCATCTCTGTTTGGGAAAATGATGCTAAGGAGTCTGCTAAGAAGAAAAATGACTGCTGCTTACTTCATTTAGGACCACAGTAAATGTTTTCATGATCGGTTTGTTGTCTGAACTACTGGTTCAGTGTATTTTTAATGCAGCTTGAGATTCATTTTGTTTTGTTTTTTGGGGGGTGGGTTCCGTTTAAAGTCAAATAGACAATAAAGTGGGTATCATATAGGGTGTGGGCTCCTGGTGTCTGGCATGTTTCTCAGCCAGGTCTGCCTCACACTCACCCGGGGATGCTCAGGATGTCTTCTGAACATCTCCAGGTGAGGTGTTATAGGCATGCTCTACTGAGAGGGGACACCGGGACACAGAGACATCACACCTCTTGCTCGCCTTCCCCACAGAAGAGATGGAGGAAGAAAACGCTTGTCAGTGGAAGGTCTGGCAACACTGCCTGGGCTGCTGGCTGGCTGCTTGGATGGAAACGGCAAACATGTCAAAGTCAAGGATTAAAAAATGAATGGGTATCATCAGAGTTGTTACATCAATCTATTAAAGACGGTCTACAGAAATTAATTTCAAGAAAAAAACAACAACAAAATAATTTAGGGGCAGGACTCTCTCTCTGTATACTCTCTAATGGTTTCCTGACCTCTCTACTGTCCTGTCAATAAAGGCTAAAAGCCAAAACTAAATACATTAAAACAAAAAAAACACAACTTAATCCAAGAAGTTGTATATTTCCTTCTACACAAAATTGGAAAAAAAGAAATTTGTAATTTTAAACGAGTATCTGAATTTAAAATTAGTTTGCAAGGTGTTGCAATAAAACTTATATATGTAGAATATTTTATTATTATATCTATAATATATATATTTTTTGACCGTTTTATATTCCTGTTTGGTCAAAGTCACATTAGTCTGGCAGCAGCAGGAGAGATTTAAGTAACAGGCATACGAGGGATTGTTATGCAGCTGCTTGCGTGTCTGCGCTGCTTGTGTATCAACTCATGAATAAAAAAGCCCTGAGCAGCAAAGGACAGACGTCTGTGTACAGACGGAGAAGCTCTTAGGTGGAGAGAGAAGAAGGGACTGAGGAAGGGAGGAAAAAGAAGTATGGGATACGGAACGTCGCAGAGAACTAAGGTGCATGTTGTAGCGGTAAAGAGAGAGGCGTACGCTAAGGAAAAGGTAAAACAGATATTTTTAAAAATGTTTGTTGGGGGGAGGGAGGGAGGACAGAGGGTGGAAGTGGAAGAGCCTGTCAGGATTTCTTAATTTCATCTCTGGCCTTTGGGCTCTCAGTGACCTACATACAGTACCAGCATGACAAAAAAAACAAAAACAAGCATCCAATTTTTGCTTTTTCCTTTGTCTCCTCTCAGCCACTGTGTGTGTTTCTGTGAGCCTAAATTTAGCGGTTTGTTTTTCCTTCTTTGAGAGAACTTCTGTCTGTGAAAGAGACAACACTGATTTGATTGCACACACTTTAAAGTTCAGATATATATAATAGGTTGTATGCAACTGGAAATCTTAAAGATTGTGGCCTGTCCAGGTAGGCCAGAGATGTTTTAGTTCAATAAAGTGCGATGACTTTTTCCGTCAGGTACCTCTTAATGGCCAGCATAAAAAAGGAAGTAACTGCATGTATTACTTACACACCTGACTATATTCAGCCTTCAGATCGCATTCCTAAAGGGGATGAACGTGTGACAGGAGAGGAGTGAGAAAACAGAGGGAGGGTGGCGCCAGTCCTGTCAGCACACATTACATCTCTGCTGAGCGTAATCGCCCATGGAGGTGTAGATAGATTAAATATGACAGAAGGGTGAAAGACACTCGGAAAGATGCCGAGCAACTTAGAAACTTGATATTTGAACGAACTACCCGTTAATCGATAGTCTTGTCTGCTCTGTATTCTGATTCCTCAGGTGGTCTAGGTGAAGCAGTGTGTTCGGCGGTGGTGAATGAGACCGGCTTCACCGTCCACCGCCTGGCAGTCTCCCAAGTGCCCCGGAGCGGTAAGCCCCACGAGCTACTCCGAATCTTTGGCATAGACCGTGACGGCATCGCTCAAGCGGTCCGTAAGATGCTCAGCAACTCAGCCAACGCCAAGTAGGAAGGCTGCAGGAGTGACAGCAGCGGGAACAACATGGTAACTGACTCCGTGGTTAACCGGTTACCTCCACGGAGGCACCAAACAAACAAAGTAAACCAACATGGGGGGAGGGATAGCACGACTGGCCCACTCACGCTCTCCTCCTCATAAACCAATTGGAGGCATTCGTTTAAAGCAAAACAAAAAAAAAGAAGGTAACATGATTTCTCTCTGTCATCAATGTTGTCTGACACCCCCGCCCCAGAATTTTACCCTATCACTTTGTGAGTTCAGTAAAGACACTTCCTACCCCTTAAACTCACCCATCCCCACACCTCCACCCTCTAGTTCCTTCCTACCTCTCAGAGAAAGTTCTGGTGCTGCTGTAGTGTCTCAGTGAAAGCAGTGAACGTGGTTTGGAGTGACGTCAAGTCTTTATCGTTTTTTCTGTGGAACCCCCTCTCACTTGGGCTCAGCGATATGAGCGTCTGCACCCAGTACAACTTTGTAAAGTCCCACCCGACATGAGCAAAGCAGGGTGTGGAGAAACTCTGGTTTGGTCTGTTTTGAGCACTGACTGTTTTTAACCTGTTTTGACTTGGATAGGACTGTTTCACATCAATAAAGGGATGGTTACTTCACGGTACTTGTGTCTGAGGTCTTTCTTGAGGGTTTCGGTGATGGCACGAAGCAAGCATCACAAGCATCTTTTAAGTTTGAAGTCAAAATCCTTCTGTTTTCTTATCTGCAAGTGGCAAATTCAATCACGCAGTGAAGTATTTCAAGCCAACTAGTGTGACCAATAAATGCAGAAATATCAGGTTAATAAATGGAATAGAGTCAATTATTTCAGATGGATTGATGTCGTTAAGCAGGATTTTGTGTCCATCTGTCTGAACTCTCACTGTCTGATTCAGTTTCCCAAATTGCCCTGCAATGATGCTTTGTATTAAACATAATATGAGGAAAAAAACAGGGTCTCAGTATTGGTCTTACTCCTGTCCTGTCTAAATTTGTTCTTCTTTTGCTTCTCTTTCCCCTCTTCCTGTTAAAAAGGAGTTCTTCCTTCCCACTGTCACCAAGTGCCTTCTCATATGGGATCAGGAATTGCTGGGTCTTTCTGAGACTGTTGTGATTTACTGTTTTATTAACGTGAATTACCATCACTGTCATACTTTAATACAAGAAAACCATCATTAATTTTATTAGCAATAGCCCTGCTGTTACTGCTATGAAAATGTATTTTCTGTTTAAGTTTGTATGTGCGTTAATTTGCTGAATAGTGGTCACTGTGGCCTCAAGCAATCAAATAATTGCTTTAAACTAAATCTTTCAATTATGAAGCAGTCAAATTAAAGTGTTCTGGTGACTGGCTGTAGGATCACACAAGCACACAGCTACTGTGTATCATCTATATTTAATGTGTGTGAATAATTTAACAGCCCATTGAAAGATTTAAGCTGGCTGGCTTATATACGTACAAGGTGACAGATTAAAGGAAAAATGTGGTGTTTCCCCAGAACAGCTTTGGGTTGATTCTACAAGACTACTGGAGTGATGGAGCACCAGCGTCATCTAATGTGACGTGAGGATATGTGTCGCATGTTTTTATGCTTCTTAAAGCATTAGATAAGCCATTTGCCCTATGGATGAGGGTGAAGAGACCGCTCCTATTGTGGGGTTGTTGATTTGTGGTGAGTTTTTCCTCTAAGTGGACCTAAACCATGGCAGAAAAATGCAGCCCACAGCATAAAGGAACTATCAGAGTGCGGCTGTCAAACATTTGGGTTTTTTTTGTTGCATGAGATATTGTTAGATGCATATATATTATATAGAAGTATGTTTGTTATAAACTTAATTCAGATTTACTCATAACTGCAATAAAGTCATTAAACTATGAAATTTAGATTGTAAGAAAGATTAAGCAGCAGCTGAGCATTAAGACTGGATGACACGCAGACAACAAAGATTTAATTTAGCCTTCTTGAAAAAAACATCTCAAAATCTGAACATGACCATGTCCACACTTCTTGCTTACATCATATTTAAAATGAGTTTTCAAAAGTTTTTTCTTTGAATTCTGAAAATTCAAAGTTCAAAAACACACAAAAATATATAATATACATTCTTTCTGTATTATTCAAATAATTACTGAGTTTAAGTGATTTCCAACACACTGCCTATTTATACCGACACTTTATTGTATCCTAACCTATAGATTCAAAATTAAA
This sequence comes from Perissodus microlepis, assembly GCF_051167445.1. Taxonomy (NCBI): domain Eukaryota; kingdom Metazoa; phylum Chordata; class Actinopteri; order Cichliformes; family Cichlidae; genus Perissodus; species Perissodus microlepis. The sequence continues at coordinate 7,701,668 of NC_140480.1, read as the reverse complement.
ATGCCTGAAGAAGACATCTGTGATCACAGTGTAATATTAATCGAGTACATAAATAAGTGTTATTTTGGATAAAGAGTTCTTGAACCCACAAACACTGAATGCAAGTTTTGCTTTGGTGTTAACAAGACAATAAGATCCTCCCCGTCCTCGTACCTGACTTCAATCCTACACTGAATTTCAGGACCTCATCACCTTTGGCCTCCTATAGCGCCGCACGACTCTGTCTGGTGTTTGAGATGGACAGAGTGTGTCACCTGGGGGTGTGTGAGGGAGCAAAGTGAAATGCACTGACAGACTGCGTGCGTGCAAGTACAGTATGTGGCTGTATGTTTACACTCTCCACACACTGTAGGTGCTGTGGCTGCACACAGGCTGGCTGTTTCTCTCTGGAACGCTGTCGTACTGTTGACCACAGGCGGTCGCCTCCTGTCACATTAGATTGCTGCTTCTTGAGCACTTTCAAAACACACATGCGAAATACATGCAAAATAAAATTCAGTCATGCAGCGCACACACAGATTATTCACAGGCATTTTACAATAATTATGCCCTAACTCTTCAAACACCACAAACGCAAAATTTCATCATCCTTCATACAAAAGCAGCACACTCTGTCTTTTTTTCCTTATTTTTATTGCTTCACATTGACATTCGTGAACATGATAGACATCCGAAAGAAAAAAAGGTCATTTAGTAAGAAGAGAAATAAAAAAGAAAAAAAGAAAACATAAAATAACATTATCGCACTCCCGTATTCGTCTTCCCTGTCATTAGTCTTTCCAGGTACATGACAAAAGCATCGTTCAAAATATTTTGAAAAAAGAAAATGTGCATACATACACACGTAAGCATAATTCCCCATACATTTCTGATGAAAATCGGGAGTCGTATGAATTTTGTTGACAAGAAATAACAGAGTTATCCATCACCTGGTTACTTCTTCCACTGCTAAATTTGCAATAAGTATTTATCTTTTATTATAAAGTCCAAATGATAGAGCTCCTTGATTAATTACATGCTTTTGTCTTAAATTCATTTATTACAACAGTGCTCCAGGCTACTCTACATCCTTACACATCACTGAACACCACACCCTGTGAGTAAATAGAATATGTTACATACATTCATATATTTTGGTCCTATGTTCATTGCAAGATGCAACTTTAGCTTTATTTTAATTTACTAAAGCTAATGGAAAAATACATTTATTTTAAGGAGATACAAAAAGAGAAATTTCTCTGAATGTTTAAGGCTTAAGGACACACTTGACACTTGAATGTATAACTGAGTATCTCAGTACGACTGCATTCAAGGAGAAGCTTCTTAAAACACATCAGTGGTTTAGGCATATAAAATGGGGAAATTATTCCAAATAAAGGGGTTCTTAGGTTGCTTTTTGGGGGGTGGAGGGTTTTAAAAGTCAAAGAAAAAATTCATTAAAAACACCAAAAAATATTGCTTTTTTTCTCTTTTCCATGTGCTGTGGGAGATCTTTCTATTCCCTCTTATTTCCTCCTCCTCCTCCTCTGCAGCGATCTGTCACATCCAGTTAGTCAGTCCCCCCTCCCTCCTTAGTTCCTGTACTCGTCCCCACAGTCCCCGATGATCGCCATGAGGTCCCTGGAGTGTTGTGTCACTGCTTCGATGGCGGAGAGATCTTCAGCCGTCAGCTGCAGGTCAGAGCTGCAGCTTCGCAGGCTGTCACTGATGTGCTGCCCCGCCCCTGCGACGCCTAGCCGGCAACCCACAATGACTCCACCCACTGCAGGCCGGTCCAGCACGTAACGCATCGCCACGCTGGCTATTGAGGAGTCACGTCTCTTAGCTACCGTCTCCAAGGTGTCGAGGAGATCTTGGAAAAGACTCCAGCCACCCCAAGTGTTGATCATGTTCTTGTACTTGGAAAGGGAGGCGGTGTAGAGCTCCGCCCTAGATATAGGCTCCACCTTTCCGAGATAGCGTTCAGAGAGCAGACCGCCAGCTGCACCAAGAAAAAATGGATGTAAGTGAAATGGAGGGGGGTGGATGAAGGAGTTAAAAGTGTCAGGGTGGAGAGAGGGGAGAAGAGGGAGGACAGATGGGGCGGAAGGATGGAGATAAGTAAGAAACGGTAGGGAAAACATGAAGGGAGGGGAGAAGTGATGGAGGAAAAGAGGTGTACATGGAGACCATAGTGGTTAGGAGGAGGATGGGATGCAGAGGGGGGAAAGTTAGCAGAAAATAGAAGGTGGGAGGGGAAAAAATGAAAGCAAGGGACAGAGAAAGAGGATGTGTCCTCATGTCATCTGACTCCATCTCAGAAACCCACCATTTTACAGTCCCACACAACAATATTAATGCACAACTCGCACGACTAAAGATGAAGTAACGTCTACTGAAGAGAGACTGAAGTCGAATATTGCTAATGTAAGATGACTGCATGCAAATAAAGGAGTTATATCTCACCGAGCGTGCCGTAAGTGAGGAGCTTAATGTTGTTGGCCACACAGAACTGCTCCATCCTGGCTGCAGGTCGCTGGTCAATCACCGAGTACTGAACCTGCACAGACGGCCACATTAAACACAAAGAGAAGAGGAAGACTATCCTAAATGTGAAGAAGCAGTGTTCTCACACGTAGAGGGATGTGTTACCTGCAGAGATGGGCAGTAACGCGTTACAAGTAACGCGTTACTGTAATCCGATTACTTTTTTCAAGTAACGAGTAAAGTAAGGGATTACTATTGCAAAAACGGTAATTAGATTACCGTTACTTTCACGTAGGAACGCTGCGTTACTGCGTTACTAAAACCGTGATTTTTTTGCGAGAATGTCTCATGACAGTAACAGCTGTGTGCAGATCAACAATGGATATATATCGAGTGCGGGAGCGAGTATGAGCTTGCAGTGTTTAAAGCGTGGAAGTACTGACCTTACTTTAAGTTTGATTCCATAAAAAGTGACAAAAACATTAGCGTCCGTTGTGCGTGGGAAGAAAACTTCTTTTTACAGCGAAAAAAAACCCTAAACTTCCAAGCAAGCACCGAGTGCGCTATGACATAATGGGAAACTCACAGAGAAACTCGCGGATTCTTTCACTGACCGCTGCGGCACACCTGCACCAGGGTAAACCTCCGCCTACCCTGCTCCTGCTTTACAGGTGAAAATAGAGCAAAAGGGCCGCTGAGTCTTTGACTTTATTTTTTTTCTGCTGTGTTTTACTTGCATCTATTTGAAAGAGTGAGTGTAAACACACACAAAAAAACCCAATTATTTTATGTGCTGGAATGTGCAGAAAATAGGTTTAAATATTAAACAAATTTCTTCCAGTCAGAGAATGTTGCATATAATTAAATTTTTGCTTGATGCATAAAGTTAAAAGATTAAAACTAATAAAACAAGTTTTAAAAAAGGAGACTTTTCCATTTGATTACATTTTGTATGATGGATTATGTAGAAAAAGTAGAATTGGGCTGAAAGATCTATCGCTTTATCACCTATTCAGGTTGTAAATCGTGTTTTTAAAAAGTAACTAAGTAACTAAGTAATTAATTACTTTTGAAAATAAGTAATCAGTAAAGTAACGGGATTACTTTTGGGGGGAAGTAATCAGTAATTAGTTACTGATTACTTTTTTCAAGTAACTTGACCAACACTGGTTACCTGGTTGCTAGAAATGCGGATGCCTTTGCTGGTGATCTCTTCCAACCTCTGTGTGTCAAAGTTAGTGAGGGCGAGCTCACCTGAGGAAAAAATAGTCAGTCTTAACTTGTGTGTCTGGAAACCAGCACACCTCTGGTACTGTAGTCAAGATTTAATGCAATGCAATAACGACACACATTAGTCAAGATTTGTTGTTAAGAGTCAAAACCAAATCTGTGTGTATGTGTTTTTCTATCTATATCAAAGTGCACGCTGATATTAAACCATGATTAGCCACCAAAAGAGTCTAATTCTTGTGTTTATATACATTTATGTTGTTCTCCTCAGAGTTTCCCAGAGTGCAAAGCAATTTTTTGTCATTCATTTTTGTCACTCATAAAAACTTATGAGTTTATATTATAATCATATGTTGTCCGTTCATTTATAAATTGTGCATTTAGTAGTACAGCGCACATACGTATGACTCCTTCCTGCTGCAGGTCAGAGAGATGACCCAGTGCCTCCAGATATCTCTTGTCCCCATAGTCCCACCAGTGAAACTGAACACAGTCCAGGGTGTCCACCTGCATTTGAGTCATGGACCGCTGCAACGCCTTCTCCACCACCTGCAAGAACAGAGAGAGTTCAGCTGATTTCTTCTCCCAGAAACATCAAAAAATGTCAAAGCTGAGTGCTGGATTTTATGGACTGATACTAGAATCAAACCTAACTGTATCTATTTCAAGCCATTCGTATAGATAAAGACAGAAAAGAAATACTGGCGAGGTTATGATTTGATTCTTAATAAAGACATGCACTGCTCTCTAGTGGATAAAACCGGTCTCACTGTTAAAAGCACAGCAGACTGAGCATTGCTGAGTGGCTCACCTTGCGCTCCATCAGTCCAGGTCTTGGTACATATTTAGTCAAACCCTGCAGAGCCGGGCTGAGACTCCCAGAGGATTTGGACTTCAGCTAAAGATCAAACAAAGATAAAAGTTGAAAAAGCACCAGTGACTGAGCGGGGTTACATTTTACAGCTAGACTGAACACACTAATTCTGAATTAAGGGTGGAAGAGTTAAATAGTATATGTGGATGGGTTTTCTTTGTATGGAGTTTCCGGTCATCTGCACATTATTCCAGGTGAACAGCTAACAAAGGCTGATGCCATCAGACTGCCACAACACATCAGCTGATATTGCATCAACTGACCTGAGTGCACGCACTGGTGAGTGTGGGAGTGTCTTAAAGTGCACGCCAAGTATCTGCACCTCTGTGAATAACCAATGCTAAAAAAAAATCAGCACTTTCTGCTGTGACACAAAACTTTTCCCACGTGCGGGACTATTAAAGGTTTATTTTATCTCTTATCTTTAAATTCTGATGTAATTGTGTTTTCCTACAAAATACTTGACAAGGTCCTGTCAAGATCTCCCAAGGCAAGGTCGTTATCTACTGTCAAATAACTCATTCTCAGCATATGACAGAAAATTACACAGGTTTCTGTCTCTAAATCAGGAACCCTGCTCTACCCTTTCTGCTCTCTGTAGTTCATCTTTTCCTTGTTAATATCACACATACAAACACGCTGCGGTACATCACTCCAACTGCAACCGTGTAAACATCAGATTTTAAACATCACAGTAGTAAGAGTCCCCCATCCCTCCTCACTCAAGTTTAACTTACCAGTATTGATATCTTCCAGCACACTGAATAAAGCTGGCAAATGGTTGGCAAAACTGAGGTTTCTTCAAATTAAAATGGCTTTTTTCTTCCCATTGTTGTCAAGCGGTTGCTCATAAGGGATTGTGTAATTGCTGGGGTTTCTTTCTGATATTGTAGGGTGTTTATTATACTGTATGGTCTTCCCCTCACCCCCAAAAAATTGGTGCCTCTCCCCAAGTCTGGTTCTGTCTGCAGTTTCTTCCGGTTCAAAGGGAGATTTCCTTCACACTCTCACCAAGTGCTCCCTCATACGGGGTCATTTTATTCTTGGGGTTTCTTTCTAATATTTTAGAGCCTTTACCTTACAATATAAAGTGGTTTGAAGTAACTGCTGTGGTGATTTGGCGATGTGTAAGTAATACTGAATTCAGTATATACACACTTACCTGGCTGTTAAACTGTCCAAAGATTTCCTCTGCAGGCCCGTAAATGTCTGCCATGTCGAATGTGGTTAAACCAGCATCTACATACTCCTGCATGGCCTCAACTACAGACATGAAAGGAAAGAGCAAAGCAGAGAAAAGGAGGAAAGTAGCGCAGATAAGGCGACGCGTGGTGGAGCTTAGAGAAGTAGTGTGAATCATTTCTAGTGTATCAATCCAGCTTTAATTATCATCCTTAGTTTGCCCAGATACGTTTTAGCTATTATTGTTTATTTATCCCAGAACAATTAAAATAGACCAACAGTACAACTCTACATGAGGGCTTCATTTATTGTAGGATTATTGTATTAAACTGCACTATAACTGTACCTAATAAAGTCACTAATGAATGAAGCATACGAAAATAAAATAAAAATCAAGACACCTAGCTATTTTTTAAGTTATAGCTACCCGGGGTTTACTGTTCACCTGCCCTGACTTTATCCACCGCTCCGTGCGCCCCGGACACCTGCCACATCCCGTTCAGGACCCGGCAGATCTCCAAACCTCCGGACAGTGTCACTTTGGGTACCGAGGACATTCTGCTGTCAGGGCCGGGGGAGAAGCTGCTGGAGGCGGCCTGCCGTCTTACTTTTTCCCCAGTTGTAAATAAAAGAAAAAGGACAACTTTAATAAGTGTCCTTGCTGGGAGCGGTGTCGTGCATTAACCGGTACTAATACATTCGTGTTACTCCGTGTACGCCAAAAGACCTGCTGGACTCAAAGCCGGCACGCAGCACTGCAGGTCACCGCTTATTAGTGATGTTCGATTCGTGAACGAATCGTTCAATACTCGAGAATCACTTTACTGACTCGTGAATCATGATTCACAAGCCCAACTGACTCACTGACTCATCCCTGTTGCTTTTAGCAAACTAATTCCATTAGTAGAAATATATCTAGCTTATAATTAAAATTGTGGGGGGAAAAAACAACAGCCAGTTTCGTAACAAAAGCATTTCTGCTCTGAACTGGAAGAAAAAACCCTGAGTAGAAGCTCACATCAAGAAAATAGCTCCTCGGTTCAGAGTAGCATCGCGCTGCTAACATGCTAACAACACATTTGAGCTACTCACCCCCTCCCTTCCTGTGCTGAATCGTAAGCATAAGCGAATCACTCAGGACTCGCTCACCCCCTCCCTCCTGTGCTGAATCAAAGAGCGAACGAATCACTCAGGACTCACTAACCCCCTCCCTCCTGTGCTGAATCAAAGAGCGAACGAATCACTCAGGACTCACTAACCCCCTCCCTCCTGTGCTGAATCATAGAGCGAGCGAACGAATCACTCACTCACTCACCCCCTCCCTCCTGTGCTGAATCATTGAGCGAGCGAACGAATCACTCACTCACTCACCCCCTCCCTCCTGTGCTGAATCATTGAGCGAGCGAACGAATCACTCACTCACTCACCCCCTCCCTCCTGTGCTGAATCATAGAGCGAGCGAACGAATCACTCACTCACCCCCTCCCTCCTGACTCACAGCTTCTTCTTCTTCTTGGTTGGCAACCAATGTTAAGGCGCATTACCGCCCCCTGGCTCACAGCGCAGTGGACATTTAGATGAGAAAATATATATTTGACACACTTAAGGAAAATACTAATAAAATACAAATAAACAAAATAAATGTTTATTAAGCAATTTTGATAGGAAATTGCTTAATTTTAGAAATGTTTTTGCTCTTTTTTTTCTCTATAAAATAGTTGTTGGTTTTTTTTTTTTTGAATCATTCATCTTAGCAGTGGGATTTACATGAAAAGGGAAACAAATTAAGTTTGAGTGAAAATGTAAAATTTTTGCACTCTCTGGTCAACTGACTCAGTGAATCAAATGACTCAAAAAATCCGATTCACTTTGGTGAGTGACTCATTAACACTCAATTCAGTAAAAAGAATCAAATTTACCATCACTACCGCTTATCGCCGTGAATTTGAAACATTTATCAGTTACAAAAGAGTTTGGTAACAGTTACAAAACAGACCACCGTTTCCACCAATAGCTGACGCTGTTTTACCGGAAATAAAAATCACTCTACAGGCAAGCTGGCTGCTGATTGTTGCCCCCTGCTGGAGGGAACTAAAATACCTGAAAACATATCTCGAAAACAAGCAACACCAATAACACACAGATGTGACGCCGTAAAAATAAAAAGTATCTTTACTTTTCAGTTACATCTCAATTAGAAATCAACAGCACTGTTCATCCAGACGAACTGTGCAGCAGTCCAATTTTAAATTTCACTCTGCAGTTTCTGCCCCCTTCTTTTTTTTCTTCCTCTTCCTCCTCTTCTTATTGTTGGGTTTGCTGCCAGTCTGTCCTCCTACAGGTGGTCTGTCCTCTGTCTCTGAAGCTTCAGAGTCTTCTTCTGAAGCTGCAGGTCTCTTCTCAGAGGAAGGCAGATTGCGTGGTTTCACCTCTGGGCCGCTGTGACGGAGTAAAGAGCAAGAGTCAACCTACTCATCTAAAAACACTACAGGAAACTTCCGCAGTACTACTGCTGAGAGAAACATTAAAATAATAAGTTGCATAGCTACTTTGATCAGGTAATCGTGTTTTATCCCAAAACAAAGATTTGAACAGATCTAGACAGTGTTACAGTAGAATTAACCTAAAAGAAAAAAAATTACTGACAAGTTCAATGTTTTTATGAGCAGACAGGGAACAAATACAGAAAGTCAAATATAATAGACACAACTAAAAACCATTTAGCTAAACACACTGTTAGCTAACCACACAGATGTGTGCGCAGACCTGCATGGCCATAACTCAATGTAACAGCTGGTGTTAAGGTTATTTTTGTAAGTTTACATGACACTCAAGTATTCACCTCATCTGAACAGCCAGTTCCTGCTTTGTATTTCCAGGCTCGCTGTGTTTCTCCAGCAGGGCCACGAAGAAGCCGTGCGTGAGGGTCTTGGCGGTGCTGGCACGCAGACACTGTGGGAGGGGCTCCAGGCCTCGCTCAGGCCACTCAGCCAACAGAGGAACCAGTCTGGACGGGGAGACACGAAAGGATTTGAATAACACTTCTAACAACCAGTTTGGCATAAATAACATATCTCAGGGAGGAAAACCCCAACACTGAACACCTGAACGTTTGTTGCATTTTTTTTAACATGTTTTGAGTTTGTAAAAGCTACCTCAGCCTGCATCTCTACACTTACAAACAAAACCGTAACACCCCCCATTACATATGTATTATGGATATTTGAAATTATTTCACTGTCACTAACTGCACTTTGTCACAGTCCTCATTTAATGAAAATCTTAAATCTTGTGCCGTCAGTGTCATTGCATAGTCCTGAAAATGGTCTCACACACCTGTAATGTCCAATTTTATTGACAACACTACAATGCAGTACTGCTACTATAACATGCATGTGTGTCAAGGTGGAGAGATCACAGAAAAATAAAAAAAAATCTCCAGGTTTCATCGTCTAGACAGCTAAATAAGAATAGAATGCTTTAAAATGATAAATAAACAGTCTGAATGTCTTCAGGCTGTTGCTACCTGAAGCCGGGGTTCTGCTGCAGACAGGCAGCTACCACTTCCTCATTCTCCTGTTTGTGGATGGAGCAGGTGGAGTAGACCAGGCGCTTCAGGCTGGGAAACCTGAGAGCGTGGTTAAGGCAGCGCAGCTGGAAGGAGGCCAAAGAGGCCAGACGAGCCTGCTCCTTCTCCTGGTCAGCAGAGGTGTTGTCCTGGAGGCACACCATACCTGAACCCCGTCACACACAGATTACAATGCTTTTTTGGTTGTTGTTGGGTTTTTTTACTATAATTAAGCTGTTTGTTTCTTTATTTGCACACTGGGACTCTGATTCTTGCTTATACTTGTGAAACGCAGCTAAGTTTTGCAGTATCTGCTTAGGGGGAAACATGAACTTGAGAGAGGAAGGATGGATCCGTGATGCCTAAACGGGTTTCTATTCCAGTTTCTACTCTGCACACCCACATCTGTGACTAACGTTTGTTACATAAACAACAAATTCAATGTTTAAAAATGAAATAAATATGATACATTTTGCATTCAAAGTAAACTAAAGTGTCATAAATTGAAGATACATATGCACAGATGTTATAAAGAACCCTACTGCAGTCATACAAACGCAGGGATAACTGGTCACTCTACCTGAACCACTGCAGGAGGGATCGAGCAGGATGTGCTCAACATCCTTATACTGCGGGTTGTCGGGGTCCACCTTCAGGAAGTCCTGGTTGGCCAGCTGCTGACAGGTGACCCCTGCACGGAGCAGGAGAGTTGACATGGTGGCCAAGCGCTTTCCATCCAAATCAAAAGCAAACAGCCTGCCCTTGTTCTTCATGATGGCTGCCAGCTGGCTGGTTTTGTTGCCGGGTGCGGCACAGGCATCAATGATGTGGCTACCAGGTGGAGGACTAAGGAGATGAGCGGGGAGGCAGCTGGCTTTGTCCTGCAGAACTATGTGGCCTGCTTTGTATAGGAAGTGGTCATGGAAGTCAGTTTTAGGAGAGAAGACCAGCAGCTCTGGCAGGTGCAGGTCACTCAAAAAGTATCTGTCTTTCAGGGATAAGTCTTCCAGCCTGGAAGCCTTCCCCAGGTAGGAGAAGCCATCCCTCTTCAGGTAGTCCACAACATCCTCCACAGTGGTCTTCAGAGTGTTCACACGTACATATCTGGGCAACTGGTCTCCAGCGGGGTGCTTGACACTGCAAGGAAGCAGGTCTTCATTCCTGCTTACCTTCTGCTTCACCTTCATGCGAGCCAACTCCGCCTGCAGTCTGGAGCGATGCTTCATCATCATGGCCTTCCAGGATCCGCCACACTTCAGCCCCTGGCCTATCAACAGGTCGTAGACGAGCACCTTAGCCAGGGGCATCTTTAGCTTGGTATGCCTGAGTAGCTTGGTGGACTCGATGATCTCCTGCAGGACGGAGGAAAACTTCTGGGTCTCACAAACCAGAGCGAACAGCTGCTTGATGTTCTTGAATTGACTGTCGTAAACCAGAGTTTTCAAAGCCCCCTGTTTACCCTCGACCTTCTCCATGATCTCTGCTGCTTTCAGGTACAGAGCCATGGCGAAAGAGGGTTTTTTTTTCCTACTGCGCTCAAACACTCCTTTTCTTTCTTTAGTTCTGGGCAGGAAACAACGAGCGAGTTTATTTGAGCTCTGTAAACGCAGCTTCTTCTATACTTTTCCTCCGTGCACACGTGAGAGGAGAGGTCATGACACCGGAAGTACTCGTTGACGCACTGTTTTTCTTTTGACGTAAGTAGTAGTAACTGGTGCCGGATCAAAGACAGTAGAAAACGTCTCTATCGCCCTCTGGTGCCTGGCTCCAATACAAACAAGTTGTCCTCAAATGTTCTTCTCTCCTTGAGATGCTTTAACAGCGTGGCTTGTCATGAATCGCAAGACTTAAGTTGCAGAAAGAAGATCACGAGGTAATTTAATGACATAAATCACTGATGCAGATTTAAAACACTTTTGAACTGAAACATCGCAAACGTGGAAACTATTTTGATAATGCAGTTATATTTTTACTAAATAAGTTGACATGGATTTTATGGAGGCTGTGTGTGCTTTCCAACAGCAAATATCAATGCATGTTCTGAAGAACATATTTATTGATATGAATAGTAGCAATTGACAGGATTCATTTCATTCTAAACATGGCATAAACAGGATAGTTGCAACTTCAATGATGTCACAGACTATAAATCTATTCTGGATTTGGGATACATGATGATGCTCTGTACTGAGTCTGCACAATAAAGTGCACAATAACCATTTTGGTTTTTGTCTGGGGATATGGAGTGGAAGTGTGATTTTCCACTATCTTTATTGAATAATACCATATTTTTAATGATAATGATTTGGTCAACTGGCTCCATGTGATTAAAAGACTGTAAAAAAAAATGCTGAGCATGTTTCTCTTTCTGCTAATAACTTGTTCTTTACTTTAAAAACTTTAGATCAATGTGATTCAGCCTTTTCCTCAAGATTGATAACTAAAGTGTCCCAACTTACCTGAGCCTGAACTCACAGATGGTCTGATACCTAGTCTAAAAAGGAGATGGACAATATGGGTTTATCAAAGCACACTTCAAAAGCAAAGCAATTGTAATTGTACAGGGGTGCACTCCTGCTCGTGACATGGATAACTTGCACAGCTGTGGAGGCACTATCAATGTTGAATGATATTTGCAAGTTTTCTCGTGTTGTATTCCCTGACATCCACAGTGAAGACATCGTGGACAGCGGAGAATCTCCCGGTGGTGGAGCAGACTGGGACAGAGTTCCACTGATGAAAAAGAGAGTCACGATGGATATTATAAAAATTAAATAAAAAAAGATTCACACCAAAAGATTTGTGATCTACACAATCCAAGCTGATCAACGATGAGCTCAGTATTTTCATTTAATATATTTTTCATCTGCTTGAATGTTTCCTGGTTCACACAGTGCTCAACCTGCTAGATTTTTGTTTGTTATTAATTTATTTTAAATGTCTAATCTTATCTTTGAATCAAACATTCATACATATATACACTATGTTCATTATAATAAGATACATATATACTGTCAGACACCACTCTGACATTCCATTCATGCTCAGCTGAATATTAAAATGGAAAAATATGTGTCATCTCTGCATACGCTATGATCATTATAGAATGACATGAAATATTAAAACTGAGCTTAATCTTCAACATAAGCAGTAGTCATATAAATTCATATACTCTTAAGCACAAATGGTGAAAGTTTTTCTGCAGAATAAGTACTTGTACCTTTTGTGATGTTCGCCAGTATTAGTTGTATCTGTATTGCGGTGTTCTGATAGTATGGCTTCTTATACTGAAGAAATGGGTCTAAATAAATAACTAAATAAATCCTCCAGCACTCGTTATTGTCACCTATTGCTAATGTTTTGACGCTGGTAGCCTCTCATACGCTGTAAGAATTTAATTCAACTGTTTATCACAGAAAAAGTGTGACTTGTAGGACACGTGAACCTAACACTAGCGGGCATAATGTTAGCTTAATAGTCAGCTCAACAGCTGTTGTTAGCTCCGGACAAGTGACTACAACAGCAGCGATGAGCCCCGATGAACGGATCCGGGGGCGGATGGGCTCGTACATAAATGGATCGATCCGGGCGGGATACGGTGGGAAACGACAGATACCTTAAACTTGAAGACAGGCCAAGTAGAAGGATCGCTAAAGTCTGCTAAAAAAAAAATCGCAATGCAAGCTGATCAAACTTGCAAAGACACAAATTCAAATGTAACCCATTCTGGAACAAAATGACATCATAATAGACTGTCCTTTGAATGTCACGACGTTCGGCGATAACGTCACTTGAACTCCTTTGAAGACAGTTCTGGGGGCGGAGTCAGATCCTATAAATATCCCCCAAGTACATACCTTGAACCCATAGATCGCTATAGTTCTGAAGTAAGTAGGGTTTCAGTTTCCACTTGCGAACACTTTGTCGTCTCATTGAGTAGATCATTTTTCAAACACAGAATAACAGGTCGTATAAACTAAACTAAATACATTCATTTCGAAATGACTTCCCTAAGCTACTTTGATATGCAGATGCTCAGAAATGAGATAGAAAATTACAAACAAGCTGAAAAACTTCAGCTTGAGGAAATCCAAGAAAAGAATTGTAGGATTTCAAGTCTTGAGGCATCTTTGAAAAAAGAGCAGGGACTGGTTGCAAAGATGAAAGACGAGTCCAAAGAAATGCAGGTGCTCAGAAATGAAATACAAAAGTACAAACAAGCTGAAAAGCTTCAGCTTGAGGAAATCGATGAAAAGAATTCTAAGATTTCAAGTCTTGAGGCATCTTTGAAAGAAGAACAGGAACTGGTTGCTAAGATGACAGAGGAATCCAAAGATGAAAAGATGGAAAAAATGGAAAATGTTTTGCTGGAAACCAAATCCCAGCTAAGGTCCGCAGAGTCACAGAATGTAGATCTCACAAACAAATATGAGGCAAAAATTCGGGCTCTTCGTAAGGCAATCAAACACCTTGAAAATAAGTGTGCCACTGAAAAAACGATGCGGGACAAGAAAGAAAAGGAGGTGGAATCTCTGGTTGTCCTTAAAATCCAAAATGAGCAGGAAAACCAAGAACTCAAGATGAAGCTAAGCAAGACGACTGAGGAAAAAAATGAAAATGTTAAAGAACTGCAGAAACAAAATGAGCAGCTTCAGACTGAGATTCAGAACAATGAGAAGTACATTCATCGTAATGACTTCCTTGAAAGAAGGATAGACGAGCTTCTTACACTACCTGGGGAGGTGTACTGCCGTCAACAGAAAGTTAAAAGTGTGGAAGAAGAAAAAGAGAAACTACAGGCTGAACTTAAAAAGTGTCAAAGACAAAATGAGGAGTATAAAGCGGGAAAGCGCTGGGCAATAGACGAGAAAAACAAACTGACAAAGAAAAATGATGAACTGAAAGTATGTCTTAGGGAGAAGGAATGTAACAACATAACGTTGAGGAAAGAGTTAAAAGCCAAAGTCCTGGAATCTGAAAGTCAGATAAAGGAGCTGGCAAGGCAACGTTTTACTATCGACCGCCTGGAAAAATGCCTTAAGGTTAAAACTAAGCAAATAATTAAATTTGAAAATGAGACGCAGGAATCTGGGAAGAAAATTTCATCCCAAGAAAATAACATAGCCCGTCTGAAAACTGCTCTTAGCAAAGCAGAAAACGATCTGGAACTGGAGATAAAGAGAAGTGAAAATCTTAGGTCTGATAAAGTGCTCCTTTCTGAGACAAAGTTCTGCATTGAGAACGAACTCTATACAGCTAGAGACACTATAAAGACACTTCAGAATAAAATCAAAGAAAAGGCTCAAGAACTCCAAGAGACAAACGTAGACCTTGCCAATGCTAAGACCAGCTATAATGCTGTAAAGACTGAGCTGGACATTATCAAACTGCAGCAGGCAGAACAAAAGAAAGAACACGAGAAACAGCTTAGCTCTGCAAATGACAACCTCTTCACAGTGAAGTCAAAGTTGACGCAAACTGTGGAGGACAAAGAAGAGGTTGAGAAAGCTCTGACAAAGTCCAAACACGCAGTATTTAAGCTTGAGCAAGTAATAGAAGAACTGGAAACTGACATTGGCATTCAACGACAAAAGAATGCAGTACAGACAAAAGAAAATGACGATCTGCTGCAACAGCTGAAGGGACTTTATGACACGCTCGGCCACACTGTGCAAGTCGAGAAAAAAGCCTCCCCAGAGCAGCAAAGAAAGGATGGGGATGAACAAATAGCCCGGAAAAAGGTGAGATTTGACCTGAGCAATACGGAATACTTTCCATCCAAAGACGACAATGAGCTGAAAGAACAACAGAAAGAAGTTAGAGACCTTAAGGGTAAAATGGGTAACAAGCTTACCACATATGACAGTAAGCTAAAAGCAGTGCATGGCCTGCTACCTCCTATTTCCACTAGGGCCCGGTCTAAAACTGTAGACAACTCAAAGAAGCAGTCTGAGTCTAGGAGCTCACTCAACCTCAAGTCCACTGTTACTCCCAAGGCAGAAGAAGAAATGTTTCATCCCCATCCACCTGTACTTATTTCCCAGTCAACTCTACGTAGAGTATACAATCCTGGTACAAAAATACTCAAGCGCCGGCCTTCAGCCAAACCCGAACAAATCTAAAAAATCCTCCTACCAGTTCTCACACTGACTCCAAAGAAATAATCAGCTTTTAAGCTGGTTAAAAAAGATCTATTTCTTTGTTTCCAAAGTCAAAATAAATCACAAAGAGACAATATTAGAAAAAAAATTTAATACCCGCCCATCCTGAGGGTATATTACATCCGTAACCCAGGAGAGGCTGTATTTGCTATAACATCATAAATGTAAGACAATAAGGACATCTCTGCATGTGTGAGGAAGTGACATGCATTTCATCTATGTCGCTTCATCACCCCCAACCGGTCGCGGTAGATGGCCGCCCCTCACTGAGCCTGGTTCTACTGAAGGTGTCTTCCTGTTAAAAGGGAGTTTTTCCTTCCCACT
Source organism: Perissodus microlepis (assembly GCF_051167445.1). Classification (NCBI taxonomy): domain Eukaryota; kingdom Metazoa; phylum Chordata; class Actinopteri; order Cichliformes; family Cichlidae; genus Perissodus; species Perissodus microlepis. The sequence goes on along the minus strand of NC_140480.1, from coordinate 7,685,863 downwards.
GTCGCCAAGTGCTTGCTCATAGGGGATCTTCGGATTGTTGGGTTTTCTCTGCGTTATTGTAGGGATGTTACCTTGCAATATTATATTATATATTATAATATAATATTGTAGGGATGTTACCTTGCAATATTATATTATATATTATAATATAATATTGTAGGGATGTTACCTTGCAATATTATATTATATATTATAATATAATAAAGGTTTAAAATTGGCACAAATAAAATTGATGTGAACTGAGTTTTTCTTTTGATGTGTACAAGTGGTTGTATTTGAGTACTTTTGATCTGCTTTTATTCACTACTACGCACACACTGGCTTCAAAAATACAAAGTGATGGCAGTCCCCATGAAAAGGGAATTTTGGCTTCATTTTTGTACAGTGGCAGGAAGTGGAGTGAGGTTATTAAAATAGGCTTTTCTCAGCTATTTTTAAAGCTACATTTTAGTTAGTTTTTAGTTAGCGAACCTTTAGTTACTGTGGCCAAATACATATTTCATTTTTTAAAGTAAACACATTTTCAGTCATTCGCAGTCAGACATTGAGGAAAAGCACATGTTCGGTAGCTAATCCTTGTATTTACCCTGACAGTGAAGACATCGTGGACAGCGGAGAATCTCCCGGTGGTGGAGCAGACTGGGACAGAGTTCCACTGATGAAAAAGAGAGTCACGATGGATATTATAAAAATTAAATAAAAAAAGATTCACACCAAAAGATTTGTGATCTACACAATCCAAGCTGATCAACGATGAGCTCAGTATTTTCATTTAATATATTTTTCATCTGCTTGAATGTTTCCTGGTTCACACAGTGCTCAACCTGCTAGATTTTTGTTTGTTATTAATTTATTTTAAATGTCTAATCTTATCTTTGAATCAAACATTCATACATATATACACTATGTTCATTATAATAAGATACATATATACTGTCAGACACCACTCTGACATTCCATTCATGCTCAGCTGAATATTAAAATGGAAAAATATGTGTCATCTCTGCATACGCTATGATCATTATAGAATGACATGAAATATTAAAACTGAGCTTAATCTTCAACATAAGCAGTAGTCATATAAATTCATATACTCTTAAGCACAAATGGTGAAAGTTTTTCTGCAGAATAAGTACTTGTACCTTTTGTGATGTTCGCCAGTATTAGTTGTATCTGTATTGCGGTGTTCTGATAGTATGGCTTCTTATACTGAAGAAATGGGTCTAAATAAATAACTAAATAAATCCTCCAGCACTCGTTATTGTCACCTATTGCTAATGTTTTGACGCTGGTAGCCTCTCATACGCTGTAAGAATTTAATTCAACTGTTTATCACAGAAAAAGTGTGACTTGTAGGACACGTGAACCTAACACTAGCGGGCATAATGTTAGCTTAATAGTCAGCTCAACAGCTGTTGTTAGCTCCGGACAAGTGACTACAACAGCAGCGATGAGCCCCGATGAACGGATCCGGGGGCGGATGGGCTCGTACATAAATGGATCGATCCGGGCGGGATACGGTGGGAAACGACAGATACCTTAAACTTGAAGACAGGCCAAGTAGAAGGATCGCTAAAGTCTGCTAAAAAAAAAATCGCAATGCAAGCTGATCAAACTTGCAAAGACACAAATTCAAATGTAACCCATTCTGGAACAAAATGACATCATAATAGACTGTCCTTTGAATGTCACGACGTTCGGCGATAACGTCACTTGAACTCCTTTGAAGACAGTTCTGGGGGCGGAGTCAGATCCTATAAATATCCCCCAAGTACATACCTTGAACCCATAGATCGCTATAGTTCTGAAGTAAGTAGGGTTTCAGTTTCCACTTGCGAACACTTTGTCGTCTCATTGAGTAGATCATTTTTCAAACACAGAATAACAGGTGGTATAAACTAAACTAAATACATTCATTTCGAAATGACTTCCCTAAGCTACTTTGATATGCAGATGCTCAGAAATGAGATAGAAAATTACAAACAAGCTGAAAAACTTCAGCTTGAGGAAATCCAAGAAAAGAATTGTAGGATTTCAAGTCTTGAGGCATCTTTGAAAAAAGAGCAGGGACTGGTTGCAAAGATGAAAGACGAGTCCAAAGAAATGCAGGTGCTCAGAAATGAAATACAAAAGTACAAACAAGCTGAAAAGCTTCAGCTTGAGGAAATCGATGAAAAGAATTCTAAGATTTCAAGTCTTGAGGCATCTTTGAAAGAAGAACAGGAACTGGTTGCTAAGATGACAGAGGAATCCAAAGATGAAAAGATGGAAAAAATGGAAAATGTTTTGCTGGAAACCAAATCCCAGCTAAGGTCCGCAGAGTCACAGAATGTAGATCTCACAAACAAATATGAGGCAAAAATTCGGGCTCTTCGTAAGGCAATCAAACACCTTGAAAATAAGTGTGCCACTGAAAAAACGATGCGGGACAAGAAAGAAAAGGAGGTGGAATCTCTGGTTGTCCTTAAAATCCAAAATGAGCAGGAAAACCAAGAACTCAAGATGAAGCTAAGCAAGACGACTGAGGAAAAAAATGAAAATGTTAAAGAACTGCAGAAACAAAATGAGCAGCTTCAGACTGAGATTCAGAACAATGAGAAGTACATTCATCGTAATGACTTCCTTGAAAGAAGGATAGACGAGCTTCTTACACTACCTGGGGAGGTGTACTGCCGTCAACAGAAAGTTAAAAGTGTGGAAGAAGAAAAAGAGAAACTACAGGCTGAACTTAAAAAGTGTCAAAGACAAAATGAGGAGTATAAAGCGGGAAAGCGCTGGGCAATAGACGAGAAAAACAAACTGACAAAGAAAAATGATGAACTGAAAGTATGTCTTAGGGAGAAGGAATGTAACAACATAACGTTGAGGAAAGAGTTAAAAGCCAAAGTCCTGGAATCTGAAAGTCAGATAAAGGAGCTGGCAAGGCAACGTTTTACTATCGACCGCCTGGAAAAATGCCTTAAGGTTAAAACTAAGCAAATAATTAAATTTGAAAATGAGACGCAGGAATCTGGGAAGAAAATTTCATCCCAAGAAAATAACATAGCCCGTCTGAAAACTGCTCTTAGCAAAGCAGAAAACGATCTGGAACTGGAGATAAAGAGAAGTGAAAATCTTAGGTCTGATAAAGTGCTCCTTTCTGAGACAAAGTTCTGCATTGAGAACGAACTCTATACAGCTAGAGACACTATAAAGACACTTCAGAATAAAATCAAAGAAAAGGCTCAAGAACTCCAAGAGACAAACGTAGACCTTGCCAATGCTAAGACCAGCTATAATGCTGTAAAGACTGAGCTGGACATTATCAAACTGCAGCAGGCAGAACAAAAGAAAGAACACGAGAAACAGCTTAGCTCTGCAAATGACAACCTCTTCACAGTGAAGTCAAAGTTGACGCAAACTGTGGAGGACAAAGAAGAGGTTGAGAAAGCTCTGACAAAGTCCAAACACGCAGTATTTAAGCTTGAGCAAGTAATAGAAGAACTGGAAACTGACATTGGCATTCAACGACAAAAGAATGCAGTACAGACAAAAGAAAATGACGATCTGCTGCAACAGCTGAAGGGACTTTATGACACGCTCGGCCACACTGTGCAAGTCGAGAAAAAAGCCTCCCCAGAGCAGCAAAGAAAGGATGGGGATGAACAAATAGCCCGGAAAAAGGTGAGATTTGACCTGAGCAATACGGAATACTTTCCATCCAAAGACGACAATGAGCTGAAAGAACAACAGAAAGAAGTTAGAGACCTTAAGGGTAAAATGGGTAACAAGCTTACCACATATGACAGTAAGCTAAAAGCAGTGCATGGCCTGCTACCTCCTATTTCCACTAGGGCCCGGTCTAAAACTGTAGACAACTCAAAGAAGCAGTCTGAGTCTAGGAGCTCACTCAACCTCAAGTCCACTGTTACTCCCAAGGCAGAAGAAGAAATGTTTCATCCCCATCCACCTGTACTTATTTCCCAGTCAACTCTACGTAGAGTATACAATCCTGGTACAAAAATACTCAAGCGCCGGCCTTCAGCCAAACCCGAACAAATCTAAAAAATCCTCCTACCAGTTCTCACACTGACTCCAAAGAAATAATCAGCTTTTAAGCTGGTTAAAAAAGATCTATTTCTTTGTTTCCAAAGTCAAAATAAATCACAAAGAGACAATATTAGAAAAAAAATTTAATACCCGCCCATCCTGAGGGTATATTACATCCGTAACCCAGGAGAGGCTGTATTTGCTATAACATCATAAATGTAAGACAATAAGGACATCTCTGCATGTGTGAGGAAGTGACATGCATTTCATCTATGTCGCTTCATCACCCCCAACCGGTCGCGGTAGATGGCCGCCCCTCACTGAGCCTGGTTCTACTGAAGGTGTCTTCCTGTTAAAAGGGAGTTTTTCCTTCCCACTGTCGCCAAGTGCTTGCTCATAGGGGATCTTCGGATTGTTGGGTTTTCTCTGCGTTATTGTAGGGATGTTACCTTGCAATATTATATTATATATTATAATATAATATTGTAGGGATGTTACCTTGCAATATTATATTATATATTATAATATAATAAAGGTTTAAAATTGGCACAAATAAAATTGATGTGAACTGAGTTTTTCTTTTGATGTGTACAAGTGGTTGTATTTGAGTACTTTTGATCTGCTTTTATTCACTACTACGCACACACTGGCTTCAAAAATACAAAGTGATGGCAGTCCCCATGAAAAGGGAATTTTGGCTTCATTTTTGTACAGTGGCAGGAAGTGGAGTGAGGTTATTAAAATAGGCTTTTCTCAGCTATTTTTAAAGCTACATTTTAGTTAGTTTTTAGTTAGCGAACCTTTAGTTACTGTGGCCAAATACATATTTCATTTTTTAAAGTAAACACATTTTCAGTCATTCGCAGTCAGACATTGAGGAAAAGCACATGTTCGGTAGCTAATCCTTGTATTTACCCTGACAGTGAAGACATCGTGGACAGCGGAGAATCTCCCGGTGGTGGAGCAGACTGGGACAGAGTTCCACTGATGAAAAAGAGAGTCACGATGGATATTATAAAAATTAAATAAAAAAAGATTCACACCAAAAGATTTGTGATCTACACAATCCAAGCTGATCAACGATGAGCTCAGTATTTTCATTTAATATATTTTTCATCTGCTTGAATGTTTCCTGGTTCACACAGTGCTCAACCTGCTAGATTTTTGTTTGTTATTAATTTATTTTAAATGTCTAATCTTATCTTTGAATCAAACATTCATACATATATACACTATGTTCATTATAATAAGATACATATATACTGTCAGACACCACTCTGACATTCCATTCATGCTCAGCTGAATATTAAAATGGAAAAATATGTGTCATCTCTGCATACGCTATGATCATTATAGAATGACATGAAATATTAAAACTGAGCTTAATCTTCAACATAAGCAGTAGTCATATAAATTCATATACTCTTAAGCACAAATGGTGAAAGTTTTTCTGCAGAATAAGTACTTGTACCTTTTGTGATGTTCGCCAGTATTAGTTGTATCTGTATTGCGGTGTTCTGATAGTATGGCTTCTTATACTGAAGAAATGGGTCTAAATAAATAACTAAATAAATCCTCCAGCACTCGTTATTGTCACCTATTGCTAATGTTTTGACGCTGGTAGCCTCTCATACGCTGTAAGAATTTAATTCAACTGTTTATCACAGAAAAAGTGTGACTTGTAGGACACGTGAACCTAACACTAGCGGGCATAATGTTAGCTTAATAGTCAGCTCAACAGCTGTTGTTAGCTCCGGACAAGTGACTACAACAGCAGCGATGAGCCCCGATGAACGGATCCGGGGGCGGATGGGCTCGTACATAAATGGATCGATCCGGGCGGGATACGGTGGGAAACGACAGATACCTTAAACTTGAAGACAGGCCAAGTAGAAGGATCGCTAAAGTCTGCTAAAAAAAAAATCGCAATGCAAGCTGATCAAACTTGCAAAGACACAAATTCAAATGTAACCCATTCTGGAACAAAATGACATCATAATAGACTGTCCTTTGAATGTCACGACGTTCGGCGATAACGTCACTTGAACTCCTTTGAAGACAGTTCTGGGGGCGGAGTCAGATCCTATAAATATCCCCCAAGTACATACCTTGAACCCATAGATCGCTATAGTTCTGAAGTAAGTAGGGTTTCAGTTTCCACTTGCGAACACTTTGTCGTCTCATTGAGTAGATCATTTTTCAAACACAGAATAACAGGTCGTATAAACTAAACTAAATACATTCATTTCGAAATGACTTCCCTAAGCTACTTTGATATGCAGATGCTCAGAAATGAGATAGAAAATTACAAACAAGCTGAAAAACTTCAGCTTGAGGAAATCCAAGAAAAGAATTGTAGGATTTCAAGTCTTGAGGCATCTTTGAAAAAAGAGCAGGGACTGGTTGCAAAGATGAAAGACGAGTCCAAAGAAATGCAGGTGCTCAGAAATGAAATACAAAAGTACAAACAAGCTGAAAAGCTTCAGCTTGAGGAAATCGATGAAAAGAATTCTAAGATTTCAAGTCTTGAGGCATCTTTGAAAGAAGAACAGGAACTGGTTGCTAAGATGACAGAGGAATCCAAAGATGAAAAGATGGAAAAAATGGAAAATGTTTTGCTGGAAACCAAATCCCAGCTAAGGTCCGCAGAGTCACAGAATGTAGATCTCACAAACAAATATGAGGCAAAAATTCGGGCTCTTCGTAAGGCAATCAAACACCTTGAAAATAAGTGTGCCACTGAAAAAACGATGCGGGACAAGAAAGAAAAGGAGGTGGAATCTCTGGTTGTCCTTAAAATCCAAAATGAGCAGGAAAACCAAGAACTCAAGATGAAGCTAAGCAAGACGACTGAGGAAAAAAATGAAAATGTTAAAGAACTGCAGAAACAAAATGAGCAGCTTCAGACTGAGATTCAGAACAATGAGAAGTACATTCATCGTAATGACTTCCTTGAAAGAAGGATAGACGAGCTTCTTACACTACCTGGGGAGGTGTACTGCCGTCAACAGAAAGTTAAAAGTGTGGAAGAAGAAAAAGAGAAACTACAGGCTGAACTTAAAAAGTGTCAAAGACAAAATGAGGAGTATAAAGCGGGAAAGCGCTGGGCAATAGACGAGAAAAACAAACTGACAAAGAAAAATGATGAACTGAAAGTATGTCTTAGGGAGAAGGAATGTAACAACATAACGTTGAGGAAAGAGTTAAAAGCCAAAGTCCTGGAATCTGAAAGTCAGATAAAGGAGCTGGCAAGGCAACGTTTTACTATCGACCGCCTGGAAAAATGTCTTAAGGTTAAAACTAAGCAAATAATTAAATTTGAAAATGAGACGCAGGAATCTGGGAAGAAAATTTCATCCCAAGAAAATAACATAGCCCGTCTGAAAACTGCTCTTAGCAAAGCAGAAAACGATCTGGAACTGGAGATAAAGAGAAGTGAAAATCTTAGGTCTGATAAAGTGCTCCTTTCTGAGACAAAGTTCTGCATTGAGAACAAACTCTATACAGCTAGAGACACTATAAAGACACTTCAGAATAAAATCAAAGAAAAGGCTCAAGAACTCCAAGAGACAAACGTAGACCTTGCCAATGCTAAGACCAGCTATAATGCTGTAAAGACTGAGCTGGACATTATCAAACTGCAGCAGGCAGAACAAAAGAAAGAACACGAGAAACAGCTTAGCTCTGCAAATGACAACCTCTTCACAGTGAAGTCAAAGTTGACGCAAACTGTGGAGGACAAAGAAGAGGTTGAGAAAGCTCTGACAAAGTCCAAACACGCAGTATTTAAGCTTGAGCAAGTAATAGAAGAACTGGAAACTGACATTGGCATTCAACGACAAAAGAATGCAGTACAGACAAAAGAAAATGACGATCTGCTGCAACAGCTGAAGGGACTTTATGACACGCTCGGCCACACTGTGCAAGTCGAGAAAAAAGCCTCCCCAGAGCAGCAAAGAAAGGATGGGGATGAACAAATAGCCCGGAAAAAGGTGAGATTTGACCTGAGCAATACGGAATACTTTCCATCCAAAGACGACAATGAGCTGAAAGAACAACAGAAAGAAGTTAGAGACCTTAAGGGTAAAATGGGTAACAAGCTTACCACATATGACAGTAAGCTAAAAGCAGTGCATGGCCTGCTACCTCCTATTTCCACTAGGGCCCGGTCTAAAACTGTAGACAACTCAAAGAAGCAGTCTGAGTCTAGGAGCTCACTCAACCTCAAGTCCACTGTTACTCCCAAGGCAGAAGAAGAAATGTTTCATCCCCATCCACCTGTACTTATTTCCCAGTCAACTCTACGTAGAGTATACAATCCTGGTACAAAAATACTCAAGCGCCGGCCTTCAGCCAAACCCGAACAAATCTAAAAAATCCTCCTACCAGTTCTCACACTGACTCCAAAGAAATAATCAGCTTTTAAGCTGGTTAAAAAAGATCTATTTCTTTGTTTCCAAAGTCAAAATAAATCACAAAGAGACAATATTAGAAAAAAAATTTAATACCCGCCCATCCTGAGGGTATATTACATCCGTAACCCAGGAGAGGCTGTATTTGCTATAACATCATAAATGTAAGACAATAAGGACATCTCTGCATGTGTGAGGAAGTGACATGCATTTCATCTATGTCGCTTCATCACCCCCAACCGGTCGCGGTAGATGGCCGCCCCTCACTGAGCCTGGTTCTACTGAAGGTGTCTTCCTGTTAAAAGGGAGTTTTTCCTTCCCACTGTCGCCAAGTGCTTGCTCATAGGGGATCTTCGGATTGTTGGGTTTTCTCTGCGTTATTGTAGGGATGTTACCTTGCAATATTATATTATATATTATAATATAATATTGTAGGGATGTTACCTTGCAATATTATATTATATATTATAATATAATAAAGGTTTAAAATTGGCACAAATAAAATTGATGTGAACTGAGTTTTTCTTTTGATGTGTACAAGTGGTTGTATTTGAGTACTTTTGATCTGCTTTTATTCACTACTACGCACACACTGGCTTCAAAAATACAAAGTGATGGCAGTCCCCATGAAAAGGGAATTTTGGCTTCATTTTTGTACAGTGGCAGGAAGTGGAGTGAGGTTATTAAAATAGGCTTTTCTCAGCTATTTTTAAAGCTACATTTTAGTTAGTTTTTAGTTAGCGAACCTTTAGTTACTGTGGCCAAATACATATTTCATTTTTTAAAGTAAACACATTTTCAGTCATTCGCAGTCAGACATTGAGGAAAAGCACATGTTCGGTAGCTAATCCTTGTATTTACCCTGACAGTGAAGACATCGTGGACAGCGGAGAATCTCCCGGTGGTGGAGCAGACTGGGACAGAGTTCCACTGATGAAAAAGAGAGTCACGATGGATATTATAAAAATTAAATAAAAAAAGATTCACACCAAAAGATTTGTGATCTACACAATCCAAGCTGATCAACGATGAGCTCAGTATTTTCATTTAATATATTTTTCATCTGCTTGAATGTTTCCTGGTTCACACAGTGCTCAACCTGCTAGATTTTTGTTTGTTATTAATTTATTTTAAATGTCTAATCTTATCTTTGAATCAAACATTCATACATATATACACTATGTTCATTATAATAAGATACATATATACTGTCAGACACCACTCTGACATTCCATTCATGCTCAGCTGAATATTAAAATGGAAAAATATGTGTCATCTCTGCATACGCTATGATCATTATAGAATGACATGAAATATTAAAACTGAGCTTAATCTTCAACATAAGCAGTAGTCATATAAATTCATATACTCTTAAGCACAAATGGTGAAAGTTTTTCTGCAGAATAAGTACTTGTACCTTTTGTGATGTTCGCCAGTATTAGTTGTATCTGTATTGCGGTGTTCTGATAGTATGGCTTCTTATACTGAAGAAATGGGTCTAAATAAATAACTAAATAAATCCTCCAGCACTCGTTATTGTCACCTATTGCTAATGTTTTGACGCTGGTAGCCTCTCATACGCTGTAAGAATTTAATTCAACTGTTTATCACAGAAAAAGTGTGACTTGTAGGACACGTGAACCTAACACTAGCGGGCATAATGTTAGCTTAATAGTCAGCTCAACAGCTGTTGTTAGCTCCGGACAAGTGACTACAACAGCAGCGATGAGCCCCGATGAACGGATCCGGGGGCGGATGGGCTCGTACATAAATGGATCGATCCGGGCGGGATACGGTGGGAAACGACAGATACCTTAAACTTGAAGACAGGCCAAGTAGAAGGATCGCTAAAGTCTGCTAAAAAAAAAATCGCAATGCAAGCTGATCAAACTTGCAAAGACACAAATTCAAATGTAACCCATTCTGGAACAAAATGACATCATAATAGACTGTCCTTTGAATGTCACGACGTTCGGCGATAACGTCACTTGAACTCCTTTGAAGACAGTTCTGGGGGCGGAGTCAGATCCTATAAATATCCCCCAAGTACATACCTTGAACCCATAGATCGCTATAGTTCTGAAGTAAGTAGGGTTTCAGTTTCCACTTGCGAACACTTTGTCGTCTCATTGAGTAGATCATTTTTCAAACACAGAATAACAGGTCGTATAAACTAAACTAAATACATTCATTTCGAAATGACTTCCCTAAGCTACTTTGATATGCAGATGCTCAGAAATGAGATAGAAAATTACAAACAAGCTGAAAAACTTCAGCTTGAGGAAATCCAAGAAAAGAATTGTAGGATTTCAAGTCTTGAGGCATCTTTGAAAAAAGAGCAGGGACTGGTTGCAAAGATGAAAGACGAGTCCAAAGAAATGCAGGTGCTCAGAAATGAAATACAAAAGTACAAACAAGCTGAAAAGCTTCAGCTTGAGGAAATCGATGAAAAGAATTCTAAGATTTCAAGTCTTGAGGCATCTTTGAAAGAAGAACAGGAACTGGTTGCTAAGATGACAGAGGAATCCAAAGATGAAAAGATGGAAAAAATGGAAAATGTTTTGCTGGAAACCAAATCCCAGCTAAGGTCCGCAGAGTCACAGAATGTAGATCTCACAAACAAATATGAGGCAAAAATTCGGGCTCTTCGTAAGGCAATCAAACACCTTGAAAATAAGTGTGCCACTGAAAAAACGATGCGGGACAAGAAAGAAAAGGAGGTGGAATCTCTGGTTGTCCTTAAAATCCAAAATGAGCAGGAAAACCAAGAACTCAAGATGAAGCTAAGCAAGACGACTGAGGAAAAAAATGAAAATGTTAAAGAACTGCAGAAACAAAATGAGCAGCTTCAGACTGAGATTCAGAACAATGAGAAGTACATTCATCGTAATGACTTCCTTGAAAGAAGGATAGACGAGCTTCTTACACTACCTGGGGAGGTGTACTGCCGTCAACAGAAAGTTAAAAGTGTGGAAGAAGAAAAAGAGAAACTACAGGCTGAACTTAAAAAGTGTCAAAGACAAAATGAGGAGTATAAAGCGGGAAAGCGCTGGGCAATAGACGAGAAAAACAAACTGACAAAGAAAAATGATGAACTGAAAGTATGTCTTAGGGAGAAGGAATGTAACAACATAACGTTGAGGAAAGAGTTAAAAGCCAAAGTCCTGGAATCTGAAAGTCAGATAAAGGAGCTGGCAAGGCAACGTTTTACTATCGACCGCCTGGAAAAATGCCTTAAGGTTAAAACTAAGCAAATAATTAAATTTGAAAATGAGACGCAGGAATCTGGGAAGAAAATTTCATCCCAAGAAAATAACATAGCCCGTCTGAAAACTGCTCTTAGCAAAGCAGAAAACGATCTGGAACTGGAGATAAAGAGAAGTGAAAATCTTAGGTCTGATAAAGTGCTCCTTTCTGAGACAAAGTTCTGCATTGAGAACGAACTCTATACAGCTAGAGACACTATAAAGACACTTCAGAATAAAATCAAAGAAAAGGCTCAAGAACTCCAAGAGACAAACGTAGACCTTGCCAATGCTAAGACCAGCTATAATGCTGTAAAGACTGAGCTGGACATTATCAAACTGCAGCAGGCAGAACAAAAGAAAGAACACGAGAAACAGCTTAGCTCTGCAAATGACAACCTCTTCACAGTGAAGTCAAAGTTGACGCAAACTGTGGAGGACAAAGAAGAGGTTGAGAAAGCTCTGACAAAGTCCAAACACGCAGTATTTAAGCTTGAGCAAGTAATAGAAGAACTGGAAACTGACATTGGCATTCAACGACAAAAGAATGCAGTACAGACAAAAGAAAATGACGATCTGCTGCAACAGCTGAAGGGACTTTATGACACGCTCGGCCACACTGTGCAAGTCGAGAAAAAAGCCTCCCCAGAGCAGCAAAGAAAGGATGGGGATGAACAAATAGCCCGGAAAAAGGTGAGATTTGACCTGAGCAATACGGAATACTTTCCATCCAAAGACGACAATGAGCTGAAAGAACAACAGAAAGAAGTTAGAGACCTTAAGGGTAAAATGGGTAACAAGCTTACCACATATGACAGTAAGCTAAAAGCAGTGCATGGCCTGCTACCTCCTATTTCCACTAGGGCCCGGTCTAAAACTGTAGACAACTCAAAGAAGCAGTCTGAGTCTAGGAGCTCACTCAACCTCAAGTCCACTGTTACTCCCAAGGCAGAAGAAGAAATGTTTCATCCCCATCCACCTGTACTTATTTCCCAGTCAACTCTACGTAGAGTATACAATCCTGGTACAAAAATACTCAAGCGCCGGCCTTCAGCCAAACCCGAACAAATCTAAAAAATCCTCCTACCAGTTCTCACACTGACTCCAAAGAAATAATCAGCTTTTAAGCTGGTTAAAAAAGATCTATTTCTTTGTTTCCAAAGTCAAAATAAATCACAAAGAGACAATATTAGAAAAAAAATTTAATACCCGCCCATCCTGAGGGTATATTACATCCGTAACCCAGGAGAGGCTGTATTTGCTATAACATCATAAATGTAAGACAATAAGGACATCTCTGCATGTGTGAGGAAGTGACATGCATTTCATCTATGTCGCTTCATCACCCCCAACCGGTCGCGGTAGATGGCCGCCCCTCACTGAGCCTGGTTCTACTGAAGGTGTCTTCCTGTTAAAAGGGAGTTTTTCCTTCCCACTGTCGCCAAGTGCTTGCTCATAGGGGATCTTCGGATTGTTGGGTTTTCTCTGCGTTATTGTAGGGATGTTACCTTGCAATATTATATTATATATTATAATATAATATTGTAGGGATGTTACCTTGCAATATTATATTATATATTATAATATAATAAAGGTTTAAAATTGGCACAAATAAAATTGATGTGAACTGAGTTTTTCTTTTGATGTGTACAAGTGGTTGTATTTGAGTACTTTTGATCTGCTTTTATTCACTACTACGCACACACTGGCTTCAAAAATACAAAGTGATGGCAGTCCCCATGAAAAGGGAATTTTGGCTTCATTTTTGTACAGTGGCAGGAAGTGGAGTGAGGTTATTAAAATAGGCTTTTCTCAGCTATTTTTAAAGCTACATTTTAGTTAGTTTTTAGTTAGCGAACCTTTAGTTACTGTGGCCAAATACATATTTCATTTTTTAAAGTAAACACATTTTCAGTCATTCGCAGTCAGACATTGAGGAAAAGCACATGTTCGGTAGCTAATCCTTGTATTTACCCTGACAGTGAAGACATCGTGGACAGCGGAGAATCTCCCGGTGGTGGAGCAGACTGGGACAGAGTTCCACTGATGAAAAAGAGAGTCACGATGGATATTATAAAAATTAAATAAAAAAAGATTCACACCAAAAGATTTGTGATCTACACAATCCAAGCTGATCAACGATGAGCTCAGTATTTTCATTTAATATATTTTTCATCTGCTTGAATGTTTCCTGGTTCACACAGTGCTCAACCTGCTAGATTTTTGTTTGTTATTAATTTATTTTAAATGTCTAATCTTATCTTTGAATCAAACATTCATACATATATACACTATGTTCATTATAATAAGATACATATATACTGTCAGACACCACTCTGACATTCCATTCATGCTCAGCTGAATATTAAAATGGAAAAATATGTGTCATCTCTGCATACGCTATGATCATTATAGAATGACATGAAATATTAAAACTGAGCTTAATCTTCAACATAAGCAGTAGTCATATAAATTCATATACTCTTAAGCACAAATGGTGAAAGTTTTTCTGCAGAATAAGTACTTGTACCTTTTGTGATGTTCGCCAGTATTAGTTGTATCTGTATTGCGGTGTTCTGATAGTATGGCTTCTTATACTGAAGAAATGGGTCTAAATAAATAACTAAATAAATCCTCCAGCACTCGTTATTGTCACCTATTGCTAATGTTTTGACGCTGGTAGCCTCTCATACGCTGTAAGAATTTAATTCAACTGTTTATCACAGAAAAAGTGTGACTTGTAGGACACGTGAACCTAACACTAGCGGGCATAATGTTAGCTTAATAGTCAGCTCAACAGCTGTTGTTAGCTCCGGACAAGTGACTACAACAGCAGCGATGAGCCCCGATGAACGGATCCGGGGGCGGATGGGCTCGTACATAAATGGATCGATCCGGGCGGGATACGGTGGGAAACGACAGATACCTTAAACTTGAAGACAGGCCAAGTAGAAGGATCGCTAAAGTCTGCTAAAAAAAAAATCGCAATGCAAGCTGATCAAACTTGCAAAGACACAAATTCAAATGTAACCCATTCTGGAACAAAATGACATCATAATAGACTGTCCTTTGAATGTCACGACGTTCGGCGATAACGTCACTTGAACTCCTTTGAAGACAGTTCTGGGGGCGGAGTCAGATCCTATAAATATCCCCCAAGTACATACCTTGAACCCATAGATCGCTATAGTTCTGAAGTAAGTAGGGTTTCAGTTTCCACTTGCGAACACTTTGTCGTCTCATTGAGTAGATCATTTTTCAAACACAGAATAACAGGTCGTATAAACTAAACTAAATACATTCATTTCGAAATGACTTCCCTAAGCTACTTTGATATGCAGATGCTCAGAAATGAGATAGAAAATTACAAACAAGCTGAAAAACTTCAGCTTGAGGAAATCCAAGAAAAGAATTGTAGGATTTCAAGTCTTGAGGCATCTTTGAAAAAAGAGCAGGGACTGGTTGCAAAGATGAAAGACGAGTCCAAAGAAATGCAGGTGCTCAGAAATGAAATACAAAAGTACAAACAAGCTGAAAAGCTTCAGCTTGAGGAAATCGATGAAAAGAATTCTAAGATTTCAAGTCTTGAGGCATCTTTGAAAGAAGAACAGGAACTGGTTGCTAAGATGACAGAGGAATCCAAAGATGAAAAGATGGAAAAAATGGAAAATGTTTTGCTGGAAACCAAATCCCAGCTAAGGTCCGCAGAGTCACAGAATGTAGACCTCACAAACAAATATGAGGCAAAAATTCGGGCTCTTCGTAAGGCAATCAAACACCTTGAAAATAAGTGTGCCACTGAAAAAACGATGCGGGACAAGAAAGAAAAGGAGGTGGAATCTCTGGTTGTCCTTAAAATCCAAAATGAGCAGGAAAACCAAGAACTCAAGATGAAGCTAAGCAAGACGACTGAGGAAAAAAATGAAAATGTTAAAGAACTGCAGAAACAAAATGAGCAGCTTCAGACTGAGATTCAGAACAATGAGAAGTACATTCATCGTAATGACTTCCTTGAAAGAAGGATAGACGAGCTTCTTACACTACCTGGGGAGGTGTACTGCCGTCAACAGAAAGTTAAAAGTGTGGAAGAAGAAAAAGAGAAACTACAGGCTGAACTTAAAAAGTGTCAAAGACAAAATGAGGAGTATAAAGCGGGAAAGCGCTGGGCAATAGACGAGAAAAACAAACTGACAAAGAAAAATGATGAACTGAAAGTATGTCTTAGGGAGAAGGAATGTAACAACATAACGTTGAGGAAAGAGTTAAAAGCCAAAGTCCTGGAATCTGAAAGTCAGATAAAGGAGCTGGCAAGGCAACGTTTTACTATCGACCGCCTGGAAAAATGCCTTAAGGTTAAAACTAAGCAAATAATTAAATTTGAAAATGAGACGCAGGAATCTGGGAAGAAAATTTCATCCCAAGAAAATAACATAGCCCGTCTGAAAACTGCTCTTAGCAAAGCAGAAAACGATCTGGAACTGGAGATAAAGAGAAGTGAAAATCTTAGGTCTGATAAAGTGCTCCTTTCTGAGACAAAGTTCTGCATTGAGAACGAACTCTATACAGCTAGAGACACTATAAAGACACTTCAGAATAAAATCAAAGAAAAGGCTCAAGAACTCCAAGAG
Organism: Perissodus microlepis; assembly: GCF_051167445.1. Lineage (NCBI taxonomy): Eukaryota > Metazoa > Chordata > Actinopteri > Cichliformes > Cichlidae > Perissodus > Perissodus microlepis. The sequence continues at coordinate 7,669,549 of NC_140480.1, read as the reverse complement.
ACAAACGTAGACCTTGCCAATGCTAAGACCAGCTATAATGCTGTAAAGACTGAGCTGGACATTATCAAACTGCAGCAGGCAGAACAAAAGAAAGAACACGAGAAACAGCTTAGCTCTGCAAATGACAACCTCTTCACAGTGAAGTCAAAGTTGACGCAAACTGTGGAGGACAAAGAAGAGGTTGAGAAAGCTCTGACAAAGTCCAAACACGCAGTATTTAAGCTTGAGCAAGTAATAGAAGAACTGGAAACTGACATTGGCATTCAACGACAAAAGAATGCAGTACAGACAAAAGAAAATGACGATCTGCTGCAACAGCTGAAGGGACTTTATGACACGCTTGGCCACACTGTGCAAGTCGAGAAAAAAGCCTCCCCAGAGCAGCAAAGAAAGGATGGGGATGAACAAATAGCCCGGAAAAAGGTGAGATTTGACCTGAGCAATACGGAATACTTTCCATCCAAAGACGACAATGAGCTGAAAGAACAACAGAAAGAAGTTAGAGACCTTAAGGGTAAAATGGGTAACAAGCTTACCACATATGACAGTAAGCTAAAAGCAGTGCATGGCCTGCTACCTCCTATTTCCACTAGGGCCCGGTCTAAAACTGTAGACAACTCAAAGAAGCAGTCTGAGTCTAGGAGCTCACTCAACCTCAAGTCCACTGTTACTCCCAAGGCAGAAGAAGAAATGTTTCATCCCCATCCACCTGTACTTATTTCCCAGTCAACTCTACGTAGAGTATACAATCCTGGTACAAAAATACTCAAGCGCCGGCCTTCAGCCAAACCCGAACAAATCTAAAAAATCCTCCTACCAGTTCTCACACTGACTCCAAAGAAATAATCAGCTTTTAAGCTGGTTAAAAAAGATCTATTTCTTTGTTTCCAAAGTCAAAATAAATCACAAAGAGACAATATTAGAAAAAAAATTTAATACCCGCCCATCCTGAGGGTATATTACATCCGTAACCCAGGAGAGGCTGTATTTGCTATAACATCATAAATGTAAGACAATAAGGACATCTCTGCATGTGTGAGGAAGTGACATGCATTTCATCTATGTCGCTTCATCACCCCCAACCGGTCGCGGTAGATGGCCGCCCCTCACTGAGCCTGGTTCTACTGAAGGTGTCTTCCTGTTAAAAGGGAGTTTTTCCTTCCCACTGTCGCCAAGTGCTTGCTCATAGGGGATCTTCGGATTGTTGGGTTTTCTCTGCGTTATTGTAGGGATGTTACCTTGCAATATTATATTATATATTATAATATAATAAAGGTTTAAAATTGGCACAAATAAAATTGATGTGAACTGAGTTTTTCTTTTGATGTGTACAAGTGGTTGTATTTGAGTACTTTTGATCTGCTTTTATTCACTACTACGCACACACTGGCTTCAAAAATACAAAGTGATGGCAGTCCCCATGAAAAGGGAATTTTGGCTTCATTTTTGTACAGTGGCAGGAAGTGGAGTGAGGTTATTAAAATAGGCTGTTCTCAGCTATTTTTAAAGCTACATTTTAGTTAGTTTTTAGTTAGCGAACCTTTAGTTACTGTGGCCAAATACATATTTCATTTTTTAAAGTAAACACATTTTCAGTCATTCGCAGTCAGACATTGAGGAAAAGCACATGTTCGGTAGCTAATCCTTGTATTTACCCTGACTAACGAAATATCTCTGCTGAAGTCACTGAGATGGTTTATATGAGAAACAGAAATGTTACTGGCCTGATCAGTCACTAGGCAATGTTGCCGTTACTGTACCTTTAGGAGTTACACAGTCAGAGCAACATGCTGGACTCTTCTTTAGCTCCTCTGCAGAGCCAATTATTAAATATGTGTGTGTCGTGGGTGTGGTCTCTGGCCAGCTGCAGAGGAGGGGTGACGCAGTGAGCTCCCGGGGCGGCGCAGGGGCGGGGTGAACAGGTGTGCTGGGATCTGACAGTGATTGTGTCTCTTTATATGTTGGCAGTGACAGTCGGAGGAGGGAGGCGGACGTGACAGCAGAGAGAGAGAGCAGGAGTGTCTGTGTCCCAGTACAAAACCACAGTATTAAATAAAAGTTCTGCTGTCGTCATATTCGCTCCAGTTTATGTTTCTTGGGTCCAACGTTACAATGTGCAAACAGCAGCATGTTTCTGGCTCCCTCCACACATGGTCAAGGTCAAGTTTATTGATCGAGCACATTTCCAACAGCCCATGCTGCACAACTTGCTTTACAAACTAGAATGCAACTAAAACAAGTAAAATGCACTACAATGACGCAATAAAATGTAAATGAATAATAACACTAAAACAAAATAGAATGCATTTAAATTACTTATTGGCAGCTGATTTGACGCAGTTTCAACTGAAGATGAATCAATGAGAGGATTAAAAAAATGTTCTCACAGTTTTCTTCAGTCGCAAACTGTCTTTAATATCAGTTCCAGTTTCAAGCAGATATCTCAGTTTCTTGATAACACAGCTGATACATACTCCAATGTTTAATGCAAGAAAAACCTTTTTGAATGCTTCTCAGAGGAGATCAAAGCACTCATAACACTGGTGTTAATTTTCAACACATTATCGGTCTTTACCACAGTAAAATCAGGTAGCTGTCATTCAATGCCAACATCAGCCTACCTGACAAAGCCAAACTAAACTAAGCTTTTCCATCAACTTCCATCAGACATTATAGTTTATCCAAGCAAAATGTTTTCTTTTTAGAAATTTAAGGTTTTGAGGAAAATAACAGCATCTATGAAAGTACATGAATTATTGATTAGGCTATTTGAAAATGGTGAAAGACAAGTCTGATAAAAAGCTGAAAAGATGCTGACACTGTTGTATTTCACGTTAGAATGAATGAAACAAAACTGTAATGCCTGAAAGAAATGTACAGTGGATTTCTCATTTGACTATAAAATATAAATGACTTTTGCTGGAGGGACTGAATAGCCAAATTCAATATAAAGATCTACTGTTCCATCACGTTTGGCAGCAAATATCTCATTTATCAGTCCATAGTGGAAATAAATAAGCATTCAACCTCTGATTTGACATTTTATTACTGTCTTAACAAAAATTGCAGTAAGAAAACATGACATTCTGCAAAAGAACGATACAAGCTGAACTCATTTTGGTTTGAAGTGAATCAGATACCATTCATTCACTGACTCCATTTCTAATTTGCCATTTCCCAATTCAGTAGAGAGCTCTGACTTGAATCATGTGTGGAAGGGACAAAGTACAACTCTGAGCAGCACCGTACAGCACGCAGAGACAGTGTGCATCTCTATCGCTGCTGCAGGTATGAAGCTGTGAGGATCACTGACCAGAATGCGTCCCTTTAACAAACTGATGAAACCAGCTGTAACACAGGACTTGTTTTTTTTTTTGTAATGCAGTCCAGCAAATGTGTTCTAGGAAGAAAGAGTCAGCTGATTCATTTGCTACAATATAAGAGGTATTAGCAGTTCACCCTCCTTCTTAGCGTATGGCACAGTTTTTAAAAGTAGAGGCAGAGTTTCTGTTTAATGCTGTGAAAGCTCTGCCACACTCAGCTGTTATCCATCAGTGTTTAGCAGCCCGACTGGGCTTTTTAACAGTCTTCACTTTTACAGAGTTTTTGTACAGTAGCAGTCTCTCTGTGGTGTGAGGTGGCAGGCGGTTCCTTTTTGCTTTCACAATGCACGCAGCCATCGGACTGAAACGGTCAAAACCTCCAGATGTGGCGGGCACCGCCAGCAGCTTCTTGGCGAGGCCTTGGAGCTTCGGGAATCGAGAAGCACATTTCCAGTACTGAAGAGTAGAGTTGCTTTCCCACAGCGGTTCAGACAGGTACACGTCGAACTCTGACATCTTTAGAGTCTTTGCAGGCGGCTGAAGGAAGTTGAAGATGGACTTCCTCTTGAGGTCGTTTTCACTGATTTCAGGACAGTTGTTGTCTGAGCTGCCAGCACAAGTGTCCTTCACGGCATCTGTCTGGCTTTCTTCTTTCACATCGTGCTCCAGCCCACTGCCTGTCTGATCTTTCTCTGCCTCAACAGTAAGAAAAGTTGAGGCTTCCATGTTTTCTAATGTGGACTCAACAATGCTGCGAGCCTCAGATTTTGACGGAGGTGTTAGGAAATCACTCTGTTCATCCTGGTTGTCATCAGAAAACGGCTGCAAAAAAAATGGTTGTTTTAAATGTACACACATTTTTTTCCTTTATCTACTCAACACGCATATTCAACTAAATATCAATCTACAGAAGTCCGCTATGCTTCTGGCCTAATTTGGTACCTGCAGTTTGATCCTAGGATCCAGCACAGCAGCTAGTATCATGTCCTTCTGGTGAATCACTGGCTGGAAGTGTGTGTAGAGGCCTGTGCGCAGGGCCTTGCAGAAGTGGGTGTAGTTGGTGACACAATTCTCCAAGGTTTTATCAAGTCCAATGAGGGACGGTATGATGAGAGACATAGTCACACCATTTCCCTGCAGGACCTACGATAGATAAGACACAAACATGTCTTCTATTAAAGACCCTGTTCACATTTCTTCTTAGCCTGATTATGGGATTACTGAACAAAAGGTTACACATGTAGATTTGGAAATTTCATTATAGATGTTGAAGATGCCTGGTGTAATTATTGCACACATCAGGTTTTTATTAACTTGCTCTGTTACCTGTAAATCCTCCTCAAAGGGCTCAAGAAGACCTAGAATGTCAATCACTTGTTCCCTCATAACCATGACCAGCGGTGGGGCGCTGGCTGTGTCACTACCTCCAGACAGACTCCTGGACCATTCGCCGTAGCATCATGGAGTTCCAACGACAGTTGCTAGAGGAAGGGCACAAAGACACATTGTACTCCTTCATCAAAACCTAATTTAAAAGAAAAAAGAAAAAAAGGCAAAAATAATCTTGTTAAAAGAGCTCAGGTCTGCATCTTTTCTGTAAAACATTTGCCACATTACACTAAATAATGTAAGCAAGAGGAAACGTCTCTTAAATTCTGTTTTTCCTCCCTCGCAATGTAAATGAATATATTGAAACCCAGCTTTAAATACACTTGGAAATAACATTTAAATCCTTTCGTCTCATACCTCGCTCCAGTAGGGGCTGCTCAGAATCATTCATACCAGAGTAACCTGAGAGGATAATATATATTTACGCTGAAATGTTAGAAGTGTGACAACATATCATCTCTTTAAACTAAAGCATTGTATTCCTTTTTGAAAAATACAAATTTGATGGCAGCAACATAAAAGTTTGAGACATGCAACAAAAGACAGGAGAAGCTCTGCAATGGTAAAATTAAGCCCCAATTCGAATTATGTTATATAAAAAAAGTATCTGGCAGCAGTCCCAACTTACCTGAGCCTGAACTCACAGATGGTGTGATACCTAGGCTAAAAGGGAGAGGAGGACAATCTGGGTTTATCAAACCACACTTCAAAAGCAAAGCAATTGTAATTGTACAGGGGTGCACTCCTGCTCGTGACATGAATAACTTGCACAGCTGGGGAGGCACCATCAATGCTGAATGGTATTTGCAAGTTTTCTTGTGTTGTATTCCCTGGCATCCACAGTGAAGACATCGTGGACAGCGGAGAATCTCCCGGTGGTGGAGCAGACTGGGACAGACTTCCACTGATGAAAAAGAGAGTCACGATGGATATTATAAAAATTAAATAAAAAAAGATTCAGACCAAAAGATTTGTGATCTACACAATCCAAGCTGATCAACGATAAGCTCAGTATTTTCATTTAATATATTTTTCATCTGCTTGAATGTTTCCTGGTTCACACAGTGCTCAACCTGCTAGATTTTTGTTTGTTATTAATTTATTTTAAATGTCTAATCTTATCTTTGAATCAAACATTCATACATATATACACTATGTTCATTATAATAAGATACATATATACTGTCAGACACCACTCTGACATTCCATTCATGCTCAGCTGAATATTAAAATGGAAAAATATGTGTCATCTCTGCATACGCTATGATCATTATAGAATGACATGAAATATTAAAACTGAGCTTAATCTTCAACATAAGCAGTAGTCATATAAATTCATATACTCTTAAGCACAAATGGTGAAAGTTTTTCTGCAGAATAAGTACTTGTACCTTTTGTGATGTTCGCCAGTATTAGTTGTATCTGTATTGCGGTGTTCTGATAGTATGGCTTCTTATACTGAAGAAATGGGTCTAAATAAATAACTAAATAAATCCTCCAGCACTCGTTATTGTCACCTATTGCTAATATTTTGACGCTGGTAGCCTCTCATACGCTGTAAGAATTTAATTCAACTGTTTATCACAGAAAAAGTGTGACTTGTAGGACACGTGAACCTAACACTAGCGGGCATAATGTTAGCTTAATAGTCAGCTCAACAGCTGTTGTTAGCTCCGGACAAGTGACTACAACAGCAGCGATGAGCCCCGATGAACGGATCCGGGGGCGGATGGGCTCGTACATAAATGGATCGATCCGGGCGGGATACGGTGGGAAACGACAGATACCTTAAACTTGAAGACAGGCCAAGTAGAAGGATCGCTAAAGTCTGCTAAAAAAAAAATCGCAATGCAAGCTGATCAAACTTGCAAAGACACAAATTCAAATGTAACCCATTCTGGAACAAAATGACATCATAATAGACTGTCCTTTGAATGTCACGACGTTCGGCGATAACGTCACTTGAACTCCTTTGAAGACAGTTCTGGGGGCGGAGTCAGATCCTATAAATATCCCCCAAGTACATACCTTGAACCCATAGATCGCTATAGTTCTGAAGTAAGTAGGGTTTCAGTTTCCACTTGCGAACACTTTGTCGTCTCATTGAGTAGATCATTTTTCAAACACAGAATAACAGGTCGTATAAACTAAACTAAATACATTCATTTCGAAATGACTTCCCTAAGCTACTTTGATATGCAGATGCTCAGAAATGAGATAGAAAATTACAAACAAGCTGAAAAACTTCAGCTTGAGGAAATCCAAGAAAAGAATTGTAGGATTTCAAGTCTTGAGGCATCTTTGAAAAAAGAGCAGGGACTGGTTGCAAAGATGAAAGACGAGTCCAAAGAAATGCAGGTGCTCAGAAATGAAATACAAAAGTACAAACAAGCTGAAAAGCTTCAGCTTGAGGAAATCGATGAAAAGAATTCTAAGATTTCAAGTCTTGAGGCATCTTTGAAAGAAGAACAGGAACTGGTTGCTAAGATGACAGAGGAATCCAAAGATGAAAAGATGGAAAAAATGGAAAATGTTTTGCTGGAAACCAAATCCCAGCTAAGGTCCGCAGAGTCACAGAATGTAGACCTCACAAACAAATATGAGGCAAAAATTCGGGCTCTTCGTAAGGCAATCAAACACCTTGAAAATAAGTGTGCCACTGAAAAAACGATGCGGGACAAGAAAGAAAAGGAGGTGGAATCTCTGGTTGTCCTTAAAATCCAAAATGAGCAGGAAAACCAAGAACTCAAGATGAAGCTAAGCAAGACGACTGAGGAAAAAAATGAAAATGTTAAAGAACTGCAGAAACAAAATGAGCAGCTTCAGACTGAGATTCAGAACAATGAGAAGTACATTCATCGTAATGACTTCCTTGAAAGAAGGATAGACGAGCTTCTTACACTACCTGGGGAGGTGTACTGCCGTCAACAGAAAGTTAAAAGTGTGGAAGAAGAAAAAGAGAAACTACAGGCTGAACTTAAAAAGTGTCAAAGACAAAATGAGGAGTATAAAGCGGGAAAGCGCTGGGCAATAGACGAGAAAAACAAACTGACAAAGAAAAATGATGAACTGAAAGTATGTCTTAGGGAGAAGGAATGTAACAACATAACGTTGAGGAAAGAGTTAAAAGCCAAAGTCCTGGAATCTGAAAGTCAGATAAAGGAGCTGGCAAGGCAACGTTTTACTATCGACCGCCTGGAAAAATGCCTTAAGGTTAAAACTAAGCAAATAATTAAATTTGAAAATGAGACGCAGGAATCTGGGAAGAAAATTTCATCCCAAGAAAATAACATAGCCCGTCTGAAAACTGCTCTTAGCAAAGCAGAAAACGATCTGGAACTGGAGATAAAGAGAAGTGAAAATCTTAGGTCTGATAAAGTGCTCCTTTCTGAGACAAAGTTCTGCATTGAGAACGAACTCTATACAGCTAGAGACACTATAAAGACACTTCAGAATAAAATCAAAGAAAAGGCTCAAGAACTCCAAGAGACAAACGTAGACCTTGCCAATGCTAAGACCAGCTATAATGCTGTAAAGACTGAGCTGGACATTATCAAACTGCAGCAGGCAGAACAAAAGAAAGAACACGAGAAACAGCTTAGCTCTGCAAATGACAACCTCTTCACAGTGAAGTCAAAGTTGACGCAAACTGTGGAGGACAAAGAAGAGGTTGAGAAAGCTCTGACAAAGTCCAAACACGCAGTATTTAAGCTTGAGCAAGTAATAGAAGAACTGGAAACTGACATTGGCATTCAACGACAAAAGAATGCAGTACAGACAAAAGAAAATGACGATCTGCTGCAACAGCTGAAGGGACTTTATGACACGCTCGGCCACACTGTGCAAGTCGAGAAAAAAGCCTCCCCAGAGCAGCAAAGAAAGGATGGGGATGAACAAATAGCCCGGAAAAAGGTGAGATTTGACCTGAGCAATACGGAATACTTTCCATCCAAAGACGACAATGAGCTGAAAGAACAACAGAAAGAAGTTAGAGACCTTAAGGGTAAAATGGGTAACAAGCTTACCACATATGACAGTAAGCTAAAAGCAGTGCATGGCCTGCTACCTCCTATTTCCACTAGGGCCCGGTCTAAAACTGTAGACAACTCAAAGAAGCAGTCTGAGTCTAGGAGCTCACTCAACCTCAAGTCCACTGTTACTCCCAAGGCAGAAGAAGAAATGTTTCATCCCCATCCACCTGTACTTATTTCCCAGTCAACTCTACGTAGAGTATACAATCCTGGTACAAAAATACTCAAGCGCCGGCCTTCAGCCAAACCCGAACAAATCTAAAAAATCCTCCTACCAGTTCTCACACTGACTCCAAAGAAATAATCAGCTTTTAAGCTGGTTAAAAAAGATCTATTTCTTTGTTTCCAAAGTCAAAATAAATCACAAAGAGACAATATTAGAAAAAAAATTTAATACCCGCCCATCCTGAGGGTATATTACATCCGTAACCCAGGAGAGGCTGTATTTGCTATAACATCATAAATGTAAGACAATAAGGACATCTCTGCATGTGTGAGGAAGTGACATGCATTTCATCTATGTCGCTTCATCACCCCCAACCGGTCGCGGTAGATGGCCGCCCCTCACTGAGCCTGGTTCTACTGAAGGTGTCTTCCTGTTAAAAGGGAGTTTTTCCTTCCCACTGTCGCCAAGTGCTTGCTCATAGGGGATCTTCGGATTGTTGGGTTTTCTCTGCGTTATTGTAGGGATGTTACCTTGCAATATTATATTATATATTATAATATAATATTGTAGGGATGTTACCTTGCAATATTATATTATATATTATAATATAATAAAGGTTTAAAATTGGCACAAATAAAATTGATGTGAACTGAGTTTTTCTTTTGATGTGTACAAGTGGTTGTATTTGAGTACTTTTGATCTGCTTTTATTCACTACTACGCACACACTGGCTTCAAAAATACAAAGTGATGGCAGTCCCCATGAAAAGGGAATTTTGGCTTCATTTTTGTACAGTGGCAGGAAGTGGAGTGAGGTTATTAAAATAGGCTTTTCTCAGCTATTTTTAAAGCTACATTTTAGTTAGTTTTTAGTTAGCGAACCTTTAGTTACTGTGGCCAAATACATATTTCATTTTTTAAAGTAAACACATTTTCAGTCATTCGCAGTCAGACATTGAGGAAAAGCACATGTTCGGTAGCTAATCCTTGTATTTACCCTGACAGTGAAGACATCGTGGACAGCGGAGAATCTCCCGGTGGTGGAGCAGACTGGGACAGAGTTCCACTGATGAAAAAGAGAGTCACGATGGATATTATAAAAATTAAATAAAAAAAGATTCACACCAAAAGATTTGTGATCTACACAATCCAAGCTGATCAACGATGAGCTCAGTATTTTCATTTAATATATTTTTCATCTGCTTGAATGTTTCCTGGTTCACACAGTGCTCAACCTGCTAGATTTTTGTTTGTTATTAATTTATTTTAAATGTCTAATCTTATCTTTGAATCAAACATTCATACATATATACACTATGTTCATTATAATAAGATACATATATACTGTCAGACACCACTCTGACATTCCATTCATGCTCAGCTGAATATTAAAATGGAAAAATATGTGTCATCTCTGCATACGCTATGATCATTATAGAATGACATGAAATATTAAAACTGAGCTTAATCTTCAACATAAGCAGTAGTCATATAAATTCATATACTCTTAAGCACAAATGGTGAAAGTTTTTCTGCAGAATAAGTACTTGTACCTTTTGTGATGTTCGCCAGTATTAGTTGTATCTGTATTGCGGTGTTCTGATAGTATGGCTTCTTATACTGAAGAAATGGGTCTAAATAAATAACTAAATAAATCCTCCAGCACTCGTTATTGTCACCTATTGCTAATGTTTTGACGCTGGTAGCCTCTCATACGCTGTAAGAATTTAATTCAACTGTTTATCACAGAAAAAGTGTGACTTGTAGGACACGTGAACCTAACACTAGCGGGCATAATGTTAGCTTAATAGTCAGCTCAACAGCTGTTGTTAGCTCCGGACAAGTGACTACAACAGCAGCGATGAGCCCCGATGAACGGATCCGGGGGCGGATGGGCTCGTACATAAATGGATCGATCCGGGCGGGATACGGTGGGAAACGACAGATACCTTAAACTTGAAGACAGGCCAAGTAGAAGGATCGCTAAAGTCTGCTAAAAAAAAAATCGCAATGCAAGCTGATCAAACTTGCAAAGACACAAATTCAAATGTAACCCATTCTGGAACAAAATGACATCATAATAGACTGTCCTTTGAATGTCACGACGTTCGGCGATAACGTCACTTGAACTCCTTTGAAGACAGTTCTGGGGGCGGAGTCAGATCCTATAAATATCCCCCAAGTACATACCTTGAACCCATAGATCGCTATAGTTCTGAAGTAAGTAGGGTTTCAGTTTCCACTTGCGAACACTTTGTCGTCTCATTGAGTAGATCATTTTTCAAACACAGAATAACAGGTCGTATAAACTAAACTAAATACATTCATTTCGAAATGACTTCCCTAAGCTACTTTGATATGCAGATGCTCAGAAATGAGATAGAAAATTACAAACAAGCTGAAAAACTTCAGCTTGAGGAAATCCAAGAAAAGAATTGTAGGATTTCAAGTCTTGAGGCATCTTTGAAAAAAGAGCAGGGACTGGTTGCAAAGATGAAAGACGAGTCCAAAGAAATGCAGGTGCTCAGAAATGAAATACAAAAGTACAAACAAGCTGAAAAGCTTCAGCTTGAGGAAATCGATGAAAAGAATTCTAAGATTTCAAGTCTTGAGGCATCTTTGAAAGAAGAACAGGAACTGGTTGCTAAGATGACAGAGGAATCCAAAGATGAAAAGATGGAAAAAATGGAAAATGTTTTGCTGGAAACCAAATCCCAGCTAAGGTCCGCAGAGTCACAGAATGTAGATCTCACAAACAAATATGAGGCAAAAATTCGGGCTCTTCGTAAGGCAATCAAACACCTTGAAAATAAGTGTGCCACTGAAAAAACGATGCGGGACAAGAAAGAAAAGGAGGTGGAATCTCTGGTTGTCCTTAAAATCCAAAAAGAGCAGGAAAACCAAGAACTCAAGATGAAGCTAAGCAAGACGACTGAGGAAAAAAATGAAAATGTTAAAGAACTGCAGAAACAAAATGAGCAGCTTCAGACTGAGATTCAGAACAATGAGAAGTACATTCATCGTAATGACTTCCTTGAAAGAAGGATAGACGAGCTTCTTACACTACCTGGGGAGGTGTACTGCCGTCAACAGAAAGTTAAAAGTGTGGAAGAAGAAAAAGAGAAACTACAGGCTGAACTTAAAAAGTGTCAAAGACAAAATGAGGAGTATAAAGCGGGAAAGCGCTGGGCAATAGACGAGAAAAACAAACTGACAAAGAAAAATGATGAACTGAAAGTATGTCTTAGGGAGAAGGAATGTAACAACATAACGTTGAGGAAAGAGTTAAAAGCCAAAGTCCTGGAATCTGAAAGTCAGATAAAGGAGCTGGCAAGGCAACGTTTTACTATCGACCGCCTGGAAAAATGCCTTAAGGTTAAAACTAAGCAAATAATTAAATTTGAAAATGAGACGCAGGAATCTGGGAAGAAAATTTCATCCCAAGAAAATAACATAGCCCGTCTGAAAACTGCTCTTAGCAAAGCAGAAAACGATCTGGAACTGGAGATAAAGAGAAGTGAAAATCTTAGGTCTGATAAAGTGCTCCTTTCTGAGACAAAGTTCTGCATTGAGAACGAACTCTATACAGCTAGAGACACTATAAAGACACTTCAGAATAAAATCAAAGAAAAGGCTCAAGAACTCCAAGAGACAAACGTAGACCTTGCCAATGCTAAGACCAGCTATAATGCTGTAAAGACTGAGCTGGACATTATCAAACTGCAGCAGGCAGAACAAAAGAAAGAACACGAGAAACAGCTTAGCTCTGCAAATGACAACCTCTTCACAGTGAAGTCAAAGTTGACGCAAACTGTGGAGGACAAAGAAGAGGTTGAGAAAGCTCTGACAAAGTCCAAACACGCAGTATTTAAGCTTGAGCAAGTAATAGAAGAACTGGAAACTGACATTGGCATTCAACGACAAAAGAATGCAGTACAGAAAAAAGAAAATGACGATCTGCTGCAACAGCTGAAGGGACTTTATGACACGCTCGGCCACACTGTGCAAGTCGAGAAAAAAGCCTCCCCAGAGCAGCAAAGAAAGGATGGGGATGAACAAATAGCCCGGAAAAAGGTGAGATTTGACCTGAGCAATACGGAATACTTTCCATCCAAAGACGACAATGAGCTGAAAGAACAACAGAAAGAAGTTAGAGACCTTAAGGGTAAAATGGGTAACAAGCTTACCACATATGACAGTAAGCTAAAAGCAGTGCATGGCCTGCTACCTCCTATTTCCACTAGGGCCCGGTCTAAAACTGTAGACAACTCAAAGAAGCAGTCTGAGTCTAGGAGCTCACTCAACCTCAAGTCCACTGTTACTCCCAAGGCAGAAGAAGAAATGTTTCATCCCCATCCACCTGTACTTATTTCCCAGTCAACTCTACGTAGAGTATACAATCCTGGTACAAAAATACTCAAGCGCCGGCCTTCAGCCAAACCCGAACAAATCTAAAAAATCCTCCTACCAGTTCTCACACTGACTCCAAAGAAATAATCAGCTTTTAAGCTGGTTAAAAAAGATCTATTTCTTTGTTTCCAAAGTCAAAATAAATCACAAAGAGACAATATTAGAAAAAAAATTTAATACCCGCCCATCCTGAGGGTATATTACATCCGTAACCCAGGAGAGGCTGTATTTGCTATAACATCATAAATGTAAGACAATAAGGACATCTCTGCATGTGTGAGGAAGTGACATGCATTTCATCTATGTCGCTTCATCACCCCCAACCGGTCGCGGTAGATGGCCGCCCCTCACTGAGCCTGGTTCTACTGAAGGTGTCTTCCTGTTAAAAGGGAGTTTTTCCTTCCCACTGTCGCCAAGTGCTTGCTCATAGGGGATCTTCGGATTGTTGGGTTTTCTCTGCGTTATTGTAGGGATGTTACCTTGCAATATTATATTATATATTATAATATAATATTGTAGGGATGTTACCTTGCAATATTATATTATATATTATAATATAATAAAGGTTTAAAATTGGCACAAATAAAATTGATGTGAACTGAGTTTTTCTTTTGATGTGTACAAGTGGTTGTATTTGAGTACTTTTGATCTGCTTTTATTCACTACTACGCACACACTGGCTTCAAAAATACAAAGTGATGGCAGTCCCCATGAAAAGGGAATTTTGGCTTCATTTTTGTACAGTGGCAGGAAGTGGAGTGAGGTTATTAAAATAGGCTTTTCTCAGCTATTTTTAAAGCTACATTTTAGTTAGTTTTTAGTTAGCGAACCTTTAGTTACTGTGGCCAAATACATATTTCATTTTTTAAAGTAAACACATTTTCAGTCATTCGCAGTCAGACATTGAGGAAAAGCACATGTTCGGTAGCTAATCCTTGTATTTACCCTGACAGTGAAGACATCGTGGACAGCGGAGAATCTCCCGGTGGTGGAGCAGACTGGGACAGAGTTCCACTGATGAAAAAGAGAGTCACGATGGATATTATAAAAATTAAATAAAAAAAGATTCACACCAAAAGATTTGTGATCTACACAATCCAAGCTGATCAACGATGAGCTCAGTATTTTCATTTAATATATTTTTCATCTGCTTGAATGTTTCCTGGTTCACACAGTGCTCAACCTGCTAGATTTTTGTTTGTTATTAATTTATTTTAAATGTCTAATCTTATCTTTGAATCAAACATTCATACATATATACACTATGTTCATTATAATAAGATACATATATACTGTCAGACACCACTCTGACATTCCATTCATGCTCAGCTGAATATTAAAATGGAAAAATATGTGTCATCTCTGCATACGCTATGATCATTATAAAATGACATGAAATATTAAAACTGAGCTTAATCTTCAACATAAGCAGTAGTCATATAAATTCATATACTCTTAAGCACAAATGGTGAAAGTTTTTCTGCAGAATAAGTACTTGTACCTTTTGTGATGTTCGCCAGTATTAGTTGTATCTGTATTGCGGTGTTCTGATAGTATGGCTTCTTATACTGAAGAAATGGGTCTAAATAAATAACTAAATAAATCCTCCAGCACTCGTTATTGTCACCTATTGCTAATGTTTTGACGCTGGTAGCCTCTCATACGCTGTAAGAATTTAATTCAACTGTTTATCACAGAAAAAGTGTGACTTGTAGGACACGTGAACCTAACACTAGCGGGCATAATGTTAGCTTAATAGTCAGCTCAACAGCTGTTGTTAGCTCCGGACAAGTGACTACAACAGCAGCGATGAGCCCCGATGAACGGATCCGGGGGCGGATGGGCTCGTACATAAATGGATCGATCCGGGCGGGATACGGTGGGAAACGACAGATACCTTAAACTTGAAGACAGGCCAAGTAGAAGGATCGCTAAAGTCTGCTAAAAAAAAAATCGCAATGCAAGCTGATCAAACTTGCAAAGACACAAATTCAAATGTAACCCATTCTGGAACAAAATGACATCATAATAGACTGTCCTTTGAATGTCACGACGTTCGGCGATAACGTCACTTGAACTCCTTTGAAGACAGTTCTGGGGGCGGAGTCAGATCCTATAAATATCCCCCAAGTACATACCTTGAACCCATAGATCGCTATAGTTCTGAAGTAAGTAGGGTTTCAGTTTCCACTTGCGAACACTTTGTCGTCTCATTGAGTAGATCATTTTTCAAACACAGAATAACAGGTCGTATAAACTAAACTAAATACATTCATTTCGAAATGACTTCCCTAAGCTACTTTGATATGCAGATGCTCAGAAATGAGATAGAAAATTACAAACAAGCTGAAAAACTTCAGCTTGAGGAAATCCAAGAAAAGAATTGTAGGATTTCAAGTCTTGAGGCATCTTTGAAAAAAGAGCAGGGACTGGTTGCAAAGATGAAAGACGAGTCCAAAGAAATGCAGGTGCTCAGAAATGAAATACAAAAGTACAAACAAGCTGAAAAGCTTCAGCTTGAGGAAATCGATGAAAAGAATTCTAAGATTTCAAGTCTTGAGGCATCTTTGAAAGAAGAACAGGAACTGGTTGCTAAGATGACAGAGGAATCCAAAGATGAAAAGATGGAAAAAATGGAAAATGTTTTGCTGGAAACCAAATCCCAGCTAAGGTCCGCAGAGTCACAGAATGTAGACCTCACAAACAAATATGAGGCAAAAATTCGGGCTCTTCGTAAGGCAATCAAACACCTTGAAAATAAGTGTGCCACTGAAAAAACGATGCGGGACAAGAAAGAAAAGGAGGTGGAATCTCTGGTTGTCCTTAAAATCCAAAATGAGCAGGAAAACCAAGAACTCAAGATGAAGCTAAGCAAGACGACTGAGGAAAAAAATGAAAATGTTAAAGAACTGCAGAAACAAAATGAGCAGCTTCAGACTGAGATTCAGAACAATGAGAAGTACATTCATCGTAATGACTTCCTTGAAAGAAGGATAGACGAGCTTCTTACACTACCTGGGGAGGTGTACTGCCGTCAACAGAAAGTTAAAAGTGTGGAAGAAGAAAAAGAGAAACTACAGGCTGAACTTAAAAAGTGTCAAAGACAAAATGAGGAGTATAAAGCGGGAAAGCGCTGGGCAATAGACGAGAAAAACAAACTGACAAAGAAAAATGATGAACTGAAAGTATGTCTTAGGGAGAAGGAATGTAACAACATAACGTTGAGGAAAGAGTTAAAAGCCAAAGTCCTGGAATCTGAAAGTCAGATAAAGGAGCTGGCAAGGCAACGTTTTACTATCGACCGCCTGGAAAAATGCCTTAAGGTTAAAACTAAGCAAATAATTAAATTTGAAAATGAGACGCAGGAATCTGGGAAGAAAATTTCATCCCAAGAAAATAACATAGCCCGTCTGAAAACTGCTCTTAGCAAAGCAGAAAACGATCTGGAACTGGAGATAAAGAGAAGTGAAAATCTTAGGTCTGATAAAGTGCTCCTTTCTGAGACAAAGTTCTGCATTGAGAACGAACTCTATACAGCTAGAGACACTATAAAGACACTTCAGAATAAAATCAAAGAAAAGGCTCAAGAACTCCAAGAGACAAACGTAGACCTTGCCAATGCTAAGACCAGCTATAATGCTGTAAAGACTGAGCTGGACATTATCAAACTGCAGCAGGCAGAACAAAAGAAAGAACACGAGAAACAGCTTAGCTCTGCAAATGACAACCTCTTCACAGTGAAGTCAAAGTTGACGCAAACTGTGGAGGACAAAGAAGAGGTTGAGAAAGCTCTGACAAAGTCCAAACACGCAGTATTTAAGCTTGAGCAAGTAATAGAAGAACTGGAAACTGACATTGGCATTCAACGACAAAAGAATGCAGTACAGAAAAAAGAAAATGACGATCTGCTGCAACAGCTGAAGGGACTTTATGACACGCTCGGCCACACTGTGCAAGTCGAGAAAAAAGCCTCCCCAGAGCAGCAAAGAAAGGATGGGGATGAACAAATAGCCCGGAAAAAGGTGAGATTTGACCTGAGCAATACGGAATACTTTCCATCCAAAGACGACAATGAGCTGAAAGAACAACAGAAAGAAGTTAGAGACCTTAAGGGTAAAATGGGTAACAAGCTTACCACATATGACAGTAAGCTAAAAGCAGTGCATGGCCTGCTACCTCCTATTTCCACTAGGGCCCGGTCTAAAACTGTAGACAACTCAAAGAAGCAGTCTGAGTCTAGGAGCTCACTCAACCTCAAGTCCACTGTTACTCCCAAGGCAGAAGAAGAAATGTTTCATCCCCATCCACCTGTACTTATTTCCCAGTCAACTCTACGTAGAGTATACAATCCTGGTACAAAAATACTCAAGCGCCGGCCTTCAGCCAAACCCGAACAAATCTAAAAAATCCTCCTACCAGTTCTCACACTGACTCCAAAGAAATAATCAGCTTTTAAGCTGGTTAAAAAAGATCTATTTCTTTGTTTCCAAAGTCAAAATAAATCACAAAGAGACAATATTAGAAAAAAAATTTAATACCCGCCCATCCTGAGGGTATATTACATCCGTAACCCAGGAGAGGCTGTATTTGCTATAACATCATAAATGTAAGACAATAAGGACATCTCTGCATGTGTGAGGAAGTGACATGCATTTCATCTATGTCGCTTCATCACCCCCAACCGGTCGCGGTAGATGGCCGCCCCTCACTGAGCCTGGTTCTACTGAAGGTGTCTTCCTGTTAAAAGGGAGTTTTTCCTTCCCACTGTCGCCAAGTGCTTGCTCATAGGGGATCTTCGGATTGTTGGGTTTTCTCTGCGTTATTGTAGGGATGTTACCTTGCAATATTATATTATATATTATAATATAATAAAGGTTTAAAATTGGCACAAATAAAATTGATGTGAACTGAGTTTTTCTTTTGATGTGTACAAGTGGTTGTATTTGAGTACTTTTGATCTGCTTTTATTCACTACTACGCACACACTGGCTTCAAAAATACAAAGTGATGGCAGTCCCCATGAAAAGGGAATTTTGGCTTCATTTTTGTACAGTGGCAGGAAGTGGAGTGAGGTTATTAAAATAGGCTGTTCTCAGCTATTTTTAAAGCTACATTTTAGTTAGTTTTTAGTTAGCGAACCTTTAGTTACTGTGGCCAAATACATATTTCATTTTTTAAAGTAAACACATTTTCAGTCATTCGCAGTCAGACATTGAGGAAAAGCACATGTTCGGTAGCTAATCCTTGTATTTACCCTGACTAACGAAATATCTCTGCTGAAGTCACTGAGATGGTTTATATGAGAAACAGAAATGTTACTGGCCTGATCAGTCACTAGGCAATGTTGCCGTTACTGTACCTTTAGGAGTTACACAGTCAGAGCAACATGCTGGACTCTTCTTTAGCTCCTCTGCAGAGCCAATTATTAAATATGTGTCTCTTTATATGTTGGCAGTGACAGTCGGAGGAGGGAGGCGGACGTGACAGCAGAGAGAGAGAGCAGGAGTGTCTGTGTCCCAGTACAAAACCACAGTATTAAATAAAAGTTCTGCTGTCGTCATATTCGCTCCAGTTTATGTTTCTTGGGTCCAACGTTACAATGTGCAAACAGCAGCATGTTTCTGGCTCCCTCCACACATGGTCAAGGTCAAGTTTATTGATCGAGCACATTTCCAACAGCCCATGCTGCACAACTTGCTTTACAAACTAGAATGCAACTAAAACAAGTAAAATGCACTACAATGACGCAATAAAATGTAAATGAATAATAACACTAAAACAAAATAGAATGCATTTAAATTACTTATTGGCAGCTGATTTGACGCAGTTTCAACTGAAGATGAATCAATGAGAGGATTAAAAAAATGTTCTCACAGTTTTCTTCAGTCGCAAACTGTCTTTAATATCAGTTCCAGTTTCAAGCAGATATCTCAGTTTCTTGATAACACAGCTGATACATACTCCAATGTTTAATGCAAGAAAAACCTTTTTGAATGCTTCTCAGAGGAGATCAAAGCACTCATAACACTGGTGTTAATTTTCAACACATTATCGGTCTTTACCACAGTAAAATCAGGTAGCTGTCATTCAATGCCAACATCAGCCTACCTGACAAAGCCAAACTAAACTAAGCTTTTCCATCAACTTCCATCAGACATTATAGTTTATCCAAGCAAAATGTTTTCTTTTTAGAAATTTAAGGTTTTGAGGAAAATAACAGCATCTATGAAAGTACATGAATTATTGATTAGGCTATTTGAAAATGGTGAAAGACAAATCTGATAAAAAGCTGAAAAGATGCTGACACTGTTGTATTTCACGTTAGAATGAATGAAACAAAACTGTAATGCCTGAAAGAAATGTACAGTGGATTTCTCATTTGACTATAAAATATAAATGACTTTTGCTGGAGGGACTGAATAGCCAAATTCAATATAAAGATCTACTGTTCCATCACGTTTGGCAGCAAATATCTCATTTATCAGTCCATAGTGGAAATAAATAAGCATTCAACCTCTGATTTGACATTTTATTACTGTCTTAACAAAAATTGCAGTAAGAAAACATGACATTCTGCAAAAGAACGATACAAGCTGAACTCATTTTGGTTTGAAGTGAATCAGATACCATTCATTCACTGACTCCATTTCTAATTTGCCATTTCCCAATTCAGTAGAGAGCTCTGACTTGAATCATGTGTGGAAGGGACAAAGTACAACTCTGAGCAGCACCGTACAGCACGCAGAGACAGTGTGCATCTCTATCGCTGCTGCAGGTATGAAGCTGTGAGGATCACTGACCAGAATGCGTCCCTTTAACAAACTGATGAAACCAGCTGTAACACAGGACTTGTTTTTTTTTTTGTAATGCAGTCCAGCAAATGTGTTCTAGGAAGAAAGAGTCAGCTGATTCATTTGCTACAATATAAGAGGTATTAGCAGTTCACCCTCCTTCTTAGCGTATGGCACAGTTTTTAAAAGTAGAGGCAGAGTTTCTGTTTAATGCTGTGAAAGCTCTGCCACACTCAGCTGTAATCCATCAGTGTTTAGCAGCCCGACTGGGCTTTTTAACAGTCTTCACTTTTACAGAGTTTTTGTACAGTAGCAGTCTCTCTGTGGTGTGAGGTGGCAGGCGGTTCCTTTTTGCTTTCACAATGCACGCAGCCATCGGACTGAAACGGTCAAAACCTCCAGATGTGGCGGGCACCGCCAGCAGCTTCTTGGCGAGGCCTTGGAGCTTCGGGAATCGAGAAGCACATTTCCAGTACTGAAGAGTAGAGTTGCTTTCCCACAGCGGTTCAGACAGGTACACGTCGAACTCTGACATCTTTAGAGTCTTTGCAGGCGGCTGAAGGAAGTTGAAGATGGACTTCCTCTTGAGGTCGTTTTCACTGATTTCAGGACAGTTGTTGTCTGAGCTGCCAGCACAAGTGTCCTTCACGGCATCTGTCTGGCTTTCTTCTTTCACATCGTGCTCCAGCCCACTGCCTGTCTGATCTTTCTCTGCCTCAACAGTAAGAAAAGTTGAGGCTTCCATGTTTTCTAATGTGGACTCAACAATGCTGCGAGCCTCAGATTTTGACGGAGGTGTTAGGAAATCACTCTGTTCATCCTGGTTGTCATCAGAAAACGGCTGCAAAAAAAATGGTTGTTTTAAATGTACACACATTTTTTTCCTTTATCTACTCAACACGCATATTCAACTAAATATCAATCTACAGAAGTCCGCTATGCTTCTGGCCTAATTTGGTACCTGCAGTTTGATCCTAGGATCCAGCACAGCAGCTAGTATCATGTCTTTCTGGTGAATCACTGGCTGGAAGTGTGTGTAGAGGCCTGTGCGCAGGGCCTTGCAGAAGTGGGTGTAGTTGGTGACACAATTCTCCAAGGTTTTATCAAGTCCAATGAGGGACGGTATGATGAGAGACATAGTCACACCATTTCCCTGCAGGACCTACGATAGATAAGACACAAACATGTCTTCTATTAAAGACCCTGTTCACATTTCTTCTTAGCCTGATTATGGGATTACTGAACAAAAGGTTACACATGTAGATTTGGAAATTTCATTATAGATGTTGAAGATGCCTGGTGTAATTATTGCACACATCAGGTTTTTATTAACTTGCTCTGTTACCTGTAAATCCTCCTCAAAGGGCTCAAGAAGACCTAGAATGTCAATCACTTGTTCCCTCATAACCATGACCAGCGGTGGGGCGCTGGCTGTGTCACTACCTCCAGACAGACTCCTGGACCATTCGCCGTAGCATCATGGAGTTCCAACGACAGTTGCTAGAGGAAGGGCACAAAGACACATTGTACTCCTTCATCAAAACCTAATTTAAAAGAAAAAAGAAAAAAAGGCAAAAATAATCTTGTTAAAAGAGCTCAGGTCTGCATCTTTTCTGTAAAACATTTGCCACATTACACTAAATAATGTAAGCAAGAGGAAACGTCTCTTAAATTCTGTTTTTCCTCCCTCGCAATGTAAATGAATATATTGAAACCCAGCTTTAAATACACTTGGAAATAACATTTAAATCCTTTCGTCTCATACCTCGCTCCAGTAGGGGCTGCTCAGAATCATTCATACCAGAGTAACCTGAGAGGATAATATATATTTACGCTGAAATGTTAGAAGTGTGACAACATATCATCTCTTTAAACTAAAGCATTGTATTCCTTTTTGAAAAATACAAATTTGATGGCAGCAACATAAAAGTTTGAGACATGCAACAAAAGACAGGAGAAGCTCTGCAATGGTAAAATTAAGCCCCAATTCGAATTATGTTATATAAAAAAAGTATCTGGCAGCAGTCCCAACTTACCTGAGCCTGAACTCACAGATGGTGTGATACCTAGGCTAAAAGGGAGAGGAGGACAATCTGGGTTTATCAAACCACACTTCAAAAGCAAAGCAATTGTAATTGTACAGGGGTGCACTCCTGCTCGTGACATGAATAACTTGCACAGCTGGGGAGGCACCATCAATGCTGAATGGTATTTGCAAGTTTTCTTGTGTTGTATTCCCTGGCATCCACAGTGAAGACATCGTGGACAGCGGAGAATCTCCCGGTGGTGGAGCAGACTGGGACAGACTTCCACTGATGAAAAAGAGAGTCACGATGGATATTATAAAAATTAAATAAAAAAAGATTCAGACCAAAAGATTTGTGATCTACACAATCCAAGCTGATCAACGATAAGCTCAGTATTTTCATTTAATATATTTTTCATCTGCTTGAATGTTTCCTGGTTCACACAGTGCTCAACCTGCTAGATTTTTGTTTGTTATTAATTTATTTTAAATGTCTAATCTTATCTTTGAATCAAACATTCATACATATATACACTATGTTCATTATAATAAGATACATATATACTGTCAGACACCACTCTGACATTCCATTCATGCTCAGCTGAATATTAAAATGGAAAAATATGTGTCATCTCTGCATACGCTATGATCATTATAGAATGACATGAAATATTAAAACTGAGCTTAATCTTCAACATAAGCAGTAGTCATATAAATTCATATACTCTTAAGCACAAATGGTGAAAGTTTTTCTGCAGAATAAGTACTTGTACCTTTTGTGATGTTCGCCAGTATTAGTTGTATCTGTATTGCGGTGTTCTGATAGTATGGCTTCTTATACTGAAGAAATGGGTCTAAATAAATAACTAAATAAATCCTCCAGCACTCGTTATTGTCACCTATTGCTAATGTTTTGACGCTGGTAGCCTCTCATACGCTGTAAGAATTTAATTCAACTGTTTATCACAGAAAAAGTGTGACTTGTAGGACACGTGAACCTAACACTAGCGGGCATAATGTTAGCTTAATAGTCAGCTCAACAGCTGTTGTTAGCTCCGGACAAGTGACTACAACAGCAGCGATGAGCCCCGATGAACGGATCCGGGGGCGGATGGGCTCGTACATAAATGGATCGATCCGGGCGGGATACGGTGGGAAACGACAGATACCTTAAACTTGAAGACAGGCCAAGTAGAAGGATCGCTAAAGTCTGCTAAAAAAAAAATCGCAATGCAAGCTGATCAAACTTGCAAAGACACAAATTCAAATGTAACCCATTCTGGAACAAAATGACATCATAATAGACTGTCCTTTGAATGTCACGACGTTCGGCGATAACGTCACTTGAACTCCTTTGAAGACAGTTCTGGGGGCGGAGTCAGATCCTATAAATATCCCCCAAGTACATACCTTGAACCCATAGATCGCTATAGTTCTGAAGTAAGTAGGGTTTCAGTTTCCACTTGCGAACACTTTGTCGTCTCATTGAGTAGATCATTTTTCAAACACAGAATAACAGGTCGTATAAACTAAACTAAATACATTCATTTCGAAATGACTTCCCTAAGCTACTTTGATATGCAGATGCTCAGAAATGAGATAGAAAATTACAAACAAGCTGAAAAACTTCAGCTTGAGGAAATCCAAGAAAAGAATTGTAGGATTTCAAGTCTTGAGGCATCTTTGAAAAAAGAGCAGGGACTGGTTGCAAAGATGAAAGACGAGTCCAAAGAAATGCAGGTGCTCAGAAATGAAATACAAAAGTACAAACAAGCTGAAAAGCTTCAGCTTGAGGAAATCGATGAAAAGAATTCTAAGATTTCAAGTCTTGAGGCATCTTTGAAAGAAGAACAGGAACTGGTTGCTAAGATGACAGAGGAATCCAAAGATGAAAAGATGGAAAAAATGGAAAATGTTTTGCTGGAAACCAAATCCCAGCTAAGGTCCGCAGAGTCACAGAATGTAGATCTCACAAACAAATATGAGGCAAAAATTCGGGCTCTTCGTAAGGCAATCAAACACCTTGAAAATAAGTGTGCCACTGAAAAAACGATGCGGGACAAGAAAGAAAAGGAGGTGGAATCTCTGGTTGTCCTTAAAATCCAAAATGAGCAGGAAAACCAAGAACTCAAGATGAAGCTAAGCAAGACGACTGAGGAAAAAAATGAAAATGTTAAAGAACTGCAGAAACAAAATGAGCAGCTTCAGACTGAGATTCAGAACAATGAGAAGTACATTCATCGTAATGACTTCCTTGAAAGAAGGATAGACGAGCTTCTTACACTACCTGGGGAGGTGTACTGCCGTCAACAGAAAGTTAAAAGTGTGGAAGAAGAAAAAGAGAAACTACAGGCTGAACTTAAAAAGTGTCAAAGACAAAATGAGGAGTATAAAGCGGGAAAGCGCTGGGCAATAGACGAGAAAAACAAACTGACAAAGAAAAATGATGAACTGAAAGTATGTCTTAGGGAGAAGGAATGTAACAACATAACGTTGAGGAAAGAGTTAAAAGCCAAAGTCCTGGAATCTGAAAGTCAGATAAAGGAGCTGGCAAGGCAACGTTTTACTATCGACCGCCTGGAAAAATGCCTTAAGGTTAAAACTAAGCAAATAATTAAATTTGAAAATGAGACGCAGGAATCTGGGAAGAAAATTTCATCCCAAGAAAATAACATAGCCCGTCTGAAAACTGCTCTTAGCAAAGCAGAAAACGATCTGGAACTGGAGATAAAGAGAAGTGAAAATCTTAGGTCTGATAAAGTGCTCCTTTCTGAGACAAAGTTCTGCATTGAGAACGAACTCTATACAGCTAGAGACACTATAAAGACACTTCAGAATAAAATCAAAGAAAAGGCTCAAGAACTCCAAGAGACAAACGTAGACCTTGCCAATGCTAAGACCAGCTATAATGCTGTAAAGACTGAGCTGGACATTATCAAACTGCAGCAGGCAGAACAAAAGAAAGAACACGAGAAACAGCTTAGCTCTGCAAATGACAACCTCTTCACAGTGAAGTCAAAGTTGACGCAAACTGTGGAGGACAAAGAAGAGGTTGAGAAAGCTCTGACAAAGTCCAAACACGCAGTATTTAAGCTTGAGCAAGTAATAGAAGAACTGGAAACTGACATTGGCATTCAACGACAAAAGAATGCAGTACAGACAAAAGAAAATGACGATCTGCTGCAACAGCTGAAGGGACTTTATGACACGCTCGGCCACACTGTGCAAGTCGAGAAAAAAGCCTCCCCAGAGCAGCAAAGAAAGGATGGGGATGAACAAATAGCCCGGAAAAAGGTGAGATTTGACCTGAGCAATACGGAATACTTTCCATCCAAAGACGACAATGAGCTGAAAGAACAACAGAAAGAAGTTAGAGACCTTAAGGGTAAAATGGGTAACAAGCTTACCACATATGACAGTAAGCTAAAAGCAGTGCATGGCCTGCTACCTCCTATTTCCACTAGGGCCCGGTCTAAAACTGTAGACAACTCAAAGAAGCAGTCTGAGTCTAGGAGCTCACTCAACCTCAAGTCCACTGTTACTCCCAAGGCAGAAGAAGAAATGTTTCATCCCCATCCACCTGTACTTATTTCCCAGTCAACTCTACGTAGAGTATACAATCCTGGTACAAAAATACTCAAGCGCCGGCCTTCAGCCAAACCCGAACAAATCTAAAAAATCCTCCTACCAGTTCTCACACTGACTCCAAAGAAATAATCAGCTTTTAAGCTGGTTAAAAAAGATCTATTTCTTTGTTTCCAAAGTCAAAATAAATCACAAAGAGACAATATTAGAAAAAAAATTTAATACCCGCCCATCCTGAGGGTATATTACATCCGTAACCCAGGAGAGGCTGTATTTGCTATAACATCATAAATGTAAGACAATAAGGACATCTCTGCATGTGTGAGGAAGTGACATGCATTTCATCTATGTCGCTTCATCACCCCCAACCGGTCGCGGTAGATGGCCGCCCCTCACTGAGCCTGGTTCTACTGAAGGTGTCTTCCTGTTAAAAGGGAGTTTTTCCTTCCCACTGTCGCCAAGTGCTTGCTCATAGGGGATCTTCGGATTGTTGGGTTTTCTCTGCGTTATTGTAGGGATGTTACCTTGCAATATTATATTATATATTATAATATAATATTGTAGGGATGTTACCTTGCAATATTATATTATATATTATAATATAATAAAGGTTTAAAATTGGCACAAATAAAATTGATGTGAACTGAGTTTTTCTTTTGATGTGTACAAGTGGTTGTATTTGAGTACTTTTGATCTGCTTTTATTCACTACTACGCACACACTGGCTTCAAAAATACAAAGTGATGGCAGTCCCCATGAAAAGGGAATTTTGGCTTCATTTTTGTACAGTGGCAGGAAGTGGAGTGAGGTTATTAAAATAGGCTTTTCTCAGCTATTTTTAAAGCTACATTTTAGTTAGTTTTTAGTTAGCGAACCTTTAGTTACTGTGGCCAAATACATATTTCATTTTTTAAAGTAAACACATTTTCAGTCATTCGCAGTCAGACATTGAGGAAAAGCACATGTTCGGTAGCTAATCCTTGTATTTACCCTGACAGTGAAGACATCGTGGACAGCGGAGAATCTCCCGGTGGTGGAGCAGACTGGGACAGAGTTCCACTGATGAAAAAGAGAGTCACGATGGATATTATAAAAATTAAATAAAAAAAGATTCACACCAAAAGATTTGTGATCTACACAATCCAAGCTGATCAACGATGAGCTCAGTATTTTCATTTAATATATTTTTCATCTGCTTGAATGTTTCCTGGTTCACACAGTGCTCAACCTGCTAGATTTTTGTTTGTTATTAATTTATTTTAAATGTCTAATCTTATCTTTGAATCAAACATTCATACATATATACACTATGTTCATTATAATAAGATACATATATACTGTCAGACACCACTCTGACATTCCATTCATGCTCAGCTGAATATTAAAATGGAAAAATATGTGTCATCTCTGCATACGCTATGATCATTATAGAATGACATGAAATATTAAAACTGAGCTTAATCTTCAACATAAGCAGTAGTCATATAAATTCATATACTCTTAAGCACAAATGGTGAAAGTTTTTCTGCAGAATAAGTACTTGCACCTTTTGTGATGTTCGCCAGTATTAGTTGTATCTGTATTGCGGTGTTCTGATAGTATGGCTTCTTATACTGAAGAAATGGGTCTAAATAAATAACTAAATAAATCCTCCAGCACTCGTTATTGTCACCTATTGCTAATGTTTTGACGCTGGTAGCCTCTCATACGCTGTAAGAATTTAATTCAACTGTTTATCACAGAAAAAGTGTGACTTGTAGGACACGTGAACCTAACACTAGCGGGCATAATGTTAGCTTAATAGTCAGCTCAACAGCTGTTGTTAGCTCCGGACAAGTGACTACAACAGCAGCGATGAGCCCCGATGAACGGATCCGGGGGCGGATGGGCTCGTACATAAATGGATCGATCCGGGCGGGATACGGTGGGAAACGACAGATACCTTAAACTTGAAGACAGGCCAAGTAGAAGGATCGCTAAAGTCTGCTAAAAAAAAAATCGCAATGCAAGCTGATCAAACTTGCAAAGACACAAATTCAAATGTAACCCATTCTGGAACAAAATGACATCATAATAGACTGTCCTTTGAATGTCACGACGTTCGGCGATAACGTCACTTGAACTCCTTTGAAGACAGTTCTGGGGGCGGAGTCAGATCCTATAAATATCCCCCAAGTACATACCTTGAACCCATAGATCGCTATAGTTCTGAAGTAAGTAGGGTTTCAGTTTCCACTTGCGAACACTTTGTCGTCTCATTGAGTAGATCATTTTTCAAACACAGAATAACAGGTCGTATAAACTAAACTAAATACATTCATTTCGAAATGACTTCCCTAAGCTACTTTGATATGCAGATGCTCAGAAATGAGATAGAAAATTACAAACAAGCTGAAAAACTTCAGCTTGAGGAAATCCAAGAAAAGAATTGTAGGATTTCAAGTCTTGAGGCATCTTTGAAAAAAGAGCAGGGACTGGTTGCAAAGATGAAAGACGAGTCCAAAGAAATGCAGGTGCTCAGAAATGAAATACAAAAGTACAAACAAGCTGAAAAGCTTCAGCTTGAGGAAATCGATGAAAAGAATTCTAAGATTTCAAGTCTTGAGGCATCTTTGAAAGAAGAACAGGAACTGGTTGCTAAGATGACAGAGGAATCCAAAGATGAAAAGATGGAAAAAATGGAAAATGTTTTGCTGGAAACCAAATCCCAGCTAAGGTCCGCAGAGTCACAGAATGTAGATCTCACAAACAAATATGAGGCAAAAATTCGGGCTCTTCGTAAGGCAATCAAACACCTTGAAAATAAGTGTGCCACTGAAAAAACGATGCGGGACAAGAAAGAAAAGGAGGTGGAATCTCTGGTTGTCCTTAAAATCCAAAATGAGCAGGAAAACCAAGAACTCAAGATGAAGCTAAGCAAGACGACTGAGGAAAAAAATGAAAATGTTAAAGAACTGCAGAAACAAAATGAGCAGCTTCAGACTGAGATTCAGAACAATGAGAAGTACATTCATCGTAATGACTTCCTTGAAAGAAGGATAGACGAGCTTCTTACACTACCTGGGGAGGTGTACTGCCGTCAACAGAAAGTTAAAAGTGTGGAAGAAGAAAAAGAGAAACTACAGGCTGAACTTAAAAAGTGTCAAAGACAAAATGAGGAGTATAAAGCGGGAAAGCGCTGGGCAATAGACGAGAAAAACAAACTGACAAAGAAAAATGATGAACTGAAAGTATGTCTTAGGGAGAAGGAATGTAACAACATAACGTTGAGGAAAGAGTTAAAAGCCAAAGTCCTGGAATCTGAAAGTCAGATAAAGGAGCTGGCAAGGCAACGTTTTACTATCGACCGCCTGGAAAAATGCCTTAAGGTTAAAACTAAGCAAATAATTAAATTTGAAAATGAGACGCAGGAATCTGGGAAGAAAATTTCATCCCAAGAAAATAACATAGCCCGTCTGAAAACTGCTCTTAGCAAAGCAGAAAACGATCTGGAACTGGAGATAAAGAGAAGTGAAAATCTTAGGTCTGATAAAGTGCTCCTTTCTGAGACAAAGTTCTGCATTGAGAACGAACTCTATACAGCTAGAGACACTATAAAGACACTTCAGAATAAAATCAAAGAAAAGGCTCAAGAACTCCAAGAGACAAACGTAGACCTTGCCAATGCTAAGACCAGCTATAATGCTGTAAAGACTGAGCTGGACATTATCAAACTGCAGCAGGCAGAACAAAAGAAAGAACACGAGAAACAGCTTAGCTCTGCAAATGACAACCTCTTCACAGTGAAGTCAAAGTTGACGCAAACTGTGGAGGACAAAGAAGAGGTTGAGAAAGCTCTGACAAAGTCCAAACACGCAGTATTTAAGCTTGAGCAAGTAATAGAAGAACTGGAAACTGACATTGGCATTCAACGACAAAAGAATGCAGTACAGACAAAAGAAAATGACGATCTGCTGCAACAGCTGAAGGGACTTTATGACACGCTCGGCCACACTGTGCAAGTCGAGAAAAAAGCCTCCCCAGAGCAGCAAAGAAAGGATGGGGATGAACAAATAGCCCGGAAAAAGGTGAGATTTGACCTGAGCAATACGGAATACTTTCCATCCAAAGACGACAATGAGCTGAAAGAACAACAGAAAGAAGTTAGAGACCTTAAGGGTAAAATGGGTAACAAGCTTACCACATATGACAGTAAGCTAAAAGCAGTGCATGGCCTGCTACCTCCTATTTCCACTAGGGCCCGGTCTAAAACTGTAGACAACTCAAAGAAGCAGTCTGAGTCTAGGAGCTCACTCAACCTCAAGTCCACTGTTACTCCCAAGGCAGAAGAAGAAATGTTTCATCCCCATCCACCTGTACTTATTTCCCAGTCAACTCTACGTAGAGTATACAATCCTGGTACAAAAATACTCAAGCGCCGGCCTTCAGCCAAACCCGAACAAATCTAAAAAATCCTCCTACCAGTTCTCACACTGACTCCAAAGAAATAATCAGCTTTTAAGCTGGTTAAAAAAGATCTATTTCTTTGTTTCCAAAGTCAAAATAAATCACAAAGAGACAATATTAGAAAAAAAATTTAATACCCGCCCATCCTGAGGGTATATTACATCCGTAACCCAGGAGAGGCTGTATTTGCTATAACATCATAAATGTAAGACAATAAGGACATCTCTGCATGTGTGAGGAAGTGACATGCATTTCATCTATGTCGCTTCATCACCCCCAACCGGTCGCGGTAGATGGCCGCCCCTCACTGAGCCTGGTTCTACTGAAGGTGTCTTCCTGTTAAAAGGGAGTTTTTCCTTCCCACTGTCGCCAAGTGCTTGCTCATAGGGGATCTTCGGATTGTTGGGTTTTCTCTGCGTTATTGTAGGGATGTTACCTTGCAATATTATATTATATATTATAATATAATATTGTAGGGATGTTACCTTGCAATATTATATTATATATTATAATATAATATTGTAGGGATGTTACCTTGCAATATTATATTATATATTATAATATAATAAAGGTTTAAAATTGGCACAAATAAAATTGATGTGAACTGAGTTTTTCTTTTGATGTGTACAAGTGGTTGTATTTGAGTACTTTTGATCTGCTTTTATTCACTACTACGCACACACTGGCTTCAAAAATACAAAGTGATGGCAGTCCCCATGAAAAGGGAATTTTGGCTTCATTTTTGTACAGTGGCAGGAAGTGGAGTGAGGTTATTAAAATAGGCTTTTCTCAGCTATTTTTAAAGCTACATTTTAGTTAGTTTTTAGTTAGCGAACCTTTAGTTACTGTGGCCAAATACATATTTCATTTTTTAAAGTAAACACATTTTCAGTCATTCGCAGTCAGACATTGAGGAAAAGCACATGTTCGGTAGCTAATCCTTGTATTTACCCTGACAGTGAAGACATCGTGGACAGCGGAGAATCTCCCGGTGGTGGAGCAGACTGGGACAGAGTTCCACTGATGAAAAAGAGAGTCACGATGGATATTATAAAAATTAAATAAAAAAAGATTCACACCAAAAGATTTGTGATCTACACAATCCAAGCTGATCAACGATGAGCTCAGTATTTTCATTTAATATATTTTTCATCTGCTTGAATGTTTCCTGGTTCACACAGTGCTCAACCTGCTAGATTTTTGTTTGTTATTAATTTATTTTAAATGTCTAATCTTATCTTTGAATCAAACATTCATACATATATACACTATGTTCATTATAATAAGATACATATATACTGTCAGACACCACTCTGACATTCCATTCATGCTCAGCTGAATATTAAAATGGAAAAATATGTGTCATCTCTGCATACGCTATGATCATTATAGAATGACATGAAATATTAAAACTGAGCTTAATCTTCAACATAAGCAGTAGTCATATAAATTCATATACTCTTAAGCACAAATGGTGAAAGTTTTTCTGCAGAATAAGTACTTGTACCTTTTGTGATGTTCGCCAGTATTAGTTGTATCTGTATTGCGGTGTTCTGATAGTATGGCTTCTTATACTGAAGAAATGGGTCTAAATAAATAACTAAATAAATCCTCCAGCACTCGTTATTGTCACCTATTGCTAATGTTTTGACGCTGGTAGCCTCTCATACGCTGTAAGAATTTAATTCAACTGTTTATCACAGAAAAAGTGTGACTTGTAGGACACGTGAACCTAACACTAGCGGGCATAATGTTAGCTTAATAGTCAGCTCAACAGCTGTTGTTAGCTCCGGACAAGTGACTACAACAGCAGCGATGAGCCCCGATGAACGGATCCGGGGGCGGATGGGCTCGTACATAAATGGATCGATCCGGGCGGGATACGGTGGGAAACGACAGATACCTTAAACTTGAAGACAGGCCAAGTAGAAGGATCGCTAAAGTCTGCTAAAAAAAAAATCGCAATGCAAGCTGATCAAACTTGCAAAGACACAAATTCAAATGTAACCCATTCTGGAACAAAATGACATCATAATAGACTGTCCTTTGAATGTCACGACGTTCGGCGATAACGTCACTTGAACTCCTTTGAAGACAGTTCTGGGGGCGGAGTCAGATCCTATAAATATCCCCCAAGTACATACCTTGAACCCATAGATCGCTATAGTTCTGAAGTAAGTAGGGTTTCAGTTTCCACTTGCGAACACTTTGTCGTCTCATTGAGTAGATCATTTTTCAAACACAGAATAACAGGTGGTATAAACTAAACTAAATACATTCATTTCGAAATGACTTCCCTAA
This sequence comes from Perissodus microlepis, assembly GCF_051167445.1. Classification (NCBI taxonomy): domain Eukaryota; kingdom Metazoa; phylum Chordata; class Actinopteri; order Cichliformes; family Cichlidae; genus Perissodus; species Perissodus microlepis. Next base: position 7,637,082 of record NC_140480.1, on the reverse strand, counting down.
GCTACTTTGATATGCAGATGCTCAGAAATGAGATAGAAAATTACAAACAAGCTGAAAAACTTCAGCTTGAGGAAATCCAAGAAAAGAATTGTAGGATTTCAAGTCTTGAGGCATCTTTGAAAAAAGAGCAGGGACTGGTTGCAAAGATGAAAGACGAGTCCAAAGAAATGCAGGTGCTCAGAAATGAAATACAAAAGTACAAACAAGCTGAAAAGCTTCAGCTTGAGGAAATCGATGAAAAGAATTCTAAGATTTCAAGTCTTGAGGCATCTTTGAAAGAAGAACAGGAACTGGTTGCTAAGATGACAGAGGAATCCAAAGATGAAAAGATGGAAAAAATGGAAAATGTTTTGCTGGAAACCAAATCCCAGCTAAGGTCCGCAGAGTCACAGAATGTAGATCTCACAAACAAATATGAGGCAAAAATTCGGGCTCTTCGTAAGGCAATCAAACACCTTGAAAATAAGTGTGCCACTGAAAAAACGATGCGGGACAAGAAAGAAAAGGAGGTGGAATCTCTGGTTGTCCTTAAAATCCAAAATGAGCAGGAAAACCAAGAACTCAAGATGAAGCTAAGCAAGACGACTGAGGAAAAAAATGAAAATGTTAAAGAACTGCAGAAACAAAATGAGCAGCTTCAGACTGAGATTCAGAACAATGAGAAGTACATTCATCGTAATGACTTCCTTGAAAGAAGGATAGACGAGCTTCTTACACTACCTGGGGAGGTGTACTGCCGTCAACAGAAAGTTAAAAGTGTGGAAGAAGAAAAAGAGAAACTACAGGCTGAACTTAAAAAGTGTCAAAGACAAAATGAGGAGTATAAAGCGGGAAAGCGCTGGGCAATAGACGAGAAAAACAAACTGACAAAGAAAAATGATGAACTGAAAGTATGTCTTAGGGAGAAGGAATGTAACAACATAACGTTGAGGAAAGAGTTAAAAGCCAAAGTCCTGGAATCTGAAAGTCAGATAAAGGAGCTGGCAAGGCAACGTTTTACTATCGACCGCCTGGAAAAATGCCTTAAGGTTAAAACTAAGCAAATAATTAAATTTGAAAATGAGACGCAGGAATCTGGGAAGAAAATTTCATCCCAAGAAAATAACATAGCCCGTCTGAAAACTGCTCTTAGCAAAGCAGAAAACGATCTGGAACTGGAGATAAAGAGAAGTGAAAATCTTAGGTCTGATAAAGTGCTCCTTTCTGAGACAAAGTTCTGCATTGAGAACGAACTCTATACAGCTAGAGACACTATAAAGACACTTCAGAATAAAATCAAAGAAAAGGCTCAAGAACTCCAAGAGACAAACGTAGACCTTGCCAATGCTAAGACCAGCTATAATGCTGTAAAGACTGAGCTGGACATTATCAAACTGCAGCAGGCAGAACAAAAGAAAGAACACGAGAAACAGCTTAGCTCTGCAAATGACAACCTCTTCACAGTGAAGTCAAAGTTGACGCAAACTGTGGAGGACAAAGAAGAGGTTGAGAAAGCTCTGACAAAGTCCAAACACGCAGTATTTAAGCTTGAGCAAGTAATAGAAGAACTGGAAACTGACATTGGCATTCAACGACAAAAGAATGCAGTACAGAAAAAAGAAAATGACGATCTGCTGCAACAGCTGAAGGGACTTTATGACACGCTCGGCCACACTGTGCAAGTCGAGAAAAAAGCCTCCCCAGAGCAGCAAAGAAAGGATGGGGATGAACAAATAGCCCGGAAAAAGGTGAGATTTGACCTGAGCAATACGGAATACTTTCCATCCAAAGACGACAATGAGCTGAAAGAACAACAGAAAGAAGTTAGAGACCTTAAGGGTAAAATGGGTAACAAGCTTACCACATATGACAGTAAGCTAAAAGCAGTGCATGGCCTGCTACCTCCTATTTCCACTAGGGCCCGGTCTAAAACTGTAGACAACTCAAAGAAGCAGTCTGAGTCTAGGAGCTCACTCAACCTCAAGTCCACTGTTACTCCCAAGGCAGAAGAAGAAATGTTTCATCCCCATCCACCTGTACTTATTTCCCAGTCAACTCTACGTAGAGTATACAATCCTGGTACAAAAATACTCAAGCGCCGGCCTTCAGCCAAACCCGAACAAATCTAAAAAATCCTCCTACCAGTTCTCACACTGACTCCAAAGAAATAATCAGCTTTTAAGCTGGTTAAAAAAGATCTATTTCTTTGTTTCCAAAGTCAAAATAAATCACAAAGAGACAATATTAGAAAAAAAATTTAATACCCGCCCATCCTGAGGGTATATTACATCCGTAACCCAGGAGAGGCTGTATTTGCTATAACATCATAAATGTAAGACAATAAGGACATCTCTGCATGTGTGAGGAAGTGACATGCATTTCATCTATGTCGCTTCATCACCCCCAACCGGTCGCGGTAGATGGCCGCCCCTCACTGAGCCTGGTTCTACTGAAGGTGTCTTCCTGTTAAAAGGGAGTTTTTCCTTCCCACTGTCGCCAAGTGCTTGCTCATAGGGGATCTTCGGATTGTTGGGTTTTCTCTGCGTTATTGTAGGGATGTTACCTTGCAATATTATATTATATATTATAATATAATATTGTAGGGATGTTACCTTGCAATATTATATTATATATTATAATATAATATTGTAGGGATGTTACCTTGCAATATTATATTATATATTATAATATAATAAAGGTTTAAAATTGGCACAAATAAAATTGATGTGAACTGAGTTTTTCTTTTGATGTGTACAAGTGGTTGTATTTGAGTACTTTTGATCTGCTTTTATTCACTACTACGCACACACTGGCTTCAAAAATACAAAGTGATGGCAGTCCCCATGAAAAGGGAATTTTGGCTTCATTTTTGTACAGTGGCAGGAAGTGGAGTGAGGTTATTAAAATAGGCTTTTCTCAGCTATTTTTAAAGCTACATTTTAGTTAGTTTTTAGTTAGCGAACCTTTAGTTACTGTGGCCAAATACATATTTCATTTTTTAAAGTAAACACATTTTCAGTCATTCGCAGTCAGACATTGAGGAAAAGCACATGTTCGGTAGCTAATCCTTGTATTTACCCTGACAGTGAAGACATCGTGGACAGCGGAGAATCTCCCGGTGGTGGAGCAGACTGGGACAGAGTTCCACTGATGAAAAAGAGAGTCACGATGGATATTATAAAAATTAAATAAAAAAAGATTCAGACCAAAAGATTTGTGATCTACACAATCCAAGCTGATCAACGATGAGCTCAGTATTTTCATTTAATATATTTTTCATCTGCTTGAATGTTTCCTGGTTCACACAGTGCTCAACCTGCTAGATTTTTGTTTGTTATTAATTTATTTTAAATGTCTAATCTTATCTTTGAATCAAACATTCATACATATATACACTATGTTCATTATAATAAGATACATATATACTGTCAGACACCACTCTGACATTCCATTCATGCTCAGCTGAATATTAAAATGGAAAAATATGTGTCATCTCTGCATACGCTATGATCATTATAGAATGACATGAAATATTAAAACTGAGCTTAATCTTCAACATAAGCAGTAGTCATATAAATTCATATACTCTTAAGCACAAATGGTGAAAGTTTTTCTGCAGAATAAGTACTTGTACCTTTTGTGATGTTCGCCAGTATTAGTTGTATCTGTATTGCGGTGTTCTGATAGTATGGCTTCTTATACTGAAGAAATGGGTCTAAATAAATAACTAAATAAATCCTCCAGCACTCGTTATTGTCACCTATTGCTAATGTTTTGACGCTGGTAGCCTCTCATACGCTGTAAGAATTTAATTCAACTGTTTATCACAGAAAAAGTGTGACTTGTAGGACACGTGAACCTAACACTAGCGGGCATAATGTTAGCTTAATAGTCAGCTCAACAGCTGTTGTTAGCTCCGGACAAGTGACTACAACAGCAGCGATGAGCCCCGATGAACGGATCCGGGGGCGGATGGGCTCGTACATAAATGGATCGATCCGGGCGGGATACGGTGGGAAACGACAGATACCTTAAACTTGAAGACAGGCCAAGTAGAAGGATCGCTAAAGTCTGCTAAAAAAAAAATCGCAATGCAAGCTGATCAAACTTGCAAAGACACAAATTCAAATGTAACCCATTCTGGAACAAAATGACATCATAATAGACTGTCCTTTGAATGTCACGACGTTCGGCGATAACGTCACTTGAACTCCTTTGAAGACAGTTCTGGGGGCGGAGTCAGATCCTATAAATATCCCCCAAGTACATACCTTGAACCCATAGATCGCTATAGTTCTGAAGTAAGTAGGGTTTCAGTTTCCACTTGCGAACACTTTGTCGTCTCATTGAGTAGATCATTTTTCAAACACAGAATAACAGGTGGTATAAACTAAACTAAATACATTCATTTCGAAATGACTTCCCTAAGCTACTTTGATATGCAGATGCTCAGAAATGAGATAGAAAATTACAAACAAGCTGAAAAACTTCAGCTTGAGGAAATCCAAGAAAAGAATTGTAGGATTTCAAGTCTTGAGGCATCTTTGAAAAAAGAGCAGGGACTGGTTGCAAAGATGAAAGACGAGTCCAAAGAAATGCAGGTGCTCAGAAATGAAATACAAAAGTACAAACAAGCTGAAAAGCTTCAGCTTGAGGAAATCGATGAAAAGAATTCTAAGATTTCAAGTCTTGAGGCATCTTTGAAAGAAGAACAGGAACTGGTTGCTAAGATGACAGAGGAATCCAAAGATGAAAAGATGGAAAAAATGGAAAATGTTTTGCTGGAAACCAAATCCCAGCTAAGGTCCGCAGAGTCACAGAATGTAGATCTCACAAACAAATATGAGGCAAAAATTCGGGCTCTTCGTAAGGCAATCAAACACCTTGAAAATAAGTGTGCCACTGAAAAAACGATGCGGGACAAGAAAGAAAAGGAGGTGGAATCTCTGGTTGTCCTTAAAATCCAAAATGAGCAGGAAAACCAAGAACTCAAGATGAAGCTAAGCAAGACGACTGAGGAAAAAAATGAAAATGTTAAAGAACTGCAGAAACAAAATGAGCAGCTTCAGACTGAGATTCAGAACAATGAGAAGTACATTCATCGTAATGACTTCCTTGAAAGAAGGATAGACGAGCTTCTTACACTACCTGGGGAGGTGTACTGCCGTCAACAGAAAGTTAAAAGTGTGGAAGAAGAAAAAGAGAAACTACAGGCTGAACTTAAAAAGTGTCAAAGACAAAATGAGGAGTATAAAGCGGGAAAGCGCTGGGCAATAGACGAGAAAAACAAACTGACAAAGAAAAATGATGAACTGAAAGTATGTCTTAGGGAGAAGGAATGTAACAACATAACGTTGAGGAAAGAGTTAAAAGCCAAAGTCCTGGAATCTGAAAGTCAGATAAAGGAGCTGGCAAGGCAACGTTTTACTATCGACCGCCTGGAAAAATGCCTTAAGGTTAAAACTAAGCAAATAATTAAATTTGAAAATGAGACGCAGGAATCTGGGAAGAAAATTTCATCCCAAGAAAATAACATAGCCCGTCTGAAAACTGCTCTTAGCAAAGCAGAAAACGATCTGGAACTGGAGATAAAGAGAAGTGAAAATCTTAGGTCTGATAAAGTGCTCCTTTCTGAGACAAAGTTCTGCATTGAGAACGAACTCTATACAGCTAGAGACACTATAAAGACACTTCAGAATAAAATCAAAGAAAAGGCTCAAGAACTCCAAGAGACAAACGTAGACCTTGCCAATGCTAAGACCAGCTATAATGCTGTAAAGACTGAGCTGGACATTATCAAACTGCAGCAGGCAGAACAAAAGAAAGAACACGAGAAACAGCTTAGCTCTGCAAATGACAACCTCTTCACAGTGAAGTCAAAGTTGACGCAAACTGTGGAGGACAAAGAAGAGGTTGAGAAAGCTCTGACAAAGTCCAAACACGCAGTATTTAAGCTTGAGCAAGTAATAGAAGAACTGGAAACTGACATTGGCATTCAACGACAAAAGAATGCAGTACAGACAAAAGAAAATGACGATCTGCTGCAACAGCTGAAGGGACTTTATGACACGCTCGGCCACACTGTGCAAGTCGAGAAAAAAGCCTCCCCAGAGCAGCAAAGAAAGGATGGGGATGAACAAATAGCCCGGAAAAAGGTGAGATTTGACCTGAGCAATACGGAATACTTTCCATCCAAAGACGACAATGAGCTGAAAGAACAACAGAAAGAAGTTAGAGACCTTAAGGGTAAAATGGGTAACAAGCTTACCACATATGACAGTAAGCTAAAAGCAGTGCATGGCCTGCTACCTCCTATTTCCACTAGGGCCCGGTCTAAAACTGTAGACAACTCAAAGAAGCAGTCTGAGTCTAGGAGCTCACTCAACCTCAAGTCCACTGTTACTCCCAAGGCAGAAGAAGAAATGTTTCATCCCCATCCACCTGTACTTATTTCCCAGTCAACTCTACGTAGAGTATACAATCCTGGTACAAAAATACTCAAGCGCCGGCCTTCAGCCAAACCCGAACAAATCTAAAAAATCCTCCTACCAGTTCTCACACTGACTCCAAAGAAATAATCAGCTTTTAAGCTGGTTAAAAAAGATCTATTTCTTTGTTTCCAAAGTCAAAATAAATCACAAAGAGACAATATTAGAAAAAAAATTTAATACCCGCCCATCCTGAGGGTATATTACATCCGTAACCCAGGAGAGGCTGTATTTGCTATAACATCATAAATGTAAGACAATAAGGACATCTCTGCATGTGTGAGGAAGTGACATGCATTTCATCTATGTCGCTTCATCACCCCCAACCGGTCGCGGTAGATGGCCGCCCCTCACTGAGCCTGGTTCTACTGAAGGTGTCTTCCTGTTAAAAGGGAGTTTTTCCTTCCCACTGTCGCCAAGTGCTTGCTCATAGGGGATCTTCGGATTGTTGGGTTTTCTCTGCGTTATTGTAGGGATGTTACCTTGCAATATTATATTATATATTATAATATAATATTGTAGGGATGTTACCTTGCAATATTATATTATATATTATAATATAATATTGTAGGGATGTTACCTTGCAATATTATATTATATATTATAATATAATAAAGGTTTAAAATTGGCACAAATAAAATTGATGTGAACTGAGTTTTTCTTTTGATGTGTACAAGTGGTTGTATTTGAGTACTTTTGATCTGCTTTTATTCACTACTACGCACACACTGGCTTCAAAAATACAAAGTGATGGCAGTCCCCATGAAAAGGGAATTTTGGCTTCATTTTTGTACAGTGGCAGGAAGTGGAGTGAGGTTATTAAAATAGGCTTTTCTCAGCTATTTTTAAAGCTACATTTTAGTTAGTTTTTAGTTAGCGAACCTTTAGTTACTGTGGCCAAATACATATTTCATTTTTTAAAGTAAACACATTTTCAGTCATTCGCAGTCAGACATTGAGGAAAAGCACATGTTCGGTAGCTAATCCTTGTATTTACCCTGACAGTGAAGACATCGTGGACAGCGGAGAATCTCCCGGTGGTGGAGCAGACTGGGACAGAGTTCCACTGATGAAAAAGAGAGTCACGATGGATATTATAAAAATTAAATAAAAAAAGATTCAGACCAAAAGATTTGTGATCTACACAATCCAAGCTGATCAACGATGAGCTCAGTATTTTCATTTAATATATTTTTCATCTGCTTGAATGTTTCCTGGTTCACACAGTGCTCAACCTGCTAGATTTTTGTTTGTTATTAATTTATTTTAAATGTCTAATCTTATCTTTGAATCAAACATTCATACATATATACACTATGTTCATTATAATAAGATACATATATACTGTCAGACACCACTCTGACATTCCATTCATGCTCAGCTGAATATTAAAATGGAAAAATATGTGTCATCTCTGCATACGCTATGATCATTATAGAATGACATGAAATATTAAAACTGAGCTTAATCTTCAACATAAGCAGTAGTCATATAAATTCATATACTCTTAAGCACAAATGGTGAAAGTTTTTCTGCAGAATAAGTACTTGTACCTTTTGTGATGTTCGCCAGTATTAGTTGTATCTGTATTGCGGTGTTCTGATAGTATGGCTTCTTATACTGAAGAAATGGGTCTAAATAAATAACTAAATAAATCCTCCAGCACTCGTTATTGTCACCTATTGCTAATGTTTTGACGCTGGTAGCCTCTCATACGCTGTAAGAATTTAATTCAACTGTTTATCACAGAAAAAGTGTGACTTGTAGGACACGTGAACCTAACACTAGCGGGCATAATGTTAGCTTAATAGTCAGCTCAACAGCTGTTGTTAGCTCCGGACAAGTGACTACAACAGCAGCGATGAGCCCCGATGAACGGATCCGGGGGCGGATGGGCTCGTACATAAATGGATCGATCCGGGCGGGATACGGTGGGAAACGACAGATACCTTAAACTTGAAGACAGGCCAAGTAGAAGGATCGCTAAAGTCTGCTAAAAAAAAATCGCAATGCAAGCTGATCAAACTTGCAAAGACACAAATTCAAATGTAACCCATTCTGGAACAAAATGACATCATAATAGACTGTCCTTTGAATGTCACGACGTTCGGCGATAACGTCACTTGAACTCCTTTGAAGACAGTTCTGGGGGCGGAGTCAGATCCTATAAATATCCCCCAAGTACATACCTTGAACCCATAGATCGCTATAGTTCTGAAGTAAGTAGGGTTTCAGTTTCCACTTGCGAACACTTTGTCGTCTCATTGAGTAGATCATTTTTCAAACACAGAATAACAGGTCGTATAAACTAAACTAAATACATTCATTTCGAAATGACTTCCCTAAGCTACTTTGATATGCAGATGCTCAGAAATGAGATAGAAAATTACAAACAAGCTGAAAAACTTCAGCTTGAGGAAATCCAAGAAAAGAATTGTAGGATTTCAAGTCTTGAGGCATCTTTGAAAAAAGAGCAGGGACTGGTTGCAAAGATGAAAGACGAGTCCAAAGAAATGCAGGTGCTCAGAAATGAAATACAAAAGTACAAACAAGCTGAAAAGCTTCAGCTTGAGGAAATCGATGAAAAGAATTCTAAGATTTCAAGTCTTGAGGCATCTTTGAAAGAAGAACAGGAACTGGTTGCTAAGATGACAGAGGAATCCAAAGATGAAAAGATGGAAAAAATGGAAAATGTTTTGCTGGAAACCAAATCCCAGCTAAGGTCCGCAGAGTCACAGAATGTAGACCTCACAAACAAATATGAGGCAAAAATTCGGGCTCTTCGTAAGGCAATCAAACACCTTGAAAATAAGTGTGCCACTGAAAAAACGATGCGGGACAAGAAAGAAAAGGAGGTGGAATCTCTGGTTGTCCTTAAAATCCAAAATGAGCAGGAAAACCAAGAACTCAAGATGAAGCTAAGCAAGACGACTGAGGAAAAAAATGAAAATGTTAAAGAACTGCAGAAACAAAATGAGCAGCTTCAGACTGAGATTCAGAACAATGAGAAGTACATTCATCGTAATGACTTCCTTGAAAGAAGGATAGACGAGCTTCTTACACTACCTGGGGAGGTGTACTGCCGTCAACAGAAAGTTAAAAGTGTGGAAGAAGAAAAAGAGAAACTACAGGCTGAACTTAAAAAGTGTCAAAGACAAAATGAGGAGTATAAAGCGGGAAAGCGCTGGGCAATAGACGAGAAAAACAAACTGACAAAGAAAAATGATGAACTGAAAGTATGTCTTAGGGAGAAGGAATGTAACAACATAACGTTGAGGAAAGAGTTAAAAGCCAAAGTCCTGGAATCTGAAAGTCAGATAAAGGAGCTGGCAAGGCAACGTTTTACTATCGACCGCCTGGAAAAATGCCTTAAGGTTAAAACTAAGCAAATAATTAAATTTGAAAATGAGACGCAGGAATCTGGGAAGAAAATTTCATCCCAAGAAAATAACATAGCCCGTCTGAAAACTGCTCTTAGCAAAGCAGAAAACGATCTGGAACTGGAGATAAAGAGAAGTGAAAATCTTAGGTCTGATAAAGTGCTCCTTTCTGAGACAAAGTTCTGCATTGAGAACGAACTCTATACAGCTAGAGACACTATAAAGACACTTCAGAATAAAATCAAAGAAAAGGCTCAAGAACTCCAAGAGACAAACGTAGACCTTGCCAATGCTAAGACCAGCTATAATGCTGTAAAGACTGAGCTGGACATTATCAAACTGCAGCAGGCAGAACAAAAGAAAGAACACGAGAAACAGCTTAGCTCTGCAAATGACAACCTCTTCACAGTGAAGTCAAAGTTGACGCAAACTGTGGAGGACAAAGAAGAGGTTGAGAAAGCTCTGACAAAGTCCAAACACGCAGTATTTAAGCTTGAGCAAGTAATAGAAGAACTGGAAACTGACATTGGCATTCAACGACAAAAGAATGCAGTACAGACAAAAGAAAATGACGATCTGCTGCAACAGCTGAAGGGACTTTATGACACGCTCGGCCACACTGTGCAAGTCGAGAAAAAAGCCTCCCCAGAGCAGCAAAGAAAGGATGGGGATGAACAAATAGCCCGGAAAAAGGTGAGATTTGACCTGAGCAATACGGAATACTTTCCATCCAAAGACGACAATGAGCTGAAAGAACAACAGAAAGAAGTTAGAGACCTTAAGGGTAAAATGGGTAACAAGCTTACCACATATGACAGTAAGCTAAAAGCAGTGCATGGCCTGCTACCTCCTATTTCCACTAGGGCCCGGTCTAAAACTGTAGACAACTCAAAGAAGCAGTCTGAGTCTAGGAGCTCACTCAACCTCAAGTCCACTGTTACTCCCAAGGCAGAAGAAGAAATGTTTCATCCCCATCCACCTGTACTTATTTCCCAGTCAACTCTACGTAGAGTATACAATCCTGGTACAAAAATACTCAAGCGCCGGCCTTCAGCCAAACCCGAACAAATCTAAAAAATCCTCCTACCAGTTCTCACACTGACTCCAAAGAAATAATCAGCTTTTAAGCTGGTTAAAAAAGATCTATTTCTTTGTTTCCAAAGTCAAAATAAATCACAAAGAGACAATATTAGAAAAAAAATTTAATACCCGCCCATCCTGAGGGTATATTACATCCGTAACCCAGGAGAGGCTGTATTTGCTATAACATCATAAATGTAAGACAATAAGGACATCTCTGCATGTGTGAGGAAGTGACATGCATTTCATCTATGTCGCTTCATCACCCCCAACCGGTCGCGGTAGATGGCCGCCCCTCACTGAGCCTGGTTCTACTGAAGGTGTCTTCCTGTTAAAAGGGAGTTTTTCCTTCCCACTGTCGCCAAGTGCTTGCTCATAGGGGATCTTCGGATTGTTGGGTTTTCTCTGCGTTATTGTAGGGATGTTACCTTGCAATATTATATTATATATTATAATATAATAAAGGTTTAAAATTGGCACAAATAAAATTGATGTGAACTGAGTTTTTCTTTTGATGTGTACAAGTGGTTGTATTTGAGTACTTTTGATCTGCTTTTATTCACTACTACGCACACACTGGCTTCAAAAATACAAAGTGATGGCAGTCCCCATGAAAAGGGAATTCTGGCTTCATTTTTGTACAGTGGCAGGAAGTGGAGTGAGGTTATTAAAATAGGCTGTTCTCAGCTATTTTTAAAGCTACATTTTAGTTAGTTTTTAGTTAGCGAACCTTTAGTTACTGTGGCCAAATACATATTTCATTTTTTAAAGTAAACACATTTTCAGTCATTCGCAGTCAGACATTGAGGAAAAGCACATGTTCGGTAGCTAATCCTTGTATTTACCCTGACTAACGAAATATCTCTGCTGAAGTCACTGAGATGGTTTATATGAGAAACAGAAATGTTACTGGCCTGATCAGTCACTAGGCAATGTTGCCGTTACTGTACCTTTAGGAGTTACACAGTCAGAGCAACATGCTGGACTCTTCTTTAGCTCCTCTGCAGAGCCAATTATTAAATATGTGTGTGGCGTGGGTGTGGTCTCTGGCCAGCTGCAGAGGAGGGGTGACGCAGTGAGCTCCCGGGGCGGCGCAGGGGCGGGGTGAACAGGTGTGCTGGGATCTGACAGTGATTGTGTCTCTTTATATGTTGGCAGTGACAGTCGGAGGAGGGAGGCGGACGTGACAGCAGAGAGAGAGAGCAGGAGTGTCTGTGTCCCAGTACAAAACCACAGTATTAAATAAAAGTTCTGCTGTCGTCATATTCGCTCCAGTTTATGTTTCTTGGGTCCAACGTTACAATGTGCAAACAGCAGCATGTTTCTGGCTCCCTCCACACATGGTCAAGGTCAAGTTTATTGATCGAGCACATTTCCAACAGCCCATGCTGCACAACTTGCTTTACAAACTAGAATGCAACTAAAACAAGTAAAATGCACTACAATGACGCAATAAAATGTAAATGAATAATAACACTAAAACAAAATAGAATGCATTTAAATTACTTATTGGCAGCTGATTTGACGCAGTTTCAACTGAAGATGAATCAATGAGAGGATTAAAAAAATGTTCTCACAGTTTTCTTCAGTCGCAAACTGTCTTTAATATCAGTTCCAGTTTCAAGCAGATATCTCAGTTTCTTGATAACACAGCTGATACATACTCCAATGTTTAATGCAAGCAAAACCTTTTTGAATGCTTCTCAGAGGAGATCAAAGCACTCATAACACTGGTGTTAATTTTCAACACATTATCGGTCTTTACCACAGTAAAATCAGGTAGCTGTCATTCAATGCCAACATCAGCCTACCTGACAAAGCCAAACTAAACTAAGCTTTTCCATCAACTTCCATCAGACATAGTTTATCCAAGCAAAATGTTTTCTTTTTAGAAATTTAAGGTTTTGAGGAAAATAACAGCATCTATGAAAGTACATGAATTATTGATTAGGCTATTTGAAAATGGTGAAAGACAAGTCTGATAAAAAGCTGAAAAGATGCTGACACTGTTGTATTTCACGTTAGAATGAATGAAACAAAACTGTAATGCCTGAAAGAAATGTACAGTGGATTTCTCATTTGACTATAAAATATAAATGACTTTTGCTGGAGGGACTGAATAGCCAAATTCAATATAAAGATCTACTGTTCCATCACGTTTGGCAGCAAATATCTCATTTATCAGTCCATAGTGGAAATAAATAAGCATTCAACCTCTGATTTGACATTTTATTACTGTCTTAACAAAAATTGCAGTAAGAAAACATGACATTCTGCAAAAGAACGATACAAGCTGAACTCATTTTGGTTTGAAGTGAATCAGATACCATTCATTCACTGACTCCATTTCTAATTTGCCATTTCCCAATTCAGTAGAGAGCTCTGACTTGAATCATGTGTGGAAGGGACAAAGTACAACTCTGAGCAGCACCGTACAGCACGCAGAGACAGTGTGCATCTCTATCGCTGCTGCAGGTATGAAGCTGTGAGGATCACTGACCAGAATGCGTCCCTTTAACAAACTGATGAAACCAGCTGTAACACAGGACTTGTTTTTTTTTTTGTAATGCAGTCCAGCAAATGTGTTCTAGGAAGAAAGAGTCAGCTGATTCATTTGCTACAATATAAGAGGTATTAGCAGTTCACCCTCCTTCTTAGCGTATGGCACAGTTTTTAAAAGTAGAGGCAGAGTTTCTGTTTAATGCTGTGAAAGCTCTGCCACACTCAGCTGTTATCCATCAGTGTTTAGCAGCCCAACTGGGCTTTTTAACAGTCTTCACTTTTACAGAGTTTTTGTACAGTAGCAGTCTCTCTGTGGTGTGAGGTGGCAGGCGGTTCCTTTTTGCTTTCACAATGCACGCAGCCATCGGACTGAAACGGTCAAAACCTCCAGATGTGGCGGGCACCGCCAGCAGCTTCTTGGCGAGGCCTTGGAGCTTCGGGAATCGAGAAGCACATTTCCAGTACTGAAGAGTAGAGTTGCTTTCCCACAGCGGTTCAGACAGGTACACGTCGAACTCTGACATCTTTAGAGTCTTTGCAGGCGGCTGAAGGAAGTTGATGGACTTCCTCTTGAGGTCGTTTTCACTGATTTCAGGACAGTTGTTGTCTGAGCTGCCAGCACAAGTGTCCTTCACGGCATCTGTCTGGCTTTCTTCTTTCACATCGTGCTCCAGCCCACTGCCTGTCTGATCTTTCTCTGCCTCAACAGTAAGAAAAGTTGAGGCTTCCATGTTTTCTAATGTGGACTCAACAATGCTGCGAGCCTCAGATTTTGACGGAGGTGTTAGGAAATCACTCTGTTCATCCTGGTTGTCATCAGAAAACGGCTGCAAAAAAAATGGTTGTTTTAAATGTACACACATTTTTTTCCTTTATCTACTCAACACGCATATTCAACTAAATATCAATCTACAGAAGTCCGCTATGCTTCTGGCCTAATTTGGTACCTGCAGTTTGATCCTAGGATCCAGCACAGCAGCTAGTATCATGTCCTTCTGGTGAATCACTGGCTGGAAGTGTGTGTAGAGGCCTGTGCGCAGGGCCTTGCAGAAGTGGGTGTAGTTGGTGACACAATTCTCCAAGGTTTTATCAAGTCCAATGAGGGACGGTATGATGAGAGACATAGTCACACCATTTCCCTGCAGGACCTACGATAGATAAGACACAAACATGTCTTCTATTAAAGACCCTGTTCACATTTCTTCTTAGCCTGATTATGGGATTACTGAACAAAAGGTTACACATGTAGATTTGGAAATTTCATTATAGATGTTGAAGATGCCTGGTGTAATTATTGCACACATCAGGTTTTTATTAACTTGCTCTGTTACCTGTAAATCCTCCTCAAAGGGCTCAAGAAGACCTAGAATGTCAATCACTTGTTCCCTCATAACCATGACCAGCGGTGGGGCGCTGGCTGTGTCACTACCTCCAGACAGACTCCTGGACCATTCGCCGTAGCATCATGGAGTTCCAACGACAGTTGCTAGAGGAAGGGCACAAAGACACATTGTACTCCTTCATCAAAACCTAATTTAAAAGAAAAAAGAAAAAAAGGCAAAAATAATCTTGTTAAAAGAGCTCAGGTCTGCATCTTTTCTGTAAAACATTTGCCACATTACACTAAATAATGTAAGCAAGAGGAAACGTCTCTTAAATTCTGTTTTTCCTCCCTCGCAATGTAAATGAATATATTGAAACCCAGCTTTAAATACACTTGGAAATAACATTTAAATCCTTTCGTCTCATACCTCGCTCCAGTAGGGGCTGCTCAGAATCATTCATACCAGAGTAACCTGAGAGGATAATATATATTTACGCTGAAATGTTAGAAGTGTGACAACATATCATCTCTTTAAACTAAAGCATTGTATTCCTTTTTGAAAAATACAAATTTGATGGCAGCAACATAAAAGTTTGAGACATGCAACAAAAGACAGGAGAAGCTCTGCAATGGTAAAATTAAGCCCCAATTCGAATTATGTTATATAAAAAAAGTATCTGGCAGCAGTCCCAACTTACCTGAGCCTGAACTCACAGATGGTGTGATACCTAGGCTAAAAGGGAGAGGAGGACAATCTGGGTTTATCAAACCACACTTCAAAAGCAAAGCAATTGTAATTGTACAGGGGTGCACTCCTGCTCGTGACATGAATAACTTGCACAGCTGAGGAGGCACCATCAATGCTGAATGGTATTTGCAAGTTTTCTTGTGTTGTATTCCCTGGCATCCACAGTGAAGACATCGTGGACAGCGGAGAATCTCCCGGTGGTGGAGCAGACTGGGACAGACTTCCACTGATGAAAAAGAGAGTCACGATGGATATTATAAAAATTAAATAAAAAAAGATTCAGACCAAAAGATTTGTGATCTACACAATCCAAGCTGATCAACGATAAGCTCAGTATTTTCATTTAATATATTTTTCATCTGCTTGAATGTTTCCTGGTTCACACAGTGCTCAACCTGCTAGATTTTTGTTTGTTATTAATTTATTTTAAATGTCTAATCTTATCTTTGAATCAAACATTCATACATATATACACTATGTTCATTATAATAAGATACATATATACTGTCAGACACCACTCTGACATTCCATTCATGCTCAGCTGAATATTAAAATGGAAAAATATGTGTCATCTCTGCATACGCTATGATCATTATAGAATGACATGAAATATTAAAACTGAGCTTAATCTTCAACATAAGCAGTAGTCATATAAATTCATATACTCTTAAGCACAAATGGTGAAAGTTTTTCTGCAGAATAAGTACTTGTACCTTTTGTGATGTTCGCCAGTATTAGTTGTATCTGTATTGCGGTGTTCTGATAGTATGGCTTCTTATACTGAAGAAATGGGTCTAAATAAATAACTAAATAAATCCTCCAGCACTCGTTATTGTCACCTATTGCTAATGTTTTGACGCTGGTAGCCTCTCATACGCTGTAAGAATTTAATTCAACTGTTTATCACAGAAAAAGTGTGACTTGTAGGACACGTGAACCTAACACTAGCGGGCATAATGTTAGCTTAATAGTCAGCTCAACAGCTGTTGTTAGCTCCGGACAAGTGACTACAACAGCAGCGATGAGCCCCGATGAACGGATCCGGGGGCGGATGGGCTCGTACATAAATGGATCGATCCGGGCGGGATACGGTGGGAAACGACAGATACCTTAAACTTGAAGACAGGCCAAGTAGAAGGATCGCTAAAGTCTGCTAAAAAAAAAATCGCAATGCAAGCTGATCAAACTTGCAAAGACACAAATTCAAATGTAACCCATTCTGGAACAAAATGACATCATAATAGACTGTCCTTTGAATGTCACGACGTTCGGCGATAACGTCACTTGAACTCCTTTGAAGACAGTTCTGGGGGCGGAGTCAGATCCTATAAATATCCCCCAAGTACATACCTTGAACCCATAGATCGCTATAGTTCTGAAGTAAGTAGGGTTTCAGTTTCCACTTGCGAACACTTTGTCGTCTCATTGAGTAGATCATTTTTCAAACACAGAATAACAGGTCGTATAAACTAAACTAAATACATTCATTTCGAAATGACTTCCCTAAGCTACTTTGATATGCAGATGCTCAGAAATGAGATAGAAAATTACAAACAAGCTGAAAAACTTCAGCTTGAGGAAATCCAAGAAAAGAATTGTAGGATTTCAAGTCTTGAGGCATCTTTGAAAAAAGAGCAGGGACTGGTTGCAAAGATGAAAGACGAGTCCAAAGAAATGCAGGTGCTCAGAAATGAAATACAAAAGTACAAACAAGCTGAAAAGCTTCAGCTTGAGGAAATCGATGAAAAGAATTCTAAGATTTCAAGTCTTGAGGCATCTTTGAAAGAAGAACAGGAACTGGTTGCTAAGATGACAGAGGAATCCAAAGATGAAAAGATGGAAAAAATGGAAAATGTTTTGCTGGAAACCAAATCCCAGCTAAGGTCCGCAGAGTCACAGAATGTAGATCTCACAAACAAATATGAGGCAAAAATTCGGGCTCTTCGTAAGGCAATCAAACACCTTGAAAATAAGTGTGCCACTGAAAAAACGATGCGGGACAAGAAAGAAAAGGAGGTGGAATCTCTGGTTGTCCTTAAAATCCAAAATGAGCAGGAAAACCAAGAACTCAAGATGAAGCTAAGCAAGACGACTGAGGAAAAAAATGAAAATGTTAAAGAACTGCAGAAACAAAATGAGCAGCTTCAGACTGAGATTCAGAACAATGAGAAGTACATTCATCGTAATGACTTCCTTGAAAGAAGGATAGACGAGCTTCTTACACTACCTGGGGAGGTGTACTGCCGTCAACAGAAAGTTAAAAGTGTGGAAGAAGAAAAAGAGAAACTACAGGCTGAACTTAAAAAGTGTCAAAGACAAAATGAGGAGTATAAAGCGGGAAAGCGCTGGGCAATAGATGAGAAAAACAAACTGACAAAGAAAAATGATGAACTGAAAGTATGTCTTAGGGAGAAGGAATGTAACAACATAACGTTGAGGAAAGAGTTAAAAGCCAAAGTCCTGGAATCTGAAAGTCAGATAAAGGAGCTGGCAAGGCAACGTTTTACTATCGACCGCCTGGAAAAATGCCTTAAGGTTAAAACTAAGCAAATAATTAAATTTGAAAATGAGACGCAGGAATCTGGGAAGAAAATTTCATCCCAAGAAAATAACATAGCCCGTCTGAAAACTGCTCTTAGCAAAGCAGAAAACGATCTGGAACTGGAGATAAAGAGAAGTGAAAATCTTAGGTCTGATAAAGTGCTCCTTTCTGAGACAAAGTTCTGCATTGAGAACGAACTCTATACAGCTAGAGACACTATAAAGACACTTCAGAATAAAATCAAAGAAAAGGCTCAAGAACTCCAAGAGACAAACGTAGACCTTGCCAATGCTAAGACCAGCTATAATGCTGTAAAGACTGAGCTGGACATTATCAAACTGCAGCAGGCAGAACAAAAGAAAGAACACGAGAAACAGCTTAGCTCTGCAAATGACAACCTCTTCACAGTGAAGTCAAAGTTGACGCAAACTGTGGAGGACAAAGAAGAGGTTGAGAAAGCTCTGACAAAGTCCAAACACGCAGTATTTAAGCTTGAGCAAGTAATAGAAGAACTGGAAACTGACATTGGCATTCAACGACAAAAGAATGCAGTACAGACAAAAGAAAATGACGATCTGCTGCAACAGCTGAAGGGACTTTATGACACGCTCGGCCACACTGTGCAAGTCGAGAAAAAAGCCTCCCCAGAGCAGCAAAGAAAGGATGGGGATGAACAAATAGCCCGGAAAAAGGTGAGATTTGACCTGAGCAATACGGAATACTTTCCATCCAAAGACGACAATGAGCTGAAAGAACAACAGAAAGAAGTTAGAGACCTTAAGGGTAAAATGGGTAACAAGCTTACCACATATGACAGTAAGCTAAAAGCAGTGCATGGCCTGCTACCTCCTATTTCCACTAGGGCCCGGTCTAAAACTGTAGACAACTCAAAGAAGCAGTCTGAGTCTAGGAGCTCACTCAACCTCAAGTCCACTGTTACTCCCAAGGCAGAAGAAGAAATGTTTCATCCCCATCCACCTGTACTTATTTCCCAGTCAACTCTACGTAGAGTATACAATCCTGGTACAAAAATACTCAAGCGCCGGCCTTCAGCCAAACCCGAACAAATCTAAAAAATCCTCCTACCAGTTCTCACACTGACTCCAAAGAAATAATCAGCTTTTAAGCTGGTTAAAAAAGATCTATTTCTTTGTTTCCAAAGTCAAAATAAATCACAAAGAGACAATATTAGAAAAAAAATTTAATACCCGCCCATCCTGAGGGTATATTACATCCGTAACCCAGGAGAGGCTGTATTTGCTATAACATCATAAATGTAAGACAATAAGGACATCTCTGCATGTGTGAGGAAGTGACATGCATTTCATCTATGTCGCTTCATCACCCCCAACCGGTCGCGGTAGATGGCCGCCCCTCACTGAGCCTGGTTCTACTGAAGGTGTCTTCCTGTTAAAAGGGAGTTTTTCCTTCCCACTGTCGCCAAGTGCTTGCTCATAGGGGATCTTCGGATTGTTGGGTTTTCTCTGCGTTATTGTAGGGATGTTACCTTGCAATATTATATTATATATTATAATATAATATTGTAGGGATGTTACCTTGCAATATTATATTATATATTATAATATAATAAAGGTTTAAAATTGGCACAAATAAAATTGATGTGAACTGAGTTTTTCTTTTGATGTGTACAAGTGGTTGTATTTGAGTACTTTTGATCTGCTTTTATTCACTACTACTCACACACTGGCTTCAAAAATACAAAGTGATGGCAGTCCCCATGAAAAGGGAATTTTGGCTTCATTTTTGTACAGTGGCAGGAAGTGGAGTGAGGTTATTAAAATAGGCTTTTCTCAGCTATTTTTAAAGCTACATTTTAGTTAGTTTTTAGTTAGCGAACCTTTAGTTACTGTGGCCAAATACATATTTCATTTTTTAAAGTAAACACATTTTCAGTCATTCGCAGTCAGACATTGAGGAAAAGCACATGTTCGGTAGCTAATCCTTGTATTTACCCTGACAGTGAAGACATCGTGGACAGCGGAGAATCTCCCGGTGGTGGAGCAGACTGGGACAGAGTTCCACTGATGAAAAAGAGAGTCACGATGGATATTATAAAAATTAAATAAAAAAAGATTCACACCAAAAGATTTGTGATCTACACAATCCAAGCTGATCAACGATAAGCTCAGTATTTTCATTTAATATATTTTTCATCTGCTTGAATGTTTCCTGGTTCACACAGTGCTCAACCTGCTAGATTTTTGTTTGTTATTAATTTATTTTAAATGTCTAATCTTATCTTTGAATCAAACATTCATACATATATACACTATGTTCATTATAATAAGATACATATATACTGTCAGACACCACTCTGACATTCCATTCATGCTCAGCTGAATATTAAAATGGAAAAATATGTGTCATCTCTGCATACGCTATGATCATTATAGAATGACATGAAATATTAAAACTGAGCTTAATCTTCAACATAAGCAGTAGTCATATAAATTCATATACTCTTAAGCACAAATGGTGAAAGTTTTTCTGCAGAATAAGTACTTGTACCTTTTGTGATGTTCGCCAGTATTAGTTGTATCTGTATTGCGGTGTTCTGATAGTATGGCTTCTTATACTGAAGAAATGGGTCTAAATAAATAACTAAATAAATCCTCCAGCACTCGTTATTGTCACCTATTGCTAATGTTTTGACGCTGGTAGCCTCTCATACGCTGTAAGAATTTAATTCAACTGTTTATCACAGAAAAAGTGTGACTTGTAGGACACGTGAACCTAACACTAGCGGGCATAATGTTAGCTTAATAGTCAGCTCAACAGCTGTTGTTAGCTCCGGACAAGTGACTACAACAGCAGCGATGAGCCCCGATGAACGGATCCGGGGGCGGATGGGCTCGTACATAAATGGATCGATCCGGGCGGGATACGGTGGGAAACGACAGATACCTTAAACTTGAAGACAGGCCAAGTAGAAGGATCGCTAAAGTCTGCTAAAAAAAAAATCGCAATGCAAGCTGATCAAACTTGCAAAGACACAAATTCAAATGTAACCCATTCTGGAACAAAATGACATCATAATAGACTGTCCTTTGAATGTCACGACGTTCGGCGATAACGTCACTTGAACTCCTTTGAAGACAGTTCTGGGGGCGGAGTCAGATCCTATAAATATCCCCCAAGTACATACCTTGAACCCATAGATCGCTATAGTTCTGAAGTAAGTAGGGTTTCAGTTTCCACTTGCGAACACTTTGTCGTCTCATTGAGTAGATCATTTTTCAAACACAGAATAACAGGTGGTATAAACTAAACTAAATACATTCATTTCGAAATGACTTCCCTAAGCTACTTTGATATGCAGATGCTCAGAAATGAGATAGAAAATTACAAACAAGCTGAAAAACTTCAGCTTGAGGAAATCCAAGAAAAGAATTGTAGGATTTCAAGTCTTGAGGCATCTTTGAAAAAAGAGCAGGGACTGGTTGCAAAGATGAAAGACGAGTCCAAAGAAATGCAGGTGCTCAGAAATGAAATACAAAAGTACAAACAAGCTGAAAAGCTTCAGCTTGAGGAAATCGATGAAAAGAATTCTAAGATTTCAAGTCTTGAGGCATCTTTGAAAGAAGAACAGGAACTGGTTGCTAAGATGACAGAGGAATCCAAAGATGAAAAGATGGAAAAAATGGAAAATGTTTTGCTGGAAACCAAATCCCAGCTAAGGTCCGCAGAGTCACAGAATGTAGATCTCACAAACAAATATGAGGCAAAAATTCGGGCTCTTCGTAAGGCAATCAAACACCTTGAAAATAAGTGTGCCACTGAAAAAACGATGCGGGACAAGAAAGAAAAGGAGGTGGAATCTCTGGTTGTCCTTAAAATCCAAAATGAGCAGGAAAACCAAGAACTCAAGATGAAGCTAAGCAAGACGACTGAGGAAAAAAATGAAAATGTTAAAGAACTGCAGAAACAAAATGAGCAGCTTCAGACTGAGATTCAGAACAATGAGAAGTACATTCATCGTAATGACTTCCTTGAAAGAAGGATAGACGAGCTTCTTACACTACCTGGGGAGGTGTACTGCCGTCAACAGAAAGTTAAAAGTGTGGAAGAAGAAAAAGAGAAACTACAGGCTGAACTTAAAAAGTGTCAAAGACAAAATGAGGAGTATAAAGCGGGAAAGCGCTGGGCAATAGACGAGAAAAACAAACTGACAAAGAAAAATGATGAACTGAAAGTATGTCTTAGGGAGAAGGAATGTAACAACATAACGTTGAGGAAAGAGTTAAAAGCCAAAGTCCTGGAATCTGAAAGTCAGATAAAGGAGCTGGCAAGGCAACGTTTTACTATCGACCGCCTGGAAAAATGCCTTAAGGTTAAAACTAAGCAAATAATTAAATTTGAAAATGAGACGCAGGAATCTGGGAAGAAAATTTCATCCCAAGAAAATAACATAGCCCGTCTGAAAACTGCTCTTAGCAAAGCAGAAAACGATCTGGAACTGGAGATAAAGAGAAGTGAAAATCTTAGGTCTGATAAAGTGCTCCTTTCTGAGACAAAGTTCTGCATTGAGAACGAACTCTATACAGCTAGAGACACTATAAAGACACTTCAGAATAAAATCAAAGAAAAGGCTCAAGAACTCCAAGAGACAAACGTAGACCTTGCCAATGCTAAGACCAGCTATAATGCTGTAAAGACTGAGCTGGACATTATCAAACTGCAGCAGGCAGAACAAAAGAAAGAACACGAGAAACAGCTTAGCTCTGCAAATGACAACCTCTTCACAGTGAAGTCAAAGTTGACGCAAACTGTGGAGGACAAAGAAGAGGTTGAGAAAGCTCTGACAAAGTCCAAACACGCAGTATTTAAGCTTGAGCAAGTAATAGAAGAACTGGAAACTGACATTGGCATTCAACGACAAAAGAATGCAGTACAGACAAAAGAAAATGACGATCTGCTGCAACAGCTGAAGGGACTTTATGACACGCTCGGCCACACTGTGCAAGTCGAGAAAAAAGCCTCCCCAGAGCAGCAAAGAAAGGATGGGGATGAACAAATAGCCCGGAAAAAGGTGAGATTTGACCTGAGCAATACGGAATACTTTCCATCCAAAGACGACAATGAGCTGAAAGAACAACAGAAAGAAGTTAGAGACCTTAAGGGTAAAATGGGTAACAAGCTTACCACATATGACAGTAAGCTAAAAGCAGTGCATGGCCTGCTACCTCCTATTTCCACTAGGGCCCGGTCTAAAACTGTAGACAACTCAAAGAAGCAGTCTGAGTCTAGGAGCTCACTCAACCTCAAGTCCACTGTTACTCCCAAGGCAGAAGAAGAAATGTTTCATCCCCATCCACCTGTACTTATTTCCCAGTCAACTCTACGTAGAGTATACAATCCTGGTACAAAAATACTCAAGCGCCGGCCTTCAGCCAAACCCGAACAAATCTAAAAAATCCTCCTACCAGTTCTCACACTGACTCCAAAGAAATAATCAGCTTTTAAGCTGGTTAAAAAAGATCTATTTCTTTGTTTCCAAAGTCAAAATAAATCACAAAGAGACAATATTAGAAAAAAAATTTAATACCCGCCCATCCTGAGGGTATATTACATCCGTAACCCAGGAGAGGCTGTATTTGCTATAACATCATAAATGTAAGACAATAAGGACATCTCTGCATGTGTGAGGAAGTGACATGCATTTCATCTATGTCGCTTCATCACCCCCAACCGGTCGCGGTAGATGGCCGCCCCTCACTGAGCCTGGTTCTACTGAAGGTGTCTTCCTGTTAAAAGGGAGTTTTTCCTTCCCACTGTCGCCAAGTGCTTGCTCATAGGGGATCTTCGGATTGTTGGGTTTTCTCTGCGTTATTGTAGGGATGTTACCTTGCAATATTATATTATATATTATAATATAATATTGTAGGGATGTTACCTTGCAATATTATATTATATATTATAATATAATAAAGGTTTAAAATTGGCACAAATAAAATTGATGTGAACTGAGTTTTTCTTTTGATGTGTACAAGTGGTTGTATTTGAGTACTTTTGATCTGCTTTTATTCACTACTACGCACACACTGGCTTCAAAAATACAAAGTGATGGCAGTCCCCATGAAAAGGGAATTTTGGCTTCATTTTTGTACAGTGGCAGGAAGTGGAGTGAGGTTATTAAAATAGGCTTTTCTCAGCTATTTTTAAAGCTACATTTTAGTTAGTTTTTAGTTAGCGAACCTTTAGTTACTGTGGCCAAATACATATTTCATTTTTTAAAGTAAACACATTTTCAGTCATTCGCAGTCAGACATTGAGGAAAAGCACATGTTCGGTAGCTAATCCTTGTATTTACCCTGACAGTGAAGACATCGTGGACAGCGGAGAATCTCCCGGTGGTGGAGCAGACTGGGACAGAGTTCCACTGATGAAAAAGAGAGTCACGATGGATATTATAAAAATTAAATAAAAAAAGATTCACACCAAAAGATTTGTGATCTACACAATCCAAGCTGATCAACGATGAGCTCAGTATTTTCATTTAATATATTTTTCATCTGCTTGAATGTTTCCTGGTTCACACAGTGCTCAACCTGCTAGATTTTTGTTTGTTATTAATTTATTTTAAATGTCTAATCTTATCTTTGAATCAAACATTCATACATATATACACTATGTTCATTATAATAAGATACATATATACTGTCAGACACCACTCTGACATTCCATTCATGCTCAGCTGAATATTAAAATGGAAAAATATGTGTCATCTCTGCATACGCTATGATCATTATAAAATGACATGAAATATTAAAACTGAGCTTAATCTTCAACATAAGCAGTAGTCATATAAATTCATATACTCTTAAGCACAAATGGTGAAAGTTTTTCTGCAGAATAAGTACTTGTACCTTTTGTGATGTTCGCCAGTATTAGTTGTATCTGTATTGCGGTGTTCTGATAGTATGGCTTCTTATACTGAAGAAATGGGTCTAAATAAATAACTAAATAAATCCTCCAGCACTCGTTATTGTCACCTATTGCTAATGTTTTGCCGCTAGTAGCCTCTCATACGCTGTAAGAATTTAATTCAACTGTTTATCACAGAAAAAGTGTGACTTGTAGGACACGTGAACCTAACACTAGCGGGCATAATGTTAGCTTAATAGTCAGCTCAACAGCTGTTGTTAGCTCCGGACAAGTGACTACAACAGCAGCGATGAGCCCCGATGAACGGATCCGGGGGCGGATGGGCTCGTACATAAATGGATCGATCCGGGCGGGATACGGTGGGAAACGACAGATACCTTAAACTTGAAGACAGGCCAAGTAGAAGGATCGCTAAAGTCTGCTAAAAAAAAAATCGCAATGCAAGCTGATCAAACTTGCAAAGACACAAATTCAAATGTAACCCATTCTGGAACAAAATGACATCATAATAGACTGTCCTTTGAATGTCACGACGTTCGGCGATAACGTCACTTGAACTCCTTTGAAGACAGTTCTGGGGGCGGAGTCAGATCCTATAAATATCCCCCAAGTACATACCTTGAACCCATAGATCGCTATAGTTCTGAAGTAAGTAGGGTTTCAGTTTCCACTTGCGAACACTTTGTCGTCTCATTGAGTAGATCATTTTTCAAACACAGAATAACAGGTGGTATAAACTAAACTAAATACATTCATTTCGAAATGACTTCCCTAAGCTACTTTGATATGCAGATGCTCAGAAATGAGATAGAAAATTACAAACAAGCTGAAAAACTTCAGCTTGAGGAAATCCAAGAAAAGAATTGTAGGATTTCAAGTCTTGAGGCATCTTTGAAAAAAGAGCAGGGACTGGTTGCAAAGATGAAAGACGAGTCCAAAGAAATGCAGGTGCTCAGAAATGAAATACAAAAGTACAAACAAGCTGAAAAGCTTCAGCTTGAGGAAATCGATGAAAAGAATTCTAAGATTTCAAGTCTTGAGGCATCTTTGAAAGAAGAACAGGAACTGGTTGCTAAGATGACAGAGGAATCCAAAGATGAAAAGATGGAAAAAATGGAAAATGTTTTGCTGGAAACCAAATCCCAGCTAAGGTCCGCAGAGTCACAGAATGTAGATCTCACAAACAAATATGAGGCAAAAATTCGGGCTCTTCGTAAGGCAATCAAACACCTTGAAAATAAGTGTGCCACTGAAAAAACGATGCGGGACAAGAAAGAAAAGGAGGTGGAATCTCTGGTTGTCCTTAAAATCCAAAATGAGCAGGAAAACCAAGAACTCAAGATGAAGCTAAGCAAGACGACTGAGGAAAAAAATGAAAATGTTAAAGAACTGCAGAAACAAAATGAGCAGCTTCAGACTGAGATTCAGAACAATGAGAAGTACATTCATCGTAATGACTTCCTTGAAAGAAGGATAGACGAGCTTCTTACACTACCTGGGGAGGTGTACTGCCGTCAACAGAAAGTTAAAAGTGTGGAAGAAGAAAAAGAGAAACTACAGGCTGAACTTAAAAAGTGTCAAAGACAAAATGAGGAGTATAAAGCGGGAAAGCGCTGGGCAATAGACGAGAAAAACAAACTGACAAAGAAAAATGATGAACTGAAAGTATGTCTTAGGGAGAAGGAATGTAACAACATAACGTTGAGGAAAGAGTTAAAAGCCAAAGTCCTGGAATCTGAAAGTCAGATAAAGGAGCTGGCAAGGCAACGTTTTACTATCGACCGCCTGGAAAAATGCCTTAAGGTTAAAACTAAGCAAATAATTAAATTTGAAAATGAGACGCAGGAATCTGGGAAGAAAATTTCATCCCAAGAAAATAACATAGCCCGTCTGAAAACTGCTCTTAGCAAAGCAGAAAACGATCTGGAACTGGAGATAAAGAGAAGTGAAAATCTTAGGTCTGATAAAGTGCTCCTTTCTGAGACAAAGTTCTGCATTGAGAACGAACTCTATACAGCTAGAGACACTATAAAGACACTTCAGAATAAAATCAAAGAAAAGGCTCAAGAACTCCAAGAGACAAACGTAGACCTTGCCAATGCTAAGACCAGCTATAATGCTGTAAAGACTGAGCTGGACATTATCAAACTGCAGCAGGCAGAACAAAAGAAAGAACACGAGAAACAGCTTAGCTCTGCAAATGACAACCTCTTCACAGTGAAGTCAAAGTTGACGCAAACTGTGGAGGACAAAGAAGAGGTTGAGAAAGCTCTGACAAAGTCCAAACACGCAGTATTTAAGCTTGAGCAAGTAATAGAAGAACTGGAAACTGACATTGGCATTCAACGACAAAAGAATGCAGTACAGACAAAAGAAAATGACGATCTGCTGCAACAGCTGAAGGGACTTTATGACACGCTCGGCCACACTGTGCAAGTCGAGAAAAAAGCCTCCCCAGAGCAGCAAAGAAAGGATGGGGATGAACAAATAGCCCGGAAAAAGGTGAGATTTGACCTGAGCAATACGGAATACTTTCCATCCAAAGACGACAATGAGCTGAAAGAACAACAGAAAGAAGTTAGAGACCTTAAGGGTAAAATGGGTAACAAGCTTACCACATATGACAGTAAGCTAAAAGCAGTGCATGGCCTGCTACCTCCTATTTCCACTAGGGCCCGGTCTAAAACTGTAGACAACTCAAAGAAGCAGTCTGAGTCTAGGAGCTCACTCAACCTCAAGTCCACTGTTACTCCCAAGGCAGAAGAAGAAATGTTTCATCCCCATCCACCTGTACTTATTTCCCAGTCAACTCTACGTAGAGTATACAATCCTGGTACAAAAATACTCAAGCGCCGGCCTTCAGCCAAACCCGAACAAATCTAAAAAATCCTCCTACCAGTTCTCACACTGACTCCAAAGAAATAATCAGCTTTTAAGCTGGTTAAAAAAGATCTATTTCTTTGTTTCCAAAGTCAAAATAAATCACAAAGAGACAATATTAGAAAAAAAATTTAATACCCGCCCATCCTGAGGGTATATTACATCCGTAACCCAGGAGAGGCTGTATTTGCTATAACATCATAAATGTAAGACAATAAGGACATCTCTGCATGTGTGAGGAAGTGACATGCATTTCATCTATGTCGCTTCATCACCCCCAACCGGTCGCGGTAGATGGCCGCCCCTCACTGAGCCTGGTTCTACTGAAGGTGTCTTCCTGTTAAAAGGGAGTTTTTCCTTCCCACTGTCGCCAAGTGCTTGCTCATAGGGGATCTTCGGATTGTTGGGTTTTCTCTGCGTTATTGTAGGGATGTTACCTTGCAATATTATATTATATATTATAATATAATATTGTAGGGATGTTACCTTGCAATATTATATTATATATTATAATATAATAAAGGTTTAAAATTGGCACAAATAAAATTGATGTGAACTGAGTTTTTCTTTTGATGTGTACAAGTGGTTGTATTTGAGTACTTTTGATCTGCTTTTATTCACTACTACGCACACACTGGCTTCAAAAATACAAAGTGATGGCAGTCCCCATGAAAAGGGAATTTTGGCTTCATTTTTGTACAGTGGCAGGAAGTGGAGTGAGGTTATTAAAATAGGCTTTTCTCAGCTATTTTTAAAGCTACATTTTAGTTAGTTTTTAGTTAGCGAACCTTTAGTTACTGTGGCCAAATACATATTTCATTTTTTAAAGTAAACACATTTTCAGTCATTCGCAGTCAGACATTGAGGAAAAGCACATGTTCGGTAGCTAATCCTTGTATTTACCCTGACAGTGAAGACATCGTGGACAGCGGAGAATCTCCCGGTGGTGGAGCAGACTGGGACAGAGTTCCACTGATGAAAAAGAGAGTCACGATGGATATTATAAAAATTAAATAAAAAAAGATTCACACCAAAAGATTTGTGATCTACACAATCCAAGCTGATCAACGATGAGCTCAGTATTTTCATTTAATATATTTTTCATCTGCTTGAATGTTTCCTGGTTCACACAGTGCTCAACCTGCTAGATTTTTGTTTGTTATTAATTTATTTTAAATGTCTAATCTTATCTTTGAATCAAACATTCATACATATATACACTATGTTCATTATAATAAGATACATATATACTGTCAGACACCACTCTGACATTCCATTCATGCTCAGCTGAATATTAAAATGGAAAAATATGTGTCATCTCTGCATACGCTATGATCATTATAGAATGACATGAAATATTAAAACTGAGCTTAATCTTCAACATAAGCAGTAGTCATATAAATTCATATACTCTTAAGCACAAATGGTGAAAGTTTTTCTGCAGAATAAGTACTTGTACCTTTTGTGATGTTCGCCAGTATTAGTTGTATCTGTATTGCGGTGTTCTGATAGTATGGCTTCTTATACTGAAGAAATGGGTCTAAATAAATAACTAAATAAATCCTCCAGCACTCGTTATTGTCACCTATTGCTAATGTTTTGACGCTGGTAGCCTCTCATACGCTGTAAGAATTTAATTCAACTGTTTATCACAGAAAAAGTGTGACTTGTAGGACACGTGAACCTAACACTAGCGGGCATAATGTTAGCTTAATAGTCAGCTCAACAGCTGTTGTTAGCTCCGGACAAGTGACTACAACAGCAGCGATGAGCCCCGATGAACGGATCCGGGGGCGGATGGGCTCGTACATAAATGGATCGATCCGGGCGGGATACGGTGGGAAACGACAGATACCTTAAACTTGAAGACAGGCCAAGTAGAAGGATCGCTAAAGTCTGCTAAAAAAAAAATCGCAATGCAAGCTGATCAAACTTGCAAAGACACAAATTCAAATGTAACCCATTCTGGAACAAAATGACATCATAATAGACTGTCCTTTGAATGTCACGACGTTCGGCGATAACGTCACTTGAACTCCTTTGAAGACAGTTCTGGGGGCGGAGTCAGATCCTATAAATATCCCCCAAGTACATACCTTGAACCCATAGATCGCTATAGTTCTGAAGTAAGTAGGGTTTCAGTTTCCACTTGCGAACACTTTGTCGTCTCATTGAGTAGATCATTTTTCAAACACAGAATAACAGGTCGTATAAACTAAACTAAATACATTCATTTCGAAATGACTTCCCTAAGCTACTTTGATATGCAGATGCTCAGAAATGAGATAGAAAATTACAAACAAGCTGAAAAACTTCAGCTTGAGGAAATCCAAGAAAAGAATTGTAGGATTTCAAGTCTTGAGGCATCTTTGAAAAAAGAGCAGGGACTGGTTGCAAAGATGAAAGACGAGTCCAAAGAAATGCAGGTGCTCAGAAATGAAATACAAAAGTACAAACAAGCTGAAAAGCTTCAGCTTGAGGAAATCGATGAAAAGAATTCTAAGATTTCAAGTCTTGAGGCATCTTTGAAAGAAGAACAGGAACTGGTTGCTAAGATGACAGAGGAATCCAAAGATGAAAAGATGGAAAAAATGGAAAATGTTTTGCTGGAAACCAAATCCCAGCTAAGGTCCGCAGAGTCACAGAATGTAGATCTCACAAACAAATATGAGGCAAAAATTCGGGCTCTTCGTAAGGCAATCAAACACCTTGAAAATAAGTGTGCCACTGAAAAAACGATGCGGGACAAGAAAGAAAAGGAGGTGGAATCTCTGGTTGTCCTTAAAATCCAAAATGAGCAGGAAAACCAAGAACTCAAGATGAAGCTAAGCAAGACGACTGAGGAAAAAAATGAAAATGTTAAAGAACTGCAGAAACAAAATGAGCAGCTTCAGACTGAGATTCAGAACAATGAGAAGTACATTCATCGTAATGACTTCCTTGAAAGAAGGATAGACGAGCTTCTTACACTACCTGGGGAGGTGTACTGCCGTCAACAGAAAGTTAAAAGTGTGGAAGAAGAAAAAGAGAAACTACAGGCTGAACTTAAAAAGTGTCAAAGACAAAATGAGGAGTATAAAGCGGGAAAGCGCTGGGCAATAGACGAGAAAAACAAACTGACAAAGAAAAATGATGAACTGAAAGTATGTCTTAGGGAGAAGGAATGTAACAACATAACGTTGAGGAAAGAGTTAAAAGCCAAAGTCCTGGAATCTGAAAGTCAGATAAAGGAGCTGGCAAGGCAACGTTTTACTATCGACCGCCTGGAAAAATGCCTTAAGGTTAAAACTAAGCAAATAATTAAATTTGAAAATGAGACGCAGGAATCTGGGAAGAAAATTTCATCCCAAGAAAATAACATAGCCCGTCTGAAAACTGCTCTTAGCAAAGCAGAAAACGATCTGGAACTGGAGATAAAGAGAAGTGAAAATCTTAGGTCTGATAAAGTGCTCCTTTCTGAGACAAAGTTCTGCATTGAGAACGAACTCTATACAGCTAGAGACACTATAAAGACACTTCAGAATAAAATCAAAGAAAAGGCTCAAGAACTCCAAGAGACAAACGTAGACCTTGCCAATGCTAAGACCAGCTATAATGCTGTAAAGACTGAGCTGGACATTATCAAACTGCAGCAGGCAGAACAAAAGAAAGAACACGAGAAACAGCTTAGCTCTGCAAATGACAACCTCTTCACAGTGAAGTCAAAGTTGACGCAAACTGTGGAGGACAAAGAAGAGGTTGAGAAAGCTCTGACAAAGTCCAAACACGCAGTATTTAAGCTTGAGCAAGTAATAGAAGAACTGGAAACTGACATTGGCATTCAACGACAAAAGAATGCAGTACAGACAAAAGAAAATGACGATCTGCTGCAACAGCTGAAGGGACTTTATGACACGCTCGGCCACACTGTGCAAGTCGAGAAAAAAGCCTCCCCAGAGCAGCAAAGAAAGGATGGGGATGAACAAATAGCCCGGAAAAAGGTGAGATTTGACCTGAGCAATACGGAATACTTTCCATCCAAAGACGACAATGAGCTGAAAGAACAACAGAAAGAAGTTAGAGACCTTAAGGGTAAAATGGGTAACAAGCTTACCACATATGACAGTAAGCTAAAAGCAGTGCATGGCCTGCTACCTCCTATTTCCACTAGGGCCCGGTCTAAAACTGTAGACAACTCAAAGAAGCAGTCTGAGTCTAGGAGCTCACTCAACCTCAAGTCCACTGTTACTCCCAAGGCAGAAGAAGAAATGTTTCATCCCCATCCACCTGTACTTATTTCCCAGTCAACTCTACGTAGAGTATACAATCCTGGTACAAAAATACTCAAGCGCCGGCCTTCAGCCAAACCCGAACAAATCTAAAAAATCCTCCTACCAGTTCTCACACTGACTCCAAAGAAATAATCAGCTTTTAAGCTGGTTAAAAAAGATCTATTTCTTTGTTTCCAAAGTCAAAATAAATCACAAAGAGACAATATTAGAAAAAAAATTTAATACCCGCCCATCCTGAGGGTATATTACATCCGTAACCCAGGAGAGGCTGTATTTGCTATAACATCATAAATGTAAGACAATAAGGACATCTCTGCATGTGTGAGGAAGTGACATGCATTTCATCTATGTCGCTTCATCACCCCCAACCGGTCGCGGTAGATGGCCGCCCCTCACTGAGCCTGGTTCTACTGAAGGTGTCTTCCTGTTAAAAGGGAGTTTTTCCTTCCCACTGTCGCCAAGTGCTTGCTCATAGGGGATCTTCGGATTGTTGGGTTTTCTCTGCGTTATTGTAGGGATGTTACCTTGCAATATTATATTATATATTATAATATAATATTGTAGGGATGTTACCTTGCAATATTATATTATATATTATAATATAATAAAGGTTTAAAATTGGCACAAATAAAATTGATGTGAACTGAGTTTTTCTTTTGATGTGTACAAGTGGTTGTATTTGAGTACTTTTGATCTGCTTTTATTCACTACTACGCACACACTGGCTTCAAAAATACAAAGTGATGGCAGTCCCCATGAAAAGGGAATTTTGGCTTCATTTTTGTACAGTGGCAGGAAGTGGAGTGAGGTTATTAAAATAGGCTTTTCTCAGCTATTTTTAAAGCTACATTTTAGTTAGTTTTTAGTTAGCGAACCTTTAGTTACTGTGGCCAAATACATATTTCATTTTTTAAAGTAAACACATTTTCAGTCATTCGCAGTCAGACATTGAGGAAAAGCACATGTTCGGTAGCTAATCCTTGTATTTACCCTGACAGTGAAGACATCGTGGACAGCGGAGAATCTCCCGGTGGTGGAGCAGACTGGGACAGAGTTCCACTGATGAAAAAGAGAGTCACGATGGATATTATAAAAATTAAATAAAAAAAGATTCACACCAAAAGATTTGTGATCTACACAATCCAAGCTGATCAACGATGAGCTCAGTATTTTCATTTAATATATTTTTCATCTGCTTGAATGTTTCCTGGTTCACACAGTGCTCAACCTGCTAGATTTTTGTTTGTTATTAATTTATTTTAAATGTCTAATCTTATCTTTGAATCAAACATTCATACATATATACACTATGTTCATTATAATAAGATACATATATACTGTCAGACACCACTCTGACATTCCATTCATGCTCAGCTGAATATTAAAATGGAAAAATATGTGTCATCTCTGCATACGCTATGATCATTATAGAATGACATGAAATATTAAAACTGAGCTTAATCTTCAACATAAGCAGTAGTCATATAAATTCATATACTCTTAAGCACAAATGGTGAAAGTTTTTCTGCAGAATAAGTACTTGTACCTTTTGTGATGTTCGCCAGTATTAGTTGTATCTGTATTGCGGTGTTCTGATAGTATGGCTTCTTATACTGAAGAAATGGGTCTAAATAAATAACTAAATAAATCCTCCAGCACTCGTTATTGTCACCTATTGCTAATGTTTTGACGCTAGTAGCCTCTCATACGCTGTAAGAATTTAATTCAACTGTTTATCACAGAAAAAGTGTGACTTGTAGGACACGTGAACCTAACACTAGCGGGCATAATGTTAGCTTAATAGTCAGCTCAACAGCTGTTGTTAGCTCCGGACAAGTGACTACAACAGCAGCGATGAGCCCCGATGAACGGATCCGGGGGCGGATGGGCTCGTACATAAATGGATCGATCCGGGCGGGATACGGTGGGAAACGACAGATACCTTAAACTTGAAGACAGGCCAAGTAGAAGGATCGCTAAAGTCTGCTAAAAAAAAAATCGCAATGCAAGCTGATCAAACTTGCAAAGACACAAATTCAAATGTAACCCATTCTGGAACAAAATGACATCATAATAGACTGTCCTTTGAATGTCACGACGTTCGGCGATAACGTCACTTGAACTCCTTTGAAGACAGTTCTGGGGGCGGAGTCAGATCCTATAAATATCCCCCAAGTACATACCTTGAACCCATAGATCGCTATAGTTCTGAAGTAAGTAGGGTTTCAGTTTCCACTTGCGAACACTTTGTCGTCTCATTGAGTAGATCATTTTTCAAACACAGAATAACAGGTCGTATAAACTAAACTAAATACATTCATTTCGAAATGACTTCCCTAAGCTACTTTGATATGCAGATGCTCAGAAATGAGATAGAAAATTACAAACAAGCTGAAAAACTTCAGCTTGAGGAAATCCAAGAAAAGAATTGTAGGATTTCAAGTCTTGAGGCATCTTTGAAAAAAGAGCAGGGACTGGTTGCAAAGATGAAAGACGAGTCCAAAGAAATGCAGGTGCTCAGAAATGAAATACAAAAGTACAAACAAGCTGAAAAGCTTCAGCTTGAGGAAATCGATGAAAAGAATTCTAAGATTTCAAGTCTTGAGGCATCTTTGAAAGAAGAACAGGAACTGGTTGCTAAGATGACAGAGGAATCCAAAGATGAAAAGATGGAAAAAATGGAAAATGTTTTGCTGGAAACCAAATCCCAGCTAAGGTCCGCAGAGTCACAGAATGTAGATCTCACAAACAAATATGAGGCAAAAATTCGGGCTCTTCGTAAGGCAATCAAACACCTTGAAAATAAGTGTGCCACTGAAAAAACGATGCGGGACAAGAAAGAAAAGGAGGTGGAATCTCTGGTTGTCCTTAAAATCCAAAATGAGCAGGAAAACCAAGAACTCAAGATGAAGCTAAGCAAGACGACTGAGGAAAAAAATGAAAATGTTAAAGAACTGCAGAAACAAAATGAGCAGCTTCAGACTGAGATTCAGAACAATGAGAAGTACATTCATCGTAATGACTTCCTTGAAAGAAGGATAGACGAGCTTCTTACACTACCTGGGGAGGTGTACTGCCGTCAACAGAAAGTTAAAAGTGTGGAAGAAGAAAAAGAGAAACTACAGGCTGAACTTAAAAAGTGTCAAAGACAAAATGAGGAGTATAAAGCGGGAAAGCGCTGGGCAATAGACGAGAAAAACAAACTGACAAAGAAAAATGATGAACTGAAAGTATGTCTTAGGGAGAAGGAATGTAACAACATAACGTTGAGGAAAGAGTTAAAAGCCAAAGTCCTGGAATCTGAAAGTCAGATAAAGGAGCTGGCAAGGCAACGTTTTACTATCGACCGCCTGGAAAAATGCCTTAAGGTTAAAACTAAGCAAATAATTAAATTTGAAAATGAGACGCAGGAATCTGGGAAGAAAATTTCATCCCAAGAAAATAACATAGCCCGTCTGAAAACTGCTCTTAGCAAAGCAGAAAACGATCTGGAACTGGAGATAAAGAGAAGTGAAAATCTTAGGTCTGATAAAGTGCTCCTTTCTGAGACAAAGTTCTGCATTGAGAACGAACTCTATACAGCTAGAGACACTATAAAGACACTTCAGAATAAAATCAAAGAAAAGGCTCAAGAACTCCAAGAGACAAACGTAGACCTTGCCAATGCTAAGACCAGCTATAATGCTGTAAAGACTGAGCTGGACATTATCAAACTGCAGCAGGCAGAACAAAAGAAAGAACACGAGAAACAGCTTAGCTCTGCAAATGACAACCTCTTCACAGTGAAGTCAAAGTTGACGCAAACTGTGGAGGACAAAGAAGAGGTTGAGAAAGCTCTGACAAAGTCCAAACACGCAGTATTTAAGCTTGAGCAAGTAATAGAAGAACTGGAAACTGACATTGGCATTCAACGACAAAAGAATGCAGTACAGAAAAAAGAAAATGACGATCTGCTGCAACAGCTGAAGGGACTTTATGACACGCTCGGCCACACTGTGCAAGTCGAGAAAAAAGCCTCCCCAGAGCAGCAAAGAAAGGATGGGGATGAACAAATAGCCCGGAAAAAGGTGAGATTTGACCTGAGCAATACGGAATACTTTCCATCCAAAGACGACAATGAGCTGAAAGAACAACAGAAAGAAGTTAGAGACCTTAAGGGTAAAATGGGTAACAAGCTTACCACATATGACAGTAAGCTAAAAGCAGTGCATGGCCTGCTACCTCCTATTTCCACTAGGGCCCGGTCTAAAACTGTAGACAACTCAAAGAAGCAGTCTGAGTCTAGGAGCTCACTCAACCTCAAGTCCACTGTTACTCCCAAGGCAGAAGAAGAAATGTTTCATCCCCATCCACCTGTACTTATTTCCCAGTCAACTCTACGTAGAGTATACAATCCTGGTACAAAAATACTCAAGCGCCGGCCTTCAGCCAAACCCGAACAAATCTAAAAAATCCTCCTACCAGTTCTCACACTGACTCCAAAGAAATAATCAGCTTTTAAGCTGGTTAAAAAAGATCTATTTCTTTGTTTCCAAAGTCAAAATAAATCACAAAGAGACAATATTAGAAAAAAAATTTAATACCCGCCCATCCTGAGGGTATATTACATCCGTAACCCAGGAGAGGCTGTATTTGCTATAACATCATAAATGTAAGACAATAAGGACATCTCTGCATGTGTGAGGAAGTGACATGCATTTCATCTATGTCGCTTCATCACCCCCAACCGGTCGCGGTAGATGGCCGCCCCTCACTGAGCCTGGTTCTACTGAAGGTGTCTTCCTGTTAAAAGGGAGTTTTTCCTTCCCACTGTCGCCAAGTGCTTGCTCATAGGGGATCTTCGGATTGTTGGGTTTTCTCTGCGTTATTGTAGGGATGTTACCTTGCAATATTATATTATATATTATAATATAATATTGTAGGGATGTTACCTTGCAATATTATATTATATATTATAATATAATAAAGGTTTAAAATTGGCACAAATAAAATTGATGTGAACTGAGTTTTTCTTTTGATGTGTACAAGTGGTTGTATTTGAGTACTTTTGATCTGCTTTTATTCACTACTACGCACACACTGGCTTCAAAAATACAAAGTGATGGCAGTCCCCATGAAAAGGGAATTTTGGCTTCATTTTTGTACAGTGGCAGGAAGTGGAGTGAGGTTATTAAAATAGGCTTTTCTCAGCTATTTTTAAAGCTACATTTTAGTTAGTTTTTAGTTAGCGAACCTTTAGTTACTGTGGCCAAATACATATTTCATTTTTTAAAGTAAACACATTTTCAGTCATTCGCAGTCAGACATTGAGGAAAAGCACATGTTCGGTAGCTAATCCTTGTATTTACCCTGACAGTGAAGACATCGTGGACAGCGGAGAATCTCCCGGTGGTGGAGCAGACTGGGACAGAGTTCCACTGATGAAAAAGAGAGTCACGATGGATATTATAAAAATTAAATAAAAAAAGATTCACACCAAAAGATTTGTGATCTACACAATCCAAGCTGATCAACGATGAGCTCAGTATTTTCATTTAATATATTTTTCATCTGCTTGAATGTTTCCTGGTTCACACAGTGCTCAACCTGCTAGATTTTTGTTTGTTATTAATTTATTTTAAATGTCTAATCTTATCTTTGAATCAAACATTCATACATATATACACTATGTTCATTATAATAAGATACATATATACTGTCAGACACCACTCTGACATTCCATTCATGCTCAGCTGAATATTAAAATGGAAAAATATGTGTCATCTCTGCATACGCTATGATCATTATAAAATGACATGAAATATTAAAACTGAGCTTAATCTTCAACATAAGCAGTAGTCATATAAATTCATATACTCTTAAGCACAAATGGTGAAAGTTTTTCTGCAGAATAAGTACTTGTACCTTTTGTGATGTTCGCCAGTATTAGTTGTATCTGTATTGCGGTGTTCTGATAGTATGGCTTCTTATACTGAAGAAATGGGTCTAAATAAATAACTAAATAAATCCTCCAGCACTCGTTATTGTCACCTATTGCTAATGTTTTGACGCTAGTAGCCTCTCATACGCTGTAAGAATTTAATTCAACTGTTTATCACAGAAAAAGTGTGACTTGTAGGACACGTGAACCTAACACTAGCGGGCATAATGTTAGCTTAATAGTCAGCTCAACAGCTGTTGTTAGCTCCGGACAAGTGACTACAACAGCAGCGATGAGCCCCGATGAACGGATCCGGGGGCGGATGGGCTCGTACATAAATGGATCGATCCGGGCGGGATACGGTGGGAAACGACAGATACCTTAAACTTGAAGACAGGCCAAGTAGAAGGATCGCTAAAGTCTGCTAAAAAAAAAATCGCAATGCAAGCTGATCAAACTTGCAAAGACACAAATTCAAATGTAACCCATTCTGGAACAAAATGACATCATAATAGACTGTCCTTTGAATGTCACGACGTTCGGCGATAACGTCACTTGAACTCCTTTGAAGACAGTTCTGGGGGCGGAGTCAGATCCTATAAATATCCCCCAAGTACATACCTTGAACCCATAGATCGCTATAGTTCTGAAGTAAGTGGGGTTTCAGTTTCCACTTGCGAACACTTTGTCGTCTCATTGAGTAGATCATTTTTCAAACACAGAATAACAGGTCGTATAAACTAAACTAAATACATTCATTTCGAAATGACTTCCCTAAGCTACTTTGATATGCAGATGCTCAGAAATGAGATAGAAAATTACAAACAAGCTGAAAAACTTCAGCTTGAGGAAATCCAAGAAAAGAATTGTAGGATTTCAAGTCTTGAGGCATCTTTGAAAAAAGAGCAGGGACTGGTTGCAAAGATGAAAGAGGAGTCCAAAGAAATGCAGGTGCTCAGAAATGAAATACAAAAGTACAAACAAGCTGAAAAGCTTCAGCTTGAGGAAATCGATGAAAAGAATTCTAAGATTTCAAGTCTTGAGGCATCTTTGAAAGAAGAACAGGAACTGGTTGCTAAGATGACAGAGGAATCCAAAGATGAAAAGATGGAAAAAATGGAAAATGTTTTGCTGGAAACCAAATCCCAGCTAAGGTCCGCAGAGTCACAGAATGTAGATCTCACAAACAAATATGAGGCAAAAATTCGGGCTCTTCGTAAGGCAATCAAACACCTTGAAAATAAGTGTGCCACTGAAAAAACGATGCGGGACAAGAAAGAAAAGGAGGTGGAATCTCTGGTTGTCCTTAAAATCCAAAATGAGCAGGAAAACCAAGAACTCAAGATGAAGCTAAGCAAGACGACTGAGGAAAAAAATGAAAATGTTAAAGAACTGCAGAAACAAAATGAGCAGCTTCAGACTGAGATTCAGAACAATGAGAAGTACATTCATCGTAATGACTTCCTTGAAAGAAGGATAGACGAGCTTCTTACACTACCTGGGGAGGTGTACTGCCGTCAACAGAAAGTTAAAAGTGTGGAAGAAGAAAAAGAGAAACTACAGGCTGAACTTAAAAAGTGTCAAAGACAAAATGAGGAGTATAAAGCGGGAAAGCGCTGGGCAATAGACGAGAAAAACAAACTGACAAAGAAAAATGATGAACTGAAAGTATGTCTTAGGGAGAAGGAATGTAACAACATAACGTTGAGGAAAGAGTTAAAAGCCAAAGTCCTGGAATCTGAAAGTCAGATAAAGGAGCTGGCAAGGCAACGTTTTACTATCGACCGCCTGGAAAAATGCCTTAAGGTTAAAACTAAGCAAATAATTAAATTTGAAAATGAGACGCAGGAATCTGGGAAGAAAATTTCATCCCAAGAAAATAACATAGCCCGTCTGAAAACTGCTCTTAGCAAAGCAGAAAACGATCTGGAACTGGAGATAAAGAGAAGTGAAAATCTTAGGTCTGATAAAGTGCTCCTTTCTGAGACAAAGTTCTGCATTGAGAACGAACTCTATACAGCTAGAGACACTATAAAGACACTTCAGAATAAAATCAAAGAAAAGGCTCAAGAACTCCAAGAGACAAACGTAGACCTTGCCAATGCTAAGACCAGCTATAATGCTGTAAAGACTGAGCTGGACATTATCAAACTGCAGCAGGCAGAACAAAAGAAAGAACACGAGAAACAGCTTAGCTCTGCAAATGACAACCTCTTCACAGTGAAGTCAAAGTTGACGCAAACTGTGGAGGACAAAGAAGAGGTTGAGAAAGCTCTGACAAAGTCCAAACACGCAGTATTTAAGCTTGAGCAAGTAATAGAAGAACTGGAAACTGACATTGGCATTCAACGACAAAAGAATGCAGTACAGAAAAAAGAAAATGACGATCTGCTGCAACAGCTGAAGGGACTTTATGACACGCTCGGCCACACTGTGCAAGTCGAGAAAAAAGCCTCCCCAGAGCAGCAAAGAAAGGATGGGGATGAACAAATAGCCCGGAAAAAGGTGAGATTTGACCTGAGCAATACGGAATACTTTCCATCCAAAGACGACAATGAGCTGAAAGAACAACAGAAAGAAGTTAGAGACCTTAAGGGTAAAATGGGTAACAAGCTTACCACATATGACAGTAAGCTAAAAGCAGTGCATGGCCTGCTACCTCCTATTTCCACTAGGGCCCGGTCTAAAACTGTAGACAACTCAAAGAAGCAGTCTGAGTCTAGGAGCTCACTCAACCTCAAGTCCACTGTTACTCCCAAGGCAGAAGAAGAAATGTTTCATCCCCATCCACCTGTACTTATTTCCCAGTCAACTCTACGTAGAGTATACAATCCTGGTACAAAAATACTCAAGCGCCGGCCTTCAGCCAAACCCGAACAAATCTAAAAAATCCTCCTACCAGTTCTCACACTGACTCCAAAGAAATAATCAGCTTTTAAGCTGGTTAAAAAAGATCTATTTCTTTGTTTCCAAAGTCAAAATAAATCACAAAGAGACAATATTAGAAAAAAAATTTAATACCCGCCCATCCTGAGGGTATATTACATCCGTAACCCAGGAGAGGCTGTATTTGCTATAACATCATAAATGTAAGACAATAAGGACATCTCTGCATGTGTGAGGAAGTGACATGCATTTCATCTATGTCGCTTCATCACCCCCAACCGGTCGCGGTAGATGGCCGCCCCTCACTGAGCCTGGTTCTACTGAAGGTGTCTTCCTGTTAAAAGGGAGTTTTTCCTTCCCACTGTCGCCAAGTGCTTGCTCATAGGGGATCTTCGGATTGTTGGGTTTTCTCTGCGTTATTGTAGGGATGTTACCTTGCAATATTATATTATATATTATAATATAATATTGTAGGGATGTTACCTTGCAATATTATATTATATATTATAATATAATAAAGGTTTAAAATTGGCACAAATAAAATTGATGTGAACTGAGTTTTTCTTTTGATGTGTACAAGTGGTTGTATTTGAGTACTTTTGATCTGCTTTTATTCACTACTACGCACACACTGGCTTCAAAAATACAAAGTGATGGCAGTCCCCATGAAAAGGGAATTTTGGCTTCA
Organism: Perissodus microlepis; assembly: GCF_051167445.1. Lineage (NCBI taxonomy): Eukaryota > Metazoa > Chordata > Actinopteri > Cichliformes > Cichlidae > Perissodus > Perissodus microlepis. Next base: position 7,595,488 of record NC_140480.1, on the reverse strand, counting down.
TTTTTGTACAGTGGCAGGAAGTGGAGTGAGGTTATTAAAATAGGCTTTTCTCAGCTATTTTTAAAGCTACATTTTAGTTAGTTTTTAGTTAGCGAACCTTTAGTTACTGTGGCCAAATACATATTTCATTTTTTAAAGTAAACACATTTTCAGTCATTCGCAGTCAGACATTGAGGAAAAGCACATGTTCGGTAGCTAATCCTTGTATTTACCCTGACAGTGAAGACATCGTGGACAGCGGAGAATCTCCCGGTGGTGGAGCAGACTGGGACAGAGTTCCACTGATGAAAAAGAGAGTCACGATGGATATTATAAAAATTAAATAAAAAAAGATTCACACCAAAAGATTTGTGATCTACACAATCCAAGCTGATCAACGATGAGCTCAGTATTTTCATTTAATATATTTTTCATCTGCTTGAATGTTTCCTGGTTCACACAGTGCTCAACCTGCTAGATTTTTGTTTGTTATTAATTTATTTTAAATGTCTAATCTTATCTTTGAATCAAACATTCATACATATATACACTATGTTCATTATAATAAGATACATATATACTGTCAGACACCACTCTGACATTCCATTCATGCTCAGCTGAATATTAAAATGGAAAAATATGTGTCATCTCTGCATACGCTATGATCATTATAAAATGACATGAAATATTAAAACTGAGCTTAATCTTCAACATAAGCAGTAGTCATATAAATTCATATACTCTTAAGCACAAATGGTGAAAGTTTTTCTGCAGAATAAGTACTTGTACCTTTTGTGATGTTCGCCAGTATTAGTTGTATCTGTATTGCGGTGTTCTGATAGTATGGCTTCTTATACTGAAGAAATGGGTCTAAATAAATAACTAAATAAATCCTCCAGCACTCGTTATTGTCACCTATTGCTAATGTTTTGACGCTAGTAGCCTCTCATACGCTGTAAGAATTTAATTCAACTGTTTATCACAGAAAAAGTGTGACTTGTAGGACACGTGAACCTAACACTAGCGGGCATAATGTTAGCTTAATAGTCAGCTCAACAGCTGTTGTTAGCTCCGGACAAGTGACTACAACAGCAGCGATGAGCCCCGATGAACGGATCCGGGGGCGGATGGGCTCGTACATAAATGGATCGATCCGGGCGGGATACGGTGGGAAACGACAGATACCTTAAACTTGAAGACAGGCCAAGTAGAAGGATCGCTAAAGTCTGCTAAAAAAAAAATCGCAATGCAAGCTGATCAAACTTGCAAAGACACAAATTCAAATGTAACCCATTCTGGAACAAAATGACATCATAATAGACTGTCCTTTGAATGTCACGACGTTCGGCGATAACGTCACTTGAACTCCTTTGAAGACAGTTCTGGGGGCGGAGTCAGATCCTATAAATATCCCCCAAGTACATACCTTGAACCCATAGATCGCTATAGTTCTGAAGTAAGTAGGGTTTCAGTTTCCACTTGCGAACACTTTGTCGTCTCATTGAGTAGATCATTTTTCAAACACAGAATAACAGGTGGTATAAACTAAACTAAATACATTCATTTCGAAATGACTTCCCTAAGCTACTTTGATATGCAGATGCTCAGAAATGAGATAGAAAATTACAAACAAGCTGAAAAACTTCAGCTTGAGGAAATCCAAGAAAAGAATTGTAGGATTTCAAGTCTTGAGGCATCTTTGAAAAAAGAGCAGGGACTGGTTGCAAAGATGAAAGACGAGTCCAAAGAAATGCAGGTGCTCAGAAATGAAATACAAAAGTACAAACAAGCTGAAAAGCTTCAGCTTGAGGAAATCGATGAAAAGAATTCTAAGATTTCAAGTCTTGAGGCATCTTTGAAAGAAGAACAGGAACTGGTTGCTAAGATGACAGAGGAATCCAAAGATGAAAAGATGGAAAAAATGGAAAATGTTTTGCTGGAAACCAAATCCCAGCTAAGGTCCGCAGAGTCACAGAATGTAGATCTCACAAACAAATATGAGGCAAAAATTCGGGCTCTTCGTAAGGCAATCAAACACCTTGAAAATAAGTGTGCCACTGAAAAAACGATGCGGGACAAGAAAGAAAAGGAGGTGGAATCTCTGGTTGTCCTTAAAATCCAAAATGAGCAGGAAAACCAAGAACTCAAGATGAAGCTAAGCAAGACGACTGAGGAAAAAAATGAAAATGTTAAAGAACTGCAGAAACAAAATGAGCAGCTTCAGACTGAGATTCAGAACAATGAGAAGTACATTCATCGTAATGACTTCCTTGAAAGAAGGATAGACGAGCTTCTTACACTACCTGGGGAGGTGTACTGCCGTCAACAGAAAGTTAAAAGTGTGGAAGAAGAAAAAGAGAAACTACAGGCTGAACTTAAAAAGTGTCAAAGACAAAATGAGGAGTATAAAGCGGGAAAGCGCTGGGCAATAGACGAGAAAAACAAACTGACAAAGAAAAATGATGAACTGAAAGTATGTCTTAGGGAGAAGGAATGTAACAACATAACGTTGAGGAAAGAGTTAAAAGCCAAAGTCCTGGAATCTGAAAGTCAGATAAAGGAGCTGGCAAGGCAACGTTTTACTATCGACCGCCTGGAAAAATGCCTTAAGGTTAAAACTAAGCAAATAATTAAATTTGAAAATGAGACGCAGGAATCTGGGAAGAAAATTTCATCCCAAGAAAATAACATAGCCCGTCTGAAAACTGCTCTTAGCAAAGCAGAAAACGATCTGGAACTGGAGATAAAGAGAAGTGAAAATCTTAGGTCTGATAAAGTGCTCCTTTCTGAGACAAAGTTCTGCATTGAGAACGAACTCTATACAGCTAGAGACACTATAAAGACACTTCAGAATAAAATCAAAGAAAAGGCTCAAGAACTCCAAGAGACAAACGTAGACCTTGCCAATGCTAAGACCAGCTATAATGCTGTAAAGACTGAGCTGGACATTATCAAACTGCAGCAGGCAGAACAAAAGAAAGAACACGAGAAACAGCTTAGCTCTGCAAATGACAACCTCTTCACAGTGAAGTCAAAGTTGACGCAAACTGTGGAGGACAAAGAAGAGGTTGAGAAAGCTCTGACAAAGTCCAAACACGCAGTATTTAAGCTTGAGCAAGTAATAGAAGAACTGGAAACTGACATTGGCATTCAACGACAAAAGAATGCAGTACAGAAAAAAGAAAATGACGATCTGCTGCAACAGCTGAAGGGACTTTATGACACGCTCGGCCACACTGTGCAAGTCGAGAAAAAAGCCTCCCCAGAGCAGCAAAGAAAGGATGGGGATGAACAAATAGCCCGGAAAAAGGTGAGATTTGACCTGAGCAATACGGAATACTTTCCATCCAAAGACGACAATGAGCTGAAAGAACAACAGAAAGAAGTTAGAGACCTTAAGGGTAAAATGGGTAACAAGCTTACCACATATGACAGTAAGCTAAAAGCAGTGCATGGCCTGCTACCTCCTATTTCCACTAGGGCCCGGTCTAAAACTGTAGACAACTCAAAGAAGCAGTCTGAGTCTAGGAGCTCACTCAACCTCAAGTCCACTGTTACTCCCAAGGCAGAAGAAGAAATGTTTCATCCCCATCCACCTGTACTTATTTCCCAGTCAACTCTACGTAGAGTATACAATCCTGGTACAAAAATACTCAAGCGCCGGCCTTCAGCCAAACCCGAACAAATCTAAAAAATCCTCCTACCAGTTCTCACACTGACTCCAAAGAAATAATCAGCTTTTAAGCTGGTTAAAAAAGATCTATTTCTTTGTTTCCAAAGTCAAAATAAATCACAAAGAGACAATATTAGAAAAAAAATTTAATACCCGCCCATCCTGAGGGTATATTACATCCGTAACCCAGGAGAGGCTGTATTTGCTATAACATCATAAATGTAAGACAATAAGGACATCTCTGCATGTGTGAGGAAGTGACATGCATTTCATCTATGTCGCTTCATCACCCCCAACCGGTCGCGGTAGATGGCCGCCCCTCACTGAGCCTGGTTCTACTGAAGGTGTCTTCCTGTTAAAAGGGAGTTTTTCCTTCCCACTGTCGCCAAGTGCTTGCTCATAGGGGATCTTCGGATTGTTGGGTTTTCTCTGCGTTATTGTAGGGATGTTACCTTGCAATATTATATTATATATTATAATATAATATTGTAGGGATGTTACCTTGCAATATTATATTATATATTATAATATAATAAAGGTTTAAAATTGGCACAAATAAAATTGATGTGAACTGAGTTTTTCTTTTGATGTGTACAAGTGGTTGTATTTGAGTACTTTTGATCTGCTTTTATTCACTACTACGCACACACTGGCTTCAAAAATACAAAGTGATGGCAGTCCCCATGAAAAGGGAATTTTGGCTTCATTTTTGTACAGTGGCAGGAAGTGGAGTGAGGTTATTAAAATAGGCTGTTCTCAGCTATTTTTAAAGCTACATTTTAGTTAGTTTTTAGTTAGCGAACCTTTAGTTACTGTGGCCAAATACATATTTCATTTTTTAAAGTAAACACATTTTCAGTCATTCGCAGTCAGACATTGAGGAAAAGCACATGTTCGGTAGCTAATCCTTGTATTTACCCTGACTAACGAAATATCTCTGCTGAAGTCACTGAGATGGTTTATATGAGAAACAGAAATGTTACTTGCCTGATCAGTCACTAGGCAATGTTGCCGTTACTGTACCTTTAGGAGTTACACAGTCAGAGCAACATGCTGGACTCTTCTTTAGCTCCTCTGCAGAGCCAATTATTAAATATGTGTGTGGCGTGGGTGTGGTCTCTGGCCAGCTGCAGAGGAGGGGTGACGCAGTGAGCTCCCGGGGCGGCGCAGGGGCGGGGTGAACAGGTGTGCTGGGATCTGACAGTGATTGTGTCTCTTTATATGTTGGCAGTGACAGTCGGAGGAGGGAGGCGGACGTGACAGCAGAGAGAGAGAGCAGGAGTGTCTGTGTCCCAGTACAAAACCACAGTATTAAATAAAAGTTCTGCTGTCGTCATATTCGCTCCAGTTTATGTTTCTTGGGTCCAACGTTACAATGTGCAAACAGCAGCATGTTTCTGGCTCCCTCCACACATGGTCAAGGTCAAGTTTATTGATCGAGCACATTTCCAACAGCCCATGCTGCACAACTTGCTTTACAAACTAGAATGCAACTAAAACAAGTAAAATGCACTACAATGACGCAATAAAATGTAAATGAATAATAACACTAAAACAAAATAGAATGCATTTAAATTACTTATTGGCAGCTGATTTGACGCAGTTTCAACTGAAGATGAATCAATGAGAGGATTAAAAAAATGTTCTCACAGTTTTCTTCAGTCGCAAACTGTCTTTAATATCAGTTCCAGTTTCAAGCAGATATCTCAGTTTCTTGATAACACAGCTGATACATACTCCAATGTTTAATGCAAGCAAAACCTTTTTGAATGCTTCTCAGAGGAGATCAAAGCACTCATAACACTGGTGTTAATTTTCAACACATTATCGGTCTTTACCACAGTAAAATCAGGTAGCTGTCATTCAATGCCAACATCAGCCTACCTGACAAAGCCAAACTAAACTAAGCTTTTCCATCAACTTCCATCAGACATTATAGTTTATCCAAGCAAAAATGTTTTCTTTTTAGAAATTTAAGGTTTTGAGGAAAATAACAGCATCTATGAAAGTACATTAATTATTGATTAGGCTATTTGAAAATGGTGAAAGACAAGTCTGATAAAAAGCTGAAAAGATGCTGACACTGTTGTATTTCACGTTAGAATGAATGAAACAAAACTGTAATGCCTGAAAGAAATGTACAGTGGATTTCTCATTTGACTATAAAATATAAATGACTTTTGCTGGAGGGACTGAATAGCCAAATTCAATATAAAGATCTACTGTTCCATCACGTTTGGCAGCAAATATCTCATTTATCAGTCCATAGTGGAAATAAATAAGCATTCAACCTCTGATTTGACATTTTATTACTGTCTTAACAAAAATTGCAGTAAGAAAACATGACATTCTGCAAAAGAACGATACAAGCTGAACTCATTTTGGTTTGAAGTGAATCAGATACCATTCATTCACTGACTCCATTTCTAATTTGCCATTTCCCAATTCAGTAGAGAGCTCTGACTTGAATCATGTGTGGAAGGGACAAAGTACAACTCTGAGCAGCACCGTACAGCACGCAGAGACAGTGTGCATCTCTATCGCTGCTGCAGGTATGAAGCTGTGAGGATCACTGACCAGAATGCGTCCCTTTAACAAACTGATGAAACCAGCTGTAACACAGGACTTGTTTTTTTTTTTTGTAATGCAGTCCAGCAAATGCGTTCTAGGAAGAAAGAGTCAGCTGATTCATTTGCTACAATATAAGAGGTATTAGCAGTTCACCCTCCTTCTTAGCGTATGGCACAGTTTTTAAAAGTAGAGGCAGAGTTTCTGTTTAATGCTGTGAAAGCTCTGCCACACTCAGCTGTTATCCATCAGTGTTTAGCAGCCCGACTGGGCTTTTTAACAGTCTTCACTTTTACAGAGTTTTTGTACAGTAGCAGTCTCTCTGTGGTGTGAGGTGGCAGGCAGTTCCTTTTTGCTTTCACAATGCACGCAGCCATCGGACTGAAACGGTCAAAACCTCCAGATGTGGCGGGCACCGCCAGCAGCTTCTTGGCGAGGCCTTGGAGCTTCGGGAATCGAGAAGCACATTTCCAGTACTGAAGAGTAGAGTTGCTTTCCCACAGCGGTTCAGACAGGTACACGTCGAACTCTGACATCTTTAGAGTCTTTGCAGGCGGCTGAAGGAAGTTGATGGACTTCCTCTTGAGGTCGTTTTCACTGATTTCAGGACAGTTGTTGTCTGAGCTGCCAGCACAAGTGTCCTTCACGGCATCTGTCTGGCTTTCTTCTTTCACATCGTGCTCCAGCCCACTGCCTGTCTGATCTTTCTCTGCCTCAACAGTAAGAAAAGTTGAGGCTTCCATGTTTTCTAATGTGGACTCAACAATGCTGCGAGCCTCAGATTTTGACGGAGGTGTTAGGAAATCACTCTGTTCATCCTGGTTGTCATCAGAAAACGGCTGCAAAAAAAATGGTTGTTTTAAATGTACACACATTTTTTTCCTTTATCTACTCAACACGCATATTCAACTAAATATCAATCTACAGAAGTCCGCTATGCTTCTGGCCTAATTTGGTACCTGCAGTTTGATCCTAGGATCCAGCACAGCAGCTAGTATCATGTCCTTCTGGTGAATCACTGGCTGGAAGTGTGTGTAGAGGCCTGTGCGCAGGGCCTTGCAGAAGTGGGTGTAGTTGGTGACACAATTCTCCAAGGTTTTATCAAGTCCAATGAGGGACGGTATGATGAGAGACATAGTCACACCATTTCCCTGCAGGACCTACGACAGATAAGACACAAACATGTCTTCTATTAAAGACCCTGTTCACATTTCTTCTTAGCCTGATTATGGGATTACTGAACAAAAGGTTACACATGTAGATTTGGAAATTTCATTATAGATGTTGAAGATGCCTGGTGTAATTATTGCACACATCAGGTTTTTATTAACTTGCTCTGTTACCTGTAAATCCTCCTCAAAGGGCTCAAGAAGACCTAGAATGTCAATCACTTGTTCCCTCATAACCATGACCAGCGGTGGGGCGCTGGCTGTGTCACTACCTCCAGACAGACTCCTGGACCATTCGCCGTAGCATCATGGAGTTCCAACGACAGTTGCTAGAGGAAGGGCACAAAGACACATTGTACTCCTTCATCAAAACCTAATTTAAAAGAAAAAAGAAAAAAAGGCAAAAATAATCTTGTTAAAAGAGCTCAGGTCTGCATCTTTTCTGTAAAACATTTGCCACATTACACTAAATAATGTAAGCAAGAGGAAACGTCTCTTAAATTCTGTTTTTCCTCCCTCGCAATGTAAATGAATATATTGAAACCCAGCTTTAAATACACTTGGAAATAACATTTAAATCCTTTCGTCTCATACCTCGCTCCAGTAGGGGCTGCTCAGAATCATTCATACCAGAGTAACCTGAGAGGATAATATATATTTACGCTGAAATGTTAGAAGTGTGACAACATATCATCTCTTTAAACTAAAGCATTGTATTCCTTTTTGAAAAATACAAATTTGATGGCAGCAACATAAAAGTTTGAGACATGCAACAAAAGACAGGAGAAGCTCTGCAATGGTAAAATTAAGCCCCAATTCGAATTATGTTATATAAAAAAAGTATCTGGCAGCAGTCCCAACTTACCTGAGCCTGAACTCACAGATGGTGTGATACCTAGGCTAAAAGGGAGAGGAGGACAATCTGGGTTTATCAAAGCACACTTCAAAAGCAAAGCAATTGTAATTGTACAGGGGTGCACTCCTGCTCGTGACATGAATAACTTGCACAGCTGGGGAGGCACCATCAATGCTGAATGGTATTTGCAAGTTTTCTTGTGTTGTATTCCCTGGCATCCACAGTGAAGACATCGTGGACAGCGGAGAATCTCCCGGTGGTGGAGCAGACTGGGACAGACTTCCACTGATGAAAAAGAGAGTCACGATGGATATTATAAAAATTAAATAAAAAAAGATTCAGACCAAAAGATTTGTGATCTACACAATCCAAGCTGATCAACGATAAGCTCAGTATTTTCATTTAATATATTTTTCATCTGCTTGAATGTTTCCTGGTTCACACAGTGCTCAACCTGCTAGATTTTTGTTTGTTATTAATTTATTTTAAATGTCTAATCTTATCTTTGAATCAAACATTCATACATATATACACTATGTTCATTATAATAAGATACATATATACTGTCAGACACCACTCTGACATTCCATTCATGCTCAGCTGAATATTAAAATGGAAAAATATGTGTCATCTCTGCATACGCTATGATCATTATAGAATGACATGAAATATTAAAACTGAGCTTAATCTTCAACATAAGCAGTAGTCATATAAATTCATATACTCTTAAGCACAAATGGTGAAAGTTTTTCTGCAGAATAAGTACTTGTACCTTTTGTGATGTTCGCCAGTATTAGTTGTATCTGTATTGCGGTGTTCTGATAGTATGGCTTCTTATACTGAAGAAATGGGTCTAAATAAATAACTAAATAAATCCTCCAGCACTCGTTATTGTCACCTATTGCTAATGTTTTGACGCTGGTAGCCTCTCATACGCTGTAAGAATTTAATTCAACTGTTTATCACAGAAAAAGTGTGACTTGTAGGACACGTGAACCTAACACTAGCGGGCATAATGTTAGCTTAATAGTCAGCTCAACAGCTGTTGTTAGCTCCGGACAAGTGACTACAACAGCAGCGATGAGCCCCGATGAACGGATCCGGGGGCGGATGGGCTCGTACATAAATGGATCGATCCGGGCGGGATACGGTGGGAAACGACAGATACCTTAAACTTGAAGACAGGCCAAGTAGAAGGATCGCTAAAGTCTGCTAAAAAAAAAATCGCAATGCAAGCTGATCAAACTTGCAAAGACACAAATTCAAATGTAACCCATTCTGGAACAAAATGACATCATAATAGACTGTCCTTTGAATGTCACGACGTTCGGCGATAACGTCACTTGAACTCCTTTGAAGACAGTTCTGGGGGCGGAGTCAGATCCTATAAATATCCCCCAAGTACATACCTTGAACCCATAGATCGCTATAGTTCTGAAGTAAGTAGGGTTTCAGTTTCCACTTGCGAACACTTTGTCGTCTCATTGAGTAGATCATTTTTCAAACACAGAATAACAGGTGGTATAAACTAAACTAAATACATTCATTTCGAAATGACTTCCCTAAGCTACTTTGATATGCAGATGCTCAGAAATGAGATAGAAAATTACAAACAAGCTGAAAAACTTCAGCTTGAGGAAATCCAAGAAAAGAATTGTAGGATTTCAAGTCTTGAGGCATCTTTGAAAAAAGAGCAGGGACTGGTTGCAAAGATGAAAGACGAGTCCAAAGAAATGCAGGTGCTCAGAAATGAAATACAAAAGTACAAACAAGCTGAAAAGCTTCAGCTTGAGGAAATCGATGAAAAGAATTCTAAGATTTCAAGTCTTGAGGCATCTTTGAAAGAAGAACAGGAACTGGTTGCTAAGATGACAGAGGAATCCAAAGATGAAAAGATGGAAAAAATGGAAAATGTTTTGCTGGAAACCAAATCCCAGCTAAGGTCCGCAGAGTCACAGAATGTAGATCTCACAAACAAATATGAGGCAAAAATTCGGGCTCTTCGTAAGGCAATCAAACACCTTGAAAATAAGTGTGCCACTGAAAAAACGATGCGGGACAAGAAAGAAAAGGAGGTGGAATCTCTGGTTGTCCTTAAAATCCAAAATGAGCAGGAAAACCAAGAACTCAAGATGAAGCTAAGCAAGACGACTGAGGAAAAAAATGAAAATGTTAAAGAACTGCAGAAACAAAATGAGCAGCTTCAGACTGAGATTCAGAACAATGAGAAGTACATTCATCGTAATGACTTCCTTGAAAGAAGGATAGACGAGCTTCTTACACTACCTGGGGAGGTGTACTGCCGTCAACAGAAAGTTAAAAGTGTGGAAGAAGAAAAAGAGAAACTACAGGCTGAACTTAAAAAGTGTCAAAGACAAAATGAGGAGTATAAAGCGGGAAAGCGCTGGGCAATAGACGAGAAAAACAAACTGACAAAGAAAAATGATGAACTGAAAGTATGTCTTAGGGAGAAGGAATGTAACAACATAACGTTGAGGAAAGAGTTAAAAGCCAAAGTCCTGGAATCTGAAAGTCAGATAAAGGAGCTGGCAAGGCAACGTTTTACTATCGACCGCCTGGAAAAATGCCTTAAGGTTAAAACTAAGCAAATAATTAAATTTGAAAATGAGACGCAGGAATCTGGGAAGAAAATTTCATCCCAAGAAAATAACATAGCCCGTCTGAAAACTGCTCTTAGCAAAGCAGAAAACGATCTGGAACTGGAGATAAAGAGAAGTGAAAATCTTAGGTCTGATAAAGTGCTCCTTTCTGAGACAAAGTTCTGCATTGAGAACGAACTCTATACAGCTAGAGACACTATAAAGACACTTCAGAATAAAATCAAAGAAAAGGCTCAAGAACTCCAAGAGACAAACGTAGACCTTGCCAATGCTAAGACCAGCTATAATGCTGTAAAGACTGAGCTGGACATTATCAAACTGCAGCAGGCAGAACAAAAGAAAGAACACGAGAAACAGCTTAGCTCTGCAAATGACAACCTCTTCACAGTGAAGTCAAAGTTGACGCAAACTGTGGAGGACAAAGAAGAGGTTGAGAAAGCTCTGACAAAGTCCAAACACGCAGTATTTAAGCTTGAGCAAGTAATAGAAGAACTGGAAACTGACATTGGCATTCAACGACAAAAGAATGCAGTACAGAAAAAAGAAAATGACGATCTGCTGCAACAGCTGAAGGGACTTTATGACACGCTCGGCCACACTGTGCAAGTCGAGAAAAAAGCCTCCCCAGAGCAGCAAAGAAAGGATGGGGATGAACAAATAGCCCGGAAAAAGGTGAGATTTGACCTGAGCAATACGGAATACTTTCCATCCAAAGACGACAATGAGCTGAAAGAACAACAGAAAGAAGTTAGAGACCTTAAGGGTAAAATGGGTAACAAGCTTACCACATATGACAGTAAGCTAAAAGCAGTGCATGGCCTGCTACCTCCTATTTCCACTAGGGCCCGGTCTAAAACTGTAGACAACTCAAAGAAGCAGTCTGAGTCTAGGAGCTCACTCAACCTCAAGTCCACTGTTACTCCCAAGGCAGAAGAAGAAATGTTTCATCCCCATCCACCTGTACTTATTTCCCAGTCAACTCTACGTAGAGTATACAATCCTGGTACAAAAATACTCAAGCGCCGGCCTTCAGCCAAACCCGAACAAATCTAAAAAATCCTCCTACCAGTTCTCACACTGACTCCAAAGAAATAATCAGCTTTTAAGCTGGTTAAAAAAGATCTATTTCTTTGTTTCCAAAGTCAAAATAAATCACAAAGAGACAATATTAGAAAAAAAATTTAATACCCGCCCATCCTGAGGGTATATTACATCCGTAACCCAGGAGAGGCTGTATTTGCTATAACATCATAAATGTAAGACAATAAGGACATCTCTGCATGTGTGAGGAAGTGACATGCATTTCATCTATGTCGCTTCATCACCCCCAACCGGTCGCGGTAGATGGCCGCCCCTCACTGAGCCTGGTTCTACTGAAGGTGTCTTCCTGTTAAAAGGGAGTTTTTCCTTCCCACTGTCGCCAAGTGCTTGCTCATAGGGGATCTTCGGATTGTTGGGTTTTCTCTGCGTTATTGTAGGGATGTTACCTTGCAATATTATATTATATATTATAATATAATATTGTAGGGATGTTACCTTGCAATATTATATTATATATTATAATATAATAAAGGTTTAAAATTGGCACAAATAAAATTGATGTGAACTGAGTTTTTCTTTTGATGTGTACAAGTGGTTGTATTTGAGTACTTTTGATCTGCTTTTATTCACTACTACGCACACACTGGCTTCAAAAATACAAAGTGATGGCAGTCCCCATGAAAAGGGAATTTTGGCTTCATTTTTGTACAGTGGCAGGAAGTGGAGTGAGGTTATTAAAATAGGCTGTTCTCAGCTATTTTTAAAGCTACATTTTAGTTAGTTTTTAGTTAGCGAACCTTTAGTTACTGTGGCCAAATACATATTTCATTTTTTAAAGTAAACACATTTTCAGTCATTCGCAGTCAGACATTGAGGAAAAGCACATGTTCGGTAGCTAATCCTTGTATTTACCCTGACAGTGAAGACATCGTGGACAGCGGAGAATCTCCCGGTGGTGGAGCAGACTGGGACAGAGTTCCACTGATGAAAAAGAGAGTCACGATGGATATTATAAAAATTAAATAAAAAAAGATTCACACCAAAAGATTTGTGATCTACACAATCCAAGCTGATCAACGATGAGCTCAGTATTTTCATTTAATATATTTTTCATCTGCTTGAATGTTTCCTGGTTCACACAGTGCTCAACCTGCTAGATTTTTGTTTGTTATTAATTTATTTTAAATGTCTAATCTTATCTTTGAATCAAACATTCATACATATATACACTATGTTCATTATAATAAGATACATATATACTGTCAGACACCACTCTGACATTCCATTCATGCTCAGCTGAATATTAAAATGGAAAAATATGTGTCATCTCTGCATACGCTATGATCATTATAGAATGACATGAAATATTAAAACTGAGCTTAATCTTCAACATAAGCAGTAGTCATATAAATTCATATACTCTTAAGCACAAATGGTGAAAGTTTTTCTGCAGAATAAGTACTTGTACCTTTTGTGATGTTCGCCAGTATTAGTTGTATCTGTATTGCGGTGTTCTGATAGTATGGCTTCTTATACTGAAGAAATGGGTCTAAATAAATAACTAAATAAATCCTCCAGCACTCGTTATTGTCACCTATTGCTAATGTTTTGACGCTGGTAGCCTCTCATACGCTGTAAGAATTTAATTCAACTGTTTATCACAGAAAAAGTGTGACTTGTAGGACACGTGAACCTAACACTAGCGGGCATAATGTTAGCTTAATAGTCAGCTCAACAGCTGTTGTTAGCTCCGGACAAGTGACTACAACAGCAGCGATGAGCCCCGATGAACGGATCCGGGGGCGGATGGGCTCGTACATAAATGGATCGATCCGGGCGGGATACGGTGGGAAACGACAGATACCTTAAACTTGAAGACAGGCCAAGTAGAAGGATCGCTAAAGTCTGCTAAAAAAAAAATCGCAATGCAAGCTGATCAAACTTGCAAAGACACAAATTCAAATGTAACCCATTCTGGAACAAAATGACATCATAATAGACTGTCCTTTGAATGTCACGACGTTCGGCGATAACGTCACTTGAACTCCTTTGAAGACAGTTCTGGGGGCGGAGTCAGATCCTATAAATATCCCCCAAGTACATACCTTGAACCCATAGATCGCTATAGTTCTGAAGTAAGTAGGGTTTCAGTTTCCACTTGCGAACACTTTGTCGTCTCATTGAGTAGATCATTTTTCAAACACAGAATAACAGGTGGTATAAACTAAACTAAATACATTCATTTCGAAATGACTTCCCTAAGCTACTTTGATATGCAGATGCTCAGAAATGAGATAGAAAATTACAAACAAGCTGAAAAACTTCAGCTTGAGGAAATCCAAGAAAAGAATTGTAGGATTTCAAGTCTTGAGGCATCTTTGAAAAAAGAGCAGGGACTGGTTGCAAAGATGAAAGACGAGTCCAAAGAAATGCAGGTGCTCAGAAATGAAATACAAAAGTACAAACAAGCTGAAAAGCTTCAGCTTGAGGAAATCGATGAAAAGAATTCTAAGATTTCAAGTCTTGAGGCATCTTTGAAAGAAGAACAGGAACTGGTTGCTAAGATGACAGAGGAATCCAAAGATGAAAAGATGGAAAAAATGGAAAATGTTTTGCTGGAAACCAAATCCCAGCTAAGGTCCGCAGAGTCACAGAATGTAGATCTCACAAACAAATATGAGGCAAAAATTCGGGCTCTTCGTAAGGCAATCAAACACCTTGAAAATAAGTGTGCCACTGAAAAAACGATGCGGGACAAGAAAGAAAAGGAGGTGGAATCTCTGGTTGTCCTTAAAATCCAAAATGAGCAGGAAAACCAAGAACTCAAGATGAAGCTAAGCAAGACGACTGAGGAAAAAAATGAAAATGTTAAAGAACTGCAGAAACAAAATGAGCAGCTTCAGACTGAGATTCAGAACAATGAGAAGTACATTCATCGTAATGACTTCCTTGAAAGAAGGATAGACGAGCTTCTTACACTACCTGGGGAGGTGTACTGCCGTCAACAGAAAGTTAAAAGTGTGGAAGAAGAAAAAGAGAAACTACAGGCTGAACTTAAAAAGTGTCAAAGACAAAATGAGGAGTATAAAGCGGGAAAGCGCTGGGCAATAGACGAGAAAAACAAACTGACAAAGAAAAATGATGAACTGAAAGTATGTCTTAGGGAGAAGGAATGTAACAACATAACGTTGAGGAAAGAGTTAAAAGCCAAAGTCCTGGAATCTGAAAGTCAGATAAAGGAGCTGGCAAGGCAACGTTTTACTATCGACCGCCTGGAAAAATGCCTTAAGGTTAAAACTAAGCAAATAATTAAATTTGAAAATGAGACGCAGGAATCTGGGAAGAAAATTTCATCCCAAGAAAATAACATAGCCCGTCTGAAAACTGCTCTTAGCAAAGCAGAAAACGATCTGGAACTGGAGATAAAGAGAAGTGAAAATCTTAGGTCTGATAAAGTGCTCCTTTCTGAGACAAAGTTCTGCATTGAGAACGAACTCTATACAGCTAGAGACACTATAAAGACACTTCAGAATAAAATCAAAGAAAAGGCTCAAGAACTCCAAGAGACAAACGTAGACCTTGCCAATGCTAAGACCAGCTATAATGCTGTAAAGACTGAGCTGGACATTATCAAACTGCAGCAGGCAGAACAAAAGAAAGAACACGAGAAACAGCTTAGCTCTGCAAATGACAACCTCTTCACAGTGAAGTCAAAGTTGACGCAAACTGTGGAGGACAAAGAAGAGGTTGAGAAAGCTCTGACAAAGTCCAAACACGCAGTATTTAAGCTTGAGCAAGTAATAGAAGAACTGGAAACTGACATTGGCATTCAACGACAAAAGAATGCAGTACAGAAAAAAGAAAATGACGATCTGCTGCAACAGCTGAAGGGACTTTATGACACGCTCGGCCACACTGTGCAAGTCGAGAAAAAAGCCTCCCCAGAGCAGCAAAGAAAGGATGGGGATGAACAAATAGCCCGGAAAAAGGTGAGATTTGACCTGAGCAATACGGAATACTTTCCATCCAAAGACGACAATGAGCTGAAAGAACAACAGAAAGAAGTTAGAGACCTTAAGGGTAAAATGGGTAACAAGCTTACCACATATGACAGTAAGCTAAAAGCAGTGCATGGCCTGCTACCTCCTATTTCCACTAGGGCCCGGTCTAAAACTGTAGACAACTCAAAGAAGCAGTCTGAGTCTAGGAGCTCACTCAACCTCAAGTCCACTTGTAACTGCTCCTGAAGCTTTTTCATGTTCGAAGTAGAATAAAGGGCCATGCTCCAACTGATGTTCAGCCAGTATTTTAATCTTCTTTTCACCAGCAAACACCGTGAAAAACTATGGTGAAATGATCAATGAAAATACGGATATTACATCAGCAGAAGAAAAATTACAACTCAAATAAAACATACACACAAAGTAAATGCACCAACATACCGTGTGCGCCTTTCTACTGAACATTCATGAGCAATTGTAGTCCATATCTTCTATATTTCCACCTTTTACACAAGCCAGCATTCTCTTTCTGGCTCGAGCCTTCAGTCTCTGGTGACATGTGCGCTTAATTGAGCATCACCCCAAAGCATGCGCACCACAAAGCGCCACACTCAGGCCCACCAGTAGGTGGCGACAACACAACATGAATCCAGATTAAACACCAAATTTTGAACATTGCAATCACATAATAATTACATTTCAATGCGACGGCTACACTGCCACCAAAATTACAAAGGATTTCTATTTACATGTGTTAAACAAAATTAAATCCTGTAATTTTTAATAAATTGACAATCAAACATCAACTTATGTTACAAAAAAACACTTCTTAAATAAACTTATAGATCACATATTATGTTTGTGTTCTTAATCCTTGTACTACTTCACTGTAGTTTAGACCCTTTAACTAGTACCACTAGTTTCTGAACTGGTCTCTCAAGAAAAGAGACTTGTTTCAAACGTTCACCTTTCTTTCCCAGATCCTTTTGCCCTATTTGGATCTTAACCTTCCGCACTAAACCATCATCATCTTCATTGGCTTCAACCACCCTTGCCAATTTCCACTCATTTCTTGGAATATTGTCCTCCTTTAAAATCACTACATCTCCAACCTGTACATTTTGTTTAGGAGTATGCCATCGTTGTCTTAAACTAATGCTGGTTAGGTATTCCTTGCGCCACCTGCTCCAGAACAACTCTGTTAAATATTGCACCTTCCGCCACCTCTTCCTGGCGTACAAATCTTCTCTTACAAATCTACCAGGAGGCGGAAGTGGCACAGACTCTTTCATTGTAAGCAAATGATTAGGCGTCAAAGGCTCAGCACTGTTGGGGTCGTTGATTGTATCAGTAGTGAGTGGACGATGGTTCAAAATTGACATGGCCTCGTAGAAGAAAGTTCTCAATGAGGTGTCATCTAACCTCCCTGTGGCTTGGGCTAGGACAGAACTCATGACATTCCTAACAGTGCGGATCTGTCGTTCCCAAATGCCTCCTCTGTGACTAGCTTCAGGAACATTCATTTGAAAGTCACACTGGTTTTTAGCTAGGTAAGTAGAAATCATCTCCTTGTCTAATTCCAATAGACCCTTCTTGAACTCGTTCTTAGCTCCGACAAAATTTGTCCCTTGGTCAGAACGAATCTGTCTGACTGTGCCTCTGATTGCTATGAAGCATCTTAAAGCGTTTATAAATGCGTCAGTGGAGAGATCCTCCAACATCTCAATGTGCGCGGCTCTCGAGCTTAAACACGTAAACAATAGGCCATACCTCTTCCATTCCTTTCGACCTTGTTTCGTATAGAAGGGGCCGAAAACATCAACTCCAGTGTAGGTGAATGGGGGCGAAGGATCCACTCTGTCAAATGGCAAGTCAGCCATGCGTTGTTCTTCAGCTGGCCCACGCACTTTTCTACAATTGACACACCCTTTAATGTATTTGGCCACTACCCTACTGCCACCTATGATCCAATAGCCACTTTCCCTGAGTTTGTTTAGAGTTTGGCCTCGGCCTTGGTGTTGCGTTTTCTTGTGACAGTGGTCAAGAATGAGTTGTGTGACAATGCCTTCCTTTGGAAGGATTACTGGATGATTCAATGCAAATGATGCTGAGGACTTTCTCAACCTTCCTCCAACCCTAAGCAAGTTGTCTACCAAAATAGGATCAAGCTGATACATTTTATGAGTTTTTGGTAGTCCAGCTGAGTTTTGACTGAACCATTTGAGCTCTTCTTTAAAGGCTTCCCTCTGTGCTGCCTGGAAGAGTACAAAAGCAGCCATTTGTCTTTCTTCTACACTAATGGGTCCTGAGTTATCTCTCCTTGCAAGTCTTTTAATTCTTGCCACAACGTTAAGAGCTGTATCCCAATTGGAAAATCTTGAGAACCTCTCAAGAAACCTGTTTTCTTCAAGGGCATTTGTCTTCAGGACCTTTACTTCTGGGTCCCCAACAAGAAGATCAGGGGAATGTTGGTTTGTGACAATTTCCCTTTCCCATAGGAATTTAGGTCCAGTGAGCCAATTCGAGCTTAGCAGATCTGCCACCTTGAGGCCCCTAGACGCGTGATCAGCTGGATTTTGATCAGATTCAATGTAAAACCATTGCTTCGGATCAGTAGAGTCTCTTATTTTCTGAACTCTATTTGCCACAAAGACATGAAAGCGACGAGCATCATTTTTTATGTATCCAAGCGTCACTTTAGAATCTGTCCAGAAAAACTCCTCGTCAATTTTCTGCTCGAGCTCTGACCTGAGGAAGTTACTTACAGCTGCAGAAACTGCAGCTGCAGTGAGCTCAAGGCGTGGGATAGTGATTATTCTTGTGGGTGCCACTCTGGCTTTACCCATGACCAGTGCACAATGTACGTTCTTATCAGCAACAATCCTGATGTATGAACATTGTCCATAGCCACTGCTGCTGGCATCCGAAAAATGATGCAGCTCAATTTTCTTGACCTTGCCGAAGTTCTCAGGAACAAGGCATCTTGGTATTTCAATCATTTTTAGATTCTCCAAGTCACTGAGCCATGCTTTCCATTTGGTCTCTAGTGCCGGGGGAATAGGTTCATCCCATCCCACTCCGCGTTTGCACATTTCCTGGAGTACTTGTTTTCCTGTCAAAATGTAGGGTGAGAGAAATCCTAACGGATCATACACACTAGCAACTGTTGCTAGAATTCCTCGGCGTGTGGCTGGCCTTTCTTTGAGGGCTACACTGAATGAGAACACGTCAGCCTCTATGTTCCACTTTACTCCCAGCACACTTTGCATTTGAATTACAGAGTAGTTCAGGTTTACATCTTTGGTATTGCTGGCTCATTCTGTTTCTGGGATAATGCTCATGACCTCCTTGTTGTTGCATGCAAATTTGTGCAAGCGCAGTTTCCCTTTTGCACAGACCTCTTGTGCTTCACAGACCAGCTGCTTGGCTTCCCTGACTGAATCAATGCTGATTAGCCCGTCATCCACATAAAAGTTTTTGTGAATGAATCTGGCTGCCAGTGGGTAGTCCTTTTCTTGTTCCCTGGCGAGATACTTCATGCCATAGTTAGCACATCCCGGTGATGATGCCGCTCCAAAAATGTGCACTCGCATGCGATACTCCTTAGGCTCAGTATCTGTATTCCCGTCCTTCCACCACAGAAACCTTAAGAAGTCTCGATCCTCTGGGTTGACACGGAAGCGATGAAACATTTTTTCCACATCACACATAATTGCTATTTGATGCTCTCGAAATCTGCACAAAACCCCTGCCAGAGCATTAATCAAGTCTGGGCCTGTGAGTAGGTGGTCATTTAAAGAGATGCCTTCGTGTTTAGCAGAGCAGTCGAAAACAACTCGAATTTTCTCTGGCTTCCTGGGATGATACACGCCATGGTGCGGAATGTACCATGTGTTACTACCTGATGTGCCATCTGCTTCCTCTGCATCACCATCTTTAAAGACATTAATCATGAACTTGATGTAGTCTTCCTTGTACTTTGGGTTCTTATCCATTTTTCCTTTTAAACGTTTCAAGCGAAACATTGCAAGCTGCTTGTTATTTGGAAGCTGTGGGCGTTCTCTAAAAGGCAGAGGCATTTCTAAATGGCCTTCCTCATTGTAGTGAATGTTCTCATTCAGCATCTCTAGAAACTGAATGTCCTCTTGAGATACACTCCCTTCTTTATGGTTTGTGTCCAGAAAGTCATTTTCAAGTGCTTTAATCACAGAAGCAGGTGTGACAGATGGCAGCTCCTTTACTGTGACACGATGACAGATCCCTGCAGCTTCCATCGAACTTTTCCATGGCTTAATGGCTCCCACGATACTCCACCCTAAATCTGTTTTTATTGCATAGGGATCATAATCGTTTCCTGGTATGACTTCCCTTGGTTTTAAAGCTCTTGCACAGTCGTAACCAATGAGAAGAGCTATAGGACAGTCCAAGAGATCTGGCATTTCATTTGCAATGCTGAGTAGATGGGGCCACTTTTTTGCTGTCTCTCGAGTTGGAATACTGTGTTTCTCCAATGGAATGTACTCTTGAGTGTAAGTTGGTGGCAAGTCAGTGTACTTTTCTGAGTTGTACCCTCTTACCCTCAGTCCATCCACTCTTTGACTAGGTACAATCGAACACCTGTCAGTCATTGTTGTCAGCTTTAGCTTCACTGGTTCCCTGCTTGCCTGTATCTTTTCACAAATATCTTGGTCAATAAATGTGTTGCTGCTTTGGGTGTCTAGCAGAGCATAAACCAATGTCTCTTGATTCTTCGCTGATGAAGAAAGCCACACTGGAACGATCATTGAAGTGCAATCATTGTTGCCTACTCTCACACTGCACGATACGGTGGCTGCATTCTCCTCTTCTGATGGTGGTTCAGGTTCGTCTCCCAGTGGAGGATCTTCATGGAGAGGAGAAGGATGGCTTCGTCTGCAGACATTACATGTTGCTCTCTGTCGACAGTTTTTGGAAATGTGGCCGACTCGCAGACAAGCAAAGCACATATTGTTGTCCCTAATAAACTGTTTCTTTTCTTCAAGCGGCATTGCTGTAAACTTTGCACATTTATAGATAAAATGATTTTGCTTGCAGCAGATACATTGAAGTTGCCGTTTGTTCTGATTTGAGGAAGGGTTGGGTTTTGATTTTCTGTTGCTCTGAACTGTAGTTGTGTTCTTCACATCTTTAGACCTATTTGCTGATGTCACCAGGACACTGGCCTTCAGACGTTTTTGTTCTTTCTCAGGTTTTTCAAATGTGTTTTTTAAGGCAAACAGAGAAGAAACTGGATTACATGCTATACGCGCCTCTTCAGCCACAAAGTCTGCAAATTCTGCAAACCCTGGATATGCCCTTTCTTCATCTAGTAATTTTGTGACAAAACGATTCCAGCGGGTTGTGGCCCAGTCAGGAAGTTTCAGCAATATTTTTTGATTTTCTTCACAATCATCTAAAACCTTGAGGCCTTGGACGTGGGGCATTGCATTCTTACAAGAAATGAGGAAATCACTAAACTCTTAATTTAAGTGACTCCTTTGGACCAATCTTTGGCCAACTGCTTAGTTTTCCCCTAAAGGCTCTTTGAACTACAAATGGGTGTCCATAGCGTTTGTTCAGAGCATCCCAAGCTTGCTTGTAAGCTTCCTCGTCACTTCGATAAAATGTCCCTTCTAAAACACAGAGAGCTTCTCCACCAATGTACTTCTTCAAGTAGAACAGCTTATGCGCTGAATCTGCGCAGCTAGTCTCGATAAGCGCCTTAAAGCAAGTGCTCCACTCAACAAATTTCAGTGGGTCTCCTGTAAATGTAAACGGCTCTGGTACTGGAAGTCTAGACATTACTAAGGACTCTTTTAATGCCTGCACCAGAGAGAGCTCACTTTCTTTTGGCACCACTTGAGTATCATAGTGAGGGGAGTGAACACTTTGTGAGGTCCGTATGAATTTACCTTCAGAGTGAGGAGGTGCAGTGCTCTGAGGAACTTGGGTGCCTGGGGGACTGCTAAGTGGTTTAGGAAGCTGACTGAAAGACAAAGTACTCCTTACTTCACAATTTCTTATTTCAGCATTCATTTTTGATTCCTCTTCAGCATATACATTGTATTCTGCCTGAATGACCTCAAGATCTCTTTGATTTTCCAACATTTTCAGTTGCTCTTGTTGAGCTAATATCTCCTTTCTCCGGGCAGATATTTCCATTTCTCTGTTTATTTCAGCTTGCTTCGATGCCAGTCGTGCTGCTGCCTCTGCTTTCCTTGCAGATACATGACTTCCTTGCTGACTATGGCTGTGCTGGCTATTTCTTCCAGCTCTAGACACAGTTGAGCCATAAATTGATTCTGCACCTTCTCTTTGGAGTAACTGAAGGAGTGATTCTTTTACAGCTCCTGCATCAAACTCTTTGTCAACATCTGCGTAACGTCTTTTCAGAAGTATCATCATCTCAGCAGAAACTGAAGTACAGCTATCCATCTTTCTTCTCATATCTTGAGATGGTGTAGTCAGTGCACGTAAAGCCACATAATCTTGCTGTAGGCCTAACTCACATTTTTCTACTGACTTGATCATTTCAGCTAATTCTGCTTTAGAACATTCTTCTTTAAGTTTGGACCTAGTGAGCTGAATTTCTGCCTTAAAGTTTAAATATGTTGACATAAACTTTCTTTCTTTGCTTGTTATCTCTGTCTGTTTAAACTCACGCATTTTTTCTGTTAGTTGCCTTTGACGGTCTGTCCGTCTCACCTCTGCATCAGGTTTAGATGATGGCTGAGGCAGCCCTATTTTGTGTATTTCAAGGTCTCCATGAATTTCTCCTATGCGTGCTTCAACTTCTTCTCTTTCTGCATCTTTAAGTTCAGTTTCTAATTTCTTTTCTAACTGTGCCTTTTCATCTTCTAAGGCTATAAGTATTTGCTCAAGGATATGAGTTTCTTGTGTACTCTGCTCCATTACAATGTTTTGAACCAACAACTTAGAACAATAAAAGGAAACTTACCCAGAGTACACTACCTTAAATATCAAACAGCACAGTAATAAACTTTCAATAAATGAACAAATGTACAATATCTACACCATACAATTTTCTTTTTGGCTTTTTCTTAGATCTCTTTATGCAGTTCAAACGTTTCGCTGATGTAAGAACTCACAGTCTACTCTTCCACGTGGGCTGCCGTCTTGGAAGAATGGCGTGCAGGGCTCTGGCTGCTCGCTCCAAAACAGGCCACGTTTTTCACTGTAACTGCTCCTGAAGCTTTTTCATGTTCGAAGTAGAATAAAGGGCCATGCTCCAACTGATGTTCAGCCAGTATTTTA
This sequence comes from Perissodus microlepis, assembly GCF_051167445.1. Classification (NCBI taxonomy): domain Eukaryota; kingdom Metazoa; phylum Chordata; class Actinopteri; order Cichliformes; family Cichlidae; genus Perissodus; species Perissodus microlepis. The sequence goes on along the minus strand of NC_140480.1, from coordinate 7,572,287 downwards.
ATCTTCTTTTCACCAGCAAACACCGTGAAAAACTATGGTGAAATGATCAATGAAAATACGGATATTACATCAGCAGAAGAAAAATTACAACTCAAATAAAACATACACACAAAGTAAATGCACCAACATACCGTGTGCGCCTTTCTACTGAACATTCATGAGCAATTGTAGTCCATATCTTCTATATTTCCACCTTTTACACAAGCCAGCATTCTCTTTCTGGCTCGAGCCTTCAGTCTCTGGTGACATGTGCGCTTAATTGAGCATCACCCCAAAGCATGCGCACCACAAAGCGCCACACTCAGGCCCACCAGTAGGTGGCGACAACACAACATGAATCCAGATTAAACACCAAATTTTGAACATTGCAATCACATAATAATTACATTTCAATGCGACGGCTACACCACTGTTACTCCCAAGGCAGAAGAAGAAATGTTTCATCCCCATCCACCTGTACTTATTTCCCAGTCAACTCTACGTAGAGTATACAATCCTGGTACAAAAATACTCAAGCGCCGGCCTTCAGCCAAACCCGAACAAATCTAAAAAATCCTCCTACCAGTTCTCACACTGACTCCAAAGAAATAATCAGCTTTTAAGCTGGTTAAAAAATATCTATTTCTTTGTTTCCAAAGTCAAAATAAATCACAAAGAGACAATATTAGAAAAAAAATTTAATACCCGCCCATCCTGAGGGTATATTACATCCGTAACCCAGGAGAGGCTGTATTTGCTATAACATCATAAATGTAAGACAATAAGGACATCTCTGCATGTGTGAGGAAGTGACATGCATTTCATCTATGTCGCTTCATCACCCCCAACCGGTCGCGGTAGATGGCCGCCCCTCACTGAGCCTGGTTCTACTGAAGGTGTCTTCCTGTTAAAAGGGAGTTTTTCCTTCCCACTGTCGCCAAGTGCTTGCTCATAGGGGATCTTTGGATTGTTGGGTTTTCTCTGCGTTATTGTAGGGATGTTACCTTGCAATATTATATTATATATTATAATATAATAAAGGTTTAAAATTGGCACAAATAAAATTGATGTGAACTGAGTTTTTCTTTTGATGTGTACAAGTGGTTGTATTTGAGTACTTTTGATCTGCTTTTATTCACTACTACGCACACACTGGCTTCAAAAATACAAAGTGATGGCAGTCCCCATGAAAAGGGAATTTTGGCTTCATTTTTGTACAGTGGCAGGAAGTGGAGTGAGGTTATTAAAATAGGCTGTTCTCAGCTATTTTTAAAGCTACATTTTAGTTAGTTTTTAGTTAGCGAACCTTTAGTTACTGTGGCCAAATACATATTTCATTTTTTAAAGTAAACACATTTTCAGTCATTCGCAGTCAGACATTGAGGAAAAGCACATGTTCGGTAGCTAATCCTTGTATTTACCCTGACAGTGAAGACATCGTGGACAGCGGAGAATCTCCCGGTGGTGGAGCAGACTGGGACAGACTTCCACTGATGAAAAAGAGAGTCACGATGGATATTATAAAAATTAAATAAAAAAAGATTCACACCAAAAGATTTGTGATCTACACAATCCAAGCTGATCAACGATGAGCTCAGTATTTTCATTTAATATATTTTTCATCTGCTTGAATGTTTCCTGGTTCACACAGTGCTCAACCTGCTAGATTTTTGTTTGTTATTAATTTATTTTAAATGTCTAATCTTATCTTTGAATCAAACATTCATACATATATACACTATGTTCATTATAATAAGATACATATATACTGTCAGACACCACTCTGACATTCCATTCATGCTCAGCTGAATATTAAAATGGAAAAATATGTGTCATCTCTGCATACGCTATGATCATTATAGAATGACATGAAATATTAAAACTGAGCTTAATCTTCAACATAAGCAGTAGTCATATAAATTCATATACTCTTAAGCACAAATGGTGAAAGTTTTTCTGCAGAATAAGTACTTGCACCTTTTGTGATGTTCGCCAGTATTAGTTGTATCTGTATTGCGGTGTTCTGATAGTATGGCTTCTTATACTGAAGAAATGGGTCTAAATAAATAACTAAATAAATCCTCCAGCACTCGTTATTGTCACCTATTGCTAATGTTTTGACGCTGGTAGCCTCTCATACGCTGTAAGAATTTAATTCAACTGTTTATCACAGAAAAAGTGTGACTTGTAGGACACGTGAACCTAACACTAGCGGGCATAATGTTAGCTTAATAGTCAGCTCAACAGCTGTTGTTAGCTCCGGACAAGTGACTACAACAGCAGCGATGAGCCCCGATGAACGGATCCGGGGGCGGATGGGCTCGTACATAAATGGATCGATCCGGGCGGGATACGGTGGGAAACGACAGATACCTTAAACTTGAAGACAGGCCAAGTAGAAGGATCGCTAAAGTCTGCTAAAAAAAAAATCGCAATGCAAGCTGATCAAACTTGCAAAGACACAAATTCAAATGTAACCCATTCTGGAACAAAATGACATCATAATAGACTGTCCTTTGAATGTCACGACGTTCGGCGATAACGTCACTTGAACTCCTTTGAAGACAGTTCTGGGGGCGGAGTCAGATCCTATAAATATCCCCCAAGTACATACCTTGAACCCATAGATCGCTATAGTTCTGAAGTAAGTAGGGTTTCAGTTTCCACTTGCGAACACTTTGTCGTCTCATTGAGTAGATCATTTTTCAAACACAGAATAACAGGTGGTATAAACTAAACTAAATACATTCATTTCGAAATGACTTCCCTAAGCTACTTTGATATGCAGATGCTCAGAAATGAGATAGAAAATTACAAACAAGCTGAAAAACTTCAGCTTGAGGAAATCCAAGAAAAGAATTGTAGGATTTCAAGTCTTGAGGCATCTTTGAAAAAAGAGCAGGGACTGGTTGCAAAGATGAAAGACGAGTCCAAAGAAATGCAGGTGCTCAGAAATGAAATACAAAAGTACAAACAAGCTGAAAAGCTTCAGCTTGAGGAAATCGATGAAAAGAATTCTAAGGTTTCAAGTCTTGAGGCATCTTTGAAAGAAGAACAGGAACTGGTTGCTAAGATGACAGAGGAATCCAAAGATGAAAAGATGGAAAAAATGGAAAATGTTTTGCTGGAAACCAAATCCCAGCTAAGGTCCGCAGAGTCACAGAATGTAGATCTCACAAACAAATATGAGGCAAAAATTCGGGCTCTTCGTAAGGCAATCAAACACCTTGAAAATAAGTGTGCCACTGAAAAAACGATGCGGGACAAGAAAGAAAAGGAGGTGGAATCTCTGGTTGTCCTTAAAATCCAAAATGAGCAGGAAAACCAAGAACTCAAGATGAAGCTAAGCAAGACGACTGAGGAAAAAAATGAAAATGTTAAAGAACTGCAGAAACAAAATGAGCAGCTTCAGACTGAGATTCAGAACAATGAGAAGTACATTCATCGTAATGACTTCCTTGAAAGAAGGATAGACGAGCTTCTTACACTACCTGGGGAGGTGTACTGCCGTCAACAGAAAGTTAAAAGTGTGGAAGAAGAAAAAGAGAAACTACAGGCTGAACTTAAAAAGTGTCAAAGACAAAATGAGGAGTATAAAGCGGGAAAGCGCTGGGCAATAGACGAGAAAAACAAACTGACAAAGAAAAATGATGAACTGAAAGTATGTCTTAGGGAGAAGGAATGTAACAACATAACGTTGAGGAAAGAGTTAAAAGCCAAAGTCCTGGAATCTGAAAGTCAGATAAAGGAGCTGGCAAGGCAACGTTTTACTATCGACCGCCTGGAAAAATGCCTTAAGGTTAAAACTAAGCAAATAATTAAATTTGAAAATGAGACGCAGGAATCTGGGAAGAAAATTTCATCCCAAGAAAATAACATAGCCCGTCTGAAAACTGCTCTTAGCAAAGCAGAAAACGATCTGGAACTGGAGATAAAGAGAAGTGAAAATCTTAGGTCTGATAAAGTGCTCCTTTCTGAGACAAAGTTCTGCATTGAGAACGAACTCTATACAGCTAGAGACACTATAAAGACACTTCAGAATAAAATCAAAGAAAAGGCTCAAGAACTCCAAGAGACAAACGTAGACCTTGCCAATGCTAAGACCAGCTATAATGCTGTAAAGACTGAGCTGGACATTATCAAACTGCAGCAGGCAGAACAAAAGAAAGAACACGAGAAACAGCTTAGCTCTGCAAATGACAACCTCTTCACAGTGAAGTCAAAGTTGACGCAAACTGTGGAGGACAAAGAAGAGGTTGAGAAAGCTCTGACAAAGTCCAAACACGCAGTATTTAAGCTTGAGCAAGTAATAGAAGAACTGGAAACTGACATTGGCATTCAACGACAAAAGAATGCAGTACAGACAAAAGAAAATGACGATCTGCTGCAACAGCTGAAGGGACTTTATGACACGCTCGGCCACACTTTGCAAGTCGAGAAAAAAGCCTCCCCAGAGCAGCAAAGAAAGGATGGGGATGAACAAATAGCCCGGAAAAAGGTGAGATTTGACCTGAGCAATACAGAATACTTTCCATCCAAAGACGACAATGAGCTGAAAGAACAACAGAAAGAAGTTAGAGACCTTAAGGGTAAAATGGGTAACAAGCTTACCACATATGACAGTAAGCTAAAAGCAGTGCATGGCCTGCTACCTCCTATTTCCACTAGGGCCCGGTCTAAAACTGTAGACAACTCAAAGAAGCAGTCTGAGTCTAGGAGCTCACTCAACCTCAAGTCCACTGTTACTCCCAAGGCAGAAGAAGAAATGTTTCATCCCCATCCACCTGTACTTATTTCCCAGTCAACTCTACGTAGAGTACACAATCCTGGTACAAAAATACTCAAGCGCCGGCCTTCAGCCAAACCCGAACAAATCTAAAAAATCCTCCTACCAGTTCTCACACTGACTCCAAAGAAATAATCAGCTTTTAAGCTGGTTAAAAAATATCTATTTCTTTGTTTCCAAAGTCAAAATAAATCACAAAGAGACAATATTAGAAAAAAAATTTAATACCCGCCCATCCTGAGGGTATATTACATCCGTAACCCAGGAGAGGCTGTATTTGCTATAACATCATAAATGTAAGACAATAAGGACATCTCTGCATGTGTGAGGAAGTGACATGCATTTCATCTATGTCGCTTCATCACCCCCAACCGGTCGCGGTAGATGGCCGCCCCTCACTGAGCCTGGTTCTACTGAAGGTGTCTTCCTGTTAAAAGGGAGTTTTTCCTTCCCACTGTCGCCAAGTGCTTGCTCATAGGGGATCTTCGGATTGTTGGGTTTTCTCTGCGTTATTGTAGGGATGTTACCTTGCAATATTATATTATATATTATAATATAATATTGTAGGGATGTTACCTTGCAATATTATATTATATATTATAATATAATAAAGGTTTAAAATTGGCACAAATAAAATTGATGTGAACTGAGTTTTTCTTTTGATGTGTACAAGTGGTTGTATTTGAGTACTTTTGATCTGCTTTTATTCACTACTACGCACACACTGGCTTCAAAAATACAAAGTGATGGCAGTCCCCATGAAAAGGGAATTTTGGCTTCATTTTTGTACAGTGGCAGGAAGTGGAGTGAGGTTATTAAAATAGGCTTTTCTCAGCTATTTTTAAAGCTACATTTTAGTTAGTTTTTAGTTAGCGAACCTTTAGTTACTGTGGCCAAATACATATTTCATTTTTTAAAGTAAACACATTTTCAGTCATTCGCAGTCAGACATTGAGGAAAAGCACATGTTCGGTAGCTAATCCTTGTATTTACCCTGACAGTGAAGACATCGTGGACAGCGGAGAATCTCCCGGTGGTGGAGCAGACTGGGACAGACTTCCACTGATGAAAAAGAGAGTCACGATGGATATTATAAAAATTAAATAAAAAAAGATTCACACCAAAAGATTTGTGATCTACACAATCCAAGCTGATCAACGATGAGCTCAGTATTTTCATTTAATATATTTTTCATCTGCTTGAATGTTTCCTGGTTCACACAGTGCTCAACCTGCTAGATTTTTGTTTGTTATTAATTTATTTTAAATGTCTAATCTTATCTTTGAATCAAACATTCATACATATATACACTATGTTCATTATAATAAGATACATATATACTGTCAGACACCACTCTGACATTCCATTCATGCTCAGCTGAATATTAAAATGGAAAAATATGTGTCATCTCTGCATACGCTATGATCATTATAAAATGACATGAAATATTAAAACTGAGCTTAATCTTCAACATAAGCAGTAGTCATATAAATTCATATACTCTTAAGCACAAATGGTGAAAGTTTTTCTGCAGAATAAGTACTTGCACCTTTTGTGATGTTCGCCAGTATTAGTTGTATCTGTATTGCGGTGTTCTGATAGTATGGCTTCTTATACTGAAGAAATGGGTCTAAATAAATAACTAAATAAATCCTCCAGCACTCGTTATTGTCACCTATTGCTAATGTTTTGACGCTGGTAGCCTCTCATACGCTGTAAGAATTTAATTCAACTGTTTATCACAGAAAAAGTGTGACTTGTAGGACACGTGAACCTAACACTAGCGGGCATAATGTTAGCTTAATAGTCAGCTCAACAGCTGTTGTTAGCTCCGGACAAGTGACTACAACAGCAGCGATGAGCCCCGATGAACGGATCCGGGGGCGGATGGGCTCGTACATAAATGGATCGATCCGGGCGGGATACGGTGGGAAACGACAGATACCTTAAACTTGAAGACAGGCCAAGTAGAAGGATCGCTAAAGTCTGCTAAAAAAAAAATCGCAATGCAAGCTGATCAAACTTGCAAAGACACAAATTCAAATGTAACCCATTCTGGAACAAAATGACATCATAATAGACTGTCCTTTGAATGTCACGACGTTCGGCGATAACGTCACTTGAACTCCTTTGAAGACAGTTCTGGGGGCGGAGTCAGATCCTATAAATATCCCCCAAGTACATACCTTGAACCCATAGATCGCTATAGTTCTGAAGTAAGTAGGGTTTCAGTTTCCACTTGCGAACACTTTGTCGTCTCATTGAGTAGATCATTTTTCAAACACAGAATAACAGGTCGTATAAACTAAACTAAATACATTCATTTCGAAATGACTTCCCTAAGCTACTTTGATATGCAGATGCTCAGAAATGAGATAGAAAATTACAAACAAGCTGAAAAACTTCAGCTTGAGGAAATCCAAGAAAAGAATTGTAGGATTTCAAGTCTTGAGGCATCTTTGAAAAAAGAGCAGGGACTGGTTGCAAAGATGAAAGAGGAGTCCAAAGAAATGCAGGTGCTCAGAAATGAAATACAAAAGTACAAACAAGCTGAAAAGCTTCAGCTTGAGGAAATCGATGAAAAGAATTCTAAGATTTCAAGTCTTGAGGCATCTTTGAAAGAAGAACAGGAACTGGTTGCTAAGATGACAGAGGAATCCAAAGATGAAAAGATGGAAAAAATGGAAAATGTTTTGCTGGAAACCAAATCCCAGCTAAGGTCCGCAGAGTCACAGAATGTAGATCTCACAAACAAATATGAGGCAAAAATTCGGGCTCTTCGTAAGGCAATCAAACACCTTGAAAATAAGTGTGCCACTGAAAAAACGATGCGGGACAAGAAAGAAAAGGAGGTGGAATCTCTGGTTGTCCTTAAAATCCAAAATGAGCAGGAAAACCAAGAACTCAAGATGAAGCTAAGCAAGACGACTGAGGAAAAAAATGAAAATGTTAAAGAACTGCAGAAACAAAATGAGCAGCTTCAGACTGAGATTCAGAACAATGAGAAGTACATTCATCGTAATGACTTCCTTGAAAGAAGGATAGACGAGCTTCTTACACTACCTGGGGAGGTGTACTGCCATCAACAGAAAGTTAAAAGTGTGGAAGAAGAAAAAGAGAAACTACAGGCTGAACTTAAAAAGTGTCAAAGACAAAATGAGGAGTATAAAGCGGGAAAGCGCTGGGCAATAGACGAGAAAAACAAACTGACAAAGAAAAATGATGAACTGAAAGTATGTCTTAGGGAGAAGGAATGTAACAACATAACGTTGAGGAAAGAGTTAAAAGCCAAAGTCCTGGAATCTGAAAGTCAGATAAAGGAGCTGGCAAGGCAACGTTTTACTATCGACCGCCTGGAAAAATGCCTTAAGGTTAAAACTAAGCAAATAATTAAATTTGAAAATGAGACGCAGGAATCTGGGAAGAAAATTTCATCCCAAGAAAATAACATAGCCCGTCTGAAAACTGCTCTTAGCAAAGCAGAAAACGATCTGGAACTGGAGATAAAGAGAAGTGAAAATCTTAGGTCTGATAAAGTGCTCCTTTCTGAGACAAAGTTCTGCATTGAGAACGAACTCTATACAGCTAGAGACACTATAAAGACACTTCAGAATAAAATCAAAGAAAAGGCTCAAGAACTCCAAGAGACAAACGTAGACCTTGCCAATGCTAAGACCAGCTATAATGCTGTAAAGACTGAGCTGGACATTATCAAACTGCAGCAGGCAGAACAAAAGAAAGAACACGAGAAACAGCTTAGCTCTGCAAATGACAACCTCTTCACAGTGAAGTCAAAGTTGACGCAAACTGTGGAGGACAAAGAAGAGGTTGAGAAAGCTCTGACAAAGTCCAAACACGCAGTATTTAAGCTTGAGCAAGTAATAGAAGAACTGGAAACTGACATTGGCATTCAACGACAAAAGAATGCAGTACAGAAAAAAGAAAATGACGATCTGCTGCAACAGCTGAAGGGACTTTATGACACGCTCGGCCACACTTTGCAAGTCGAGAAAAAAGCCTCCCCAGAGCAGCAAAGAAAGGATGGGGATGAACAAATAGCCCGGAAAAAGGTGAGATTTGACCTGAGCAATACAGAATACTTTCCATCCAAAGACGACAATGAGCTGAAAGAACAACAGAAAGAAGTTAGAGACCTTAAGGGTAAAATGGGTAACAAGCTTACCACATATGACAGTAAGCTAAAAGCAGTGCATGGCCTGCTACCTCCTATTTCCACTAGGGCCCGGTCTAAAACTGTAGACAACTCAAAGAAGCAGTCTGAGTCTAGGAGCTCACTCAACCTCAAGTCCACTGTTACTCCCAAGGCAGAAGAAGAAATGTTTCATCCCCATCCACCTGTACTTATTTCCCAGTCAACTCTACGTAGAGTATACAATCCTGGTACAAAAATACTCAAGCGCCGGCCTTCAGCCAAACCCGAACAAATCTAAAAAATCCTCCTACCAGTTCTCACACTGACTCCAAAGAAATAATCAGCTTTTAAGCTGGTTAAAAAAGATCTATTTCTTTGTTTCCAAAGTCAAAATAAATCACAAAGAGACAATATTAGAAAAAAAATTTAATACCCGCCCATCCTGAGGGTATATTACATCCGTAACCCAGGAGAGGCTGTATTTGCTATAACATCATAAATGTAAGACAATAAGGACATCTCTGCATGTGTGAGGAAGTGACATGCATTTCATCTATGTCACTTCATCACCCCCAACCGGTCGCGGTAGATGGCCGCCCCTCACTGAGCCTGGTTCTACTGAAGGTGTCTTCCTGTTAAAAGGGAGTTTTTCCTTCCCACTGTCGCCAAGTGCTTGCTCATAGGGGATCTTCGGATTGTTGGGTTTTCTCTGCGTTATTGTAGGGATGTTACCTTGCAATATTATATTATATATTATAATATAATATTGTAGGGATGTTACCTTGCAATATTATATTATATATTATAATATAATAAAGGTTTAAAATTGGCACAAATAAAATTGATGTGAACTGAGTTTTTCTTTTGATGTGTACAAGTGGTTGTATTTGAGTACTTTTGATCTGCTTTTATTCACTACTACGCACACACTGGCTTCAAAAATACAAAGTGATGGCAGTCCCCATGAAAAGGGAATTTTGGCTTCATTTTTGTACAGTGGCAGGAAGTGGAGTGAGGTTATTAAAATAGGCTTTTCTCAGCTATTTTTAAAGCTACATTTTAGTTAGTTTTTAGTTAGCGAACCTTTAGTTACTGTGGCCAAATACATATTTCATTTTTTAAAGTAAACACATTTTCAGTCATTCGCAGTCAGACATTGAGGAAAAGCACATGTTCGGTAGCTAATCCTTGTATTTACCCTGACAGTGAAGACATCGTGGACAGCGGAGAATCTCCCGGTGGTGGAGCAGACTGGGACAGACTTCCACTGATGAAAAAGAGAGTCACGATGGATATTATAAAAATTAAATAAAAAAAGATTCACACCAAAAGATTTGTGATCTACACAATCCAAGCTGATCAACGATGAGCTCAGTATTTTCATTTAATATATTTTTCATCTGCTTGAATGTTTCCTGGTTCACACAGTGCTCAACCTGCTAGATTTTTGTTTGTTATTAATTTATTTTAAATGTCTAATCTTATCTTTGAATCAAACATTCATACATATATACACTATGTTCATTATAATAAGATACATATATACTGTCAGACACCACTCTGACATTCCATTCATGCTCAGCTGAATATTAAAATGGAAAAATATGTGTCATCTCTGCATACGCTATGATCATTATAAAATGACATGAAATATTAAAACTGAGCTTAATCTTCAACATAAGCAGTAGTCATATAAATTCATATACTCTTAAGCACAAATGGTGAAAGTTTTTCTGCAGAATAAGTACTTGCACCTTTTGTGATGTTCGCCAGTATTAGTTGTATCTGTATTGCGGTGTTCTGATAGTATGGCTTCTTATACTGAAGAAATGGGTCTAAATAAATAACTAAATAAATCCTCCAGCACTCGTTATTGTCACCTATTGCTAATGTTTTGACGCTGGTAGCCTCTCATACGCTGTAAGAATTTAATTCAACTGTTTATCACAGAAAAAGTGTGACTTGTAGGACACGTGAACCTAACACTAGCGGGCATAATGTTAGCTTAATAGTCAGCTCAACAGCTGTTGTTAGCTCCGGACAAGTGACTACAACAGCAGCGATGAGCCCCGATGAACGGATCCGGGGGCGGATGGGCTCGTACATAAATGGATCGATCCGGGCGGGATACGGTGGGAAACGACAGATACCTTAAACTTGAAGACAGGCCAAGTAGAAGGATCGCTAAAGTCTGCTAAAAAAAAAATCGCAATGCAAGCTGATCAAACTTGCAAAGACACAAATTCAAATGTAACCCATTCTGGAACAAAATGACATCATAATAGACTGTCCTTTGAATGTCACGACGTTCGGCGATAACGTCACTTGAACTCCTTTGAAGACAGTTCTGGGGGCGGAGTCAGATCCTATAAATATCCCCCAAGTACATACCTTGAACCCATAGATCGCTATAGTTCTGAAGTAAGTAGGGTTTCAGTTTCCACTTGCGAACACTTTGTCGTCTCATTGAGTAGATCATTTTTCAAACACAGAATAACAGGTCGTATAAACTAAACTAAATACATTCATTTCGAAATGACTTCCCTAAGCTACTTTGATATGCAGATGCTCAGAAATGAGATAGAAAATTACAAACAAGCTGAAAAACTTCAGCTTGAGGAAATCCAAGAAAAGAATTGTAGGATTTCAAGTCTTGAGGCATCTTTGAAAAAAGAGCAGGGACTGGTTGCAAAGATGAAAGACGAGTCCAAAGAAATGCAGGTGCTCAGAAATGAAATACAAAAGTACAAACAAGCTGAAAAGCTTCAGCTTGAGGAAATCGATGAAAAGAATTCTAAGATTTCAAGTCTTGAGGCATCTTTGAAAGAAGAACAGGAACTGGTTGCTAAGATGACAGAGGAATCCAAAGATGAAAAGATGGAAAAAATGGAAAATGTTTTGCTGGAAACCAAATCCCAGCTAAGGTCCGCAGAGTCACAGAATGTAGATCTCACAAACAAATATGAGGCAAAAATTCGGGCTCTTCGTAAGGCAATCAAACACCTTGAAAATAAGTGTGCCACTGAAAAAACGATGCGGGACAAGAAAGAAAAGGAGGTGGAATCTCTGGTTGTCCTTAAAATCCAAAATGAGCAGGAAAACCAAGAACTCAAGATGAAGCTAAGCAAGACGACTGAGGAAAAAAATGAAAATGTTAAAGAACTGCAGAAACAAAATGAGCAGCTTCAGACTGAGATTCAGAACAATGAGAAGTACATTCATCGTAATGACTTCCTTGAAAGAAGGATAGACGAGCTTCTTACACTACCTGGGGAGGTGTACTGCCATCAACAGAAAGTTAAAAGTGTGGAAGAAGAAAAAGAGAAACTACAGGCTGAACTTAAAAAGTGTCAAAGACAAAATGAGGAGTATAAAGCGGGAAAGCGCTGGGCAATAGACGAGAAAAACAAACTGACAAAGAAAAATGATGAACTGAAAGTATGTCTTAGGGAGAAGGAATGTAACAACATAACGTTGAGGAAAGAGTTAAAAGCCAAAGTCCTGGAATCTGAAAGTCAGATAAAGGAGCTGGCAAGGCAACGTTTTACTATCGACCGCCTGGAAAAATGCCTTAAGGTTAAAACTAAGCAAATAATTAAATTTGAAAATGAGACGCAGGAATCTGGGAAGAAAATTTCATCCCAAGAAAATAACATAGCCCGTCTGAAAACTGCTCTTAGCAAAGCAGAAAACGATCTGGAACTGGAGATAAAGAGAAGTGAAAATCTTAGGTCTGATAAAGTGCTCCTTTCTGAGACAAAGTTCTGCATTGAGAACGAACTCTATACAGCTAGAGACACTATAAAGACACTTCAGAATAAAATCAAAGAAAAGGCTCAAGAACTCCAAGAGACAAACGTAGACCTTGCCAATGCTAAGACCAGCTATAATGCTGTAAAGACTGAGCTGGACATTATCAAACTGCAGCAGGCAGAACAAAAGAAAGAACACGAGAAACAGCTTAGCTCTGCAAATGACAACCTCTTCACAGTGAAGTCAAAGTTGACGCAAACTGTGGAGGACAAAGAAGAGGTTGAGAAAGCTCTGACAAAGTCCAAACACGCAGTATTTAAGCTTGAGCAAGTAATAGAAGAACTGGAAACTGACATTGGCATTCAACGACAAAAGAATGCAGTACAGACAAAAGAAAATGACGATCTGCTGCAACAGCTGAAGGGACTTTATGACACGCTCGGCCACACTGTGCAAGTCGAGAAAAAAGCCTCCCCAGAGCAGCAAAGAAAGGATGGGGATGAACAAATAGCCCGGAAAAAGGTGAGATTTGACCTGAGCAATACGGAATACTTTCCATCCAAAGACGACAATGAGCTGAAAGAACAACAGAAAGAAGTTAGAGACCTTAAGGGTAAAATGGGTAACAAGCTTACCACATATGACAGTAAGCTAAAAGCAGTGCATGGCCTGCTACCTCCTATTTCCACTAGGGCCCGGTCTAAAACTGTAGACAACTCAAAGAAGCAGTCTGAGTCTAGGAGCTCACTCAACCTCAAGTCCACTGTTACTCCCAAGGCAGAAGAAGAAATGTTTCATCCCCATCCACCTGTACTTATTTCCCAGTCAACTCTACGTAGAGTATACAATCCTGGTACAAAAATACTCAAGCGCCGGCCTTCAGCCAAACCCGAACAAATCTAAAAAATCCTCCTACCAGTTCTCACACTGACTCCAAAGAAATAATCAGCTTTTAAGCTGGTTAAAAAAGATCTATTTCTTTGTTTCCAAAGTCAAAATAAATCACAAAGAGACAATATTAGAAAAAAAATTTAATACCCGCCCATCCTGAGGGTATATTACATCCGTAACCCAGGAGAGGCTGTATTTGCTATAACATCATAAATGTAAGACAATAAGGACATCTCTGCATGTGTGAGGAAGTGACATGCATTTCATCTATGTCGCTTCATCACCCCCAACCGGTCGCGGTAGATGGCCGCCCCTCACTGAGCCTGGTTCTACTGAAGGTGTCTTCCTGTTAAAAGGGAGTTTTTCCTTCCCACTGTCGCCAAGTGCTTGCTCATAGGGGATCTTCGGATTGTTGGGTTTTCTCTGCGTTATTGTAGGGATGTTACCTTGCAATATTATATTATATATTATAATATAATATTGTAGGGATGTTACCTTGCAATATTATATTATATATTATAATATAATAAAGGTTTAAAATTGGCACAAATAAAATTGATGTGAACTGAGTTTTTCTTTTGATGTGTACAAGTGGTTGTATTTGAGTACTTTTGATCTGCTTTTATTCACTACTACGCACACACTGGCTTCAAAAATACAAAGTGATGGCAGTCCCCATGAAAAGGGAATTTTGGCTTCATTTTTGTACAGTGGCAGGAAGTGGAGTGAGGTTATTAAAATAGGCTTTTCTCAGCTATTTTTAAAGCTACATTTTAGTTAGTTTTTAGTTAGCGAACCTTTAGTTACTGTGGCCAAATACATATTTCATTTTTTAAAGTAAACACATTTTCAGTCATTCGCAGTCAGACATTGAGGAAAAGCACATGTTCGGTAGCTAATCCTTGTATTTACCCTGACAGTGAAGACATCGTGGACAGCGGAGAATCTCCCGGTGGTGGAGCAGACTGGGACAGACTTCCACTGATGAAAAAGAGAGTCACGATGGATATTATAAAAATTAAATAAAAAAAGATTCACACCAAAAGATTTGTGATCTACACAATCCAAGCTGATCAACGATGAGCTCAGTATTTTCATTTAATATATTTTTCATCTGCTTGAATGTTTCCTGGTTCACACAGTGCTCAACCTGCTAGATTTTTGTTTGTTATTAATTTATTTTAAATGTCTAATCTTATCTTTGAATCAAACATTCATACATATATACACTATGTTCATTATAATAAGATACATATATACTGTCAGACACCACTCTGACATTCCATTCATGCTCAGCTGAATATTAAAATGGAAAAATATGTGTCATCTCTGCATACGCTATGATCATTATAGAATGACATGAAATATTAAAACTGAGCTTAATCTTCAACATAAGCAGTAGTCATATAAATTCATATACTCTTAAGCACAAATGGTGAAAGTTTTTCTGCAGAATAAGTACTTGCACCTTTTGTGATGTTCGCCAGTATTAGTTGTATCTGTATTGCGGTGTTCTGATAGTATGGCTTCTTATACTGAAGAAATGGGTCTAAATAAATAACTAAATAAATCCTCCAGCACTCGTTATTGTCACCTATTGCTAATGTTTTGACGCTGGTAGCCTCTCATACGCTGTAAGAATTTAATTCAACTGTTTATCACAGAAAAAGTGTGACTTGTAGGACACGTGAACCTAACACTAGCGGGCATAATGTTAGCTTAATAGTCAGCTCAACAGCTGTTGTTAGCTCCGGACAAGTGACTACAACAGCAGCGATGAGCCCCGATGAACGGATCCGGGGGCGGATGGGCTCGTACATAAATGGATCGATCCGGGCGGGATACGGTGGGAAACGACAGATACCTTAAACTTGAAGACAGGCCAAGTAGAAGGATCGCTAAAGTCTGCTAAAAAAAAAATCGCAATGCAAGCTGATCAAACTTGCAAAGACACAAATTCAAATGTAACCCATTCTGGAACAAAATGACATCATAATAGACTGTCCTTTGAATGTCACGACGTTCGGCGATAACGTCACTTGAACTCCTTTGAAGACAGTTCTGGGGGCGGAGTCAGATCCTATAAATATCCCCCAAGTACATACCTTGAACCCATAGATCGCTATAGTTCTGAAGTAAGTAGGGTTTCAGTTTCCACTTGCGAACACTTTGTCGTCTCATTGAGTAGATCATTTTTCAAACACAGAATAACAGGTCGTATAAACTAAACTAAATACATTCATTTCGAAATGACTTCCCTAAGCTACTTTGATATGCAGATGCTCAGAAATGAGATAGAAAATTACAAACAAGCTGAAAAACTTCAGCTTGAGGAAATCCAAGAAAAGAATTGTAGGATTTCAAGTCTTGAGGCATCTTTGAAAAAAGAGCAGGGACTGGTTGCAAAGATGAAAGAGGAGTCCAAAGAAATGCAGGTGCTCAGAAATGAAATACAAAAGTACAAACAAGCTGAAAAGCTTCAGCTTGAGGAAATCGATGAAAAGAATTCTAAGATTTCAAGTCTTGAGGCATCTTTGAAAGAAGAACAGGAACTGGTTGCTAAGATGACAGAGGAATCCAAAGATGAAAAGATGGAAAAAATGGAAAATGTTTTGCTGGAAACCAAATCCCAGCTAAGGTCCGCAGAGTCACAGAATGTAGATCTCACAAACAAATATGAGGCAAAAATTCGGGCTCTTCGTAAGGCAATCAAACACCTTGAAAATAAGTGTGCCACTGAAAAAACGATGCGGGACAAGAAAGAAAAGGAGGTGGAATCTCTGGTTGTCCTTAAAATCCAAAATGAGCAGGAAAACCAAGAACTCAAGATGAAGCTAAGCAAGACGACTGAGGAAAAAAATGAAAATGTTAAAGAACTGCAGAAACAAAATGAGCAGCTTCAGACTGAGATTCAGAACAATGAGAAGTACATTCATCGTAATGACTTCCTTGAAAGAAGGATAGACGAGCTTCTTACACTACCTGGGGAGGTGTACTGCCATCAACAGAAAGTTAAAAGTGTGGAAGAAGAAAAAGAGAAACTACAGGCTGAACTTAAAAAGTGTCAAAGACAAAATGAGGAGTATAAAGCGGGAAAGCGCTGGGCAATAGACGAGAAAAACAAACTGACAAAGAAAAATGATGAACTGAAAGTATGTCTTAGGGAGAAGGAATGTAACAACATAACGTTGAGGAAAGAGTTAAAAGCCAAAGTCCTGGAATCTGAAAGTCAGATAAAGGAGCTGGCAAGGCAACGTTTTACTATCGACCGCCTGGAAAAATGCCTTAAGGTTAAAACTAAGCAAATAATTAAATTTGAAAATGAGACGCAGGAATCTGGGAAGAAAATTTCATCCCAAGAAAATAACATAGCCCGTCTGAAAACTGCTCTTAGCAAAGCAGAAAACGATCTGGAACTGGAGATAAAGAGAAGTGAAAATCTTAGGTCTGATAAAGTGCTCCTTTCTGAGACAAAGTTCTGCATTGAGAACGAACTCTATACAGCTAGAGACACTATAAAGACACTTCAGAATAAAATCAAAGAAAAGGCTCAAGAACTCCAAGAGACAAACGTAGACCTTGCCAATGCTAAGACCAGCTATAATGCTGTAAAGACTGAGCTGGACATTATCAAACTGCAGCAGGCAGAACAAAAGAAAGAACACGAGAAACAGCTTAGCTCTGCAAATGACAACCTCTTCACAGTGAAGTCAAAGTTGACGCAAACTGTGGAGGACAAAGAAGAGGTTGAGAAAGCTCTGACAAAGTCCAAACACGCAGTATTTAAGCTTGAGCAAGTAATAGAAGAACTGGAAACTGACATTGGCATTCAACGACAAAAGAATGCAGTACAGACAAAAGAAAATGACGATCTGCTGCAACAGCTGAAGGGACTTTATGACACGCTCGGCCACACTGTGCAAGTCGAGAAAAAAGCCTCCCCAGAGCAGCAAAGAAAGGATGGGGATGAACAAATAGCCCGGAAAAAGGTGAGATTTGACCTGAGCAATACGGAATACTTTCCATCCAAAGACGACAATGAGCTGAAAGAACAACAGAAAGAAGTTAGAGACCTTAAGGGTAAAATGGGTAACAAGCTTACCACATATGACAGTAAGCTAAAAGCAGTGCATGGCCTGCTACCTCCTATTTCCACTAGGGCCCGGTCTAAAACTGTAGACAACTCAAAGAAGCAGTCTGAGTCTAGGAGCTCACTCAACCTCAAGTCCACTGTTACTCCCAAGGCAGAAGAAGAAATGTTTCATCCCCATCCACCTGTACTTATTTCCCAGTCAACTCTACGTAGAGTATACAATCCTGGTACAAAAATACTCAAGCGCCGGCCTTCAGCCAAACCCGAACAAATCTAAAAAATCCTCCTACCAGTTCTCACACTGACTCCAAAGAAATAATCAGCTTTTAAGCTGGTTAAAAAAGATCTATTTCTTTGTTTCCAAAGTCAAAATAAATCACAAAGAGACAATATTAGAAAAAAAATTTAATACCCGCCCATCCTGAGGGTATATTACATCCGTAACCCAGGAGAGGCTGTATTTGCTATAACATCATAAATGTAAGACAATAAGGACATCTCTGCATGTGTGAGGAAGTGACATGCATTTCATCTATGTCGCTTCATCACCCCCAACCGGTCGCGGTAGATGGCCGCCCCTCACTGAGCCTGGTTCTACTGAAGGTGTCTTCCTGTTAAAAGGGAGTTTTTCCTTCCCACTGTCGCCAAGTGCTTGCTCATAGGGGATCTTCGGATTGTTGGGTTTTCTCTGCGTTATTGTAGGGATGTTACCTTGCAATATTATATTATATATTATAATATAATATTGTAGGGATGTTACCTTGCAATATTATATTATATATTATAATATAATAAAGGTTTAAAATTGGCACAAATAAAATTGATGTGAACTGAGTTTTTCTTTTGATGTGTACAAGTGGTTGTATTTGAGTACTTTTGATCTGCTTTTATTCACTACTACGCACACACTGGCTTCAAAAATACAAAGTGATGGCAGTCCCCATGAAAAGGGAATTTTGGCTTCATTTTTGTACAGTGGCAGGAAGTGGAGTGAGGTTATTAAAATAGGCTTTTCTCAGCTATTTTTAAAGCTACATTTTAGTTAGTTTTTAGTTAGCGAACCTTTAGTTACTGTGGCCAAATACATATTTCATTTTTTAAAGTAAACACATTTTCAGTCATTCGCAGTCAGACATTGAGGAAAAGCACATGTTCGGTAGCTAATCCTTGTATTTACCCTGACAGTGAAGACATCGTGGACAGCGGAGAATCTCCCGGTGGTGGAGCAGACTGGGACAGACTTCCACTGATGAAAAAGAGAGTCACGATGGATATTATAAAAATTAAATAAAAAAAGATTCACACCAAAAGATTTGTGATCTACACAATCCAAGCTGATCAACGATGAGCTCAGTATTTTCATTTAATATATTTTTCATCTGCTTGAATGTTTCCTGGTTCACACAGTGCTCAACCTGCTAGATTTTTGTTTGTTATTAATTTATTTTAAATGTCTAATCTTATCTTTGAATCAAACATTCATACATATATACACTATGTTCATTATAATAAGATACATATATACTGTCAGACACCACTCTGACATTCCATTCATGCTCAGCTGAATATTAAAATGGAAAAATATGTGTCATCTCTGCATACGCTATGATCATTATAGAATGACATGAAATATTAAAACTGAGCTTAATCTTCAACATAAGCAGTAGTCATATAAATTCATATACTCTTAAGCACAAATGGTGAAAGTTTTTCTGCAGAATAAGTACTTGCACCTTTTGTGATGTTCGCCAGTATTAGTTGTATCTGTATTGCGGTGTTCTGATAGTATGGCTTCTTATACTGAAGAAATGGGTCTAAATAAATAACTAAATAAATCCTCCAGCACTCGTTATTGTCACCTATTGCTAATGTTTTGACGCTGGTAGCCTCTCATACGCTGTAAGAATTTAATTCAACTGTTTATCACAGAAAAAGTGTGACTTGTAGGACACGTGAACCTAACACTAGCGGGCATAATGTTAGCTTAATAGTCAGCTCAACAGCTGTTGTTAGCTCCGGACAAGTGACTACAACAGCAGCGATGAGCCCCGATGAACGGATCCGGGGGCGGATGGGCTCGTACATAAATGGATCGATCCGGGCGGGATACGGTGGGAAACGACAGATACCTTAAACTTGAAGACAGGCCAAGTAGAAGGATCGCTAAAGTCTGCTAAAAAAAAAATCGCAATGCAAGCTGATCAAACTTGCAAAGACACAAATTCAAATGTAACCCATTCTGGAACAAAATGACATCATAATAGACTGTCCTTTGAATGTCACGACGTTCGGCGATAACGTCACTTGAACTCCTTTGAAGACAGTTCTGGGGGCGGAGTCAGATCCTATAAATATCCCCCAAGTACATACCTTGAACCCATAGATCGCTATAGTTCTGAAGTAAGTAGGGTTTCAGTTTCCACTTGCGAACACTTTGTCGTCTCATTGAGTAGATCATTTTTCAAACACAGAATAACAGGTCGTATAAACTAAACTAAATACATTCATTTCGAAATGACTTCCCTAAGCTACTTTGATATGCAGATGCTCAGAAATGAGATAGAAAATTACAAACAAGCTGAAAAACTTCAGCTTGAGGAAATCCAAGAAAAGAATTGTAGGATTTCAAGTCTTGAGGCATCTTTGAAAAAAGAGCAGGGACTGGTTGCAAAGATGAAAGACGAGTCCAAAGAAATGCAGGTGCTCAGAAATGAAATACAAAAGTACAAACAAGCTGAAAAGCTTCAGCTTGAGGAAATCGATGAAAAGAATTCTAAGGTTTCAAGTCTTGAGGCATCTTTGAAAGAAGAACAGGAACTGGTTGCTAAGATGACAGAGGAATCCAAAGATGAAAAGATGGAAAAAATGGAAAATGTTTTGCTGGAAACCAAATCCCAGCTAAGGTCCGCAGAGTCACAGAATGTAGATCTCACAAACAAATATGAGGCAAAAATTCGGGCTCTTCGTAAGGCAATCAAACACCTTGAAAATAAGTGTGCCACTGAAAAAACGATGCGGGACAAGAAAGAAAAGGAGGTGGAATCTCTGGTTGTCCTTAAAATCCAAAATGAGCAGGAAAACCAAGAACTCAAGATGAAGCTAAGCAAGACGACTGAGGAAAAAAATGAAAATGTTAAAGAACTGCAGAAACAAAATGAGCAGCTTCAGACTGAGATTCAGAACAATGAGAAGTACATTCATCGTAATGACTTCCTTGAAAGAAGGATAGACGAGCTTCTTACACTACCTGGGGAGGTGTACTGCCATCAACAGAAAGTTAAAAGTGTGGAAGAAGAAAAAGAGAAACTACAGGCTGAACTTAAAAAGTGTCAAAGACAAAATGAGGAGTATAAAGCGGGAAAGCGCTGGGCAATAGACGAGAAAAACAAACTGACAAAGAAAAATGATGAACTGAAAGTATGTCTTAGGGAGAAGGAATGTAAGAACATAACGTTGAGGAAAGAGTTAAAAGCCAAAGTCCTGGAATCTGAAAGTCAGATAAAGGAGCTGGCAAGGCAACGTTTTACTATCGACCGCCTGGAAAAATGCCTTAAGGTTAAAACTAAGCAAATAATTAAATTTGAAAATGAGACGCAGGAATCTGGGAAGAAAATTTCATCCCAAGAAAATAACATAGCCCGTCTGAAAACTGCTCTTAGCAAAGCAGAAAACGATCTGGAACTGGAGATAAAGAGAAGTGAAAATCTTAGGTCTGATAAAGTGCTCCTTTCTGAGACAAAGTTCTGCATTGAGAACGAACTCTATACAGCTAGAGACACTATAAAGACACTTCAGAATAAAATCAAAGAAAAGGCTCAAGAACTCCAAGAGACAAACGTAGACCTTGCCAATGCTAAGACCAGCTATAATGCTGTAAAGACTGAGCTGGACATTATCAAACTGCAGCAGGCAGAACAAAAGAAAGAACACGAGAAACAGCTTAGCTCTGCAAATGACAACCTCTTCACAGTGAAGTCAAAGTTGACGCAAACTGTGGAGGACAAAGAAGAGGTTGAGAAAGCTCTGACAAAGTCCAAACACGCAGTATTTAAGCTTGAGCAAGTAATAGAAGAACTGGAAACTGACATTGGCATTCAACGACAAAAGAATGCAGTACAGACAAAAGAAAATGACGATCTGCTGCAACAGCTGAAGGGACTTTATGACACGCTCGGCCACACTGTGCAAGTCGAGAAAAAAGCCTCCCCAGAGCAGCAAAGAAAGGATGGGGATGAACAAATAGCCCGGAAAAAGGTGAGATTTGACCTGAGCAATACGGAATACTTTCCATCCAAAGACGACAATGAGCTGAAAGAACAACAGAAAGAAGTTAGAGACCTTAAGGGTAAAATGGGTAACAAGCTTACCACATATGACAGTAAGCTAAAAGCAGTGCATGGCCTGCTACCTCCTATTTCCACTAGGGCCCGGTCTAAAACTGTAGACAACTCAAAGAAGCAGTCTGAGTCTAGGAGCTCACTCAACCTCAAGTCCACTGTTACTCCCAAGGCAGAAGAAGAAATGTTTCATCCCCATCCACCTGTACTTATTTCCCAGTCAACTCTACGTAGAGTATACAATCCTGGTACAAAAATACTCAAGCGCCGGCCTTCAGCCAAACCCGAACAAATCTAAAAAATCCTCCTACCAGTTCTCACACTGACTCCAAAGAAATAATCAGCTTTTAAGCTGGTTAAAAAAGATCTATTTCTTTGTTTCCAAAGTCAAAATAAATCACAAAGAGACAATATTAGAAAAAAAATTTAATACCCGCCCATCCTGAGGGTATATTACATCCGTAACCCAGGAGAGGCTGTATTTGCTATAACATCATAAATGTAAGACAATAAGGACATCTCTGCATGTGTGAGGAAGTGACATGCATTTCATCTATGTCGCTTCATCACCCCCAACCGGTCGCGGTAGATGGCCGCCCCTCACTGAGCCTGGTTCTACTGAAGGTGTCTTCCTGTTAAAAGGGAGTTTTTCCTTCCCACTGTCGCCAAGTGCTTGCTCATAGGGGATCTTCGGATTGTTGGGTTTTCTCTGCGTTATTGTAGGGATGTTACCTTGCAATATTATATTATATATTATAATATAATAAAGGTTTAAAATTGGCACAAATAAAATTGATGTGAACTGAGTTTTTCTTTTGATGTGTACAAGTGGTTGTATTTGAGTACTTTTGATCTGCTTTTATTCACTACTACGCACACACTGGCTTCAAAAATACAAAGTGATGGCAGTCCCCATGAAAAGGGAATTTTGGCTTCATTTTTGTACAGTGGCAGGAAGTGGAGTGAGGTTATTAAAATAGGCTGTTCTCAGCTATTTTTAAAGCTACATTTTAGTTAGTTTTTAGTTAGCGAACCTTTAGTTACTGTGGCCAAATACATATTTCATTTTTTAAAGTAAACACATTTTCAGTCATTCGCAGTCAGACATTGAGGAAAAGCACATGTTCGGTAGCTAATCCTTGTATTTACCCTGACTAACGAAATATCTCTGCTGAAGTCACTGAGATGGTTTATATGAGAAACAGAAATGTTACTGGCCTGATCAGTCACTAGGCAATGTTGCCGTTACTGTACCTTTAGGAGTTACACAGTCAGAGCAACATGCTGGACTCTTCTTTAGCTCCTCTGCAGAGCCAATTATTAAATATGTGTGTGGCGTGGGTGTGGTCTCTGGCCAGCTGCAGAGGAGGGGTGACGCAGTGAGCTCCCGGGGCGGCGCAGGGGCGGGGTGAACAGGTGTGCTGGGATCTGACAGTGATTGTGTCTCTTTATATGTTGGCAGTGACAGTCGGAGGAGGGAGGCGGACGTGACAGCAGAGAGAGAGAGCAGGAGTGTCTGTGTCCCAGTACAAAACCACAGTATTAAATAAAAGTTCTGCTGTCGTCATATTCGCTCCAGTTTATGTTTCTTGGGTCCAACGTTACAATGTGCAAACAGCAGCATGTTTCTGGCTCCCTCCACACATGTTCAAGGTCAAGTTTATTGATCGAGCACATTTCCAACAGCCCATGCTGCACAACTTGCTTTACAAACTAGAATGCAACTAAAACAAGTAAAATGCACTACAATGACGCAATAAAATGTAAATGAATAATAACACTAAAACAAAATAGAATGCATTTAAATTACTTATTGGCAGCTGATTTGACGCAGTTTCAACTGAAGATGAATCAATGAGAGGATTAAAAAAATGTTCTCACAGTTTTCTTCAGTCGCAAACTGTCTTTAATATCAGTTCCAGTTTCAAGCAGATATCTCAGTTTCTTGATAACACAGCTGATACATACTCCAATGTTTAATGCAAGCAAAACCTTTTTGAATGCTTCTCAGAGGAGATCAAAGCACTCATAACACTGGTGTTAATTTTCAACACATTATCGGTCTTTACCACAGTAAAATCAGGTAGCTGTCATTCAATGCCAACATCAGCCTACCTGACAAAGCCAAACTAAACTAAGCTTTTCCATCAACTTCCATCAGACATTATAGTTTATCCAAGCAAAAATGTTTTCTTTTTAGAAATTTAAGGTTTTGAGGAAAATAACAGCATCTATGAAAGTACATGAATTATTGATTAGGCTATTTGAAAATGGTGAAAGACAAGTCTGATAAAAAGCTGAAAAGATGCTGACACTGTTGTATTTCACGTTAGAATGAATGAAACAAAACTGTAATGCCTGAAAGAAATGTACAGTGGATTTCTCATTTGACTATAAAATATAAATGACTTTTGCTGGAGGGACTGAATAGCCAAATTCAATATAAAGATCTACTGTTCCATCACGTTTGGCAGCAAATATCTCATTTATCAGTCCATAGTGGAAATAAATAAGCATTCAACCTCTGATTTGACATTTTATTACTGTCTTAACAAAAATTGCAGTAAGAAAACATGACATTCTGCAAAAGAACGATACAAGCTGAACTCATTTTGGTTTGAAGTGAATCAGATACCATTCATTCACTGACTCCATTTCTAATTTGCCATTTCCCAATTCAGTAGAGAGCTCTGACTTGAATCATGTGTGGAAGGGACAAAGTACAACTCTGAGCAGCACCGTACAGCACGCAGAGACAGTGTGCATCTCTATCGCTGCTGCAGGTATGAAGCTGTGAGGATCACTGACCAGAATGCGTCCCTTTAACAAACTGATGAAACCAGCTGTAATACAGGACTTGGTTTTTTTTTTGTAATGCAGTCCAGCAAATGTGTTCTAGGAAGAAAGAGTCAGCTGATTCATTTGCTACAATATAAGAGGTATTAGCAGTTCACCCTCCTTCTTAGCATATGGCACAGTTTTTAAAAGTAGAGGCAGAGTTTCTGTTTAATGCTGTGAAAGCTCTGCCACACTCAGCTGTTATCCATCAGTGTTTAGCAGCCCGACTGGGCTTTTTAACAGTCTTCACTTTTACAGAGTTTTTGTACAGTAGCAGTCTCTCTGTGGTGTGAGGTGGCAGGCGGTTCCTTTTTGCTTTCACAATGCACGCAGCCATCGGACTGAAACGGTCAAAACCTCCAGATGTGGCGGGCACCGCCAGCAGCTTCTTGGCGAGGCCTTGGAGCTTCGGGAATCGAGAAGCACATTTCCAGTACTGAAGAGTAGAGTTGCTTTCCCACAGCGGTTCAGACAGGTACACGTCGAACTCTGACATCTTTAGAGTCTTTGCAGGCGGCTGAAGGAAGTTGATGGACTTCCTCTTGAGGTCGTTTTCACTGATTTCAGGACAGTTGTTGTCTGAGCTGCCAGCACAAGTGTCCTTCACGCCATCTGTCTGGCTTTCTTCTTTCACATCGTGCTCCAGCCCACTGCCTGTCTGATCTTTCTCTGCCTCAACAGTAAGAAAAGTTGAGGCTTCCATGTTTTCTAATGTGGACTCAACAATGCTGCGAGCCTCAGATTTTGACGGAGGTGTTAGGAAATCACTCTGTTCATCCTGGTTGTCATCAGAAAACGGCTGCAAAAAAAATGGTTGTTTTAAATGTACACACATTTTTTTCCTTTATCTACTCAACACGCATATTCAACTAAATATCAATCTACAGAAGTCCGCTATGCTTCTGGCCTAATTTGGTACCTGCAGTTTGATCCTAGGATCCAGCACAGCAGCTAGTATCATGTCCTTCTGGTGAATCACTGGCTGGAAGTGTGTGTAGAGGCCTGTGCGCAGGGCCTTGCAGAAGTGGGTGTAGTTGGTGACACAATTCTCCAAGGTTTTATCAAGTCCAATGAGGGACGGTATGATGAGAGACATAGTCACACCATTTCCCTGCAGGACCTACGATAGATAAGACACAAACATGTCTTCTATTAAAGACCCTGTTCACATTTCTTCTTAGCCTGATTATGGGATTACTGAACAAAAGGTTACACATGTAGATTTGGAAATTTCATTATAGATGTTGAAGATGCCTGGTGTAATTATTGCACACATCAGGTTTTTATTAACTTGCTCTGTTACCTGTAAATCCTCCTCAAAGGGCTCAAGAAGACCTAGAATGTCAATCACTTGTTCCCTCATAACCATGACCAGCGGTGGGGCGCTGGCTGTGTCACTACCTCCAGACAGACTCCTGGACCATTCGCCGTAGCATCATGGAGTTCCAACGACAGTTGCTAGAGGAAGGGCACAAAGACACATTGTACTCCTTCATCAAAACCTAATTTAAAAGAAAAAAGAAAAAAAGGCAAAAATAATCTTGTTAAAAGAGCTCAGGTCTGCATCTTTTCTGTAAAACATTTGCCACATTACACTAAATAATGTAAGCAAGAGGAAACGTCTCTTAAATTCTGTTTTTCCTCCCTCGCAATGTAAATGAATATATTGAAACCCAGCTTTAAATACACTTGGAAATAACATTTAAATCCTTTCGTCTCATACCTCGCTCCAGTAGGGGCTGCTCAGAATCATTCATACCAGAGTAACCTGAGAGGATAATATATATTTACGCTGAAATGTTAGAAGTGTGACAACATATCATCTCTTTAAACTAAAGCATTGTATTCCTTTTTGAAAAATACAAATTTGATGGCAGCAACATAAAAGTTTGAGACATGCAACAAAAGACAGGAGAAGCTCTGCAATGGTAAAATTAAGCCCCAATTCGAATTATGTTATATAAAAAAAGTATCTGGCAGCAGTCCCAACTTACCTGAGCCTGAACTCACAGATGGTGTGATACCTAGGCTAAAAGGGAGAGGAGGACAATCTGGGTTTATCAAACCACACTTCAAAAGCAAAGCAATTGTAATTGTACAGGGGTGCACTCCTGCTCGTGACATGAATAACTTGCACAGCTGGGGAGGCACCATCAATGCTGAATGGTATTTGCAAGTTTTCTTGTGTTGTATTCCCTGGCATCCACAGTGAAGACATCGTGGACAGCGGAGAATCTCCCGGTGGTGGAGCAGACTGGGACAGACTTCCACTGATGAAAAAGAGAGTCACGATGGATATTATAAAAATTAAATAAAAAAAGATTCAGACCAAAAGATTTGTGATCTACACAATCCAAGCTGATCAACGATAAGCTCAGTATTTTCATTTAATATATTTTTCATCTGCTTGAATGTTTCCTGGTTCACACAGTGCTCAACCTGCTAGATTTTTGTTTGTTATTAATTTATTTTAAATGTCTAATCTTATCTTTGAATCAAACATTCATACATATATACACTATGTTCATTATAATAAGATACATATATACTGTCAGACACCACTCTGACATTCCATTCATGCTCAGCTGAATATTAAAATGGAAAAATATGTGTCATCTCTGCATACGCTATGATCATTATAGAATGACATGAAATATTAAAACTGAGCTTAATCTTCAACATAAGCAGTAGTCATATAAATTCATATACTCTTAAGCACAAATGGTGAAAGTTTTTCTGCAGAATAAGTACTTGTACCTTTTGTGATGTTCGCCAGTATTAGTTGTATCTGTATTGCGGTGTTCTGATAGTATGGCTTCTTATACTGAAGAAATGGGTCTAAATAAATAACTAAATAAATCCTCCAGCACTCGTTATTGTCACCTATTGCTAATGTTTTGACGCTGGTAGCCTCTCATACGCTGTAAGAATTTAATTCAACTGTTTATCACAGAAAAAGTGTGACTTGTAGGACACGTGAACCTAACACTAGCGGGCATAATGTTAGCTTAATAGTCAGCTCAACAGCTGTTGTTAGCTCCGGACAAGTGACTACAACAGCAGCGATGAGCCCCGATGAACGGATCCGGGGGCGGATGGGCTCGTACATAAATGGATCGATCCGGGCGGGATACGGTGGGAAACGACAGATACCTTAAACTTGAAGACAGGCCAAGTAGAAGGATCGCTAAAGTCTGCTAAAAAAAAATCGCAATGCAAGCTGATCAAACTTGCAAAGACACAAATTCAAATGTAACCCATTCTGGAACAAAATGACATCATAATAGACTGTCCTTTGAATGTCACGACGTTCGGCGATAACGTCACTTGAACTCCTTTGAAGACAGTTCTGGGGGCGGAGTCAGATCCTATAAATATCCCCCAAGTACATACCTTGAACCCATAGATCGCTATAGTTCTGAAGTAAGTAGGGTTTCAGTTTCCACTTGCGAACACTTTGTCGTCTCATTGAGTAGATCATTTTTCAAACACAGAATAACAGGTCGTATAAACTAAACTAAATACATTCATTTCGAAATGACTTCCCTAAGCTACTTTGATATGCAGATGCTCAGAAATGAGATAGAAAATTACAAACAAGCTGAAAAACTTCAGCTTGAGGAAATCCAAGAAAAGAATTGTAGGATTTCAAGTCTTGAGGCATCTTTGAAAAAAGAGCAGGGACTGGTTGCAAAGATGAAAGACGAGTCCAAAGAAATGCAGGTGCTCAGAAATGAAATACAAAAGTACAAACAAGCTGAAAAGCTTCAGCTTGAGGAAATCGATGAAAAGAATTCTAAGATTTCAAGTCTTGAGGCATCTTTGAAAGAAGAACAGGAACTGGTTGCTAAGATGACAGAGGAATCCAAAGATGAAAAGATGGAAAAAATGGAAAATGTTTTGCTGGAAACCAAATCCCAGCTAAGGTCCGCAGAGTCACAGAATGTAGATCTCACAAACAAATATGAGGCAAAAATTCGGGCTCTTCGTAAGGCAATCAAACACCTTGAAAATAAGTGTGCCACTGAAAAAACGATGCGGGACAAGAAAGAAAAGGAGGTGGAATCTCTGGTTGTCCTTAAAATCCAAAATGAGCAGGAAAACCAAGAACTCAAGATGAAGCTAAGCAAGACGACTGAGGAAAAAAATGAAAATGTTAAAGAACTGCAGAAACAAAATGAGCAGCTTCAGACTGAGATTCAGAACAATGAGAAGTACATTCATCGTAATGACTTCCTTGAAAGAAGGATAGACGAGCTTCTTACACTACCTGGGGAGGTGTACTGCCGTCAACAGAAAGTTAAAAGTGTGGAAGAAGAAAAAGAGAAACTACAGGCTGAACTTAAAAAGTGTCAAAGACAAAATGAGGAGTATAAAGCGGGAAAGCGCTGGGCAATAGACGAGAAAAACAAACTGACAAAGAAAAATGATGAACTGAAAGTATGTCTTAGGGAGAAGGAATGTAACAACATAACGTTGAGGAAAGAGTTAAAAGCCAAAGTCCTGGAATCTGAAAGTCAGATAAAGGAGCTGGCAAGGCAACGTTTTACTATCGACCGCCTGGAAAAATGCCTTAAGGTTAAAACTAAGCAAATAATTAAATTTGAAAATGAGACGCAGGAATCTGGGAAGAAAATTTCATCCCAAGAAAATAACATAGCCCGTCTGAAAACTGCTCTTAGCAAAGCAGAAAACGATCTGGAACTGGAGATAAAGAGAAGTGAAAATCTTAGGTCTGATAAAGTGCTCCTTTCTGAGACAAAGTTCTGCATTGAGAACGAACTCTATACAGCTAGAGACACTATAAAGACACTTCAGAATAAAATCAAAGAAAAGGCTCAAGAACTCCAAGAGACAAACGTAGACCTTGCCAATGCTAAGACCAGCTATAATGCTGTAAAGACTGAGCTGGACATTATCAAACTGCAGCAGGCAGAACAAAAGAAAGAACACGAGAAACAGCTTAGCTCTGCAAATGACAACCTCTTCACAGTGAAGTCAAAGTTGACGCAAACTGTGGAGGACAAAGAAGAGGTTGAGAAAGCTCTGACAAAGTCCAAACACGCAGTATTTAAGCTTGAGCAAGTAATAGAAGAACTGGAAACTGACATTGGCATTCAACGACAAAAGAATGCAGTACAGACAAAAGAAAATGACGATCTGCTGCAACAGCTGAAGGGACTTTATGACACGCTCGGCCACACTGTGCAAGTCGAGAAAAAAGCCTCCCCAGAGCAGCAAAGAAAGGATGGGGATGAACAAATAGCCCGGAAAAAGGTGAGATTTGACCTGAGCAATACGGAATACTTTCCATCCAAAGACGACAATGAGCTGAAAGAACAACAGAAAGAAGTTAGAGACCTTAAGGGTAAAATGGGTAACAAGCTTACCACATATGACAGTAAGCTAAAAGCAGTGCATGGCCTGCTACCTCCTATTTCCACTAGGGCCCGGTCTAAAACTGTAGACAACTCAAAGAAGCAGTCTGAGTCTAGGAGCTCACTCAACCTCAAGTCCACTGTTACTCCCAAGGCAGAAGAAGAAATGTTTCATCCCCATCCACCTGTACTTATTTCCCAGTCAACTCTACGTAGAGTATACAATCCTGGTACAAAAATACTCAAGCGCCGGCCTTCAGCCAAACCCGAACAAATCTAAAAAATCCTCCTACCAGTTCTCACACTGACTCCAAAGAAATAATCAGCTTTTAAGCTGGTTAAAAAAGATCTATTTCTTTGTTTCCAAAGTCAAAATAAATCACAAAGAGACAATATTAGAAAAAAAATTTAATACCCGCCCATCCTGAGGGTATATTACATCCGTAACCCAGGAGAGGCTGTATTTGCTATAACATCATAAATGTAAGACAATAAGGACATCTCTGCATGTGTGAGGAAGTGACATGCATTTCATCTATGTCGCTTCATCACCCCCAACCGGTCGCGGTAGATGGCCGCCCCTCACTGAGCCTGGTTCTACTGAAGGTGTCTTCCTGTTAAAAGGGAGTTTTTCCTTCCCACTGTCGCCAAGTGCTTGCTCATAGGGGATCTTCGGATTGTTGGGTTTTCTCTGCGTTATTGTAGGGATGTTACCTTGCAATATTATATTATATATTATAATATAATATTGTAGGGATGTTACCTTGCAATATTATATTATATATTATAATATAATAAAGGTTTAAAATTGGCACAAATAAAATTGATGTGAACTGAGTTTTTCTTTTGATGTGTACAAGTGGTTGTATTTGAGTACTTTTGATCTGCTTTTATTCACTACTACGCACACACTGGCTTCAAAAATACAAAGTGATGGCAGTCCCCATGAAAAGGGAATTTTGGCTTCATTTTTGTACAGTGGCAGGAAGTGGAGTGAGGTTATTAAAATAGGCTTTTCTCAGCTATTTTTAAAGCTACATTTTAGTTAGTTTTTAGTTAGCGAACCTTTAGTTACTGTGGCCAAATACATATTTCATTTTTTAAAGTAAACACATTTTCAGTCATTCGCAGTCAGACATTGAGGAAAAGCACATGTTCGGTAGCTAATCCTTGTATTTACCCTGACAGTGAAGACATCGTGGACAGCGGAGAATCTCCCGGTGGTGGAGCAGACTGGGACAGACTTCCACTGATGAAAAAGAGAGTCACGATGGATATTATAAAAATTAAATAAAAAAAGATTCACACCAAAAGATTTGTGATCTACACAATCCAAGCTGATCAACGATGAGCTCAGTATTTTCATTTAATATATTTTTCATCTGCTTGAATGTTTCCTGGTTCACACAGTGCTCAACCTGCTAGATTTTTGTTTGTTATTAATTTATTTTAAATGTCTAATCTTATCTTTGAATCAAACATTCATACATATATACACTATGTTCATTATAATAAGATACATATATACTGTCAGACACCACTCTGACATTCCATTCATGCTCAGCTGAATATTAAAATGGAAAAATATGTGTCATCTCTGCATACGCTATGATCATTATAGAATGACATGAAATATTAAAACTGAGCTTAATCTTCAACATAAGCAGTAGTCATATAAATTCATATACTCTTAAGCACAAATGGTGAAAGTTTTTCTGCAGAATAAGTACTTGCACCTTTTGTGATGTTCGCCAGTATTAGTTGTATCTGTATTGCGGTGTTCTGATAGTATGGCTTCTTATACTGAAGAAATGGGTCTAAATAAATAACTAAATAAATCCTCCAGCACTCGTTATTGTCACCTATTGCTAATGTTTTGACGCTGGTAGCCTCTCATACGCTGTAAGAATTTAATTCAACTGTTTATCACAGAAAAAGTGTGACTTGTAGGACACGTGAACCTAACACTAGCGGGCATAATGTTAGCTTAATAGTCAGCTCAACAGCTGTTGTTAGCTCCGGACAAGTGACTACAACAGCAGCGATGAGCCCCGATGAACGGATCCGGGGGCGGATGGGCTCGTACATAAATGGATCGATCCGGGCGGGATACGGTGGGAAACGACAGATACCTTAAACTTGAAGACAGGCCAAGTAGAAGGATCGCTAAAGTCTGCTAAAAAAAAAATCGCAATGCAAGCTGATCAAACTTGCAAAGACACAAATTCAAATGTAACCCATTCTGGAACAAAATGACATCATAATAGACTGTCCTTTGAATGTCACGACGTTCGGCGATAACGTCACTTGAACTCCTTTGAAGACAGTTCTGGGGGCGGAGTCAGATCCTATAAATATCCCCCAAGTACATACCTTGAACCCATAGATCGCTATAGTTCTGAAGTAAGTAGGGTTTCAGTTTCCACTTGCGAACACTTTGTCGTCTCATTGAGTAGATCATTTTTCAAACACAGAATAACAGGTCGTATAAACTAAACTAAATACATTCATTTCGAAATGACTTCCCTAAGCTACTTTGATATGCAGATGCTCAGAAATGAGATAGAAAATTACAAACAAGCTGAAAAACTTCAGCTTGAGGAAATCCAAGAAAAGAATTGTAGGATTTCAAGTCTTGAGGCATCTTTGAAAAAAGAGCAGGGACTGGTTGCAAAGATGAAAGAGGAGTCCAAAGAAATGCAGGTGCTCAGAAATGAAATACAAAAGTACAAACAAGCTGAAAAGCTTCAGCTTGAGGAAATCGATGAAAAGAATTCTAAGATTTCAAGTCTTGAGGCATCTTTGAAAGAAGAACAGGAACTGGTTGCTAAGATGACAGAGGAATCCAAAGATGAAAAGATGGAAAAAATGGAAAATGTTTTGCTGGAAACCAAATCCCAGCTAAGGTCCGCAGAGTCACAGAATGTAGATCTCACAAACAAATATGAGGCAAAAATTCGGGCTCTTCGTAAGGCAATCAAACACCTTGAAAATAAGTGTGCCACTGAAAAAACGATGCGGGACAAGAAAGAAAAGGAGGTGGAATCTCTGGTTGTCCTTAAAATCCAAAATGAGCAGGAAAACCAAGAACTCAAGATGAAGCTAAGCAAGACGACTGAGGAAAAAAATGAAAATGTTAAAGAACTGCAGAAACAAAATGAGCAGCTTCAGACTGAGATTCAGAACAATGAGAAGTACATTCATCGTAATGACTTCCTTGAAAGAAGGATAGACGAGCTTCTTACACTACCTGGGGAGGTGTACTGCCATCAACAGAAAGTTAAAAGTGTGGAAGAAGAAAAAGAGAAACTACAGGCTGAACTTAAAAAGTGTCAAAGACAAAATGAGGAGTATAAAGCGGGAAAGCGCTGGGCAATAGACGAGAAAAACAAACTGACAAAGAAAAATGATGAACTGAAAGTATGTCTTAGGGAGAAGGAATGTAACAACATAACGTTGAGGAAAGAGTTAAAAGCCAAAGTCCTGGAATCTGAAAGTCAGATAAAGGAGCTGGCAAGGCAACGTTTTACTATCGACCGCCTGGAAAAATGCCTTAAGGTTAAAACTAAGCAAATAATTAAATTTGAAAATGAGACGCAGGAATCTGGGAAGAAAATTTCATCCCAAGAAAATAACATAGCCCGTCTGAAAACTGCTCTTAGCAAAGCAGAAAACGATCTGGAACTGGAGATAAAGAGAAGTGAAAATCTTAGGTCTGATAAAGTGCTCCTTTCTGAGACAAAGTTCTGCATTGAGAACGAACTCTATACAGCTAGAGACACTATAAAGACACTTCAGAATAAAATCAAAGAAAAGGCTCAAGAACTCCAAGAGACAAACGTAGACCTTGCCAATGCTAAGACCAGCTATAATGCTGTAAAGACTGAGCTGGACATTATCAAACTGCAGCAGGCAGAACAAAAGAAAGAACACGAGAAACAGCTTAGCTCTGCAAATGACAACCTCTTCACAGTGAAGTCAAAGTTGACGCAAACTGTGGAGGACAAAGAAGAGGTTGAGAAAGCTCTGACAAAGTCCAAACACGCAGTATTTAAGCTTGAGCAAGTAATAGAAGAACTGGAAACTGACATTGGCATTCAACGACAAAAGAATGCAGTACAGACAAAAGAAAATGACGATCTGCTGCAACAGCTGAAGGGACTTTATGACACGCTCGGCCACACTGTGCAAGTCGAGAAAAAAGCCTCCCCAGAGCAGCAAAGAAAGGATGGGGATGAACAAATAGCCCGGAAAAAGGTGAGATTTGACCTGAGCAATACGGAATACTTTCCATCCAAAGACGACAATGAGCTGAAAGAACAACAGAAAGAAGTTAGAGACCTTAAGGGTAAAATGGGTAACAAGCTTACCACATATGACAGTAAGCTAAAAGCAGTGCATGGCCTGCTACCTCCTATTTCCACTAGGGCCCGGTCTAAAACTGTAGACAACTCAAAGAAGCAGTCTGAGTCTAGGAGCTCACTCAACCTCAAGTCCACTGTTACTCCCAAGGCAGAAGAAGAAATGTTTCATCCCCATCCACCTGTACTTATTTCCCAGTCAACTCTACGTAGAGTATACAATCCTGGTACAAAAATACTCAAGCGCCGGCCTTCAGCCAAACCCGAACAAATCTAAAAAATCCTCCTACCAGTTCTCACACTGACTCCAAAGAAATAATCAGCTTTTAAGCTGGTTAAAAAAGATCTATTTCTTTGTTTCCAAAGTCAAAATAAATCACAAAGAGACAATATTAGAAAAAAAATTTAATACCCGCCCATCCTGAGGGTATATTACATCCGTAACCCAGGAGAGGCTGTATTTGCTATAACATCATAAATGTAAGACAATAAGGACATCTCTGCATGTGTGAGGAAGTGACATGCATTTCATCTATGTCGCTTCATCACCCCCAACCGGTCGCGGTAGATGGCCGCCCCTCACTGAGCCTGGTTCTACTGAAGGTGTCTTCCTGTTAAAAGGGAGTTTTTCCTTCCCACTGTCGCCAAGTGCTTGCTCATAGGGGATCTTCGGATTGTTGGGTTTTCTCTGCGTTATTGTAGGGATGTTACCTTGCAATATTATATTATATATTATAATATAATATTGTAGGGATGTTACCTTGCAATATTATATTATATATTATAATATAATAAAGGTTTAAAATTGGCACAAATAAAATTGATGTGAACTGAGTTTTTCTTTTGATGTGTACAAGTGGTTGTATTTGAGTACTTTTGATCTGCTTTTATTCACTACTACGCACACACTGGCTTCAAAAATACAAAGTGATGGCAGTCCCCATGAAAAGGGAATTTTGGCTTCATTTTTGTACAGTGGCAGGAAGTGGAGTGAGGTTATTAAAATAGGCTTTTCTCAGCTATTTTTAAAGCTACATTTTAGTTAGTTTTTAGTTAGCGAACCTTTAGTTACTGTGGCCAAATACATATTTCATTTTTTAAAGTAAACACATTTTCAGTCATTCGCAGTCAGACATTGAGGAAAAGCACATGTTCGGTAGCTAATCCTTGTATTTACCCTGACAGTGAAGACATCGTGGACAGCGGAGAATCTCCCGGTGGTGGAGCAGACTGGGACAGACTTCCACTGATGAAAAAGAGAGTCACGATGGATATTATAAAAATTAAATAAAAAAAGATTCACACCAAAAGATTTGTGATCTACACAATCCAAGCTGATCAACGATGAGCTCAGTATTTTCATTTAATATATTTTTCATCTGCTTGAATGTTTCCTGGTTCACACAGTGCTCAACCTGCTAGATTTTTGTTTGTTATTAATTTATTTTAAATGTCTAATCTTATCTTTGAATCAAACATTCATACATATATACACTATGTTCATTATAATAAGATACATATATACTGTCAGACACCACTCTGACATTCCATTCATGCTCAGCTGAATATTAAAATGGAAAAATATGTGTCATCTCTGCATACGCTATGATCATTATAGAATGACATGAAATATTAAAACTGAGCTTAATCTTCAACATAAGCAGTAGTCATATAAATTCATATACTCTTAAGCACAAATGGTGAAAGTTTTTCTGCAGAATAAGTACTTGCACCTTTTGTGATGTTCGCCAGTATTAGTTGTATCTGTATTGCGGTGTTCTGATAGTATGGCTTCTTATACTGAAGAAATGGGTCTAAATAAATAACTAAATAAATCCTCCAGCACTCGTTATTGTCACCTATTGCTAATGTTTTGACGCTGGTAGCCTCTCATACGCTGTAAGAATTTAATTCAACTGTTTATCACAGAAAAAGTGTGACTTGTAGGACACGTGAACCTAACACTAGCGGGCATAATGTTAGCTTAATAGTCAGCTCAACAGCTGTTGTTAGCTCCGGACAAGTGACTACAACAGCAGCGATGAGCCCCGATGAACGGATCCGGGGGCGGATGGGCTCGTACATAAATGGATCGATCCGGGCGGGATACGGTGGGAAACGACAGATACCTTAAACTTGAAGACAGGCCAAGTAGAAGGATCGCTAAAGTCTGCTAAAAAAAAAATCGCAATGCAAGCTGATCAAACTTGCAAAGACACAAATTCAAATGTAACCCATTCTGGAACAAAATGACATCATAATAGACTGTCCTTTGAATGTCACGACGTTCGGCGATAACGTCACTTGAACTCCTTTGAAGACAGTTCTGGGGGCGGAGTCAGATCCTATAAATATCCCCCAAGTACATACCTTGAACCCATAGATCGCTATAGTTCTGAAGTAAGTAGGGTTTCAGTTTCCACTTGCGAACACTTTGTCGTCTCATTGAGTAGATCATTTTTCAAACACAGAATAACAGGTCGTATAAACTAAACTAAATACATTCATTTCGAAATGACTTCCCTAAGCTACTTTGATATGCAGATGCTCAGAAATGAGATAGAAAATTACAAACAAGCTGAAAAACTTCAGCTTGAGGAAATCCAAGAAAAGAATTGTAGGATTTCAAGTCTTGAGGCATCTTTGAAAAAAGAGCAGGGACTGGTTGCAAAGATGAAAGACGAGTCCAAAGAAATGCAGGTGCTCAGAAATGAAATACAAAAGTACAAACAAGCTGAAAAGCTTCAGCTTGAGGAAATCGATGAAAAGAATTCTAAGGTTTCAAGTCTTGAGGCATCTTTGAAAGAAGAACAGGAACTGGTTGCTAAGATGACAGAGGAATCCAAAGATGAAAAGATGGAAAAAATGGAAAATGTTTTGCTGGAAACCAAATCCCAGCTAAGGTCCGCAGAGTCACAGAATGTAGATCTCACAAACAAATATGAGGCAAAAATTCGGGCTCTTCGTAAGGCAATCAAACACCTTGAAAATAAGTGTGCCACTGAAAAAACGATGCGGGACAAGAAAGAAAAGGAGGTGGAATCTCTGGTTGTCCTTAAAATCCAAAATGAGCAGGAAAACCAAGAACTCAAGATGAAGCTAAGCAAGACGACTGAGGAAAAAAATGAAAATGTTAAAGAACTGCAGAAACAAAATGAGCAGCTTCAGACTGAGATTCAGAACAATGAGAAGTACATTCATCGTAATGACTTCCTTGAAAGAAGGATAGACGAGCTTCTTACACTACCTGGGGAGGTGTACTGCCATCAACAGAAAGTTAAAAGTGTGGAAGAAGAAAAAGAGAAACTACAGGCTGAACTTAAAAAGTGTCAAAGACAAAATGAGGAGTATAAAGCGGGAAAGCGCTGGGCAATAGACGAGAAAAACAAACTGACAAAGAAAAATGATGAACTGAAAGTATGTCTTAGGGAGAAGGAATGTAAGAACATAACGTTGAGGAAAGAGTTAAAAGCCAAAGTCCTGGAATCTGAAAGTCAGATAAAGGAGCTGGCAAGGCAACGTTTTACTATCGACCGCCTGGAAAAATGCCTTAAGGTTAAAACTAAGCAAATAATTAAATTTGAAAATGAGACGCAGGAATCTGGGAAGAAAATTTCATCCCAAGAAAATAACATAGCCCGTCTGAAAACTGCTCTTAGCAAAGCAGAAAACGATCTGGAACTGGAGATAAAGAGAAGTGAAAATCTTAGGTCTGATAAAGTGCTCCTTTCTGAGACAAAGTTCTGCATTGAGAACGAACTCTATACAGCTAGAGACACTATAAAGACACTTCAGAATAAAATCAAAGAAAAGGCTCAAGAACTCCAAGAGACAAACGTAGACCTTGCCAATGCTAAGACCAGCTATAATGCTGTAAAGACTGAGCTGGACATTATCAAACTGCAGCAGGCAGAACAAAAGAAAGAACACGAGAAACAGCTTAGCTCTGCAAATGACAACCTCTTCACAGTGAAGTCAAAGTTGACGCAAACTGTGGAGGACAAAGAAGAGGTTGAGAAAGCTCTGACAAAGTCCAAACACGCAGTATTTAAGCTTGAGCAAGTAATAGAAGAACTGGAAACTGACATTGGCATTCAACGACAAAAGAATGCAGTACAGACAAAAGAAAATGACGATCTGCTGCAACAGCTGAAGGGACTTTATGACACGCTCGGCCACACTGTGCAAGTCGAGAAAAAAGCCTCCCCAGAGCAGCAAAGAAAGGATGGGGATGAACAAATAGCCCGGAAAAAGGTGAGATTTGACCTGAGCAATACGGAATACTTTCCATCCAAAGACGACAATGAGCTGAAAGAACAACAGAAAGAAGTTAGAGACCTTAAGGGTAAAATGGGTAACAAGCTTACCACATATGACAGTAAGCTAAAAGCAGTGCATGGCCTGCTACCTCCTATTTCCACTAGGGCCCGGTCTAAAACTGTAGACAACTCAAAGAAGCAGTCTGAGTCTAGGAGCTCACTCAACCTCAAGTCCACTGTTACTCCCAAGGCAGAAGAAGAAATGTTTCATCCCCATCCACCTGTACTTATTTCCCAGTCAACTCTACGTAGAGTATACAATCCTGGTACAAAAATACTCAAGCGCCGGCCTTCAGCCAAACCCGAACAAATCTAAAAAATCCTCCTACCAGTTCTCACACTGACTCCAAAGAAATAATCAGCTTTTAAGCTGGTTAAAAAAGATCTATTTCTTTGTTTCCAAAGTCAAAATAAATCACAAAGAGACAATATTAGAAAAAAAATTTAATACCCGCCCATCCTGAGGGTATATTACATCCGTAACCCAGGAGAGGCTGTATTTGCTATAACATCATAAATGTAAGACAATAAGGACATCTCTGCATGTGTGAGGAAGTGACATGCATTTCATCTATGTCGCTTCATCACCCCCAACCGGTCGCGGTAGATGGCCGCCCCTCACTGAGCCTGGTTCTACTGAAGGTGTCTTCCTGTTAAAAGGGAGTTTTTCCTTCCCACTGTCGCCAAGTGCTTGCTCATAGGGGATCTTCGGATTGTTGGGTTTTCTCTGCGTTATTGTAGGGATGTTACCTTGCAATATTATATTATATATTATAATATAATATTGTAGGGATGTTACCTTGCAATATTATATTATATATTATAATATAATAAAGGTTTAAAATTGGCACAAATAAAATTGATGTGAACTGAGTTTTTCTTTTGATGTGTACAAGTGGTTGTATTTGAGTACTTTTGATCTGCTTTTATTCACTACTACGCACACACTGGCTTCAAAAATACAAAGTGATGGCAGTCCCCATGAAAAGGGAATTTTGGCTTCATTTTTGTACAGTGGCAGGAAGTGGAGTGAGGTTATTAAAATAGGCTTTTCTCAGCTATTTTTAAAGCTACATTTTAGTTAGTTTTTAGTTAGCGAACCTTTAGTTACTGTGGCCAAATACATATTTCATTTTTTAAAGTAAACACATTTTCAGTCATTCGCAGTCAGACATTGAGGAAAAGCACATGTTCGGTAGCTAATCCTTGTATTTACCCTGACAGTGAAGACATCGTGGACAGCGGAGAATCTCCCGGTGGTGGAGCAGACTGGGACAGACTTCCACTGATGAAAAAGAGAGTCACGATGGATATTATAAAAATTAAATAAAAAAAGATTCACACCAAAAGATTTGTGATCTACACAATCCAAGCTGATCAACGATGAGCTCAGTATTTTCATTTAATATATTTTTCATCTGCTTGAATGTTTCCTGGTTCACACAGTGCTCAACCTGCTAGATTTTTGTTTGTTATTAATTTATTTTAAATGTCTAATCTTATCTTTGAATCAAACATTCATACATATATACACTATGTTCATTATAATAAGATACATATATACTGTCAGACACCACTCTGACATTCCATTCATGCTCAGCTGAATATTAAAATGGAAAAATATGTGTCATCTCTGCATACGCTATGATCATTATAAAATGACATGAAATATTAAAACTGAGCTTAATCTTCAACATAAGCAGTAGTCATATAAATTCATATACTCTTAAGCACAAATGGTGAAAGTTTTTCTGCAGAATAAGTACTTGTACCTTTTGTGATGTTCGCCAGTATTAGTTGTATCTGTATTGCGGTGTTCTGATAGTATGGCTTCTTATACTGAAGAAATGGGTCTAAATAAATAACTAAATAAATCCTCCAGCACTCGTTATTGTCACCTATTGCTAATGTTTTGACGCTGGTAGCCTCTCATACGCTGTAAGAATTTAATTCAACTGTTTATCACAGAAAAAGTGTGACTTGTAGGACACGTGAACCTAACACTAGCGGGCATAATGTTAGCTTAATAGTCAGCTCAACAGCTGTTGTTAGCTCCGGACAAGTGACTACAACAGCAGCGATGAGCCCCGATGAACGGATCCGGGGGCGGATGGGCTCGTACATAAATGGATCGATCCGGGCGGGATACGGTGGGAAACGACAGATACCTTAAACTTGAAGACAGGCCAAGTAGAAGGATCGCTAAAGTCTGCTAAAAAAAAAATCGCAATGCAAGCTGATCAAACTTGCAAAGACACAAATTCAAATGTAACCCATTCTGGAACAAAATGACATCATAATAGACTGTCCTTTGAATGTCACGACGTTCGGCGATAACGTCACTTGAACTCCTTTGAAGACAGTTCTGGGGGCGGAGTCAGATCCTATAAATATCCCCCAAGTACATACCTTGAACCCATAGATCGCTATAGTTCTGAAGTAAGTAGGGTTTCAGTTTCCACTTGCGAACACTTTGTCGTCTCGTTGAGTAGATCATTTTTCAAACACAGAATAACAGGTCGTATAAACTAAACTAAATACATTCATTTCGAAATGACTTCCCTAAGCTACTTTGATATGCAGATGCTCAGAAATGAGATAGAAAATTACAAACAAGCTGAAAAACTTCAGCTTGAGGAAATCCAAGAAAAGAATTGTAGGATTTCAAGTCTTGAGGCATCTTTGAAAAAAGAGCAGGGACTGGTTGCAAAGATGAAAGACGAGTCCAAAGAAATGCAGGTGCTCAGAAATGAAATACAAAAGTACAAACAAGCTGAAAAGCTTCAGCTTGAGGAAATCGATGAAAAGAATTCTAAGATTTCAAGTCTTGAGGCATCTTTGAAAGAAGAACAGGAACTGGTTGCTAAGATGACAGAGGAATCCAAAGATGAAAAGATGGAAAAAATGGAAAATGTTTTGCTGGAAACCAAATCCCAGCTAAGGTCCGCAGAGTCACAGAATGTAGATCTCACAAACAAATATGAGGCAAAAATTCGGGCTCTTCGTAAGGCAATCAAACACCTTGAAAATAAGTGTGCCACTGAAAAAACGATGCGGGACAAGAAAGAAAAGGAGGTGGAATCTCTGGTTGTCCTTAAAATCCAAAATGAGCAGGAAAACCAAGAACTCAAGATGAAGCTAAGCAAGACGACTGAGGAAAAAAATGAAAATGTTAAAGAACTGCAGAAACAAAATGAGCAGCTTCAGACTGAGATTCAGAACAATGAGAAGTACATTCATCGTAATGACTTCCTTGAAAGAAGGATAGACGAGCTTCTTACACTACCTGGGGAGGTGTACTGCCGTCAACAGAAAGTTAAAAGTGTGGAAGAAGAAAAAGAGAAACTACAGGCTGAACTTAAAAAGTGTCAAAGACAAAATGAGGAGTATAAAGCGGGAAAGCGCTGGGCAATAGACGAGAAAAACAAACTGACAAAGAAAAATGATGAACTGAAAGTATGTCTTAGGGAGAAGGAATGTAACAACATAACGTTGAGGAAAGAGTTAAAAGCCAAAGTCCTGGAATCTGAAAGTCAGATAAAGGAGCTGGCAAGGCAACGTTTTACTATCGACCGCCTGGAAAAATGCCTTAAGGTTAAAACTAAGCAAATAATTAAATTTGAAAATGAGACGCAGGAATCTGGGAAGAAAATTTCATCCCAAGAAAATAACATAGCCCGTCTGAAAACTGCTCTTAGCAAAGCAGAAAACGATCTGGAACTGGAGATAAAGAGAAGTGAAAATCTTAGGTCTGATAAAGTGCTCCTTTCTGAGACAAAGTTCTGCATTGAGAACGAACTCTATACAGCTAGAGACACTATAAAGACACTTCAGAATAAAATCAAAGAAAAGGCTCAAGAACTCCAAGAGACAAACGTAGACCTTGCCAATGCTAAGACCAGCTATAATGCTGTAAAGACTGAGCTGGACATTATCAAACTGCAGCAGGCAGAACAAAAGAAAGAACACGAGAAACAGCTTAGCTCTGCAAATGACAACCTCTTCACAGTGAAGTCAAAGTTGACGCAAACTGTGGAGGACAAAGAAGAGGTTGAGAAAGCTCTGACAAAGTCCAAACACGCAGTATTTAAGCTTGAGCAAGTAATAGAAGAACTGGAAACTGACATTGGCATTCAACGACAAAAGAATGCAGTACAGACAAAAGAAAATGACGATCTGCTGCAACAGCTGAAGGGACTTTATGACACGCTCGGCCACACTGTGCAAGTCGAGAAAAAAGCCTCCCCAGAGCAGCAAAGAAAGGATGGGGATGAACAAATAGCCCGGAAAAAGGTGAGATTTGACCTGAGCAATACGGAATACTTTCCATCCAAAGACGACAATGAGCTGAAAGAACAACAGAAAGAAGTTAGAGACCTTAAGGGTAAAATGGGTAACAAGCTTACCACATATGACAGTAAGCTAAAAGCAGTGCATGGCCTGCTACCTCCTATTTCCACTAGGGCCCGGTCTAAAACTGTAGACAACTCAAAGAAGCAGTCTGAGTCTAGGAGCTCACTCAACCTCAAGTCCACTGTTACTCCCAAGGCAGAAGAAGAAATGTTTCATCCCCATCCACCTGTACTTATTTCCCAGTCAACTCTACGTAGAGTATACAATCCTGGTACAAAAATACTCAAGCGCCGGCCTTCAGCCAAACCCGAACAAATCTAAAAAATCCTCCTACCAGTTCTCACACTGACTCCAAAGAAATAATCAGCTTTTAAGCTGGTTAAAAAAGATCTATTTCTTTGTTTCCAAAGTCAAAATAAATCACA
This sequence comes from Perissodus microlepis, assembly GCF_051167445.1. Taxonomy (NCBI): domain Eukaryota; kingdom Metazoa; phylum Chordata; class Actinopteri; order Cichliformes; family Cichlidae; genus Perissodus; species Perissodus microlepis. The sequence continues at coordinate 7,528,621 of NC_140480.1, read as the reverse complement.
AAGAGACAATATTAGAAAAAAAATTTAATACCCGCCCATCCTGAGGGTATATTACATCCGTAACCCAGGAGAGGCTGTATTTGCTATAACATCATAAATGTAAGACAATAAGGACATCTCTGCATGTGTGAGGAAGTGACATGCATTTCATCTATGTCGCTTCATCACCCCCAACCGGTCGCGGTAGATGGCCGCCCCTCACTGAGCCTGGTTCTACTGAAGGTGTCTTCCTGTTAAAAGGGAGTTTTTCCTTCCCACTGTCGCCAAGTGCTTGCTCATAGGGGATCTTCGGATTGTTGGGTTTTCTCTGCGTTATTGTAGGGATGTTACCTTGCAATATTATATTATATATTATAATATAATATTGTAGGGATGTTACCTTGCAATATTATATTATATATTATAATATAATAAAGGTTTAAAATTGGCACAAATAAAATTGATGTGAACTGAGTTTTTCTTTTGATGTGTACAAGTGGTTGTATTTGAGTACTTTTGATCTGCTTTTATTCACTACTACGCACACACTGGCTTCAAAAATACAAAGTGATGGCAGTCCCCATGAAAAGGGAATTTTGGCTTCATTTTTGTACAGTGGCAGGAAGTGGAGTGAGGTTATTAAAATAGGCTTTTCTCAGCTATTTTTAAAGCTACATTTTAGTTAGTTTTTAGTTAGCGAACCTTTAGTTACTGTGGCCAAATACATATTTCATTTTTTAAAGTAAACACATTTTCAGTCATTCGCAGTCAGACATTGAGGAAAAGCACATGTTCGGTAGCTAATCCTTGTATTTACCCTGACAGTGAAGACATCGTGGACAGCGGAGAATCTCCCGGTGGTGGAGCAGACTGGGACAGAGTTCCACTGATGAAAAAGAGAGTCACGATGGATATTATAAAAATTAAATAAAAAAAGATTCACACCAAAAGATTTGTGATCTACACAATCCAAGCTGATCAACGATGAGCTCAGTATTTTCATTTAATATATTTTTCATCTGCTTGAATGTTTCCTGGTTCACACAGTGCTCAACCTGCTAGATTTTTGTTTGTTATTAATTTATTTTAAATGTCTAATCTTATCTTTGAATCAAACATTCATACATATATACACTATGTTCATTATAATAAGATACATATATACTGTCAGACACCACTCTGACATTCCATTCATGCTCAGCTGAATATTAAAATGGAAAAATATGTGTCATCTCTGCATACGCTATGATCATTATAAAATGACATGAAATATTAAAACTGAGCTTAATCTTCAACATAAGCAGTAGTCATATAAATTCATATACTCTTAAGCACAAATGGTGAAAGTTTTTCTGCAGAATAAGTACTTGTACCTTTTGTGATGTTCGCCAGTATTAGTTGTATCTGTATTGCGGTGTTCTGATAGTATGGCTTCTTATACTGAAGAAATGGGTCTAAATAAATAACTAAATAAATCCTCCAGCACTCGTTATTGTCACCTATTGCTAATGTTTTGACGCTAGTAGCCTCTCATACGCTGTAAGAATTTAATTCAACTGTTTATCACAGAAAAAGTGTGACTTGTAGGACACGTGAACCTAACACTAGCGGGCATAATGTTAGCTTAATAGTCAGCTCAACAGCTGTTGTTAGCTCCGGACAAGTGACTACAACAGCAGCGATGAGCCCCGATGAACGGATCCGGGGGCGGATGGGCTCGTACATAAATGGATCGATCCGGGCGGGATACGGTGGGAAACGACAGATACCTTAAACTTGAAGACAGGCCAAGTAGAAGGATCGCTAAAGTCTGCTAAAAAAAAAATCGCAATGCAAGCTGATCAAACTTGCAAAGACACAAATTCAAATGTAACCCATTCTGGAACAAAATGACATCATAATAGACTGTCCTTTGAATGTCACGACGTTCGGCGATAACGTCACTTGAACTCCTTTGAAGACAGTTCTGGGGGCGGAGTCAGATCCTATAAATATCCCCCAAGTACATACCTTGAACCCATAGATCGCTATAGTTCTGAAGTAAGTAGGGTTTCAGTTTCCACTTGCGAACACTTTGTCGTCTCATTGAGTAGATCATTTTTCAAACACAGAATAACAGGTCGTATAAACTAAACTAAATACATTCATTTCGAAATGACTTCCCTAAGCTACTTTGATATGCAGATGCTCAGAAATGAGATAGAAAATTACAAACAAGCTGAAAAACTTCAGCTTGAGGAAATCCAAGAAAAGAATTGTAGGATTTCAAGTCTTGAGGCATCTTTGAAAAAAGAGCAGGGACTGGTTGCAAAGATGAAAGACGAGTCCAAAGAAATGCAGGTGCTCAGAAATGAAATACAAAAGTACAAACAAGCTGAAAAGCTTCAGCTTGAGGAAATCGATGAAAAGAATTCTAAGATTTCAAGTCTTGAGGCATCTTTGAAAGAAGAACAGGAACTGGTTGCTAAGATGACAGAGGAATCCAAAGATGAAAAGATGGAAAAAATGGAAAATGTTTTGCTGGAAACCAAATCCCAGCTAAGGTCCGCAGAGTCACAGAATGTAGATCTCACAAACAAATATGAGGCAAAAATTCGGGCTCTTCGTAAGGCAATCAAACACCTTGAAAATAAGTGTGCCACTGAAAAAACGATGCGGGACAAGAAAGAAAAGGAGGTGGAATCTCTGGTTGTCCTTAAAATCCAAAATGAGCAGGAAAACCAAGAACTCAAGATGAAGCTAAGCAAGACGACTGAGGAAAAAAATGAAAATGTTAAAGAACTGCAGAAACAAAATGAGCAGCTTCAGACTGAGATTCAGAACAATGAGAAGTACATTCATCGTAATGACTTCCTTGAAAGAAGGATAGACGAGCTTCTTACACTACCTGGGGAGGTGTACTGCCGTCAACAGAAAGTTAAAAGTGTGGAAGAAGAAAAAGAGAAACTACAGGCTGAACTTAAAAAGTGTCAAAGACAAAATGAGGAGTATAAAGCGGGAAAGCGCTGGGCAATAGACGAGAAAAACAAACTGACAAAGAAAAATGATGAACTGAAAGTATTTCTTAGGGAGAAGGAATGTAACAACATAACGTTGAGGAAAGAGTTAAAAGCCAAAGTCCTGGAATCTGAAAGTCAGATAAAGGAGCTGGCAAGGCAACGTTTTACTATCGACCGCCTGGAAAAATGCCTTAAGGTTAAAACTAAGCAAATAATTAAATTTGAAAATGAGACGCAGGAATCTGGGAAGAAAATTTCATCCCAAGAAAATAACATAGCCCGTCTGAAAACTGCTCTTAGCAAAGCAGAAAACGATCTGGAACTGGAGATAAAGAGAAGTGAAAATCTTAGGTCTGATAAAGTGCTCCTTTCTGAGACAAAGTTCTGCATTGAGAACGAACTCTATACAGCTAGAGACACTATAAAGACACTTCAGAATAAAATCAAAGAAAAGGCTCAAGAACTCCAAGAGACAAACGTAGACCTTGCCAATGCTAAGACCAGCTATAATGCTGTAAAGACTGAGCTGGACATTATCAAACTGCAGCAGGCAGAACAAAAGAAAGAACACGAGAAACAGCTTAGCTCTGCAAATGACAACCTCTTCACAGTGAAGTCAAAGTTGACGCAAACTGTGGAGGACAAAGAAGAGGTTGAGAAAGCTCTGACAAAGTCCAAACACGCAGTATTTAAGCTTGAGCAAGTAATAGAAGAACTGGAAACTGACATTGGCATTCAACGACAAAAGAATGCAGTACAGACAAAAGAAAATGACGATCTGCTGCAACAGCTGAAGGGACTTTATGACACGCTCGGCCACACTGTGCAAGTCGAGAAAAAAGCCTCCCCAGAGCAGCAAAGAAAGGATGGGGATGAACAAATAGCCCGGAAAAAGGTGAGATTTGACCTGAGCAATACGGAATACTTTCCATCCAAAGACGACAATGAGCTGAAAGAACAACAGAAAGAAGTTAGAGACCTTAAGGGTAAAATGGGTAACAAGCTTACCACATGTGACAGTAAGCTAAAAGCAGTGCATGGCCTGCTACCTCCTATTTCCACTAGGGCCCGGTCTAAAACTGTAGACAACTCAAAGAAGCAGTCTGAGTCTAGGAGCTCACTCAACCTCAAGTCCACTGTTACTCCCAAGGCAGAAGAAGAAATGTTTCATCCCCATCCACCTGTACTTATTTCCCAGTCAACTCTACGTAGAGTATACAATCCTGGTACAAAAATACTCAAGCGCCGGCCTTCAGCCAAACCCGAACAAATCTAAAAAATCCTCCTACCAGTTCTCACACTGACTCCAAAGAAATAATCAGCTTTTAAGCTGGTTAAAAAAGATCTATTTCTTTGTTTCCAAAGTCAAAATAAATCACAAAGAGACAATATTAGAAAAAAAATTTAATACCCGCCCATCCTGAGGGTATATTACATCCGTAACCCAGGAGAGGCTGTATTTGCTATAACATCATAAATGTAAGACAATAAGGACATCTCTGCATGTGTGAGGAAGTGACATGCATTTCATCTATGTCGCTTCATCACCCCCAACCGGTCGCGGTAGATGGCCGCCCCTCACTGAGCCTGGTTCTACTGAAGGTGTCTTCCTGTTAAAAGGGAGTTTTTCCTTCCCACTGTCGCCAAGTGCTTGCTCATAGGGGATCTTCGGATTGTTGGGTTTTCTCTGCGTTATTGTAGGGATGTTACCTTGCAATATTATATTATATATTATAATATAATATTGTAGGGATGTTACCTTGCAATATTATATTATATATTATAATATAATAAAGGTTTAAAATTGGCACAAATAAAATTGATGTGAACTGAGTTTTTCTTTTGATGTGTACAAGTGGTTGTATTTGAGTACTTTTGATCTGCTTTTATTCACTACTACGCACACACTGGCTTCAAAAATACAAAGTGATGGCAGTCCCCATGAAAAGGGAATTTTGGCTTCATTTTTGTACAGTGGCAGGAAGTGGAGTGAGGTTATTAAAATAGGCTTTTCTCAGCTATTTTTAAAGCTACATTTTAGTTAGTTTTTAGTTAGCGAACCTTTAGTTACTGTGGCCAAATACATATTTCATTTTTTAAAGTAAACACATTTTCAGTCATTCGCAGTCAGACATTGAGGAAAAGCACATGTTCGGTAGCTAATCCTTGTATTTACCCTGACAGTGAAGACATCGTGGACAGCGGAGAATCTCCCGGTGGTGGAGCAGACTGGGACAGAGTTCCACTGATGAAAAAGAGAGTCACGATGGATATTATAAAAATTAAATAAAAAAAGATTCACACCAAAAGATTTGTGATCTACACAATCCAAGCTGATCAACGATGAGCTCAGTATTTTCATTTAATATATTTTTCATCTGCTTGAATGTTTCCTGGTTCACACAGTGCTCAACCTGCTAGATTTTTGTTTGTTATTAATTTATTTTAAATGTCTAATCTTATCTTTGAATCAAACATTCATACATATATACACTATGTTCATTATAATAAGATACATATATACTGTCAGACACCACTCTGACATTCCATTCATGCTCAGCTGAATATTAAAATGGAAAAATATGTGTCATCTCTGCATACGCTATGATCATTATAGAATGACATGAAATATTAAAACTGAGCTTAATCTTCAACATAAGCAGTAGTCATATAAATTCATATACTCTTAAGCACAAATGGTGAAAGTTTTTCTGCAGAATAAGTACTTGTACCTTTTGTGATGTTCGCCAGTATTAGTTGTATCTGTATTGCGGTGTTCTGATAGTATGGCTTCTTATACTGAAGAAATGGGTCTAAATAAATAACTAAATAAATCCTCCAGCACTCGTTATTGTCACCTATTGCTAATGTTTTGACGCTAGTAGCCTCTCATACGCTGTAAGAATTTAATTCAACTGTTTATCACAGAAAAAGTGTGACTTGTAGGACACGTGAACCTAACACTAGCGGGCATAATGTTAGCTTAATAGTCAGCTCAACAGCTGTTGTTAGCTCCGGACAAGTGACTACAACAGCAGCGATGAGCCCCGATGAACGGATCCGGGGGCGGATGGGCTCGTACATAAATGGATCGATCCGGGCGGGATACGGTGGGAAACGACAGATACCTTAAACTTGAAGACAGGCCAAGTAGAAGGATCGCTAAAGTCTGCTAAAAAAAAATCGCAATGCAAGCTGATCAAACTTGCAAAGACACAAATTCAAATGTAACCCATTCTGGAACAAAATGACATCATAATAGACTGTCCTTTGAATGTCACGACGTTCGGCGATAACGTCACTTGAACTCCTTTGAAGACAGTTCTGGGGGCGGAGTCAGATCCTATAAATATCCCCCAAGTACATACCTTGAACCCATAGATCGCTATAGTTCTGAAGTAAGTAGGGTTTCAGTTTCCACTTGCGAACACTTTGTCGTCTCATTGAGTAGATCATTTTTCAAACACAGAATAACAGGTCGTATAAACTAAACTAAATACATTCATTTCGAAATGACTTCCCTAAGCTACTTTGATATGCAGATGCTCAGAAATGAGATAGAAAATTACAAACAAGCTGAAAAACTTCAGCTTGAGGAAATCCAAGAAAAGAATTGTAGGATTTCAAGTCTTGAGGCATCTTTGAAAAAAGAGCAGGGACTGGTTGCAAAGATGAAAGACGAGTCCAAAGAAATGCAGGTGCTCAGAAATGAAATACAAAAGTACAAACAAGCTGAAAAGCTTCAGCTTGAGGAAATCGATGAAAAGAATTCTAAGATTTCAAGTCTTGAGGCATCTTTGAAAGAAGAACAGGAACTGGTTGCTAAGATGACAGAGGAATCCAAAGATGAAAAGATGGAAAAAATGGAAAATGTTTTGCTGGAAACCAAATCCCAGCTAAGGTCCGCAGAGTCACAGAATGTAGATCTCACAAACAAATATGAGGCAAAAATTCGGGCTCTTCGTAAGGCAATCAAACACCTTGAAAATAAGTGTGCCACTGAAAAAACGATGCGGGACAAGAAAGAAAAGGAGGTGGAATCTCTGGTTGTCCTTAAAATCCAAAATGAGCAGGAAAACCAAGAACTCAAGATGAAGCTAAGCAAGACGACTGAGGAAAAAAATGAAAATGTTAAAGAACTGCAGAAACAAAATGAGCAGCTTCAGACTGAGATTCAGAACAATGAGAAGTACATTCATCGTAATGACTTCCTTGAAAGAAGGATAGACGAGCTTCTTACACTACCTGGGGAGGTGTACTGCCGTCAACAGAAAGTTAAAAGTGTGGAAGAAGAAAAAGAGAAACTACAGGCTGAACTTAAAAAGTGTCAAAGACAAAATGAGGAGTATAAAGCGGGAAAGCGCTGGGCAATAGACGAGAAAAACAAACTGACAAAGAAAAATGATGAACTGAAAGTATGTCTTAGGGAGAAGGAATGTAACAACATAACGTTGAGGAAAGAGTTAAAAGCCAAAGTCCTGGAATCTGAAAGTCAGATAAAGGAGCTGGCAAGGCAACGTTTTACTATCGACCGCCTGGAAAAATGCCTTAAGGTTAAAACTAAGCAAATAATTAAATTTGAAAATGAGACGCAGGAATCTGGGAAGAAAATTTCATCCCAAGAAAATAACATAGCCCGTCTGAAAACTGCTCTTAGCAAAGCAGAAAACGATCTGGAACTGGAGATAAAGAGAAGTGAAAATCTTAGGTCTGATAAAGTGCTCCTTTCTGAGACAAAGTTCTGCATTGAGAACGAACTCTATACAGCTAGAGACACTATAAAGACACTTCAGAATAAAATCAAAGAAAAGGCTCAAGAACTCCAAGAGACAAACGTAGACCTTGCCAATGCTAAGACCAGCTATAATGCTGTAAAGACTGAGCTGGACATTATCAAACTGCAGCAGGCAGAACAAAAGAAAGAACACGAGAAACAGCTTAGCTCTGCAAATGACAACCTCTTCACAGTGAAGTCAAAGTTGACGCAAACTGTGGAGGACAAAGAAGAGGTTGAGAAAGCTCTGACAAAGTCCAAACACGCAGTATTTAAGCTTGAGCAAGTAATAGAAGAACTGGAAACTGACATTGGCATTCAACGACAAAAGAATGCAGTACAGACAAAAGAAAATGACGATCTGCTGCAACAGCTGAAGGGACTTTATGACACGCTCGGCCACACTGTGCAAGTCGAGAAAAAAGCCTCCCCAGAGCAGCAAAGAAAGGATGGGGATGAACAAATAGCCCGGAAAAAGGTGAGATTTGACCTGAGCAATACGGAATACTTTCCATCCAAAGACGACAATGAGCTGAAAGAACAACAGAAAGAAGTTAGAGACCTTAAGGGTAAAATGGGTAACAAGCTTACCACATATGACAGTAAGCTAAAAGCAGTGCATGGCCTGCTACCTCCTATTTCCACTAGGGCCCGGTCTAAAACTGTAGACAACTCAAAGAAGCAGTCTGAGTCTAGGAGCTCACTCAACCTCAAGTCCACTGTTACTCCCAAGGCAGAAGAAGAAATGTTTCATCCCCATCCACCTGTACTTATTTCCCAGTCAACTCTACGTAGAGTATACAATCCTGGTACAAAAATACTCAAGCGCCGGCCTTCAGCCAAACCCGAACAAATCTAAAAAATCCTCCTACCAGTTCTCACACTGACTCCAAAGAAATAATCAGCTTTTAAGCTGGTTAAAAAAGATCTATTTCTTTGTTTCCAAAGTCAAAATAAATCACAAAGAGACAATATTAGAAAAAAAATTTAATACCCGCCCATCCTGAGGGTATATTACATCCGTAACCCAGGAGAGGCTGTATTTGCTATAACATCATAAATGTAAGACAATAAGGACATCTCTGCATGTGTGAGGAAGTGACATGCATTTCATCTATGTCGCTTCATCACCCCCAACCGGTCGCGGTAGATGGCCGCCCCTCACTGAGCCTGGTTCTACTGAAGGTGTCTTCCTGTTAAAAGGGAGTTTTTCCTTCCCACTGTCGCCAAGTGCTTGCTCATAGGGGATCTTCGGATTGTTGGGTTTTCTCTGCGTTATTGTAGGGATGTTACCTTGCAATATTATATTATATATTATAATATAATATTGTAGGGATGTTACCTTGCAATATTATATTATATATTATAATATAATAAAGGTTTAAAATTGGCACAAATAAAATTGATGTGAACTGAGTTTTTCTTTTGATGTGTACAAGTGGTTGTATTTGAGTACTTTTGATCTGCTTTTATTCACTACTACGCACACACTGGCTTCAAAAATACAAAGTGATGGCAGTCCCCATGAAAAGGGAATTTTGGCTTCATTTTTGTACAGTGGCAGGAAGTGGAGTGAGGTTATTAAAATAGGCTTTTCTCAGCTATTTTTAAAGCTACATTTTAGTTAGTTTTTAGTTAGCGAACCTTTAGTTACTGTGGCCAAATACATATTTCATTTTTTAAAGTAAACACATTTTCAGTCATTCGCAGTCAGACATTGAGGAAAAGCACATGTTCGGTAGCTAATCCTTGTATTTACCCTGACAGTGAAGACATCGTGGACAGCGGAGAATCTCCCGGTGGTGGAGCAGACTGGGACAGAGTTCCACTGATGAAAAAGAGAGTCACGATGGATATTATAAAAATTAAATAAAAAAAGATTCACACCAAAAGATTTGTGATCTACACAATCCAAGCTGATCAACGATGAGCTCAGTATTTTCATTTAATATATTTTTCATCTGCTTGAATGTTTCCTGGTTCACACAGTGCTCAACCTGCTAGATTTTTGTTTGTTATTAATTTATTTTAAATGTCTAATCTTATCTTTGAATCAAACATTCATACATATATACACTATGTTCATTATAATAAGATACATATATACTGTCAGACACCACTCTGACATTCCATTCATGCTCAGCTGAATATTAAAATGGAAAAATATGTGTCATCTCTGCATACGCTATGATCATTATAAAATGACATGAAATATTAAAACTGAGCTTAATCTTCAACATAAGCAGTAGTCATATAAATTCATATACTCTTAAGCACAAATGGTGAAAGTTTTTCTGCAGAATAAGTACTTGTACCTTTTGTGATGTTCGCCAGTATTAGTTGTATCTGTATTGCGGTGTTCTGATAGTATGGCTTCTTATACTGAAGAAATGGGTCTAAATAAATAACTAAATAAATCCTCCAGCACTCGTTATTGTCACCTATTGCTAATGTTTTGCCGCTAGTAGCCTCTCATACGCTGTAAGAATTTAATTCAACTGTTTATCACAGAAAAAGTGTGACTTGTAGGACACGTGAACCTAACACTAGCGGGCATAATGTTAGCTTAATAGTCAGCTCAACAGCTGTTGTTAGCTCCGGACAAGTGACTACAACAGCAGCGATGAGCCCCGATGAACGGATCCGGGGGCGGATGGGCTCGTACATAAATGGATCGATCCGGGCGGGATACGGTGGGAAACGACAGATACCTTAAACTTGAAGACAGGCCAAGTAGAAGGATCGCTAAAGTCTGCTAAAAAAAAAATCGCAATGCAAGCTGATCAAACTTGCAAAGACACAAATTCAAATGTAACCCATTCTGGAACAAAATGACATCATAATAGACTGTCCTTTGAATGTCACGACGTTCGGCGATAACGTCACTTGAACTCCTTTGAAGACAGTTCTGGGGGCGGAGTCAGATCCTATAAATATCCCCCAAGTACATACCTTGAACCCATAGATCGCTATAGTTCTGAAGTAAGTAGGGTTTCAGTTTCCACTTGCGAACACTTTGTCGTCTCATTGAGTAGATCATTTTTCAAACACAGAATAACAGGTCGTATAAACTAAACTAAATACATTCATTTCGAAATGACTTCCCTAAGCTACTTTGATATGCAGATGCTCAGAAATGAGATAGAAAATTACAAACAAGCTGAAAAACTTCAGCTTGAGGAAATCCAAGAAAAGAATTGTAGGATTTCAAGTCTTGAGGCATCTTTGAAAAAAGAGCAGGGACTGGTTGCAAAGATGAAAGACGAGTCCAAAGAAATGCAGGTGCTCAGAAATGAAATACAAAAGTACAAACAAGCTGAAAAGCTTCAGCTTGAGGAAATCGATGAAAAGAATTCTAAGATTTCAAGTCTTGAGGCATCTTTGAAAGAAGAACAGGAACTGGTTGCTAAGATGACAGAGGAATCCAAAGATGAAAAGATGGAAAAAATGGAAAATGTTTTGCTGGAAACCAAATCCCAGCTAAGGTCCGCAGAGTCACAGAATGTAGATCTCACAAACAAATATGAGGCAAAAATTCGGGCTCTTCGTAAGGCAATCAAACACCTTGAAAATAAGTGTGCCACTGAAAAAACGATGCGGGACAAGAAAGAAAAGGAGGTGGAATCTCTGGTTGTCCTTAAAATCCAAAATGAGCAGGAAAACCAAGAACTCAAGATGAAGCTAAGCAAGACGACTGAGGAAAAAAATGAAAATGTTAAAGAACTGCAGAAACAAAATGAGCAGCTTCAGACTGAGATTCAGAACAATGAGAAGTACATTCATCGTAATGACTTCCTTGAAAGAAGGATAGACGAGCTTCTTACACTACCTGGGGAGGTGTACTGCCGTCAACAGAAAGTTAAAAGTGTGGAAGAAGAAAAAGAGAAACTACAGGCTGAACTTAAAAAGTGTCAAAGACAAAATGAGGAGTATAAAGCGGGAAAGCGCTGGGCAATAGACGAGAAAAACAAACTGACAAAGAAAAATGATGAACTGAAAGTATGTCTTAGGGAGAAGGAATGTAACAACATAACGTTGAGGAAAGAGTTAAAAGCCAAAGTCCTGGAATCTGAAAGTCAGATAAAGGAGCTGGCAAGGCAACGTTTTACTATCGACCGCCTGGAAAAATGCCTTAAGGTTAAAACTAAGCAAATAATTAAATTTGAAAATGAGACGCAGGAATCTGGGAAGAAAATTTCATCCCAAGAAAATAACATAGCCCGTCTGAAAACTGCTCTTAGCAAAGCAGAAAACGATCTGGAACTGGAGATAAAGAGAAGTGAAAATCTTAGGTCTGATAAAGTGCTCCTTTCTGAGACAAAGTTCTGCATTGAGAACGAACTCTATACAGCTAGAGACACTATAAAGACACTTCAGAATAAAATCAAAGAAAAGGCTCAAGAACTCCAAGAGACAAACGTAGACCTTGCCAATGCTAAGACCAGCTATAATGCTGTAAAGACTGAGCTGGACATTATCAAACTGCAGCAGGCAGAACAAAAGAAAGAACACGAGAAACAGCTTAGCTCTGCAAATGACAACCTCTTCACAGTGAAGTCAAAGTTGACGCAAACTGTGGAGGACAAAGAAGAGGTTGAGAAAGCTCTGACAAAGTCCAAACACGCAGTATTTAAGCTTGAGCAAGTAATAGAAGAACTGGAAACTGACATTGGCATTCAACGACAAAAGAATGCAGTACAGACAAAAGAAAATGACGATCTGCTGCAACAGCTGAAGGGACTTTATGACACGCTCGGCCACACTGTGCAAGTCGAGAAAAAAGCCTCCCCAGAGCAGCAAAGAAAGGATGGGGATGAACAAATAGCCCGGAAAAAGGTGAGATTTGACCTGAGCAATACGGAATACTTTCCATCCAAAGACGACAATGAGCTGAAAGAACAACAGAAAGAAGTTAGAGACCTTAAGGGTAAAATGGGTAACAAGCTTACCACATATGACAGTAAGCTAAAAGCAGTGCATGGCCTGCTACCTCCTATTTCCACTAGGGCCCGGTCTAAAACTGTAGACAACTCAAAGAAGCAGTCTGAGTCTAGGAGCTCACTCAACCTCAAGTCCACTGTTACTCCCAAGGCAGAAGAAGAAATGTTTCATCCCCATCCACCTGTACTTATTTCCCAGTCAACTCTACGTAGAGTATACAATCCTGGTACAAAAATACTCAAGCGCCGGCCTTCAGCCAAACCCGAACAAATCTAAAAAATCCTCCTACCAGTTCTCACACTGACTCCAAAGAAATAATCAGCTTTTAAGCTGGTTAAAAAAGATCTATTTCTTTGTTTCCAAAGTCAAAATAAATCACAAAGAGACAATATTAGAAAAAAAATTTAATACCCGCCCATCCTGAGGGTATATTACATCCGTAACCCAGGAGAGGCTGTATTTGCTATAACATCATAAATGTAAGACAATAAGGACATCTCTGCATGTGTGAGGAAGTGACATGCATTTCATCTATGTCGCTTCATCACCCCCAACCGGTCGCGGTAGATGGCCACCCCTCACTGAGCCTGGTTCTACTGAAGGTGTCTTCCTGTTAAAAGGGAGTTTTTCCTTCCCACTGTCGCCAAGTGCTTGCTCATAGGGGATCTTCGGATTGTTGGGTTTTCTCTGCGTTATTGTAGGGATGTTACCTTGCAATATTATATTATATATTATAATATAATATTGTAGGGATGTTACCTTGCAATATTATATTATATATTATAATATAATAAAGGTTTAAAATTGGCACAAATAAAATTGATGTGAACTGAGTTTTTCTTTTGATGTGTACAAGTGGTTGTATTTGAGTACTTTTGATCTGCTTTTATTCACTACTACGCACACACTGGCTTCAAAAATACAAAGTGATGGCAGTCCCCATGAAAAGGGAATTTTGGCTTCATTTTTGTACAGTGGCAGGAAGTGGAGTGAGGTTATTAAAATAGGCTTTTCTCAGCTATTTTTAAAGCTACATTTTAGTTAGTTTTTAGTTAGCGAACCTTTAGTTACTGTGGCCAAATACATATTTCATTTTTTAAAGTAAACACATTTTCAGTCATTCGCAGTCAGACATTGAGGAAAAGCACATGTTCGGTAGCTAATCCTTGTATTTACCCTGACAGTGAAGACATCGTGGACAGCGGAGAATCTCCCGGTGGTGGAGCAGACTGGGACAGAGTTCCACTGATGAAAAAGAGAGTCACGATGGATATTATAAAAATTAAATAAAAAAAGATTCACACCAAAAGATTTGTGATCTACACAATCCAAGCTGATCAACGATGAGCTCAGTATTTTCATTTAATATATTTTTCATCTGCTTGAATGTTTCCTGGTTCACACAGTGCTCAACCTGCTAGATTTTTGTTTGTTATTAATTTATTTTAAATGTCTAATCTTATCTTTGAATCAAACATTCATACATATATACACTATGTTCATTATAATAAGATACATATATACTGTCAGACACCACTCTGACATTCCATTCATGCTCAGCTGAATATTAAAATGGAAAAATATGTGTCATCTCTGCATACGCTATGATCATTATAGAATGACATGAAATATTAAAACTGAGCTTAATCTTCAACATAAGCAGTAGTCATATAAATTCATATACTCTTAAGCACAAATGGTGAAAGTTTTTCTGCAGAATAAGTACTTGTACCTTTTGTGATGTTCGCCAGTATTAGTTGTATCTGTATTGCGGTGTTCTGATAGTATGGCTTCTTATACTGAAGAAATGGGTCTAAATAAATAACTAAATAAATCCTCCAGCACTCGTTATTGTCACCTATTGCTAATGTTTTGACGCTGGTAGCCTCTCATACGCTGTAAGAATTTAATTCAACTGTTTATCACAGAAAAAGTGTGACTTGTAGGACACGTGAACCTAACACTAGCGGGCATAATGTTAGCTTAATAGTCAGCTCAACAGCTGTTGTTAGCTCCGGACAAGTGACTACAACAGCAGCGATGAGCCCCGATGAACGGATCCGGGGGCGGATGGGCTCGTACATAAATGGATCGATCCGGGCGGGATACGGTGGGAAACGACAGATACCTTAAACTTGAAGACAGGCCAAGTAGAAGGATCGCTAAAGTCTGCTAAAAAAAAAATCGCAATGCAAGCTGATCAAACTTGCAAAGACACAAATTCAAATGTAACCCATTCTGGAACAAAATGACATCATAATAGACTGTCCTTTGAATGTCACGACGTTCGGCGATAACGTCACTTGAACTCCTTTGAAGACAGTTCTGGGGGCGGAGTCAGATCCTATAAATATCCCCCAAGTACATACCTTGAACCCATAGATCGCTATAGTTCTGAAGTAAGTAGGGTTTCAGTTTCCACTTGCGAACACTTTGTCGTCTCATTGAGTAGATCATTTTTCAAACACAGAATAACAGGTCGTATAAACTAAACTAAATACATTCATTTCGAAATGACTTCCCTAAGCTACTTTGATATGCAGATGCTCAGAAATGAGATAGAAAATTACAAACAAGCTGAAAAACTTCAGCTTGAGGAAATCCAAGAAAAGAATTGTAGGATTTCAAGTCTTGAGGCATCTTTGAAAAAAGAGCAGGGACTGGTTGCAAAGATGAAAGACGAGTCCAAAGAAATGCAGGTGCTCAGAAATGAAATACAAAAGTACAAACAAGCTGAAAAGCTTCAGCTTGAGGAAATCGATGAAAAGAATTCTAAGATTTCAAGTCTTGAGGCATCTTTGAAAGAAGAACAGGAACTGGTTGCTAAGATGACAGAGGAATCCAAAGATGAAAAGATGGAAAAAATGGAAAATGTTTTGCTGGAAACCAAATCCCAGCTAAGGTCCGCAGAGTCACAGAATGTAGATCTCACAAACAAATATGAGGCAAAAATTCGGGCTCTTCGTAAGGCAATCAAACACCTTGAAAATAAGTGTGCCACTGAAAAAACGATGCGGGACAAGAAAGAAAAGGAGGTGGAATCTCTGGTTGTCCTTAAAATCCAAAATGAGCAGGAAAACCAAGAACTCAAGATGAAGCTAAGCAAGACGACTGAGGAAAAAAATGAAAATGTTAAAGAACTGCAGAAACAAAATGAGCAGCTTCAGACTGAGATTCAGAACAATGAGAAGTACATTCATCGTAATGACTTCCTTGAAAGAAGGATAGACGAGCTTCTTACACTACCTGGGGAGGTGTACTGCCGTCAACAGAAAGTTAAAAGTGTGGAAGAAGAAAAAGAGAAACTACAGGCTGAACTTAAAAAGTGTCAAAGACAAAATGAGGAGTATAAAGCGGGAAAGCGCTGGGCAATAGACGAGAAAAACAAACTGACAAAGAAAAATGATGAACTGAAAGTATGTCTTAGGGAGAAGGAATGTAACAACATAACGTTGAGGAAAGAGTTAAAAGCCAAAGTCCTGGAATCTGAAAGTCAGATAAAGGAGCTGGCAAGGCAACGTTTTACTATCGACCGCCTGGAAAAATGCCTTAAGGTTAAAACTAAGCAAATAATTAAATTTGAAAATGAGACGCAGGAATCTGGGAAGAAAATTTCATCCCAAGAAAATAACATAGCCCGTCTGAAAACTGCTCTTAGCAAAGCAGAAAACGATCTGGAACTGGAGATAAAGAGAAGTGAAAATCTTAGGTCTGATAAAGTGCTCCTTTCTGAGACAAAGTTCTGCATTGAGAACGAACTCTATACAGCTAGAGACACTATAAAGACACTTCAGAATAAAATCAAAGAAAAGGCTCAAGAACTCCAAGAGACAAACGTAGACCTTGCCAATGCTAAGACCAGCTATAATGCTGTAAAGACTGAGCTGGACATTATCAAACTGCAGCAGGCAGAACAAAAGAAAGAACACGAGAAACAGCTTAGCTCTGCAAATGACAACCTCTTCACAGTGAAGTCAAAGTTGACGCAAACTGTGGAGGACAAAGAAGAGGTTGAGAAAGCTCTGACAAAGTCCAAACACGCAGTATTTAAGCTTGAGCAAGTAATAGAAGAACTGGAAACTGACATTGGCATTCAACGACAAAAGAATGCAGTACAGAAAAAAGAAAATGACGATCTGCTGCAACAGCTGAAGGGACTTTATGACACGCTCGGCCACACTGTGCAAGTCGAGAAAAAAGCCTCCCCAGAGCAGCAAAGAAAGGATGGGGATGAACAAATAGCCCGGAAAAAGGTGAGATTTGACCTGAGCAATACGGAATACTTTCCATCCAAAGACGACAATGAGCTGAAAGAACAACAGAAAGAAGTTAGAGACCTTAAGGGTAAAATGGGTAACAAGCTTACCACATATGACAGTAAGCTAAAAGCAGTGCATGGCCTGCTACCTCCTATTTCCACTAGGGCCCGGTCTAAAACTGTAGACAACTCAAAGAAGCAGTCTGAGTCTAGGAGCTCACTCAACCTCAAGTCCACTGTTACTCCCAAGGCAGAAGAAGAAATGTTTCATCCCCATCCACCTGTACTTATTTCCCAGTCAACTCTACGTAGAGTATACAATCCTGGTACAAAAATACTCAAGCGCCGGCCTTCAGCCAAACCCGAACAAATCTAAAAAATCCTCCTACCAGTTCTCACACTGACTCCAAAGAAATAATCAGCTTTTAAGCTGGTTAAAAAAGATCTATTTCTTTGTTTCCAAAGTCAAAATAAATCACAAAGAGACAATATTAGAAAAAAAATTTAATACCCGCCCATCCTGAGGGTATATTACATCCGTAACCCAGGAGAGGCTGTATTTGCTATAACATCATAAATGTAAGACAATAAGGACATCTCTGCATGTGTGAGGAAGTGACATGCATTTCATCTATGTCGCTTCATCACCCCCAACCGGTCGCGGTAGATGGCCGCCCCTCACTGAGCCTGGTTCTACTGAAGGTGTCTTCCTGTTAAAAGGGAGTTTTTCCTTCCCACTGTCGCCAAGTGCTTGCTCATAGGGGATCTTCGGATTGTTGGGTTTTCTCTGCGTTATTGTAGGGATGTTACCTTGCAATATTATATTATATATTATAATATAATATTGTAGGGATGTTACCTTGCAATATTATATTATATATTATAATATAATAAAGGTTTAAAATTGGCACAAATAAAATTGATGTGAACTGAGTTTTTCTTTTGATGTGTACAAGTGGTTGTATTTGAGTACTTTTGATCTGCTTTTATTCACTACTACGCACACACTGGCTTCAAAAATACAAAGTGATGGCAGTCCCCATGAAAAGGGAATTTTGGCTTCATTTTTGTACAGTGGCAGGAAGTGGAGTGAGGTTATTAAAATAGGCTTTTCTCAGCTATTTTTAAAGCTACATTTTAGTTAGTTTTTAGTTAGCGAACCTTTAGTTACTGTGGCCAAATACATATTTCATTTTTTAAAGTAAACACATTTTCAGTCATTCGCAGTCAGACATTGAGGAAAAGCACATGTTCGGTAGCTAATCCTTGTATTTACCCTGACAGTGAAGACATCGTGGACAGCGGAGAATCTCCCGGTGGTGGAGCAGACTGGGACAGAGTTCCACTGATGAAAAAGAGAGTCACGATGGATATTATAAAAATTAAATAAAAAAAGATTCACACCAAAAGATTTGTGATCTACACAATCCAAGCTGATCAACGATGAGCTCAGTATTTTCATTTAATATATTTTTCATCTGCTTGAATGTTTCCTGGTTCACACAGTGCTCAACCTGCTAGATTTTTGTTTGTTATTAATTTATTTTAAATGTCTAATCTTATCTTTGAATCAAACATTCATACATATATACACTATGTTCATTATAATAAGATACATATATACTGTCAGACACCACTCTGACATTCCATTCATGCTCAGCTGAATATTAAAATGGAAAAATATGTGTCATCTCTGCATACGCTATGATCATTATAGAATGACATGAAATATTAAAACTGAGCTTAATCTTCAACATAAGCAGTAGTCATATAAATTCATATACTCTTAAGCACAAATGGTGAAAGTTTTTCTGCAGAATAAGTACTTGTACCTTTTGTGATGTTCGCCAGTATTAGTTGTATCTGTATTGCGGTGTTCTGATAGTATGGCTTCTTATACTGAAGAAATGGGTCTAAATAAATAACTAAATAAATCCTCCAGCACTCGTTATTGTCACCTATTGCTAATGTTTTGACGCTGGTAGCCTCTCATACGCTGTAAGAATTTAATTCAACTGTTTATCACAGAAAAAGTGTGACTTGTAGGACACGTGAACCTAACACTAGCGGGCATAATGTTAGCTTAATAGTCAGCTCAACAGCTGTTGTTAGCTCCGGACAAGTGACTACAACAGCAGCGATGAGCCCCGATGAACGGATCCGGGGGCGGATGGGCTCGTACATAAATGGATCGATCCGGGCGGGATACGGTGGGAAACGACAGATACCTTAAACTTGAAGACAGGCCAAGTAGAAGGATCGCTAAAGTCTGCTAAAAAAAAAATCGCAATGCAAGCTGATCAAACTTGCAAAGACACAAATTCAAATGTAACCCATTCTGGAACAAAATGACATCATAATAGACTGTCCTTTGAATGTCACGACGTTCGGCGATAACGTCACTTGAACTCCTTTGAAGACAGTTCTGGGGGCGGAGTCAGATCCTATAAATATCCCCCAAGTACATACCTTGAACCCATAGATCGCTATAGTTCTGAAGTAAGTAGGGTTTCAGTTTCCACTTGCGAACACTTTGTCGTCTCATTGAGTAGATCGTTTTTCAAACACAGAATAACAGGTCGTATAAACTAAACTAAATACATTCATTTCGAAATGACTTCCCTAAGCTACTTTGATATGCAGATGCTCAGAAATGAGATAGAAAATTACAAACAAGCTGAAAAACTTCAGCTTGAGGAAATCCAAGAAAAGAATTGTAGGATTTCAAGTCTTGAGGCATCTTTGAAAAAAGAGCAGGGACTGGTTGCAAAGATGAAAGACGAGTCCAAAGAAATGCAGGTGCTCAGAAATGACATACAAAAGTACAAACAAGCTGAAAAGCTTCAGCTTGAGGAAATCGATGAAAAGAATTCTAAGATTTCAAGTCTTGAGGCATCTTTGAAAGAAGAACAGGAACTGGTTGCTAAGATGACAGAGGAATCCAAAGATGAAAAGATGGAAAAAATGGAAAATGTTTTGCTGGAAACCAAATCCCAGCTAAGGTCCGCAGAGTCACAGAATGTAGATCTCACAAACAAATATGAGGCAAAAATTCGGGCTCTTCGTAAGGCAATCAAACACCTTGAAAATAAGTGTGCCACTGAAAAAACGATGCGGGACAAGAAAGAAAAGGAGGTGGAATCTCTGGTTGTCCTTAAAATCCAAAATGAGCAGGAAAACCAAGAACTCAAGATGAAGCTAAGCAAGACGACTGAGGAAAAAAATGAAAATGTTAAAGAACTGCAGAAACAAAATGAGCAGCTTCAGACTGAGATTCAGAACAATGAGAAGTACATTCATCGTAATGACTTCCTTGAAAGAAGGATAGACGAGCTTCTTACACTACCTGGGGAGGTGTACTGCCGTCAACAGAAAGTTAAAAGTGTGGAAGAAGAAAAAGAGAAACTACAGGCTGAACTTAAAAAGTGTCAAAGACAAAATGAGGAGTATAAAGCGGGAAAGCGCTGGGCAATAGACGAGAAAAACAAACTGACAAAGAAAAATGATGAACTGAAAGTATGTCTTAGGGAGAAGGAATGTAACAACATAACGTTGAGGAAAGAGTTAAAAGCCAAAGTCCTGGAATCTGAAAGTCAGATAAAGGAGCTGGCAAGGCAACGTTTTACTATCGACCGCCTGGAAAAATGCCTTAAGGTTAAAACTAAGCAAATAATTAAATTTGAAAATGAGACGCAGGAATCTGGGAAGAAAATTTCATCCCAAGAAAATAACATAGCCCGTCTGAAAACTGCTCTTAGCAAAGCAGAAAACGATCTGGAACTGGAGATAAAGAGAAGTGAAAATCTTAGGTCTGATAAAGTGCTCCTTTCTGAGACAAAGTTCTGCATTGAGAACGAACTCTATACAGCTAGAGACACTATAAAGACACTTCAGAATAAAATCAAAGAAAAGGCTCAAGAACTCCAAGAGACAAACGTAGACCTTGCCAATGCTAAGACCAGCTATAATGCTGTAAAGACTGAGCTGGACATTATCAAACTGCAGCAGGCAGAACAAAAGAAAGAACACGAGAAACAGCTTAGCTCTGCAAATGACAACCTCTTCACAGTGAAGTCAAAGTTGACGCAAACTGTGGAGGACAAAGAAGAGGTTGAGAAAGCTCTGACAAAGTCCAAACACGCAGTATTTAAGCTTGAGCAAGTAATAGAAGAACTGGAAACTGACATTGGCATTCAACGACAAAAGAATGCAGTACAGACAAAAGAAAATGACGATCTGCTGCAACAGCTGAAGGGACTTTATGACACGCTCGGCCACACTGTGCAAGTCGAGAAAAAAGCCTCCCCAGAGCAGCAAAGAAAGGATGGGGATGAACAAATAGCCCGGAAAAAGGTGAGATTTGACCTGAGCAATACGGAATACTTTCCATCCAAAGACGACAATGAGCTGAAAGAACAACAGAAAGAAGTTAGAGACCTTAAGGGTAAAATGGGTAACAAGCTTACCACATATGACAGTAAGCTAAAAGCAGTGCATGGCCTGCTACCTCCTATTTCCACTAGGGCCCGGTCTAAAACTGTAGACAACTCAAAGAAGCAGTCTGAGTCTAGGAGCTCACTCAACCTCAAGTCCACTGTTACTCCCAAGGCAGAAGAAGAAATGTTTCATCCCCATCCACCTGTACTTATTTCCCAGTCAACTCTACGTAGAGTATACAATCCTGGTACAAAAATACTCAAGCGCCGGCCTTCAGCCAAACCCGAACAAATCTAAAAAATCCTCCTACCAGTTCTCACACTGACTCCAAAGAAATAATCAGCTTTTAAGCTGGTTAAAAAAGATCTATTTCTTTGTTTCCAAAGTCAAAATAAATCACAAAGAGACAATATTAGAAAAAAAATTTAATACCCGCCCATCCTGAGGGTATATTACATCCGTAACCCAGGAGAGGCTGTATTTGCTATAACATCATAAATGTAAGACAATAAGGACATCTCTGCATGTGTGAGGAAGTGACATGCATTTCATCTATGTCGCTTCATCACCCCCAACCGGTCGCGGTAGATGGCCGCCCCTCACTGAGCCTGGTTCTACTGAAGGTGTCTTCCTGTTAAAAGGGAGTTTTTCCTTCCCACTGTCGCCAAGTGCTTGCTCATAGGGGATCTTCGGATTGTTGGGTTTTCTCTGCGTTATTGTAGGGATGTTACCTTGCAATATTATATTATATATTATAATATAATATTGTAGGGATGTTACCTTGCAATATTATATTATATATTATAATATAATAAAGGTTTAAAATTGGCACAAATAAAATTGATGTGAACTGAGTTTTTCTTTTGATGTGTACAAGTGGTTGTATTTGAGTACTTTTGATCTGCTTTTATTCACTACTACGCACACACTGGCTTCAAAAATACAAAGTGATGGCAGTCCCCATGAAAAGGGAATTTTGGCTTCATTTTTGTACAGTGGCAGGAAGTGGAGTGAGGTTATTAAAATAGGCTTTTCTCAGCTATTTTTAAAGCTACATTTTAGTTAGTTTTTAGTTAGCGAACCTTTAGTTACTGTGGCCAAATACATATTTCATTTTTTAAAGTAAACACATTTTCAGTCATTCGCAGTCAGACATTGAGGAAAAGCACATGTTCGGTAGCTAATCCTTGTATTTACCCTGACAGTGAAGACATCGTCGACAGCGGAGAATCTCCCGGTGGTGGAGCAGACTGGGACAGAGTTCCACTGATGAAAAAGAGAGTCACGATGGATATTATAAAAATTAAATAAAAAAAGATTCACACCAAAAGATTTGTGATCTACACAATCCAAGCTGATCAACGATGAGCTCAGTATTTTCATTTAATATATTTTTCATCTGCTTGAATGTTTCCTGGTTCACACAGTGCTCAACCTGCAAGATTTTTGTTTGTTATTAATTTATTTTAAATGTCTAATCTTATCTTTGAATCAAACATTCATACATATATACACTATGTTCATTATAATAAGATACATATATACTGTCAGACACCACTCTGACATTCCATTCATGCTCAGCTGAATATTAAAATGGAAAAATATGTGTCATCTCTGCATACGCTATGATCATTATAAAATGACATGAAATATTAAAACTGAGCTTAATCTTCAACATAAGCAGTAGTCATATAAATTCATATACTCTTAAGCACAAATGGTGAAAGTTTTTCTGCAGAATAAGTACTTGTACCTTTTGTGATGTTCGCCAGTATTAGTTGTATCTGTATTGCGGTGTTCTGATAGTATGGCTTCTTATACTGAAGAAATGGGTCTA
Organism: Perissodus microlepis; assembly: GCF_051167445.1. Lineage (NCBI taxonomy): Eukaryota > Metazoa > Chordata > Actinopteri > Cichliformes > Cichlidae > Perissodus > Perissodus microlepis. The sequence goes on along the minus strand of NC_140480.1, from coordinate 7,505,396 downwards.
AATAAATAACTAAATAAATCCTCCAGCACTCGTTATTGTCACCTATTGCTAATGTTTTGACGCTAGTAGCCTCTCATACGCTGTAAGAATTTAATTCAACTGTTTATCACAGAAAAAGTGTGACTTGTAGGACACGTGAACCTAACACTAGCGGGCATAATGTTAGCTTAATAGTCAGCTCAACAGCTGTTGTTAGCTCCGGACAAGTGACTACAACAGCAGCGATGAGCCCCGATGAACGGATCCGGGGGCGGATGGGCTCGTACATAAATGGATCGATCCGGGCGGGATACGGTGGGAAACGACAGATACCTTAAACTTGAAGACAGGCCAAGTAGAAGGATCGCTAAAGTCTGCTAAAAAAAAAATCGCAATGCAAGCTGATCAAACTTGCAAAGACACAAATTCAAATGTAACCCATTCTGGAACAAAATGACATCATAATAGACTGTCCTTTGAATGTCACGACGTTCGGCGATAACGTCACTTGAACTCCTTTGAAGACAGTTCTGGGGGCGGAGTCAGATCCTATAAATATCCCCCAAGTACATACCTTGAACCCATAGATCGCTATAGTTCTGAAGTAAGTAGGGTTTCAGTTTCCACTTGCGAACACTTTGTCGTCTCATTGAGTAGATCATTTTTCAAACACAGAATAACAGGTCGTATAAACTAAACTAAATACATTCATTTCGAAATGACTTCCCTAAGCTACTTTGATATGCAGATGCTCAGAAATGAGATAGAAAATTACAAACAAGCTGAAAAACTTCAGCTTGAGGAAATCCAAGAAAAGAATTGTAGGATTTCAAGTCTTGAGGCATCTTTGAAAAAAGAGCAGGGACTGGTTGCAAAGATGAAAGACGAGTCCAAAGAAATGCAGGTGCTCAGAAATGAAATACAAAAGTACAAACAAGCTGAAAAGCTTCAGCTTGAGGAAATCGATGAAAAGAATTCTAAGATTTCAAGTCTTGAGGCATCTTTGAAAGAAGAACAGGAACTGGTTGCTAAGATGACAGAGGAATCCAAAGATGAAAAGATGGAAAAAATGGAAAATGTTTTGCTGGAAACCAAATCCCAGCTAAGGTCCGCAGAGTCACAGAATGTAGATCTCACAAACAAATATGAGGCAAAAATTCGGGCTCTTCGTAAGGCAATCAAACACCTTGAAAATAAGTGTGCCACTGAAAAAACGATGCGGGACAAGAAAGAAAAGGAGGTGGAATCTCTGGTTGTCCTTAAAATCCAAAATGAGCAGGAAAACCAAGAACTCAAGATGAAGCTAAGCAAGACGACTGAGGAAAAAAATGAAAATGTTAAAGAACTGCAGAAACAAAATGAGCAGCTTCAGACTGAGATTCAGAACAATGAGAAGTACATTCATCGTAATGACTTCCTTGAAAGAAGGATAGACGAGCTTCTTACACTACCTGGGGAGGTGTACTGCCGTCAACAGAAAGTTAAAAGTGTGGAAGAAGAAAAAGAGAAACTACAGGCTGAACTTAAAAAGTGTCAAAGACAAAATGAGGAGTATAAAGCGGGAAAGCGCTGGGCAATAGACGAGAAAAACAAACTGACAAAGAAAAATGATGAACTGAAAGTATGTCTTAGGGAGAAGGAATGTAACAACATAACGTTGAGGAAAGAGTTAAAAGCCAAAGTCCTGGAATCTGAAAGTCAGATAAAGGAGCTGGCAAGGCAACGTTTTACTATCGACCGCCTGGAAAAATGCCTTAAGGTTAAAACTAAGCAAATAATTAAATTTGAAAATGAGACGCAGGAATCTGGGAAGAAAATTTCATCCCAAGAAAATAACATAGCCCGTCTGAAAACTGCTCTTAGCAAAGCAGAAAACGATCTGGAACTGGAGATAAAGAGAAGTGAAAATCTTAGGTCTGATAAAGTGCTCCTTTCTGAGACAAAGTTCTGCATTGAGAACGAACTCTATACAGCTAGAGACACTATAAAGACACTTCAGAATAAAATCAAAGAAAAGGCTCAAGAACTCCAAGAGACAAACGTAGACCTTGCCAATGCTAAGACCAGCTATAATGCTGTAAAGACTGAGCTGGACATTATCAAACTGCAGCAGGCAGAACAAAAGAAAGAACACGAGAAACAGCTTAGCTCTGCAAATGACAACCTCTTCACAGTGAAGTCAAAGTTGACGCAAACTGTGGAGGACAAAGAAGAGGTTGAGAAAGCTCTGACAAAGTCCAAACACGCAGTATTTAAGCTTGAGCAAGTAATAGAAGAACTGGAAACTGACATTGGCATTCAACGACAAAAGAATGCAGTACAGACAAAAGAAAATGACGATCTGCTGCAACAGCTGAAGGGACTTTATGACACGCTCGGCCACACTGTGCAAGTCGAGAAAAAAGCCTCCCCAGAGCAGCAAAGAAAGGATGGGGATGAACAAATAGCCCGGAAAAAGGTGAGATTTGACCTGAGCAATACGGAATACTTTCCATCCAAAGACGACAATGAGCTGAAAGAACAACAGAAAGAAGTTAGAGACCTTAAGGGTAAAATGGGTAACAAGCTTACCACATATGACAGTAAGCTAAAAGCAGTGCATGGCCTGCTACCTCCTATTTCCACTAGGGCCCGGTCTAAAACTGTAGACAACTCAAAGAAGCAGTCTGAGTCTAGGAGCTCACTCAACCTCAAGTCCACTGTTACTCCCAAGGCAGAAGAAGAAATGTTTCATCCCCATCCACCTGTACTTATTTCCCAGTCAACTCTACGTAGAGTATACAATCCTGGTACAAAAATACTCAAGCGCCGGCCTTCAGCCAAACCCGAACAAATCTAAAAAATCCTCCTACCAGTTCTCACACTGACTCCAAAGAAATAATCAGCTTTTAAGCTGGTTAAAAAAGATCTATTTCTTTGTTTCCAAAGTCAAAATAAATCACAAAGAGACAATATTAGAAAAAAAATTTAATACCCGCCCATCCTGAGGGTATATTACATCCGTAACCCAGGAGAGGCTGTATTTGCTATAACATCATAAATGTAAGACAATAAGGACATCTCTGCATGTGTGAGGAAGTGACATGCATTTCATCTATGTCGCTTCATCACCCCCAACCGGTCGCGGTAGATGGCCGCCCCTCACTGAGCCTGGTTCTACTGAAGGTGTCTTCCTGTTAAAAGGGAGTTTTTCCTTCCCACTGTCGCCAAGTGCTTGCTCATAGGGGATCTTCGGATTGTTGGGTTTTCTCTGCGTTATTGTAGGGATGTTACCTTGCAATATTATATTATATATTATAATATAATATTGTAGGGATGTTACCTTGCAATATTATATTATATATTATAATATAATATTGTAGGGATGTTACCTTGCAATATTATATTATATATTATAATATAATAAAGGTTTAAAATTGGCACAAATAAAATTGATGTGAACTGAGTTTTTCTTTTGATGTGTACAAGTGGTTGTATTTGAGTACTTTTGATCTGCTTTTATTCACTACTACGCACACACTGGCTTCAAAAATACAAAGTGATGGCAGTCCCCATGAAAAGGGAATTTTGGCTTCATTTTTGTACAGTGGCAGGAAGTGGAGTGAGGTTATTAAAATAGGCTTTTCTCAGCTATTTTTAAAGCTACATTTTAGTTAGTTTTTAGTTAGCGAACCTTTAGTTACTGTGGCCAAATACATATTTCATTTTTTAAAGTAAACACATTTTCAGTCATTCGCAGTCAGACATTGAGGAAAAGCACATGTTCGGTAGCTAATCCTTGTATTTACCCTGACAGTGAAGACATCGTGGACAGCGGAGAATCTCCCGGTGGTGGAGCAGACTGGGACAGAGTTCCACTGATGAAAAAGAGAGTCACGATGGATATTATAAAAATTAAATAAAAAAAGATTCACACCAAAAGATTTGTGATCTACACAATCCAAGCTGATCAACGATGAGCTCAGTATTTTCATTTAATATATTTTTCATCTGCTTGAATGTTTCCTGGTTCACACAGTGCTCAACCTGCAAGATTTTTGTTTGTTATTAATTTATTTTAAATGTCTAATCTTATCTTTGAATCAAACATTCATACATATATACACTATGTTCATTATAATAAGATACATATATACTGTCAGACACCACTCTGACATTCCATTCATGCTCAGCTGAATATTAAAATGGAAAAATATGTGTCATCTCTGCATACGCTATGATCATTATAAAATGACATGAAATATTAAAACTGAGCTTAATCTTCAACATAAGCAGTAGTCATATAAATTCATATACTCTTAAGCACAAATGGTGAAAGTTTTTCTGCAGAATAAGTACTTGTACCTTTTGTGATGTTCGCCAGTATTAGTTGTATCTGTATTGCGGTGTTCTGATAGTATGGCTTCTTATACTGAAGAAATGGGTCTAAATAAATAACTAAATAAATCCTCCAGCACTCGTTATTGTCACCTATTGCTAATGTTTTGACGCTAGTAGCCTCTCATACGCTGTAAGAATTTAATTCAACTGTTTATCACAGAAAAAGTGTGACTTGTAGGACACGTGAACCTAACACTAGCGGGCATAATGTTAGCTTAATAGTCAGCTCAACAGCTGTTGTTAGCTCCGGACAAGTGACTACAACAGCAGCGATGAGCCCCGATGAACGGATCCGGGGGCGGATGGGCTCGTACATAAATGGATCGATCCGGGCGGGATACGGTGGGAAACGACAGATACCTTAAACTTGAAGACAGGCCAAGTAGAAGGATCGCTAAAGTCTGCTAAAAAAAAAATCGCAATGCAAGCTGATCAAACTTGCAAAGACACAAATTCAAATGTAACCCATTCTGGAACAAAATGACATCATAATAGACTGTCCTTTGAATGTCACGACGTTCGGCGATAACGTCACTTGAACTCCTTTGAAGACAGTTCTGGGGGCGGAGTCAGATCCTATAAATATCCCCCAAGTACATACCTTGAACCCATAGATCGCTATAGTTCTGAAGTAAGTAGGGTTTCAGTTTCCACTTGCGAACACTTTGTCGTCTCATTGAGTAGATCATTTTTCAAACACAGAATAACAGGTCGTATAAACTAAACTAAATACATTCATTTCGAAATGACTTCCCTAAGCTACTTTGATATGCAGATGCTCAGAAATGAGATAGAAAATTACAAACAAGCTGAAAAACTTCAGCTTGAGGAAATCCAAGAAAAGAATTGTAGGATTTCAAGTCTTGAGGCATCTTTGAAAAAAGAGCAGGGACTGGTTGCAAAGATGAAAGACGAGTCCAAAGAAATGCAGGTGCTCAGAAATGAAATACAAAAGTACAAACAAGCTGAAAAGCTTCAGCTTGAGGAAATCGATGAAAAGAATTCTAAGATTTCAAGTCTTGAGGCATCTTTGAAAGAAGAACAGGAACTGGTTGCTAAGATGACAGAGGAATCCAAAGATGAAAAGATGGAAAAAATGGAAAATGTTTTGCTGGAAACCAAATCCCAGCTAAGGTCCGCAGAGTCACAGAATGTAGATCTCACAAACAAATATGAGGCAAAAATTCGGGCTCTTCGTAAGGCAATCAAACACCTTGAAAATAAGTGTGCCACTGAAAAAACGATGCGGGACAAGAAAGAAAAGGAGGTGGAATCTCTGGTTGTCCTTAAAATCCAAAATGAGCAGGAAAACCAAGAACTCAAGATGAAGCTAAGCAAGACGACTGAGGAAAAAAATGAAAATGTTAAAGAACTGCAGAAACAAAATGAGCAGCTTCAGACTGAGATTCAGAACAATGAGAAGTACATTCATCGTAATGACTTCCTTGAAAGAAGGATAGACGAGCTTCTTACACTACCTGGGGAGGTGTACTGCCGTCAACAGAAAGTTAAAAGTGTGGAAGAAGAAAAAGAGAAACTACAGGCTGAACTTAAAAAGTGTCAAAGACAAAATGAGGAGTATAAAGCGGGAAAGCGCTGGGCAATAGACGAGAAAAACAAACTGACAAAGAAAAATGATGAACTGAAAGTATGTCTTAGGGAGAAGGAATGTAACAACATAACGTTGAGGAAAGAGTTAAAAGCCAAAGTCCTGGAATCTGAAAGTCAGATAAAGGAGCTGGCAAGGCAACGTTTTACTATCGACCGCCTGGAAAAATGCCTTAAGGTTAAAACTAAGCAAATAATTAAATTTGAAAATGAGACGCAGGAATCTGGGAAGAAAATTTCATCCCAAGAAAATAACATAGCCCGTCTGAAAACTGCTCTTAGCAAAGCAGAAAACGATCTGGAACTGGAGATAAAGAGAAGTGAAAATCTTAGGTCTGATAAAGTGCTCCTTTCTGAGACAAAGTTCTGCATTGAGAACGAACTCTATACAGCTAGAGACACTATAAAGACACTTCAGAATAAAATCAAAGAAAAGGCTCAAGAACTCCAAGAGACAAACGTAGACCTTGCCAATGCTAAGACCAGCTATAATGCTGTAAAGACTGAGCTGGACATTATCAAACTGCAGCAGGCAGAACAAAAGAAAGAACACGAGAAACAGCTTAGCTCTGCAAATGACAACCTCTTCACAGTGAAGTCAAAGTTGACGCAAACTGTGGAGGACAAAGAAGAGGTTGAGAAAGCTCTGACAAAGTCCAAACACGCAGTATTTAAGCTTGAGCAAGTAATAGAAGAACTGGAAACTGACATTGGCATTCAACGACAAAAGAATGCAGTACAGACAAAAGAAAATGACGATCTGCTGCAACAGCTGAAGGGACTTTATGACACGCTCGGCCACACTGTGCAAGTCGAGAAAAAAGCCTCCCCAGAGCAGCAAAGAAAGGATGGGGATGAACAAATAGCCCGGAAAAAGGTGAGATTTGACCTGAGCAATACGGAATACTTTCCATCCAAAGACGACAATGAGCTGAAAGAACAACAGAAAGAAGTTAGAGACCTTAAGGGTAAAATGGGTAACAAGCTTACCACATATGACAGTAAGCTAAAAGCAGTGCATGGCCTGCTACCTCCTATTTCCACTAGGGCCCGGTCTAAAACTGTAGACAACTCAAAGAAGCAGTCTGAGTCTAGGAGCTCACTCAACCTCAAGTCCACTGTTACTCCCAAGGCAGAAGAAGAAATGTTTCATCCCCATCCACCTGTACTTATTTCCCAGTCAACTCTACGTAGAGTATACAATCCTGGTACAAAAATACTCAAGCGCCGGCCTTCAGCCAAACCCGAACAAATCTAAAAAATCCTCCTACCAGTTCTCACACTGACTCCAAAGAAATAATCAGCTTTTAAGCTGGTTAAAAAAGATCTATTTCTTTGTTTCCAAAGTCAAAATAAATCACAAAGAGACAATATTAGAAAAAAAATTTAATACCCGCCCATCCTGAGGGTATATTACATCCGTAACCCAGGAGAGGCTGTATTTGCTATAACATCATAAATGTAAGACAATAAGGACATCTCTGCATGTGTGAGGAAGTGACATGCATTTCATCTATGTCGCTTCATCACCCCCAACCGGTCGCGGTAGATGGCCGCCCCTCACTGAGCCTGGTTCTACTGAAGGTGTCTTCCTGTTAAAAGGGAGTTTTTCCTTCCCACTGTCGCCAAGTGCTTGCTCATAGGGGATCTTCGGATTGTTGGGTTTTCTCTGCGTTATTGTAGGGATGTTACCTTGCAATATTATATTATATATTATAATATAATATTGTAGGGATGTTACCTTGCAATATTATATTATATATTATAATATAATAAAGGTTTAAAATTGGCACAAATAAAATTGATGTGAACTGAGTTTTTCTTTTGATGTGTACAAGTGGTTGTATTTGAGTACTTTTGATCTGCTTTTATTCACTACTACGCACACACTGGCTTCAAAAATACAAAGTGATGGCAGTCCCCATGAAAAGGGAATTTTGGCTTCATTTTTGTACAGTGGCAGGAAGTGGAGTGAGGTTATTAAAATAGGCTTTTCTCAGCTATTTTTAAAGCTACATTTTAGTTAGTTTTTAGTTAGCGAACCTTTAGTTACTGTGGCCAAATACATATTTCATTTTTTAAAGTAAACACATTTTCAGTCATTCGCAGTCAGACATTGAGGAAAAGCACATGTTCGGTAGCTAATCCTTGTATTTACCCTGACAGTGAAGACATCGTGGACAGCGGAGAATCTCCCGGTGGTGGAGCAGACTGGGACAGAGTTCCACTGATGAAAAAGAGAGTCACGATGGATATTATAAAAATTAAATAAAAAAAGATTCACACCAAAAGATTTGTGATCTACACAATCCAAGCTGATCAACGATGAGCTCAGTATTTTCATTTAATATATTTTTCATCTGCTTGAATGTTTCCTGGTTCACACAGTGCTCAACCTGCAAGATTTTTGTTTGTTATTAATTTATTTTAAATGTCTAATCTTATCTTTGAATCAAACATTCATACATATATACACTATGTTCATTATAATAAGATACATATATACTGTCAGACACCACTCTGACATTCCATTCATGCTCAGCTGAATATTAAAATGGAAAAATATGTGTCATCTCTGCATACGCTATGATCATTATAAAATGACATGAAATATTAAAACTGAGCTTAATCTTCAACATAAGCAGTAGTCATATAAATTCATATACTCTTAAGCACAAATGGTGAAAGTTTTTCTGCAGAATAAGTACTTGTACCTTTTGTGATGTTCGCCAGTATTAGTTGTATCTGTATTGCGGTGTTCTGATAGTATGGCTTCTTATACTGAAGAAATGGGTCTAAATAAATAACTAAATAAATCCTCCAGCACTCGTTATTGTCACCTATTGCTAATGTTTTGACGCTAGTAGCCTCTCATACGCTGTAAGAATTTAATTCAACTGTTTATCACAGAAAAAGTGTGACTTGTAGGACACGTGAACCTAACACTAGCGGGCATAATGTTAGCTTAATAGTCAGCTCAACAGCTGTTGTTAGCTCCGGACAAGTGACTACAACAGCAGCGATGAGCCCCGATGAACGGATCCGGGGGCGGATGGGCTCGTACATAAATGGATCGATCCGGGCGGGATACGGTGGGAAACGACAGATACCTTAAACTTGAAGACAGGCCAAGTAGAAGGATCGCTAAAGTCTGCTAAAAAAAAAATCGCAATGCAAGCTGATCAAACTTGCAAAGACACAAATTCAAATGTAACCCATTCTGGAACAAAATGACATCATAATAGACTGTCCTTTGAATGTCACGACGTTCGGCGATAACGTCACTTGAACTCCTTTGAAGACAGTTCTGGGGGCGGAGTCAGATCCTATAAATATCCCCCAAGTACATACCTTGAACCCATAGATCGCTATAGTTCTGAAGTAAGTAGGGTTTCAGTTTCCACTTGCGAACACTTTGTCGTCTCATTGAGTAGATCATTTTTCAAACACAGAATAACAGGTCGTATAAACTAAACTAAATACATTCATTTCGAAATGACTTCCCTAAGCTACTTTGATATGCAGATGCTCAGAAATGAGATAGAAAATTACAAACAAGCTGAAAAACTTCAGCTTGAGGAAATCCAAGAAAAGAATTGTAGGATTTCAAGTCTTGAGGCATCTTTGAAAAAAGAGCAGGGACTGGTTGCAAAGATGAAAGACGAGTCCAAAGAAATGCAGGTGCTCAGAAATGAAATACAAAAGTACAAACAAGCTGAAAAGCTTCAGCTTGAGGAAATCGATGAAAAGAATTCTAAGATTTCAAGTCTTGAGGCATCTTTGAAAGAAGAACAGGAACTGGTTGCTAAGATGACAGAGGAATCCAAAGATGAAAAGATGGAAAAAATGGAAAATGTTTTGCTGGAAACCAAATCCCAGCTAAGGTCCGCAGAGTCACAGAATGTAGATCTCACAAACAAATATGAGGCAAAAATTCGGGCTCTTCGTAAGGCAATCAAACACCTTGAAAATAAGTGTGCCACTGAAAAAACGATGCGGGACAAGAAAGAAAAGGAGGTGGAATCTCTGGTTGTCCTTAAAATCCAAAATGAGCAGGAAAACCAAGAACTCAAGATGAAGCTAAGCAAGACGACTGAGGAAAAAAATGAAAATGTTAAAGAACTGCAGAAACAAAATGAGCAGCTTCAGACTGAGATTCAGAACAATGAGAAGTACATTCATCGTAATGACTTCCTTGAAAGAAGGATAGACGAGCTTCTTACACTACCTGGGGAGGTGTACTGCCGTCAACAGAAAGTTAAAAGTGTGGAAGAAGAAAAAGAGAAACTACAGGCTGAACTTAAAAAGTGTCAAAGACAAAATGAGGAGTATAAAGCGGGAAAGCGCTGGGCAATAGACGAGAAAAACAAACTGACAAAGAAAAATGATGAACTGAAAGTATGTCTTAGGGAGAAGGAATGTAACAACATAACGTTGAGGAAAGAGTTAAAAGCCAAAGTCCTGGAATCTGAAAGTCAGATAAAGGAGCTGGCAAGGCAACGTTTTACTATCGACCGCCTGGAAAAATGCCTTAAGGTTAAAACTAAGCAAATAATTAAATTTGAAAATGAGACGCAGGAATCTGGGAAGAAAATTTCATCCCAAGAAAATAACATAGCCCGTCTGAAAACTGCTCTTAGCAAAGCAGAAAACGATCTGGAACTGGAGATAAAGAGAAGTGAAAATCTTAGGTCTGATAAAGTGCTCCTTTCTGAGACAAAGTTCTGCATTGAGAACGAACTCTATACAGCTAGAGACACTATAAAGACACTTCAGAATAAAATCAAAGAAAAGGCTCAAGAACTCCAAGAGACAAACGTAGACCTTGCCAATGCTAAGACCAGCTATAATGCTGTAAAGACTGAGCTGGACATTATCAAACTGCAGCAGGCAGAACAAAAGAAAGAACACGAGAAACAGCTTAGCTCTGCAAATGACAACCTCTTCACAGTGAAGTCAAAGTTGACGCAAACTGTGGAGGACAAAGAAGAGGTTGAGAAAGCTCTGACAAAGTCCAAACACGCAGTATTTAAGCTTGAGCAAGTAATAGAAGAACTGGAAACTGACATTGGCATTCAACGACAAAAGAATGCAGTACAGACAAAAGAAAATGACGATCTGCTGCAACAGCTGAAGGGACTTTATGACACGCTCGGCCACACTGTGCAAGTCGAGAAAAAAGCCTCCCCAGAGCAGCAAAGAAAGGATGGGGATGAACAAATAGCCCGGAAAAAGGTGAGATTTGACCTGAGCAATACGGAATACTTTCCATCCAAAGACGACAATGAGCTGAAAGAACAACAGAAAGAAGTTAGAGACCTTAAGGGTAAAATGGGTAACAAGCTTACCACATATGACAGTAAGCTAAAAGCAGTGCATGGCCTGCTACCTCCTATTTCCACTAGGGCCCGGTCTAAAACTGTAGACAACTCAAAGAAGCAGTCTGAGTCTAGGAGCTCACTCAACCTCAAGTCCACTGTTACTCCCAAGGCAGAAGAAGAAATGTTTCATCCCCATCCACCTGTACTTATTTCCCAGTCAACTCTACGTAGAGTATACAATCCTGGTACAAAAATACTCAAGCGCCGGCCTTCAGCCAAACCCGAACAAATCTAAAAAATCCTCCTACCAGTTCTCACACTGACTCCAAAGAAATAATCAGCTTTTAAGCTGGTTAAAAAAGATCTATTTCTTTGTTTCCAAAGTCAAAATAAATCACAAAGAGACAATATTAGAAAAAAAATTTAATACCCGCCCATCCTGAGGGTATATTACATCCGTAACCCAGGAGAGGCTGTATTTGCTATAACATCATAAATGTAAGACAATAAGGACATCTCTGCATGTGTGAGGAAGTGACATGCATTTCATCTATGTCGCTTCATCACCCCCAACCGGTCGCGGTAGATGGCCGCCCCTCACTGAGCCTGGTTCTACTGAAGGTGTCTTCCTGTTAAAAGGGAGTTTTTCCTTCCCACTGTCGCCAAGTGCTTGCTCATAGGGGATCTTCGGATTGTTGGGTTTTCTCTGCGTTATTGTAGGGATGTTACCTTGCAATATTATATTATATATTATAATATAATATTGTAGGGATGTTACCTTGCAATATTATATTATATATTATAATATAATAAAGGTTTAAAATTGGCACAAATAAAATTGATGTGAACTGAGTTTTTCTTTTGATGTGTACAAGTGGTTGTATTTGAGTACTTTTGATCTGCTTTTATTCACTACTACGCACACACTGGCTTCAAAAATACAAAGTGATGGCAGTCCCCATGAAAAGGGAATTTTGGCTTCATTTTTGTACAGTGGCAGGAAGTGGAGTGAGGTTATTAAAATAGGCTTTTCTCAGCTATTTTTAAAGCTACATTTTAGTTAGTTTTTAGTTAGCGAACCTTTAGTTACTGTGGCCAAATACATATTTCATTTTTTAAAGTAAACACATTTTCAGTCATTCGCAGTCAGACATTGAGGAAAAGCACATGTTCGGTAGCTAATCCTTGTATTTACCCTGACAGTGAAGACATCGTGGACAGCGGAGAATCTCCCGGTGGTGGAGCAGACTGGGACAGAGTTCCACTGATGAAAAAGAGAGTCACGATGGATATTATAAAAATTAAATAAAAAAAGATTCACACCAAAAGATTTGTGATCTACACAATCCAAGCTGATCAACGATGAGCTCAGTATTTTCATTTAATATATTTTTCATCTTCTTGAATGTTTCCTGGTTCACACAGTGCTCAACCTGCAAGATTTTTGTTTGTTATTAATTTATTTTAAATGTCTAATCTTATCTTTGAATCAAACATTCATACATATATACACTATGTTCATTATAATAAGATACATATATACTGTCAGACACCACTCTGACATTCCATTCATGCTCAGCTGAATATTAAAATGGAAAAATATGTGTCATCTCTGCATACGCTATGATCATTATAAAATGACATGAAATATTAAAACTGAGCTTAATCTTCAACATAAGCAGTAGTCATATAAATTCATATACTCTTAAGCACAAATGGTGAAAGTTTTTCTGCAGAATAAGTACTTGTACCTTTTGTGATGTTCGCCAGTATTAGTTGTATCTGTATTGCGGTGTTCTGATAGTATGGCTTCTTATACTGAAGAAATGGGTCTAAATAAATAACTAAATAAATCCTCCAGCACTCGTTATTGTCACCTATTGCTAATGTTTTGACGCTAGTAGCCTCTCATACGCTGTAAGAATTTAATTCAACTGTTTATCACAGAAAAAGTGTGACTTGTAGGACACGTGAACCTAACACTAGCGGGCATAATGTTAGCTTAATAGTCAGCTCAACAGCTGTTGTTAGCTCCGGACAAGTGACTACAACAGCAGCGATGAGCCCCGATGAACGGATCCGGGGGCGGATGGGCTCGTACATAAATGGATCGATCCGGGCGGGATACGGTGGGAAACGACAGATACCTTAAACTTGAAGACAGGCCAAGTAGAAGGATCGCTAAAGTCTGCTAAAAAAAAAATCGCAATGCAAGCTGATCAAACTTGCAAAGACACAAATTCAAATGTAACCCATTCTGGAACAAAATGACATCATAATAGACTGTCCTTTGAATGTCACGACGTTCGGCGATAACGTCACTTGAACTCCTTTGAAGACAGTTCTGGGGGCGGAGTCAGATCCTATAAATATCCCCCAAGTACATACCTTGAACCCATAGATCGCTATAGTTCTGAAGTAAGTAGGGTTTCAGTTTCCACTTGCGAACACTTTGTCGTCTCATTGAGTAGATCATTTTTCAAACACAGAATAACAGGTCGTATAAACTAAACTAAATACATTCATTTCGAAATGACTTCCCTAAGCTACTTTGATATGCAGATGCTCAGAAATGAGATAGAAAATTACAAACAAGCTGAAAAACTTCAGCTTGAGGAAATCCAAGAAAAGAATTGTAGGATTTCAAGTCTTGAGGCATCTTTGAAAAAAGAGCAGGGACTGGTTGCAAAGATGAAAGACGAGTCCAAAGAAATGCAGGTGCTCAGAAATGAAATACAAAAGTACAAACAAGCTGAAAAGCTTCAGCTTGAGGAAATCGATGAAAAGAATTCTAAGATTTCAAGTCTTGAGGCATCTTTGAAAGAAGAACAGGAACTGGTTGCTAAGATGACAGAGGAATCCAAAGATGAAAAGATGGAAAAAATGGAAAATGTTTTGCTGGAAACCAAATCCCAGCTAAGGTCCGCAGAGTCACAGAATGTAGATCTCACAAACAAATATGAGGCAAAAATTCGGGCTCTTCGTAAGGCAATCAAACACCTTGAAAATAAGTGTGCCACTGAAAAAACGATGCGGGACAAGAAAGAAAAGGAGGTGGAATCTCTGGTTGTCCTTAAAATCCAAAATGAGCAGGAAAACCAAGAACTCAAGATGAAGCTAAGCAAGACGACTGAGGAAAAAAATGAAAATGTTAAAGAACTGCAGAAACAAAATGAGCAGCTTCAGACTGAGATTCAGAACAATGAGAAGTACATTCATCGTAATGACTTCCTTGAAAGAAGGATAGACGAGCTTCTTACACTACCTGGGGAGGTGTACTGCCGTCAACAGAAAGTTAAAAGTGTGGAAGAAGAAAAAGAGAAACTACAGGCTGAACTTAAAAAGTGTCAAAGACAAAATGAGGAGTATAAAGCGGGAAAGCGCTGGGCAATAGACGAGAAAAACAAACTGACAAAGAAAAATGATGAACTGAAAGTATGTCTTAGGGAGAAGGAATGTAACAACATAACGTTGAGGAAAGAGTTAAAAGCCAAAGTCCTGGAATCTGAAAGTCAGATAAAGGAGCTGGCAAGGCAACGTTTTACTATCGACCGCCTGGAAAAATGCCTTAAGGTTAAAACTAAGCAAATAATTAAATTTGAAAATGAGACGCAGGAATCTGGGAAGAAAATTTCATCCCAAGAAAATAACATAGCCCGTCTGAAAACTGCTCTTAGCAAAGCAGAAAACGATCTGGAACTGGAGATAAAGAGAAGTGAAAATCTTAGGTCTGATAAAGTGCTCCTTTCTGAGACAAAGTTCTGCATTGAGAACGAACTCTATACAGCTAGAGACACTATAAAGACACTTCAGAATAAAATCAAAGAAAAGGCTCAAGAACTCCAAGAGACAAACGTAGACCTTGCCAATGCTAAGACCAGCTATAATGCTGTAAAGACTGAGCTGGACATTATCAAACTGCAGCAGGCAGAACAAAAGAAAGAACACGAGAAACAGCTTAGCTCTGCAAATGACAACCTCTTCACAGTGAAGTCAAAGTTGACGCAAACTGTGGAGGACAAAGAAGAGGTTGAGAAAGCTCTGACAAAGTCCAAACACGCAGTATTTAAGCTTGAGCAAGTAATAGAAGAACTGGAAACTGACATTGGCATTCAACGACAAAAGAATGCAGTACAGACAAAAGAAAATGACGATCTGCTGCAACAGCTGAAGGGACTTTATGACACGCTCGGCCACACTGTGCAAGTCGAGAAAAAAGCCTCCCCAGAGCAGCAAAGAAAGGATGGGGATGAACAAATAGCCCGGAAAAAGGTGAGATTTGACCTGAGCAATACGGAATACTTTCCATCCAAAGACGACAATGAGCTGAAAGAACAACAGAAAGAAGTTAGAGACCTTAAGGGTAAAATGGGTAACAAGCTTACCACATATGACAGTAAGCTAAAAGCAGTGCATGGCCTGCTACCTCCTATTTCCACTAGGGCCCGGTCTAAAACTGTAGACAACTCAAAGAAGCAGTCTGAGTCTAGGAGCTCACTCAACCTCAAGTCCACTGTTACTCCCAAGGCAGAAGAAGAAATGTTTCATCCCCATCCACCTGTACTTATTTCCCAGTCAACTCTACGTAGAGTATACAATCCTGGTACAAAAATACTCAAGCGCCGGCCTTCAGCCAAACCCGAACAAATCTAAAAAATCCTCCTACCAGTTCTCACACTGACTCCAAAGAAATAATCAGCTTTTAAGCTGGTTAAAAAAGATCTATTTCTTTGTTTCCAAAGTCAAAATAAATCACAAAGAGACAATATTAGAAAAAAAATTTAATACCCGCCCATCCTGAGGGTATATTACATCCGTAACCCAGGAGAGGCTGTATTTGCTATAACATCATAAATGTAAGACAATAAGGACATCTCTGCATGTGTGAGGAAGTGACATGCATTTCATCTATGTCGCTTCATCACCCCCAACCGGTCGCGGTAGATGGCCGCCCCTCACTGAGCCTGGTTCTACTGAAGGTGTCTTCCTGTTAAAAGGGAGTTTTTCCTTCCCACTGTCGCCAAGTGCTTGCTCATAGGGGATCTTCGGATTGTTGGGTTTTCTCTGCGTTATTGTAGGGATGTTACCTTGCAATATTATATTATATATTATAATATAATATTGTAGGGATGTTACCTTGCAATATTATATTATATATTATAATATAATAAAGGTTTAAAATTGGCACAAATAAAATTGATGTGAACTGAGTTTTTCTTTTGATGTGTACAAGTGGTTGTATTTGAGTACTTTTGATCTGCTTTTATTCACTACTACGCACACACTGGCTTCAAAAATACAAAGTGATGGCAGTCCCCATGAAAAGGGAATTTTGGCTTCATTTTTGTACAGTGGCAGGAAGTGGAGTGAGGTTATTAAAATAGGCTTTTCTCAGCTATTTTTAAAGCTACATTTTAGTTAGTTTTTAGTTAGCGAACCTTTAGTTACTGTGGCCAAATACATATTTCATTTTTTAAAGTAAACACATTTTCAGTCATTCGCAGTCAGACATTGAGGAAAAGCACATGTTCGGTAGCTAATCCTTGTATTTACCCTGACTAACGAAATATCTCTGCTGAAGTCACTGAGATGGTTTATATGAGAAACAGAAATGTTACTGGCCTGATCAGTCACTAGGCAATGTTGCCGTTACTGTACCTTTAGGAGTTACACAGTCAGAGCAACATGCTGGACTCTTCTTTAGCTCCTCTGCAGAGCCAATTATTAAATATGTGTGTGGCGTGGGTGTGGTCTCTGGCCAGCTGCAGAGGAGGGGTGACGCAGTGAGCTCCCGGGGCGGCGCAGGGGCGGGGTGAACAGGTGTGCTGGGATCTGACAGTGATTGTGTCTCTTTATATGTTGGCAGTGACAGTCGGAGGAGGGAGGCGGACGTGACAGCAGAGAGAGAGAGCAGGAGTGTCTGTGTCCCAGTACAAAACCACAGTATTAAATAAAAGTTCTGCTGTCGTCATATTCGCTCCAGTTTATGTTTCTTGGGTCCAACGTTACAATGTGCAAACAGCAGCATGTTTCTGGCTCCCTCCACACATGGTCAAGGTCAAGTTTATTGATCGAGCACATTTCCAACAGCCCATGCTGCACAACTTGCTTTACAAACTAGAATGCAACTAAAACAAGTAAAATGCACTACAATGACGCAATAAAATGTAAATGAATAATAACACTAAAACAAAATAGAATGCATTTAAATTACTTATTGGCAGCTGATTTGACGCAGTTTCAACTGAAGATGAATCAATGAGAGGATTAAAAAAATGTTCTCACAGTTTTCTTCAGTCGCAAACTGTCTTTAATATCAGTTCCAGTTTCAAGCAGATATCTCAGTTTCTTGATAACACAGCTGATACATACTCCAATGTTTAATGCAAGCAAAACCTTTTTGAATGCTTCTCAGAGGAGATCAAAGCACTCATAACACTGGTGTTAATTTTCAACACATTATCGGTCTTTACCACAGTAAAATCAGGTAGCTGTCATTCAATGCCAACATCAGCCTACCTGACAAAGCCAAACTAAACTAAGCTTTTCCATCAACTTCCATCAGACATAGTTTATCCAAGCAAAATGTTTTCTTTTTAGAAATTTAAGGTTTTGAGGAAAATAACAGCATCTATGAAAGTACATGAATTATTGATTAGGCTATTTGAAAATGGTGAAAGACAAGTCTGATAAAAAGCTGAAAAGATGCTGACACTGTTGTATTTCACGTTAGAATGAATGAAACAAAACTGTAATGCCTGAAAGAAATGTACAGTGGATTTCTCATTTGACTATAAAATATAAATGACTTTTGCTGGAGGGACTGAATAGCCAAATTCAATATAAAGATCTACTGTTCCATCACGTTTGGCAGCAAATATCTCATTTATCAGTCCATAGTGGAAATAAATAAGCATTCAACCTCTGATTTGACATTTTATTACTGTCTTAACAAAAATTGCAGTAAGAAAACATGACATTCTGCAAAAGAACGATACAAGCTGAACTCATTTTGGTTTGAAGTGAATCAGATACCATTCATTCACTGACTCCATTTCTAATTTGCCATTTCCCAATTCAGTAGAGAGCTCTGACTTGAATCATGTGTGGAAGGGACAAAGTACAACTCTGAGCAGCACCGTACAGCACGCAGAGACAGTGTGCATCTCTATCGCTGCTGCAGGTATGAAGCTGTGAGGATCACTGACCAGAATGCGTCCCTTTAACAAACTGATGAAACCAGCTGTAACACAGGACTTGTTTTTTTTTTGTAATGCAGTCCAGCAAATGCGTTCTAGGAAGAAAGAGTCAGCTGATTCATTTGCTACAATATAAGAGGTATTAGCAGTTCACCCTCCTTCTTAGCGTATGGCACAGTTTTTAAAAGTAGAGGCAGAGTTTCTGTTTAATGCTGTGAAAGCTCTGCCACACTCAGCTGTTATCCATCAGTGTTTAGCAGCCCGACTGGGCTTTTTAACAGTCTTCACTTTTACAGAGTTTTTGTACAGTAGCAGTCTCTCTGTGGTGTGAGGTGGCAGGCGGTTCCTTTTTGCTTTCACAATGCACGCAGCCATCGGACTGAAACGGTCAAAACCTCCAGATGTGGCGGGCACCGCCAGCAGCTTCTTGGCGAGGCCTTGGAGCTTCGGGAATCGAGAAGCACATTTCCAGTACTGAAGAGTAGAGTTGCTTTCCCACAGCGGTTCAGACAGGTACACGTCGAACTCTGACATCTTTAGAGTCTTTGCAGGCGGCTGAAGGAAGTTGAAGATGGACTTCCTCTTGAGGTCGTTTTCACTGATTTCAGGACAGTTGTTGTCTGAGCTGCCAGCACAAGTGTCCATCACGGCATCTGTCTGGCTTTCTTCTTTCACATCGTGCTCCAGCCCACTGCCTGTCTGATCTTTCTCTGCCTCAACAGTAGGAAAAGTTGAGGCTTCCATGTTTTCTAATGTGGACTCAACAATGCTGCGAGCCTCAGATTTTGACGGAGGTGTTAGGAAATCACTCTGTTCATCCTGGTTGTCATCAGAAAACGGCTGCAAAAAAAATGGTTGTTTTAAATGTACACACATTTTTTTCCTTTATCTACTCAACACGCATATTCAATTAAATATAAATCTACAGAAGTCCGCTATGCTTCTGGCCTAATTTGGTACCTGCAGTTTGATCCTAGGATCCAGCACAGCAGCTAGTATCATGTCCTTCTGGTGAATCACTGGCTGGAAGTGTGTGTAGAGGCCTGTGCGCAGGGCCTTGCAGAAGTGGGTGTAGTTGGTGACACAATTCTCCAAGGTTTTATCAAGTCCAATGAGGGACGGTATGATGAGAGACATAGTCACACCATTTCCCTGCAGGACCTACGATAGATAAGACACAAACATGTCTTCTATTAAAGACCCTGTTCACATTTCTTCTTAGCCTGATTATGGGATTACTGAACAAAAGGTTACACATGTAGATTTGGAAATTTCATTATAGATAAACTTGCTCTGTTACCTGCAAAGCCTCCTCAAAGGGCTCAAGAAGACCGAGAATGTCAATCACTTGTTCCCTCTTAACCATGACCAGCGGTGGGGCGCTGGCTGTGTCACTAGCCTCTATGCGTGCCTGGGCCAGGAGAGTCATGATGGAGCTCCAGACAGACTCCTGGACCATTCGCCGTAATGATAGCATCATGGAGTTCCAACGACAGTTGCTAGAGGACGGGCACAAAGACACATTGTACTCCTTCATCAAAACCTAATTTAAAAGAAAAAAGAGAAAAAGGGCAAAAATAATCTTGTTAAAAGAGCTCAGGTCTGCATCTTTTCTGTAAAACATTTGCCACATTACACTAAATAATGTAAGCAAGAGGAAACGTCTCTTAAATTCTGTTTTTCTCCCTCGCAATGAAAATGAATATATTGAAACCCAGCTTTAAATACCTTGGAAATAACATTTAAATCCTTTAGTCTCATACCTCGCTCCAGTAGGGGCTGCTCTTAAAGAAAGCCACCACATTGTGGACCTGTGAGAGCAGGTTCTCTACTACTCTTGAATTTCTTAAGGCATCCCTAATCACTATCTGCAGTGTCCTGGCAGCACATGTAGTCCTTGTCCCCATCTGCAGCTCGGAAAAAGGGGACTCTGCTTCAGACATTTGGTCTGACAGAAAGGCCAGCACTTCATCTCCATCCGGTTCTCCTCTATTGGACGTGCACATAATCTTGTAGTCACAGAACAAGTTGTTTGTAGCTAGGGCTTCTTTGGCCTGGTTGGCAAGGACGTAGCTGATGCTGCGAGGAAAGATCCCGTAGCTGAGCAGCACACCTTCGAGCTCCCTGGACACACAAGTGCTGAGGTTTTTGTGGCTGACATGACGGAAGGCCACAATAGGACGGCGGAGCTGCCAGGAATCACTGATAAAGTGAAGCTGGACAACAACAATGGGATCCTCTACTGGCAGGGTTTGAGCCCCTGCCCAGAGATCAACGGTGACATGAATGGCACTTTCACCATCTTTCATTGTGGCAAGGCAGGATTTAAGATCACGGATGAGCTGAGGCTTGATGGCTCGTTCCACCTCGTCATAAAGCTGCAGGGCCACTGCGCGCTGGGATAGCTTGTTGTACTCAGGGCTGATCGTACTCATGAAAGACCTGAAGCCAGCCCCTTCAACAAAGCTGTGCGGAATAAAGTGAATCATACATTTAATGATATACAGTAAATATTAATTCAATATATAAAAGCTTTTACAAAGTTTACAACATAACCACAGAGTGACAAGAAAATTGCATTGACTTAAGGATTACCAAACCTCCTTCAGTGAATCACAAACCAACACTATCTCAACTATCAGCAGAAGAACTCACCTGAGGGGCAACATGTCCTCAGCAATCATCCTTAGTGCTGCATCAGCAAACTTTTTCTGGTCCACCTGCACGGCTGGTGGTGCGGTGCCAGAGCTGGGACTGGATTTTGAGCAGGGGAGCAAAGAATTACTGGGGGAGGAATACTCTCTCTTTAATGTAGACCTCTGCGGAGGTGGAGCAGCAGTCTTCTGCTTGGCTTTATGGTGCTCCTTGTCCTGCATTGACTTCTCAGGCCTGAGCTGCAGCAGAGCAAAACGCACAATAGGTAAACCAAACTTGTCGGATGAGAACAGCTTGTGTGAAATCCTGACAGATTTAGGCATTTATGAATTCCTAAATCTTTTCTTCAGAAATACAGCTATAGCAAGCTCACCACTTCAGGAGTTACTGGTTCGGCATCTAAAACAACGTCACATTTGAAATCCACCTGTAACACATCATGTAAAATTAATTCACAATTAACAATATCAAAGTTTACTGTAACTTAAAACTGCAGGAAAAAATGGTAGTTTAGTGACATTAAAAACAAGCAGCTTTGAATTTTTTGAGCTGGCTATGTCCCAGTATAAAATCTATCTAACAATACTGGTATATCTCATCAGTTATAACTGAAAATGAAGCCTTAAAAAGTATGAACTACATCCAATAAGCACTGTACCTCTCCATCCACAAATTGCTGAATATCAATGGAAATGCTTTGAGCAGCATCTCTAAAGAAGCCCAGCTCTGCTTTACGTTTGATAGTCGAATTCCAATGATTCTTCACAGAATTGTCAGACCTGCCAGAAAAAATAAATAAATAAATTGCATTTTGATTGCTAATCATATTTTAAAAATTCAGTCATTGCTAGCTAACTGGCCCACCTTCCTGGGAGCAGCCTGGAAATCTCAGCCCACCGGTTTCCCAGAATGGAGTGGGCTTTATAGATGATGAGATCCTCTTCATCAGTCCAGCAGCTCTTACTGATCATTGGGTCGAGGTGATTGTGCCAGCGATCACGGCACTGCTTCCCCAATCGACCCTTTAGTTGCTTTGAAATTAGAGTCCAGTGCTTGGTGCCATACTTGGCCACAAGCTCTACTATCTATCCAGAGAAAAATACAAAAGTAAAAACAGAATTTAAATAACAAAAAAAGGAAAATATCCAAACTAAAACCATGTTTTTCATTTTCCCACCTTTTCATCTTCCTCTTTGGACCAGAAGCCTTTAATTAAGTCAGGATCCAGATATTTTCGCCAGCGGTGCATACACTGGTATTCTGTTCGCCCCTGTACAAGGAACAAGACATGTCACGCTGTATTAACTCAGAATTCACTGCTGTTATTCATCTTATTCTTGAACAATGTCTGCATGTACCAAAACTTACTGGTAAAAAACTAGCAATAGTTTTCCAATCTTTTTTTCCAATGTTGCAGACCAGAATTTTGAGATTTTCATCCTAAATGTCAGAGAAAATAAGTCCAAACACAGTACATGGGTTATCATCAACACATTACACCGACATTTACAGATACTGAGTTAGCCAGGTAGTTTCAATAAATTTATAGTTAATTAATATGAGCCAAAAAACAACCAACAATATGACATTAGTAACAGTAACTGAATAAATTATGTGAAAATCAAGATGCTGTAGGAAGAGAAAAAGTTGTCCTGAGACTTCTTTCAACTTACCTCTTCCTGAGTCCATTTGACTTGACACCTGGTACCGTCCTTATTTTCTACTAAATCTGAGTCAGTGTCAAAGCATAGATTATCATCTCCCTCATCGTCCATGCTGCAAACACAAAGATAACCAATAACTCAAATATAAATATTTTACTTTATTTAAATTTCCCAGTGCAAGTGCAAAGACACACAAGAGAGAGCTCAGATGTCTCAGCGATGAACACTGACTATGACATGGTTGACATTAAACCCAAACAAATAACTCCAGAGCCATCATTTACAATATACTCAGTACTGTCTGCAGCACATGCAGCAGAGTACAATTCACAGTTGAGCAGACTGTGATCTTAAGGACAAGTTAACAAACAATGACTTCATTGCTATTTTCAATAGATCTCTGAAATACTCCATGTAAATATGTATGTAAATAGAGAATATGAATTCATATATAGATATCTGAATTTATGTTAATCCCTAAAGATCCAGTATCAACTGAGATCTACATTTTTGCAAGTCAATACCGAAATCTATTGTAAATGTAACAGATATTAAAAATGAAGGCACTAAGAATGAAGTATGCAAGTGTTGGCATATTTGTTGTTTGAACTTTAAAAATCACATAAGATGTGTCAAAGTTATTAAAGAAAATAAACTACAGAGCAAATTAACAGCAAAATCTTTTTCAACATACATATCTAAGTCACGTCAGCTAACGAGCTGTCTAATAACTATGGTTAAAAAAAAGAAAAGAAAAAATATCCAGTGAGCAATTGTTCTTAGAGCAAAATTGCCTTGTTGATACTAGAGATTCGAGTAGAATAGCCAAACGGTTTCAAGCTGATAGGAAGGCAACATTAACTCAAGCACTCGCTACAACTGGGAATGCAAGCATATCAAACCTTGAAGCAGATGGGCTAAGGCAGCAGAACACCACATGAGGTGCCACTCCTGAGAGCTAAGAACAGAAAACTGAGGCCTTTTCCTCTTAAAAAAGGGAGTTTTTCTTTCCCAATGTCACCAAAGTGCTAGCTCATAGAGGGTCACATGATTGTTGCCGTTTTCTTCGTTTCTTCTGTATTATTGTATGGTCTTGACCTAACAATATAAAGTTCCTTGAGGCAACTGTTGTTGTGATTTAGGGCTATATAAATTAAACTGAAGTGCATTGAAATCAAATGGCCTCCACAATTTCCAGACATCAATCAAACAGACAACCTTTTGAATGTGGTGGAATGGGAACCTCATCAATGTGCAGCAGACAAATATGCACCAACTGTGTGGTACTTTGTGCTACCAATTCAATATAAACCAAAATCTCTGAGGAATGTTTCCAGCATCTTGTTGAATTTGTGCCAGAAGGAATTAAGGCAGCCGAGGAAAAAAGAAAGAAGTAAGTAACACATATAGTCATCTGTAATGCTCTTAACCTAAGCAGTCACCATTGGGATATCTAATAATAACTACAGTGTAAATGGGTTGGAATGAATTTCATTCATTTATTGAGTACATTTCAAATATAACACACATTACCAGTCAATAAATAATTACTCAAAGTTGATTTTTGAGTCTTAATTCTACCCTCTCTCTAAGGAAATTATCTGGATTACAGCTGCTCCAAGACAGTAACAGTAACAGACTACACTATTTAAATAATACAATATGTTACAGAGTTTACAAATTGAAGACATAGCACTAATATGTAAAATTGCTCAATTATACAATATCAAAATATGAGCACATTATCACAGATCTAACTGCTGTATTTCACCTGCTCTCCAGCAACCAGTTAAATAAGCATGCATGCTATTCAGCTAAGAGCTAACAACTTCCCACAGCTAAGTAGCTAACATTAGCTTCTGCCAACCCAACAATTAAATCGCCGTGAAAACAAATTGTTACCTTATATATCTACAACAGTACATTGTGCGACTCTCGAAACAAAGTTATTGCAATTGATCGAACAAAAATATAACGCAAAGCTGCAGAACTTACATTTAAACTTGGTTGCAACTTCAAGCTAATTCTCTGATAGCAGATCCAGTGAGCACACTTGAGAAAACGTTAGCTGTTAATTTAGCAAGTAGAGCGCCTCTAGCGGCGCTTGTGCGGGATAAAAACAAGCCTGCCCAACGCAACGCTTTCATCAGGAGTGGAAGTCGTAACAGGCACATTTAGCCGACACGAAAGCAGAGATAACGCGGACATGTTTAAATAAATCTAACATTGTGTAAGTGCTTCTGGAAAACAGTCGCGTTCAGCCCTTCCAGCTCACAACTTGACGGCATTGGAGGAAATCACAGTTTCACTCACTGCCATAAACACAAACAAGCTCTGCAACTGCGTGATAAATATAACGACAAATAAAATATTCTTTTGTGAAACATTTCCAGCTAACGCAAAGTATCATATACCTATATATTACTTGTTTGTTTATTTTTTAAAGACACCAAGAATATACACACACATACACATTTCTCACACTTACCTGCGCGATATAACTCCTCTGTCCCTTCAGTCCCCCGGTCCCGATGAAGACCCGAAATTAGCAACCACAATAAATCATTGTTTCCATGTAATATATGCTTAATGCGGTTTGTATTGGTTATCTACAGACAGTAACAGGGAGCTGCTGGCGTTTTTATCAGTTGAAATTTAGCCGGGACGAAATACTAAAGGTCTGTTCAAGAGCACCACTGCTGCAGAGCTGCTACACACATTTCCCGGAAACGACCCATGTGAGCTGCTGCTAATGGCTGCTCAAAAGACAGGCTGGTTACACTGCATGCATGACTTCGCCTTTAACATTTGTAAAAAGACTTTAAGAAAATAAAAAGCCCACGTCAAAACATTAATGTACCACTGAATATATTCTAACGTAATAATAACTTCCTCATAAAACCTTTAGTGGGGCACTTGGTAGGCTAATTGTTATGCAGCTGTTTCAATAACGTTCTGCCTGTAATGTCTTTAAAATGGCAAATACTACTTGTGCTTGCTAAAAATGGACATTTTAAGATAAGAAAGCCTCCTTTTAAAGTTATAATAACGTTTTGATGATTACATTGCCATTTATGTAAATGTATATAACGCACATTGTTATCAAAAGATAGTGTCAAAATAATAAGAGATTAACTTCATCCATTATTAAATTTATTTCATTTTAAGATCCGTGTAAATACCCTGTCTATGGCAAGAGTTTAAGTCCCCTATTTATGGGAATAATTGTTTTGTTTATGTCATGGCGTTGTATTATATCTTAAAATCTCTTATTCAATTTCAATTCAATTCAGTTTTATTTTGTAAGGTAAAGACTCTACAATATATATATTTTTTAAAACCCTCAACAATCACATGACCCTATACGAGCAACCACCTGGTGACAGAGGGAAGGCAGAACTCCCTTTCAAACCACAAGCAGAACCAGAATCAGCCTGTCCTATGAATACATATCATGCAACCATGTTTTACTGTATGACCGGTTCTTATTTGTTTATACACCAGTTTCCACAGGAAGCATACAAGTGCTTCACAAATTCATGTTAAGCCTTTTCCTTATTTTTATCAAGTATGTGCTTTTACAAAGGTAGATGCTCAAAATAAACATGACCAAATTCTAAACCTTTGGCTTTGGCTGTCCTCAATATGTTTACCCCAGACAGCCAGGCAGATCTGGGAGAAGCACAGAAGCCCTATCCACCAGCAGTTCAAATATTCTGCTTACTAGAGGTAGCCTATCCGAAGAAAGTTGGCTTAAAGGGAGAGGGAAGAGAGCTAAAATGATTTATTTCATACACCAGATGAACCCAGGACCTACACCAAAGCCCAGGATCAGATTAATAAAGATTATTTTGAATTGTGAACCAGGTAAACCGCTCTATAAGACTGGAACGAAGTAAAGATGGAGGCTGAAATTAGTGTTTTTATTTTTTAATTTAAAAAAAGGCTTGATCATAAATATCATTATTTACGGCATGTTTATGTTGTTTTATCCTCCCTAATATTTATTTATTGGTTATCAATTTACCTAAAGCAAGTTTGATGTCTACACCTTTATGAGGATGCCGGTGGATGATAAGGTGTCGTCCAACATCCACCCTTTGCAGCAGTGTTGCTCAGGAACCACTGGCTCCTCATCGTTGGTGCAGTTTCACACTGTGTGTTTCCTATAATTTATAAAGTTTATATGTTTGCAGTGTTGAATTAAAAAAAACTGTTTCAGTGTTTATGTTGGATCCTGTATTTGCAGCTTAAGGTCACACTGAAATCCAAAGAAGACTCTGGGACACGACAGGTTCTGTTGTCCACATAATGATACTGAGAACCATACAAGTTGCAAACATGTTTCTGTGTGTACACTGCACCCCTTTGACTTCT
The DNA here is from genome assembly GCF_051167445.1 of Perissodus microlepis. Classification (NCBI taxonomy): domain Eukaryota; kingdom Metazoa; phylum Chordata; class Actinopteri; order Cichliformes; family Cichlidae; genus Perissodus; species Perissodus microlepis. The sequence goes on along the minus strand of NC_140480.1, from coordinate 7,478,213 downwards.
GCTTGAGTGAGCAGTGTTCATGTGCAGTGTTGGTGATTTTTGACCACTAAGTGGGGCACTTCTACCAAGGTGATGGCGAGCTGTTAATAACTCTCAACTTTCCTCAGTGAGGTGAACATGTTTCACTGTTGGATTAATAATTTATCTGTTAATCTCACCTGAAAAATTGAAAAATAATGAGTCTCTGGTGGTTAATGTGACCACAGCTTGCAGCGCTTCACTTAGATAAGTTTGTGGTGATATAATAAGAAGCATAAAGTGATGAAATCTGAGAAGATACGATCGGTGATGAAAAAGAGACAAAGCCTCCATCATATACAGATGACTCACCCAAGGCTGTCAGTTAAAGCTTGTTGTATATGAAATCTTTTGGAGAATAAATGGCTATCCAGAATCAATGAAAGACTTCCTTTGCTCTTTTAATTATTCACTGTTATATCAGTTTGATAAATGCAGTTATTGTTTTATTATGTTACATTGCTTTGTTGATGCCAATTGTTTATTGTGCAGCTTCTAACTGTGTTTTTAGTTTTTCTTGGAAAGCACTTTGTTAACTTGCTATAAAAGTGTAATATCTGGATTATCTGGATAACAGTATGTCGTATATTACATATCTATTACATAACCAGTTTTCCAACATGTCATCGCTTACACTGAAATTACAATACTATGGCATTTCCCTCTTTACAGTCATGGACATTCCCACTTTGAATACATGTGGAAGCTGAGTGCCGTTGTGGCTCAGTAGCAATAACCAGAAATAGGAAAGCACAGCACAGTCTTTACTTTACCTATGTAGCCCAGGGATGGAACTGGAGACAATCCTATTCTATATTTAATTTTGTTTCCTGATTTTTTTGTCTTTTCCCAAAGAAAACATTTTGACATGTCCCCTTAGGTAGAAGCTAGAGGCCTGTAAAAGCCATCTTCTTCTCCTGCTTTGCAAAGTGAGAAATGTCTCCAATCTATCTGCATCTCGGAGTACCTCGGAGTTCACATCACGCAGGACCTGTCATGGTCCTGTCACATCAACACCGTGGTGAAAAAGGCCCGTCAGCGTCTCTACCACCTCAGACGCTTGAGAGACTTCCAACTGCCCTCCAAGGTGCTCAGGAACTTTTACTCGTGCACCATAGAGAGCATCCTGACGGGAAACATCTTAACCTGGTTCGGGAACAGCACCATGCAGGACAGGTGAGCTCTACAGAGGGTTGTGCGGTCAGCTGAGCGCACCATCCGCTCCGAGCTCCCTGACCTGCACTCAATCTACAGCAGGCGGTGCTGGACCAAGGCCAGGAAGATCGTGAAGGACCTCAGCCATCCCAACAACAGACTGTTCTCTCTGTTGAGGTCAGGAAAGCGATTCTGCTCCCTGAAGACCAACACAGAGAGACTGAGGAGGAGCTTCTTCCCGCAGGCGATACGGTCTCTCAATCACACCACCACACAGTACTGACCCACACATATAGTTCTTACACACACAATGGACATTCTGGACATTGTTTTCACTTCACCACTTAAATCACTTTAAGCATATTTGCACTGCACAAGACAATGTGGCTTGCACAACACTGGTCACTATATTCTTCATTTCCAGTTAATACTTGTACAGCTGCTGTTGTGTGTATATATATATTTATTTATTTATATTTCTTCATACATTCTTATATAGTTCTATACTGTGTATTGTGTGTTTTGTTGTACAGTTATTTTATTTTCAACTTTAATTTATATATTTTATCTTATTCTTTCCCAGTTAAATTTACCCTTCATTCTAATTTGTGTTGTACAGTTATTTCATTTTTAGCCTTAATTTTTTTTTTTTTTTTTTTTATTCCTTCCTAGTTAAATTTACCCTTTTTAATTTTTCATATTTATTTCCTATCTTATTCATAGCCTTTTCCTTTTTTTCTTTAGGTCACGAGCAGTTGTCTAAGCATTTCACTGCATATCGTACTGTGTATGACTGTGTACGTGACAAATAAAATTTGAATTTGATTTGATCTCCTCAATTCAACAACTGCAAGTTTGTTTGTTTGTTTGTTTTTCCACTGTCATAACTGCTCTCTCACAACTGAAAAAGAAAGCAGGCAAAAATGATCAACCAATGAGAATCGTTGGATCGATGACGAGTTGAGCAGAGTTATGTTTATGTAATAAAATAAAATGTGGTGCCAAAAGGACTTTGAAGCAATTGTGTGGTGGCGCATGTCATTTCAAACGTGTTGCACAATAACTCCCAGTCTGTATGACTTTCGCCTTTATTCATGTCTAAGTAGAAGTAATATTGTATTTACCTATTCCAAACGTAAGAGATGTGGGCTTTTAAATTTAATTGCATGGAAAGATAATCAGAAATTATTATATTCTGACTTCAAAAATAGCAAAATTCCAAATCATATCCAAGCTGTTTATTAAAAAAATAATGTCTTCTGTATAAAACTGCAGTACTACCTGCTGAGTGTGTTTTCTGCTTCTGGATTTAGAGGTTGCCTTTAGGATCTCTTTATGGATGAATACGCTTTGTTGACACATAGTCGCACCAAAACATAAATTCAGCACAAGAAGCTTTCACTGTCTTACAGTAAGGAAACTGTTGCTTTAAAGGGGGGTGACCATGACTGCTGATTGATTGCATCACAGACTCTGGTCCACTGAATCCCTCATTTGTTATACAGGTCTGTTCTACTTTTGACCTTTTTTTAAAGTCTTCAATCCCACGTTAACCTCTGATTCAATCTTTAGTAGATAAACCCTGTCACAGGTCACCACCAGGAAGAGCTTGACATTTTTACATGCTGGTCGACGACTGAAGTGAATGATCAAAAACATAGTTCGGTCACGTTAAACGATGCAAGCAAAAGAACATGTAAATATTTTGGCAAATATCTGAGTTATTAACACGCATAGGTGGATTTTTGCTAATGTTGGTTTCAGTCATGTATGGCGCCGCTGCTGGCAGCGTGACCCAGCAGTTCCTGTGTTTACAAGATCTGATGGTGAGCAGCAGCTCGGCACACAGCTTTACAACTTTAAAGGTCTGACCAGAATTTGACCCCTAAGAGCAATAGACCATTTGTAGATTTAGAGGAAAAAATGACAGCTGTCACTCCAGAAATCATGCGGGTACATGAGTGTATTTGGTTTCACAGTAAAGCATGTGATACACCATTTGTTAAGATGAAATATTGAACAAGATTAACACGTTTTTAAGGAGGTAAATATCAGCGTGCTATGTTCAGAAACCAGAATACATACACAAACAAGACTTCAGGCGTATATGAATAGAATTATAAAAACAGAATGCAAGGACATGTTATTGACTGTACATTTTTAACTGTATCACCTACAACTGCCATCACCAACTTCACAGCCAAGTCAGAGAGGCACTTCACAGTTTACACTGATATAATCACAGTAGTACTGTAATAATCCTGCTGCAAAGCTGCTACTGTATATTTACAGTACTCGATACCGTATTTCCACAAAGACATGGCAACTTTTTAAACCTGTTATATAAACCAGTGAAGCTAAACTTATATCTACAGACAAAAGAACAAATGAATACTTTGATCATGACTACTGTATAATCCTCATAATAAACGACTATATCGTGCACACAGAGCCATAGCTGACTGACTGACTGAAGTTAGTCAAAGGTACTGCATCAGTGCATCATTAGCAAATCAGTGTGGACATTTAGTACATTTACAGCTATGATCACCGCTGCAATAACTAGTAGCCAGTGTTTCGCACCCAGCTATGCCACCTTCACTGTTTTATCACTGCGAGTAGCACGGCTCGTATTACTTTTCAACATTTTTTTCTCCTTCTTTGGTCAAAGATTTTTTTTAATCATTTTTTTGGTCTTTAAGGAGAAACATGCTGCATAGAATCATCAGTAGCACCGTGTGACAAAAAGATAAAAACAAATGAAGAAAACATGCCAAGTGTGCACTGATAACTGATGTTAAAAAGCAAAACACTGCACTAGAATTGTTACTACCTAACCTGTTAAGAGTAAGAAAGATTTTTTTTTAAAAAATATATGAATTTCTTCTTGTAGTATTTTTTCTTTCTTTTTTTTATTATTCCCTGTTTTAACTCAGTGCTGGACTCCATGATTATTATCCGTTGCTAAATTAAAAAAACATGTTCATCAGGATCTACTTTCTATAAAAACAGGATCAGTGAGCAACAATGCTAAGTCTTGATATAGACACACAAAGATGGTGTTTTGTGCAGGTACAATATGCTAAAGCCTTTAAAAAAATACAAAGAAAAAGAAGTTTTGTCTTTATCCGGCCTCATGTGTTCTTCATTTCTCTACAAATAACTGAAATAAAGGCTCTTCTTGTTACATTTTAAGGACACTCCAACTGCATAACTTGTTCGTGTATATCCTAAACACGGGACCCCCCCAGGCAAGACGTTTTACATATTTCGAACTTGAACTTATTTCGAACAGTGTCTCCATTGCAGACTTGCCCTTTCTGCTACATACTCGCTTCACTGCAGCGGTCAAACATGACCGATGTCATGTGGGATTCCTGCTGTGTTACATGAGGAACACTTATCTTTGTGAGAAAACTTTTAAAAATAATGAACAAGATTTCTGCGCTAAAAAATCATTTAAACAGTTAGCTGCGATTCATCTGTCCGGATGTCACAGAAAGCTGTCCTCGGTGCCGACAAAGGAGAACCCATTAAAGGCGTTGCTGGAGCTCGTGCTGGGATTGAACTCTGGGGTCTGACTCACTGAGTTAGGAACCATTTCTCTGGTGAACTCAGGATCAATATGTTGAGTGTCAGCTGGGCCCCTCTGAAAGATGAAACAATTTTAAGCGTAAATAAGGATGACTGCTATTATATGCATTATATACAACGCATGACAAGGTGTCCTAAATGTAAAACTAATATACAGCGATGCACAGGCCCATTTGTCTAACTTAAGTCTAACTAGTGAACACTGATCTAGAGAAACTTCTTAAAGCTGGTGTTAAAACCAAGTTTAAATAGTCAGTTTATAAAAGATTAAATGATGCATGTGAGTAAATTCAGATCAGCTTACTCGTTGACATCAATATACTGAAAAAGCCTAGAAGCACAATAAATGATCCTTATTTTCATTAAGGATATAAAGTATAATACATTTCTATTTCATATGTAAAGTGATTGAGAAGCAAAGCCACACCAGTCTTTGCAACAAGCAAAAGAGTTTCAACAACATAATGACTAAGAGTGTAAAAGGTCAGAGGGATTTCCTTGCATTGATCTTTAGCTAGATAATAACATAAGATGGGATAAAGAGATTCAGGGACAGATCTGAGAGGGTTTTACTGGCTGATTGCTCTGAAACATTTGTGGTGAGTGGAAAGAAAACAGAACAGCAGCTAAGGTGGAGATAAGTGGTTAATAAAGTCACATATGACGAGGCAGGCACACAGAAAAGACACGAGCAGGCGGAGCAGCAACTCACCACATTAGGGTTGTAAGGAGGGGTGATTCTCTTGTGGTAAAGGTCGTCCCAGTTGATCGGAGTGAAAAAGGTGTGGTTCTTTATTTCTAACTATAAATAAAAGAAAGAAAAAACTTCACATGCTTAACTTTTTCATGCCTTTCATAAAAACAAAATCACACATACAGGGAGTGCAGAATTATTAGGCATATGAGTATTTTGTCCACACCATCCTCTGCATGCATGCTGTCTTACTCCAAGCTGTATAGGCTCGAAAGCCTACTACCAATTAAGCATATTAGGTGATGTGCATCTCTGTAATGAGAAGGGGTGTGGTCTAATGACATCAACACCGTATATCAGGTGTGCATAATTATTAGGCAACGTCCTTTCCTTTGGCAAAATGGGTCAAAAGAAGGACTTGACAGGCTCAGAAAAGTCAAAAATAGTGAGATATCTTGCAGAGGGATGCAGCAGTCTCAAAATTGCAAAGCTTCTGAAGCGTGATCATCGAACAATCAAGCGTTTCATTCAAAATAGTCAACAGGGTCGCAAGAAGCGTGTGGAAAAACCAAGGCGCAAAATAACTGCCCATGAACTGAGAAAAGTCAAGCGTGCAGTTGCCAAGATGCCACTTGCCACCAGTTTGGCCATATTTCAGAGCTGCAACATCACTGGAGTGCCCAAAAGCACAAGGTGTGCAATACTCAGAGACATGGCCAAGGTAAGAAAGGCTGAAAGACGACCACCACTGAACAAGACACACAAGCTGAAACGTCAAGACTGGGCCAAGAAATATCTCAAGACTGATTTTTCTAAGGTTTTATGGACTGATGACATGAGAGTGAGTCTTGATGGGCCAGATGGATGGGCCCGTGGCTGGATTGGTAAAGGGCAGAGAGCTCCAGTCCGACTCAGACGCCAGCAAGGTGGAGGTGGAGTACTGGTTTGGGCTGGTATCATCAAAGATGAGCTTGTGGGGCCTTTTCGGGTTGAGGATGGAGTCAAGCTCAACTCCCAGTCCTACTGCCAGTTTCTGGAAGACACCTTCTTCAAGCAGTGGTACAGGAAGAAGTCTGCATCCTTCAAGAAAAACATGATTTTCATGCAGGACAATGCTCCATCACACGCGTCCAAGTACTCCACAGCGTGGCTGGCAAGAAAGGGTATAAAAGAAGAAAAACTAATGACATGGCCTCCTTGTTCACCTGATCTGAACCCCATTGAGAACCTGTGGTCCATCATCAAATGTGAGATTTACAAGGAGGGAAAACAGTACACCTCTCTGAACAGTGTCTGGGAGGCTGTGGTTGCTGCTGCACGCAATGTTGATGGTGAACAGATCAAAACACTGACAGAATCCATGGATGGCAGGCTTTTGAGTGTCCTTGCAAAGAAAGGTGGCTATATTGGTCGCTGATTTGTTTTTGTTTTGTTTTTGAATGTCAGAAATGTATATTTGTGAATGTGGAGATGTTATATTGGTTTCACTGGTAAAAATAAATAATTGAAATGGGTATATATTTGTTTTTTGTTAAGTTGCCTAATAATTATGCACAGTAATAGTCACCTGCACACACAGATATCCCCCTAAAATAGCTAAAACTAAAAACAAACTAAAAACTACTTCCAAAAACATTCAGCTTTGATATTAATGAGTTTTTTGGGTTCATTGAGAACATGGTTGTTGTTCAATAATAAAATTATTCCTCAAAAATACAACTTGCCTAATAATTCTGCACTCCCTGTATAGTGAATCATGTAGAACAACGCCAATAGCTGCTACATGCAAGGTAAATGTTATCAGAGGGCTTGGGTGTGGAGCTCTCTTTAAAAGAAATCCAAAACTCTTAAATAAAGACTACACCCAGCTTTTATTTGCGCCAACATTTATTGCAGTTATCCCTATTCTAAGACTAGGCTTATATCCTGTCTGGGAAAGCATCTGTTTTAATATGGAGCAAAGACCGAAAGACTTACAAAGTCTGCGATGGCTCCCAGGCGTCTGTGCTGGTCTTTCTGGAGAAGACCCATCAGCAGAGAGCGGGCGGCCTCAGACTTTCCCGGAGGCAGCATCAGCGGCTTGTGAAGGATCCCATCGTACATTTCACCAATATCACGGCTGTAGAAAGGAGGCTGAACAGAAGGGATGCAATAAATATCATTCACATGTAACATATCAAGTTATCCTCAGTTTCTTTTTAAGGTAAATGACAAAGGGAAAAGAATTCCTCATAAAATGTAACTCAAAATTCAATCAGTCTGTGTCTTTAAGATGTTTAACAAAACACACCTTGTCCAAAACCTTTCTTTGACCATTTACGACAAGGTCTACTAAAAACTGAGGTCAAATTTGGATCCACATATAGGAGGATGGTTTTAACTTTTAACTACTTTTTTCTGTGAGTACCACCAAAATAATGTGTCTTACTTTTGCGGAAGACTACTTCTTGGTAAAAAATTAACAACGGTACAGTACTGCCAAAACTCATAATCCATAAACCCTAAACAAATACACATACCAGGCTGAAGAGCATCTCATAGAGCACGGCTCCCAGACACCACCAGTCCACTGTCCTGTCATACGGTTCCTTACGAAGAATCTCTGGCGCCAAATACTTTAGACACATGATAGAGAACAAAAAAATGAAACGATGCAAACTTTGGGTTATCAGGGAACATTTGCTTCCTACAAACTATTGTTCACCCATAGTCTGCATGCTTGTGTTTATATAATGCAATCTTCTTTATCTGGTCCACCTGTTCAACTGTTTGCTAATGCAAAGATCTTATCAGCCCACCAGTAACTCTTTGCCTTTAGGCATGTAGATATGGTCCACATGACCTGCTCACATTCAAACAGAGCACCAGAATGGGGAAGAAAGGTGATTTAAATGGCTTGACATGATTGTTGGTGCCAGACAGGCTGATCTTTCAGAAACTGCTGATCTGCTGGGATTTTCATGCAAAACATCCAATGAGCTGCAGCTCTCTGGGTGAAAATGCTGTGTTGATGCTGGAGGTCAGAGGAAGGCTACGGTGAGTCCAATAACCGCTTGTTACGAGCAAATTACGCAAAAGAGCATCTCTGAACACACAACACATTCAAGCTGATGGGTTACAGTAGCAGAAGACCACACCCACCAGGTCCTGCTCCTGTTAGTAAAACTGAGCCTACACAGAAAAACCTTTTTTTTTTCCAACAAATTGATTTGGATTGTAAACAACATGAAAACATGAATCCATCCTGCCTTGTATCAGTGGTTCAGGCTGTTGGTGGTATAATGGTGTGGGGGATATTTTACTGGCACACCTTGCACACCTTAGTAGCAACTGAGCATTGTTTAAATAGCACAGCCTGCCTGAGGATTGCTGCCCACCGTGTCCATCCCTTTATGACCACGTGTGTAGTCATCTTCTGATGGCTGCTTCCAACAAAATAGTGAGGCATGTGTCAGAGTTCAAATAATCTCAAACTGGTTTCTTGAACATGACAATGAGTTCACTCTACTCAAATGGCCTCCACAGACACCAGATCTCAGACCAGTAGAGCGCTTTTGGGATGTGGTGGAACAAGAAGATTCATGGATCATGGATGTGCAGCCAACAGATCAGCAGCAGCTATGTGATCAAGTCATGTCAATAAAGACCAAAGTCAGGGTGCAGGTGTTGAGCAGGCGACCACATCACAGCCATGCGGCTGAGAGCGACTGGCCCTTGTCCGACCCGCGGCCCTTTGCCGCATGCCCCCCCCCCTCTTTCTGTGCCTCTGCTTTCCTGTCTTTTCTTCACTGTGTCTATCAAACAAAGCTGAAAAAGGCCAAAAAATAAAATATAAAAAAAGACCAAGCAATGTAAGTAATGTTTCCAGCATCATGTTGAATGCATGCCATGGAGATTTAAGCCAGTTCTGAGGGCAGAAAAAGGGGTCTAGCCCAACAATAGCAATGTGTAACTAATAAAGTGGCCAGTGAATGTGAATTTAAAATATGCTTCATAAACGTTTACTGAAAAAGTTTTTTACTCACTTCTGGAGTGCCACAGAAAGTCGAGGTGGTTGCCTCCGGCTCCACACCCTCCTTGCACAGCCCAAAATCTGTCAGCACCACATGGCCCTGCACACACAAAACAGTGAGTGACAAACACAAATAAAGCCTTTTTCCCCTTTAAAGTGTTAAAGCAAATGGGCTGATCCTGACTCACCTGACAGTCTAAAAGTATATTTTCTGGCTTCAGATCTCTACAATGAACAAGAACAAATCAGACCGTCAGTGCAAAAACATATTATTACTTTGTATATTCAATTTTTGATAAATGATAGGTTTCAATAAACGTTCGAGCGTCTCTTTAACCTGTAAACAATGTTGAGAGAGTGAAGGTAGCCGATGGCGCTTGCTACCTCAGCCGTGTAGAATCTCGCTCTGGGTTCTGAGAAACACCGCTCTCTCTGCAAGTGGAAGAACAACTACACAAAGAGAAAGACGGGCGGAAAGAAGAAAATAAAATTATATTAAAAATTTTCAATGTATTGAGAGACGAGACACTTCCAAAGTCTCAGGAAAAAGCTCGGTATAAAAAAGGTTTTGACTTGCTTTGCTTTTTGAGTGCTGCAACAGCAAACAAGAGGAATACAACAATATGACATCAACTATGTCTCATACCAGTTTCAGTTTAGGCTTCATCATTACAAATGTGGACAAATTTGCACAATAGGTGAAATAAAAACCATCTGATCAGTAGATTGTTAAGATTTTAGATAAGACATTTTCTAATCTGTGGGCTTTTGTTTCAGTGACGGGAAGGTTCACTCTTGTACCTGTAGGCTGACTATGATAACACTATAAAACTAGCAAGAATTGAAAGCTTGTGGAAATCATCTGTTGTACTGCACTTTGTCTAATTTTTACTGTCTTAGCAAGAAAAAAGAGAGTTTGTAGCAGTTCTCAAAAGAGAACAAAAATAAGCTAGAGGTAGATTGTTTGTGATGACAACAGTACTTCGTACACTGATGATGCTTGTTACAGTAAACAAATAAATCCAATTGCTTCCTGTCACCCAGGAAGTTACTAATATATCCTGTACAAGTGGAAACAGTTTGTGTCATAAGTGTACTGAACAGATTTTGGAATCCGACCGCTATACGGGCTGCAAGGCATCGGTCTTGTTGACAGTGACCTTATTTATTACAGAGAGCATCTAATGTCATTGCTTTTTAACTTAGCACCTTTAATTGAGACAGTCCAACAAACCATGAAGCTACAGTCTACAATCTTTAATGTTAAATTCAGCTCATTTAAGAGACAACTCAAAACATTTTCATTTAAAAAAAAAGATCCAGGTACTTTTTTAAAAATAAATCTCTGAAAACTCTGATATTCACCACGCTCCAAGCCACTTTCTGACAAAGTCTAATGAACTATGTAAGTGGAAACGATTTATTTATGTATGTTAGCGCATGTACCTCTCCGCCATTTACATAGTCCAGGACAAAGTAGAGCTTCTCTACAGTCTGAAACGAGTAGTGAAGCCGAACCAGAAACGGGTGTTTGAGGCTCTTCAGCAGCACGTTTCTCTCTGCCATGATGTTCTTTTGCTAAAGAGGGAAAAGGAGAAAAATAAGTTCTGGGAAGTTCAGTTTTTTGCTTTTTTCAGTTTTTTTGTTTAGTTTTTTTGCTTTTCTGCTCCATGTTTTTTGACAAAAAGGCCTTAAATCATTTTATTTCACTATAAAATTTGAAATGCACGTACGGACATAAATATATATTGTTTATAATTCACAGAATATATTTGCAGTGATGATGCATAAATAATACAAAGAAAAAGGAAAATAAAGGAAACATGTTTAACACACGTCCTGTGTAATTTATAAAAAATGGCTGTAAATCATAAACAGTTAATGTAAAGGTTTTGAAAACCCGAGAGTTTGCACTTTAATCACATTTTGATAGTCCAAATTAAAATCCAATGTGATGATGTAGATACTAAAAAAAAGCATGAATAATGTGATTGTTTTTTGCCCTGGAGTTACTGCGCTCACATGCTTCTGGACCAAAAGAAGCACATCAATGACTTCTTTTCATGCTGCTAACTGAAATCAGTTGAAATATGTGTACTTTTTTTAAAATTACTCATTAAACATTATTTGAACCCCTTTTTAAAGTAATTAAAACAGTGATGTGCAAGTTGTCTTTCACACTATGAAAAGCTTATTTTATTACATTATTTTATTTCATTTAATGTCACTTTATGACAAAATCTTCACACTTGATGGGTGAAAAGGGATGACTGAGGAAGAAGGTTGCCAGCGAGCATGGTCATTGATAACAATCAATTTGTCTAATCAGCAATTATGCTGTCTAACAAACACCTGGCCTGGCTTTTTTTTCTGGAGGCAATAAAATCTGTCCTTTGTACAGAGCTGTAGATTAGATAAGCCTGAGACCCTGTTGCTAGGTAAAAACTCTAACAACTATCAAAGATCCTCACTATCACCGAGGGAACCCTTGGACAGTTATTTTCCATCGTCATCTCCTTATCCTGACACAATTCCAAACTAAACATTTCAACTAAACGCGGATTACTGGACCTTTAAAACACATTAACACAGTGACAGCAGAGCCCACCTCTTTTTTCTTCAGGATGATTTTCTTCTGCAGGACTTTGACAGCGTAGAATTTGCTGTCAGCTTTATGCTTGGCAAGCAGGACCTGTATGAAGGTTCACTTGTTAGTGCCTTGTTTAGCAAACAGTCTGCACCACCATCTCAGCATTCTGCTTTCAGGATATTACATGAAAGTAGCGCACGCAGCACAGATATGTCGTCTGTGGAACCAGATAATACCGAGAAATCTGATAAGTTTGTTGACACAAAGAGCAAAAAGGCCTGAGGTGGACACGAAGCCACAAAAACGCCTATTTTTTAAGATCTTTAGGAGTTGAATGTCCATATTTATTATGTTCCACTGGACGATGCTCAGGAGACCGAAAGAGGCCTCAGTGGATTGTACAGTTAATGATTCATGAAGAAAAGAGCACATTTTGATTAGACAGTAGTCAGCAGGTAGACTCTCACTGACCCCCGCTGCAATGTCAGCAACCGCACGCTATGTACTCTCTCTCCTTCTTTCTAACGCCCTCTCACTTGTCTCACAAGGTCAGCACAGTAAAACCCTTATTCATTTGCATTAATACCATTAATACCTTCAACTGGATTTGTTATTTATTAATAAAAAAGGAAAAAATTTACTCGAGGAGCCTACCTCCTTCAGTGAACTGAAGGAGGTAGAACAAGGAAATGACCGAGAGGAAAAAAAGCCAGGAGATGTATTAAACAGCAGAAAGATGGATCTATAAATAAGTAATTGTTTCAGTGTTACCTTTCCAAAGGTCCCTTTGCCAATGACAGCCAAGAAGTCAAAGTCAGTGGGCCTGGCACTGAAACAAGAAGGTAATGTATTAAAATTACATAATAACTTCTGAGATACTTTATTTCTAACAGGATATAAATCGTGGATATAATGCTGGTAAGAGTTTCTCTTCATACAGCAACACCTCCTTAATAAAATACAGACTGTAGATAATTAAAGTTTCTGTTTGAGGTGCTTCGATCTGACATTAAGAAAGTTAATGGGGAGGCGGAGCTACATGCTGGTTAGTGAGTTACTGACTTTGGGTTTGCTGAAGGTCCCAGGTTAACATCATCTTGAGGAGAGGAAGGTGGTGTCCGCAGCTGAAAAAAAAAAAAAAGATTGATTCAGTTGATTTATAAATAGGCTTCAGCAGCAGGAAAAGGATACATGTCACGATGTATTCGATTATCGAATGAAAAATACAGAAACTAAGGAGTTTGCAGTAAAACCTCGACAAGGTAAGGTCATGTCTAGCAGCTTTGAAACACCAGAGCCATTCAAAGAACTTTAGAAGATCAAATTAAAACCAAAAAGATGAAACGAAGAGAAGAAAAGGCAGAAATGATCCCAGTAGTAATACTAAAAATAAAAACAGCAAACACAATGATGGCACAGCTACCTGCTGGTTAAAAGCAATCATGAATAAAGCTGTTTTTAGCATCTTTAAAAAATAAAAAAAAAATTAAAAAATGATCTGAGCTCCAGGGCTAGCTGGTTGTGGCATTAAGCACCATAGCAGCTGTGCATTTAGCTGCTATGGTGCTTAATGCTCATCCTGCTTAGTTTAAGATCTGTGCACTGCACTAGCTGACCGGATCTACTGGGTTTGTATCCATTAAACATCTCAGATATGTATTTAGAGCCCCAAGCCTTTTAATGATTTATAAACAACCAGTAATACTTGTAATTCAGTTCTATATGTTACTGGAAGCCAGTTCAGGGAGCTGAAAATAGGTGTGGGCAATTTACAATTTTCAGGAGCTCAGGAGCAAAGCTGCTCAAACGTATTTTAAGGAAACTTGTGGGATGTATCTAGAGAGCAGTTATTACAAAAAAGTTTTGTAATCCATCCAAATTCTTCCGCTTATCCAACTCAGGTTGAGAGGTGGGGTACACCCTCGACAGGTTGCTAGTCTGTCGCAGGGCTAACACAGAGAGATAGACGACCGCTCACATTCATATTCACACCCACGGGTAGATTTTTCACCACTTAACCTAACCCCCATTCATTGCATGTCTTTGGACTGTGGGAGGAAGCTGGAGTAATTGAAGAGAACCCACACAGACACAAGGAGAACGTGCAACACTCCACACAGAGATGCTGGATTCAAACCCATAGTCCTTCTTGCAGTGAGGCAACAGTGCTAACCACTGTGCTGCCAGACATCGTTAAATTACTGCTAATTATTGAGTATAATACATATTTTCTCTGATATGAATTTTGTTCTTGAAAAAACTTATTGCACTTTTTGGTTGAGACAAACTCTTGAAGTGGCAGTGCTGGAGGGTTTGTTAGTTTGTCTACAGCAGCAAACAGAGTTTGAGTATTTCAGGTGTTTTCATTAATAATGTTAGTAAAGTAGGATTAACTCAAAGATGTAGATACAGACACTGATTAAAAATGTCATCGTCAGTCTGAAGACTGCTTCTGCTCAGTTTTCTTGTAGTTTCTCTTTTGATCTGCTACCATTATAACATTTTTCCACAGTGCTTTCTGTTTACCGGAAACACTGTTAACCTTGACAGGTGCAATGTTGTCAAGAACCCTGAGAATGTTAGAGTTACTGCTTGAGCTGGTCATTCACAGACTCTGCTATTGCACTATTACATCATACCAATGGTTTGCATAAATAAAGTACTAGTGTTTTCATTGAAATTCCTCTTTCTAATAGTTTTGAATGTGGCTTGGCAGACTGGGGTGACCATCAAAGAAGACACAAAAATGGTCAGACAGAACTACATCCAAAGCATTATGATCAGACTCGTAACGGAGCTGATCTTAAGCCCAGACACTACAATTTTCAGGTCTTTTTGATGACTTTGTATATGAACACTGAAATATCAGAAAAATGTAAAAGGATCAAGATATGTTCAACATTATGCACCACCATTTAGTAAAGAAGAGAAAATATAATTCTCTGTAAGCCGTATGTTTGATCTGGTCAAGATTTCATGCCCTTCCTGGTGCAACCCTCCCCAGTTACCCAGGCTTGGGACCAGCACTGGGAGTACTGTGGCTTGTGGATCCCTGGACAGAATTAACAATGAGTAGATCAGAAGGAAAGCTCAGGTTCAGTGGTGTGAAAACAAAGTTAGAGAGGCAAGGCTGACTCTGGACATGTGCATAGGAGGGATAGTAAGTATATCAGATTAAGGATTAAGTGGAGCTGATGAGCAGGAAGAAAAGAGGAAGACCACAGAGGAGGCTCATGCGTGCATTGAGGAAGGATATGCAGAGGGTTGGTGAGACAGGGGAGAATGCTAGGGATGGGGTGAGACTGCGGTAAAGGGAGCAGCCGAAAGTTATAGTAAAGAGGAAGATTGACACTTGGGTCTTGCGTTCTTTTAAATAGCAGTCTATTCAAGTCTGATCTATTCAGATTTAAATTATGTGGATTAGGATTTTGTGAAAATCTACTCTGGAAATTAAAAATCCAGAACCAGAGGAAAAGACATACGTGAGGTTTGCCTCATTTAAACAGGGAAACCCATCAAAATTTAAGAGCAACACAACAAATACATAGATTTGTCTCATCCTAAGTGATCACATCAAACGAATGGCACTGCTAGAGATCATATGCTGAATCTCTAATATATTGATTCAGTGTGACCTGATCAAATACGACGCGGCATGAAAGCCAAAGACACTCCAGATGTCGATGTCAGTTCACTCATTAGACATCTGCTAAACAAAGCAGGACTGGACCGCAGGCGCGTTTCCCTTTCACCCAACAGAGTAAAATAAAAGCATCATAATAAAATTACACTCACATTACAGTGTGCCATGGTTACTATACTGCACTCCCATCAGTGTTTGACAGACCTGCTAGGAGAGGAGAAATATTCACATTCAGTGGGCTCAGCAGCTTTTGTAGGGGTAAAACATATTCAACATTTATAGGTAAAAAAAAATCTCCTCATCTGCTCTGACTCAGAGGAACGTGGTCATCTAACCTCCGTAACCTGCGCAGGTGTTAACTCACCTCATGTGACGACAGCCTGAGGATCAAGAGGAGCTGGTAGTTCTGGTTTGTACTGAAGAGGATGCTGGAACAACAGAAAGACCATGATGGGCCTCGTGTTTGTGTAGTGTGTGTCTGTGTGTGTGCTTGCATTACTAATGTTATGAAGGGAACACATTTTTACAGCGTTAGGAGACGCCAAAATAAAATCTGTGAATTTTACTCTTAACATTAGGGCGAGGGTTATGTTTCGTAAACTAGAGGTTATGGCAAGTTTTCAGAAAGTTATTGAAAGTCGCTGCGATGTCCTCTAAAGTGATGGAAACATGACCCTGTGTGCATTGGTGTGTGTGTGTGTGTGTGTGTGTGTGTGTGTGTGTGTGTGTGTGTGTGTGTGTGTGTATGTGTGTGTGTGTGTGTGCGTGTAGTGTGTCGGTGAACATGTTTATATGCTAAATATTGTTGTGTCTTTTTTCATATCTGTCAAAACATGCGGGATGACCAAGATCTCTCTCACTCACACACACACACACACACACACACGCACACACACGCACATCCATCTAAACACACACACATAAAACAAAAGTCCCATTGATCTGAGGTCATGCTTTTCCTAGGAACCCTAGGCCTGTTTATCTATTTATAGGCAAATGAGGTGCTGAATGTCACATTACATTTGTGCAGATGCATTTATTGTAGTTTGTATATAATAATATTTTAAGGCCAGTTAGTAACCGAATCCGTGCAGTTTCACACCCAAAAAATAACGATTTTATGCTACATTAAATAATCTACAACTAATGAAGAACTCTCATAGACACAGACTGTCACTTACATAATGCCTTTCTAGTCAGTTTGAGCACTAAAAAAGTTTCTTACCACAAGTCTTCAAACTTGATCACACACATTCACACGGTGCTTTTACTAACATTAACGCACTCGAACACTTCGACATGCAGAGTGGACGAGTTCGACCCAAAAGTTTTCCAATTGGCCTGATCCACATCCAGCTCAAAATTTTAGCTGTTAAAAAGTGTCCAGTTTGCCAAATTTTAACTTTAAGAGTGTGTTTCCACATTAAGATTGATATGAAGAAAGCACTCTATTGTTCATTTAAATGTAACCCAAAAAAAGTGAATATAAATAGACTGCAGTTTGGCTATAACAGCGAACTTAATGCATTATTTAATAATGACACATTTGGTAAGGACGTGACAGGAGGTTAAAATGACGCACATTGACAGTTATGATAACCTCTTAATCTGCCACTAAAGCTACACTCAGCAAAACTACAACTCTGTTCAGAGATTATTCCTCAGAGCGAACCAGAAACTAACTCACAGAAAGACTCGTGTTCGCAAAACTAAAAGCTGGATAGAAAACTGAATCATAAAAGTATAAAAACCTATTACAGAGCCTTCTTAGAAAACTGTGACTTTCCTTTAAAGAAGGGAAAAGCTCAGCTACAAGTCAGTGATCTGAGTGAGATTTGGGACTAAAGACAACATGTAGAGACTTCCTAACGGGGCTATCAGTACGGTATCATCAGTAACCCTGATCGATCACACAGATCACATATGGACGTGTCTAAATATCCAGCAGGCTGAGGTTGTTAGCAAGTTTTACAAGCAGACCTGTGCAATAATGATGAGCACCACAGTGACGCTCCACACTATCTGTGCACCTGTTATTATTACCCCGGATATAGAAAATGACCCGAGGAATAAATCACGCTGAATAGGTCAGAAATGATCAGCTCACCTGTGTGAAGGATGAGGTGATCCGTGCTCTGCGCGCTTCAGACTGACAGGACTCCAAACAGAGCGCAGTCACAGTGGCAGCTTGAGGCTGATCTCAGGTCAGCGCATCTGCTTTTCACACGTCATGAGGGGACGTGGGCAGGACTCCACAGAGTGAATCATTGATGAAATGTTAGCGAGCTTAAACTAACAAGGCGGTGCAAGGGCGCAAACTTTCAGCGACCCTGCGTGTGTGTGCGTGTGCGCAAATAGCAAAATTTCCGGAAATTGCTATGTGGTTTCAAAATAAGGTATGTAAGATATAAAATAATGTAAGCCTGATAATTTTTTTTTAACCTTCCAAAGTTATTTGTCAAGAAAAAAGGGGAAACAGTGGTCACATTGTTATAGATACTTCATGTATGTGGTTACATGAGTACATGAACCCTAACTATAGCGTCATGTAAAGCATGCGTACTAGGGGTGCCAAAAAGGGATTTCCGATTTTTCTGTGTGGGTTTTTGTTTGTTTGTTTTCTCATGTGTAATTTCTGCGCACGCACTGTTAAATAAACTGTGTTTTAAAACTCACTTGTTTTGTAAGCATCTATCACAGATTGTAGGCCAATAAAATCATTTAGTTTAATTAGGGGCAGATATTTTTAGCGCAACACAACTCTTGTACATGGCTTGCTGGGCTATAAGCTGTCAAACATATCTCTCACGAATGATATCAAGTCATTTTGAGCCTGAAAGAACATCGATGTCACAAGGTACACGTTGCAATCCATTTTTGCTCAGGTGACTTTTATATATCCTATAGTGTATCCTTACTGACATTAAAAAATGTCTTTTTCAAGAGAGATGTGGCCAAGAGGGCAGCAGAAAGTGAGATTTCTCCAGGTTCTCTGAATGTTTTGATGATATTATATACTGTAGATGATGAGAAAAGATCTTTGGTTCCTCAGACATCCACAAATGCAAGTAATAGCTCTGTGATGCAAAGAAGAAGGCATGGAAACACTGGGCCAAAGATCTGAGGCAAAGAGGAAAACTGTTGTTAAAAGAAGCGGGGATGCTGCACACTGATAATCATGGCCCCATTTAAATTTACTGCACTCATATGTGACCTGTGACCCATTAAGATAATCTAGCTTCTGAAACAGCCCCAAATAGTTCATAGACTGGTAACACTTTGGCCGTTACCTCATTTTTTGAGGTTGTCGAGTGGCTCTATGCTCGGTTAGTGGGGCATTGTCACACAGTCCCACAGTTTGAGAACAACTAAAAACAATAAAACTTCGACAGACTGCAGAATAAGTCAGCAGACTCTACTCCCAGCAATTTTGTCAGGTTAGATGTGTTTTAACACACATGAAAGAACGTTTGAATAAACGTGTGTCATCTTCCCCCCTAAACACTATGTTATATAAAGATGTTACATAACAAACTAAACTAAAAAAGTATTTATGAAGTATTCATTGAACTCCCCGGGCTTTATAAATATCCAAGTTATTTTCTTTTAAGGTTTTATGACAGTGATGTCAAACTCATTCTACATTGTGGGCTGGGCCAGAGCGATTACATGATACATGTGTAAAGTTCATCGCTCTGACTGCCCTGTAATTAAATATTTAGATTATAAAGTTTTCATTAATTACCAGAAAATGTACTTGTACTTTTGTGTGGTATGGATGGTGGGTGAAGTCTGTATTAATCAGAAAAGCTGACTTAAAATACAGTAAAAAGTTTGAAATATACTCAAAATATATCCTTCAAATTTTCTAAAGCTGTCCAGTGGGAGAGATTGGAGTGTTTGCCAGGCTGATTTGAACACCCGGGCCTTATGTTTGACACTCCTGATTTATCATATCCTTTTGGTTGTTTGTTTTTTTTTACTGTACTGTGGGTTCAGGTTTCTATATCATGCTTCTGAATACTGAACTGCAACAAGCTTTCAATATTAAAATGCGCACAGAGCTGAACGTTTAACACAGCTTAACACTAGTTTCAGTGTAATGGGACTTTTCTTTTGTTTAACTCTGCTCCTCGTACAGAAAACATGGGTTAATGTTAAAACCAAAAGTCCTGACTTTGCTTAGCGCCATCTTCTGATATTATTAAGAAAAAAATAAGACCTGGTCAATTGCTGCTCCTTCCTGTATGAAACATTTGTTACCCAGCAGTCAACTGAGTGCTTTGTTTGTAGTCTTGCTGCTGCAGGTTATCAGCAGCGCCTGCTTTCTGGCCTCTGCACTGGAACAAGAAGATAAGTAGTGAAAGCAGAAAGGGCGTGGAGGGAGTTATCGCCACCATGGCCAAGTGCTGACAACAATACGATCAACAGGGGGATGTGCCTGTAGGCATAGTCAGTTTATAGTCAGTACTGTGCACACAGAATACCTGCACACACAGGAAATGCAGGATTTATCATCCGTAGCAGGAGGCAAGAGGCAGAGACATTAATCAGACAAGACAGCTGTGGATGTTTATTAATTCATATGGTTTAAATGACATTTGTGACCCAAGATTATCTTGACACGCACACACACGCACACAAATCCCACCAGAGAGACATACAAAGAAGTAATATTTAAGATTCCAGGAGCCCTTAAAACATTCAGCTTTCGTCTCACAATATCAACTCCATACAGTGTTTTAAACAAACCCTGACATCAAATGTAAACATTTCTGAGAACACAGTTCGCCCGGCGCTTCCTTCACATGTAAACTGCAAGAGCGCTCCATTGGCTAGATACCAAATACGTGTTTATAGTGCAAAAGGTGGATTTTTTGCACTCTCTAGTGACCGAGTGTGGGAATATCCATGTGTAAAATCCATTTGAATTTCACAGTTGTGCTAAAATCCCAATGCAAAGAGTCCGTTTCATCTATTTATAACAGCTAAAAAATAATTTCAGACGTTTTGCATATAGAGATAAAAATTCAAACACTGTCGTTTGTTTTCTCTGCCTCGGATTCGAGAGCTGAGGGTCGACGTTTTAAAAGTTACATCTCGTCCTTCACTCGAGCGCTCACATTTTCGGTGCAGCGCGCAGAATTTTGAGGCAGTGAACATAAAGAACTAATACTCAGGAATAATCAGTGAAATGAGCAAAGGCTTCCTCTGCGACTCAATCACAAATCTAAACAGTCTGAACAAAGCAGCTCATTTGATTTCCTTTTTTTTAACATTACAGTGCAACAATTTGTCTAATATATAAGGAACTGTAATATTAACTGTTGCTGAATACAGCACTTCTGTATCAGCTTCTTTATTGCACAAAACGTGAAGCCTATAAGAGCCTCACAGACCAGCCTCACTTACTGCATCAAAATCCTTTTACTTACTTTTTTTTTTATGTGGAACCCTTTCTTGTCTTTTACCCAACCTTTTTTTATTTTCCTTCATTTCCATTAGTTGATACAGTATTTCAGGATGTTTTCTTTTCAACCTTGATACATGTTCCTTTCACTTTTACTCGTCAGACATTGCAAACTGATGGGTTTTGTCACAATCCAGGTAAGAGTTCTCATCACATCTGGCCACGTGTGAACTTCATCTTAAGGTAAGTTGACCTCTTTGGAGGTTTCAACTATCCTGGTACATCAATAGGAACTATTCTAACTTAGGAAGTAAACGTACAGTATCAGTACTTATATCAGCTGCATTGGTGTAGGCAGGAACTGGATGTTAATCTTCCTTGTACAGGAAAACAAATAAAACAGTATGTCTGTTTAACAAACATCTGTTACATGACATCACCTATTTTTTCCCCTTCACACCACTGAGAGCAGCGGGTGTCTGCAGTTCTCTGCCCATCCATGTGTCCATAAGTTTGTATACCTTAAGATGGACACCTTTGTTCATCTTAATCAAGGACATGATACCTTTTGAAGGTTTTCGGGGATTGTCTTTAAATTTGGAAGTTCAAGCACGAACTGATTAGAATTTGGTAGTCGGTGTTTAAAGGTCGCTGAGAGCTTTTGGCTTAATTCACACTGTGATATCATTTCTCACAATAGCTTAAAAGGATATGTTATTTATAAAATTATAACATTTTATGTTCAAATAGTAAAAAAGTTACCCGCAGAGAGACATGGATGTAAAGTGCGCTTTGGTAGGCAGAGAAATGCAACCGTGGGGTTTCCAGCCGTTCCCGCTGGCTTATAATTCAAATTCAGTATAAAGTATGTGGGTTGAAATGTTGAGATTTAGCACAGCACACACAGACGTACTGTGGCCAAGGGATATTTTTTGAGGGGTTTTGGGTGAACCAAACCCATCAGTTTCTGTTTTCCTACATCTGCTCCATCCTCATATCCATGACAGTCCTCCGTTACTCTCCAAAAGTATTCATATTTTCTAATCAACCTGAATCTTCTAATCTCAGCTCTGTTTCTCTTTACCCTGATCGGACCTCACCCCCCCCCACCCCCCTCCCCTCCCTCCTCCCTCTCTCTGATGGGTACAGGACACCGAACACATGGAAAAAGGGGTCAGGGTCTTTTTCCCTGCAACAGAATGAATTTGGCACATGATGATTGGCGGCACAGCGCTGCCGCTGAGTGAGGGCGGGATTCACTTCAGTCCCTCGTCTGTGCTCTTGAACATGAGGATGGCGTTGGAGATCTTGAGGGCGGGGCCTAGCTTAATGCTCATGATCTTCACAATGTCAGTCTGGGTCAGCAGCAGGAAAGCCTCCCCGTCGATCATCTAGAGAGACACAAATGTGGAGGTAGTAAGTGGAGAAAAGTTTGTTCCATCTGGTCAAATATCAAATTATAGTAGCCCCTAGCAGTGAAATCCACTCAGAAATATTATACAGCTGCAAACATGTAAGAGTGCAAGACAGTCTAAACAGCATCAGTAATGAATGACATGTTTACACTTCACCAGTAAAGACTGCAAATCTTTATTCATCCTTCAGTTATTAATCCACAAGCATTTGATGGTCTCACCTCTTCTTTGAAGAGACGAGCCTGTTCTTCACAGCCAATTAAATTTTGGACAAATCTGAAGACCTGCGGCACAGATGCAGCGGATTTCAGGTAATCGTATAAGTCAGAGAAAGAATGTAAATAATTATGGAGGCGAACGACATTTTCCCACCTCCTCGACGCTCCATGCGGCCACCTGGCTGGCGTGAATGCCCTGAACGCCGGGCAGCAGCTTGCAGTGCTGTTCCCAGCACAAAGACAGAGTGCGGTCTGATTGGTTGCTCAAAGCTGACATGAACAGTGATGGATACACTCCCTGTGAGGACATGTCTGTGCACAGAAACATACATACACATGATGAAACACGTGATTGTACAAACATGGAAATTTGAGGGGAATACGAGATACATGAGCTGACTGGATGTTTGTTGCAACTGTTGCCTGTCTAAATACTGTATCTAGAATCTTATAAAGACAACATGATTGTAAAATTATCTTAAAAGCATTAAGTAATTATATAAGATAAATACGTTGACAACCATTTAATTTTGGGTATCATAGCAGAAAAAGCAACGGTTAATTCATTTCTATTAGATTGCTAGGCTCAGTGGAAGTTCTAAAAACTTCACCGGTGAGTTAAAAAAGGTCTGGCGGCCTTTTCACAGTAACAAATACAGCATATCAAACAATTAACATGCAAATCTTCTGATTAGATTATTAGTATTTCTTGTTTTGAGGTGAGGTGCTGCGAAAACAAAAAAACAAACAGTGCAACTTACTCTGGTAGTCCCTCTGTTGATTCTTTCTGTATTTGGGAGGACGACCAATCCTGAAAATACAGAAAATGAATGCGAGAAAAAACAAACATGCATACAAATACATGGACACCACTTTACCTGCCACGGTAATGAGTCTTCTTAGTCCTCTGACCAAAGAAGAGGTTTCTCTTGCACTCTGAGTCTGATAGGTCAGCCTTCAGCCTACCCTGGTTACGCTCAGCCAATGGGCAGCCGGATATGCAGTGATGGGCGGTGAAACGACCGGTGACATGGCCTGAGCCGTCACACCCTGGAGTTGGACACTTCCTGTTTCAAAGACAAATATCAACTTTATCGTCAAATGGAGATATGCTTTCTGTGCATTTTAGCATCTAAAAAATTCTAATTTTTTTTTTTAAAGTTGGGACTCTGTGTAAAATGTCAACAAAAACATGACCCCGTCCCAACTTTTTTTAGATCATTGACTGATAATGTCAAATTCAAAATGATGATCCACTTTCTCAGTTCAAATATTTGACTTTTTTATTCTGTTTTCATTTAGGTTTTACACATCATCCCAAGTTTTTGGAAAAATCATGCATTTAATGACAGGATGACAGAGCTGAGTTCAGGATTTACCTGTTGTGGAAGCTGTATTTGTTGGTTCTGGGCTGACTGATGGGTTTACAGGGAACAGAGGAGGTGTAGGTGGACTGGCCTGTAGCAGGAGGCTCCCTCACACCTACATATATACAAACACAGAGGAGAACATTCACATACACTCATAGGCTGACATTCACAATCACGGCATTGATTATGCCTTAAAGAAATCATGTAAATAACAAGTGGCAAACCGTGAGGCTTTAAAAAGATCCACTAATGTCCACATGAGACTGGCTTTACAACAGAAAAAAACCATTTGGTCTATAAAGTCACCCATTTAACTTGTATTAAATCTTAAAGTTATGGATATGCCTGACAATGTAGATTCAATCATTACCTAAGAACAGTTTCTGTTAATCCAGTTTTCTTATTGTTAGGTAAAGTTAGCATGCCATTAAATATCACAGTGAATTACACTTGCTATGTAAGCTAGCTTGTCAGTGCTAGCATTAGCCAATATCTTAGCAGCACTGCCTTCAAAGTTCAACAAAATATTAAAATAAAGTTTCAGAACAGTCCGTAACACAATACTGATGTCACTGTGGCCACTTCTATCTTTTATATACAGTCTATAGAAGATACCAATAGGCTTAGAATTTTTGACCTCCAGTTTTAAGTGAAGAAAAAGGAGTCACATGAGGCTGGTTGCTACCATGCGGTTGCTGTGTTTTAGTGTCCCGTGGAGGGATTTTAAGCGGGTGACCGGTTGCCTCGCACCAGCCTGCTGGATGGATGTCTGGGTGATCTGAGTCTACCCACTCATCATAGACGTGACTCCAGCCATCATAATGGATCTGAACAAGAAGAAGAGAGCGGGCTGTAATAGATATAAATACTCCACATGCACTCAAGCTCAAAATGTACAGAAATCAACAGTCAAATGTAAAGTATGACACAGTAATTGGACATGGAAGATCTTATTCCTGCAGACCTATCCAAACTGACAGGCACACATTAAACAAACTTTATTGTTTCTTCTGTTTACTTTTCTTAGTCTTTGTTCTGTTATTTCTGATGACTGATCCGATCATCTACACACACACAATCCACTTTATTGATCTAGTCTTTTATCTCTGTTTGTCTTCTTCACTTCTGCAAAATTCTTGTTCAAACAGTTCCTGACGAGGCAAGATGGTTTAACCCATGAGACTGGCACCTTCTGCTTGTTTTCCAGGTTTGATTCATTGCATCAGTTAGATTGCAGGTTGCGCGAGCACCTTGGTTTATCTGGATGCTGATGGTCAGACCGAAGGGATCATATGCTTGATTGTCAGGATGGTCGGTCTTTGAAAGCGGAGCTCAGAGAGGTTGAAAAGTGGTCCACTGAGATGATATTTGATCTCCAGACTTGTTTATTGTTTTATTTATTGAAGCACAGCTGCTGAGCATAAGGAAAAAGTTCTGGAGCAGGAATGTATATCTAATTTACTCTGATGATTGATGAAACTTGATTTTTTTTATTGTCATCAAACCAGTCTTGACTCCTTTTTTTATAAAGCTGATACTGGGATTATGTTTAATTGTGTTGCTCCCAGCTCTTTCACTGATTCTTGGGATCTTTAAATCTTTAGGAATCGATCAATCAATTAATTTTCTTCAAGAAAATGGGTTCAAGTAATCATTCCACAACATTAAAGAACTACACAAAGTTGTACCTTAATGCGATGCGTGTCCACCTCCTCAACTGTAGCCACTCTTATGAGACCGGGACTTCTCTTGTCCACAGCCTCCAGTTTCATCTGAGGCTGAAAGCTGTGAGGTGACCGCTGGAGCAGAGGATGATGGGATTTCACATTCACGTTGACAACAAAACAAACTAGACATATTTTCCATTAATCTGTGACTTTACTGTTCGTAATGCAAGCTCTTCTTTACTTTTTATCTGCATTCTCACCACTTTAAAGGCATCAGCAGCCACTGCTTTGGATCCTGTCTCCTCCAAGTATCGAGACCAGGAGAACCGGCCCTGGTCTGGATAATCTGGTGCAGGAAAAAACTTTCACCAACGTAAACAGCAATAAAACCTTACACAGTTTTGCCTGACTTTATATATCACTTATTAAAAAACAGCTTTTGTAAGTTTTAAGCATAGATACATATGTCAGGTACTAACTTTTAACTGTCACACGTTCATCCTCAGTTTAACGGTAATGAAAGAAAAAAAAGAGGGCAAGTGTACAAAAAAGTAACTGAGCAGAACTCATGATGAACCCATGATATGACAATGAGCACGGATAAACTACTGATTAACAGGGATCACATTCCTCACCTTGGGGTGGTGTTAGAGGGAGGTTCCTTTCTTGGCACCAACCAATAGGATGAATGTACGGACTGCTGGAATCACACCTGCATGTTGTGACACACAACAATATGCACAATTTAGGTTCAATAGAAATTTCTGCGAACTCACAGGAAAATTAAGACTGAACTGATGAGAGATTATGCTGCAGGAAATAAATCAGCATCTAGCTGTTGAAGAAAGTGAAACTTTTAAATCCTGAAAGATTTGTGTTTCTCTCTGTTGAAGTGATCTAAAGACACTTGTTTAGTAGTATTGTATCCATAGTGACATTGATGTAAAGGTGGATTTGTTGTACTGCTCTGAATCTCTGTGAAGATTGTGTTACAGCAATGTCAGTGTTTGCACGACACTTTTTTTCTGCATCGCTCTGTAAACAATCTGAGCTGACTGTGTTGAATATTGAACGACAAATACTTTTACTGAAACACAGGAGCGAGAAAAGAGAGAGGTGAAAAAAAGAGAAAGCAGCACGCAGAAAACTGGCACATGCGCTGAAACGAGTGAGCCAGATAAAAGTCCAGCCTGTTACGCTTTGTTTAATGGAGGCATTATCTTTACGCTAACCAATACACCGTGCTTATGCAGCTCGGCTGCTGTAGTCTGAATTGCCGTGATATGTACTGAAAAAGAAATCGGATACATGGAAAACATATTAGATGTTCACACTGAGAAAAGTCCAAGGGTTTTGGATTTTTTTTGCAGACAGACGAACCTTTACTTCTGAGCAAGGTTGCCTCTCTAAAATGTTCTGGAATGAACATTTCACAAACGTAATTTTATAATCTGAAATGGTCACATATCACCTATGACACAGCATCAAACAGCTGTTCAGTCCTAATAAAGGTATGAATTTCGTTCCACGGGATTCAGAACTTTTTGCAAACTCTAGCAGCCATCATTAATCTGCCTTAACAATGCCAACTGCTCCCCTCTTGATTAAACTCAAACCTCCAGCTACACCAGCAGAATAGAGATATTATAATTACCCTTTTCTATGACAGCGCGAAATATCTAAATAGCTGTATTCTCACCGATACTGCTTCAGATTTATATGAACATATCAAAAGCCCAATCACAGTATACTTTTAGAAATCCCTTAAATCATTTCCCAAAAGCATTCAGAGAGATGCTATGACTCACCAGTAGTCATATGTGTCATCCCAGTTGTCAAAATGAACCAGGAAGCGGTCGTCCACCACATCGGTGATGGTTGCTACACAGATCAGGGAGGGGTTCATACGATCGACGGCCTCCAGCTTCATTCCTATCTCGAAACCACACTTCACATCGATCTGGAAAACCAGGGGAAGCGTTACCTTCTTTGGTGTGCTGTTGAGCCACTTGTCAAGATTTTTAGATTATGATCTCCATGCATTCGGTATTTACATTAAAATTATCCAGGACCTTATTAAACAAAACAGTTCAGTTTGTCTTCAGTGCTGCATGATCATGATCTAAGGTGCACATTTCTTAAATTATTACATTTCATTATAATAGCTGAAGTTGGGAATTTTCCTTGCACTGAATCAGTCACCTCATCCAATACGTGTGTGTGTGGTTAAAACAGCCAGCATATATTATACTGCACAGAGATGGTTACCCTTCCGGGACTGGCAAAAAGTTCTTTGGGAGCCACTTGTGCTTTAGTCATTCTCAGATAGTTGGTCCAAGTAAACTCCTCCTCTTTACAGCCTGCAGGAAGCACAGAAATACAGAGAGGAGTCACATGTTGGAAGATTTAGAGGATTTAGAGGAATTGTTTTCACATCTGTGTGCTTTAAATGTAAAAATGCCAGGAGAGACTCAGCTGAGCTCAGTAAAAACACTAGATCTCATTACTTAATCTGCACCAAAAGAAACCATGCGCTCTAAACTTCTTGTGTCGATAAAACACACACTGGGATGGCAAATATTTTTTAAGAATTTATTTAGTGTAAGAATAAGTATGACCTCTGACCTTTGGGGGTGTGCAATTTGTGCCCTGTGCTCTCACACCAGCCTGCAGCGTGGATGTCGGGAGAGTTGGCATTCACCCAGAAGTCATGACAGTCAGAGTAGCCATCAAAATGGAGCCGCAGCCGGTAACCGCAGACCTGACATGACATATCAGAAGAGGAGACACCTCAGTGAACTCATTCTGCATCCAAAGCATTCTGTGAATACATGAAAATGATCCTAAATAAGAAGCCTGGCGGCGACGGTCCACTGGCTCACCTCAGCCACAGTGAGGACAAAGTACATGGACGGATGCTGCGGGTCGATGCCTTCCAGCTTCATCCCCTGTTTGAAGCCGTTCTTCACTGTCGGCACTCTCTGGGACTGGAACATGAAACAACAGCAAAAGTTTCCGTACAACAAGGAGATGGAAGCAAAGTCTGCATAAAAGATTTTTCTGGGGAAACTGAGTGACAGCAAAGAACAGAGAAACCATCCGAACACCGCAAGAAAAAAGAATAAAATAACAGGGATTATGTCTTCATCTTAATGTTTTTTACTCTTTTATTCCAAGATTAGGTTTTTCATCGCTGTTATACAAACCTTTAGATTATTTTAAAATCAAACTCCAACATTTAGTACAGAGGTGTCAAACGTAAGGCCCGGGGGTCAGAATTGGTCCGACAAACACTCTGACTGCAATCCAGTCCGCTTAGACAGGTTTGGAAAATGGCATCAATTTTGGACTTTTAACTGTATTTTTAAACATTTTATAACTTAACTGATGAAGACCATGGACATTTATACCACACCAACATAACTACGTAGTAGCTAAACTATTCTGCTGGATACACTCACAGCTCAAAAAAAAGAAGCAAGTTCTTTGAATTAACATACACTTTCTGTTTTGGAATAGTCTCAGCAATGAGCTTTCTTTTGTGTAATTTTCAGCACTTATTTCTTACAATTTTAGCCCAATGAGCTGCGCTGACAGATTTCTTTCATTTGATACAGCAGTGTTTCTTTATTGTGTAGAAAAACGGAGACGTACTGCTGAAATTGCACTTCTTTTCTTACGCTGAGATACTTCAGAGATTAAAAGTGTAACTAAAGTTCTTTACACTTACAGAAAGGAGAGTTTCACTGATTTGGCCCGCTTCACTTCAAAGTGGGCACAATGTGAAATTAGTTTTAAATCCTTGATTTAATATATGAACATATGGCTTTGGCGACATAAATTACTTTGTCCCTCTCTTGAGAGTGCTACACTCAATTTTGCTCCGAGCAATAGATTTGATTGCCTACTACGTTTAAAACAAGTTTTAAAATCCTTTGATGTGTGTGTGTGTGTGTGTGTGTGTACATACCTCTTGGAAAAGCTTGTTAGGAGCAGCAACAGCTTTGGTCTCCTCCAGGTACTGAGCCCACGTCCACTGCTCTGTCTTACTGTCTCCACCTTCAGCAAACAGACACCATCATTTATTACATTTATAAAATTATTTATTACAATT
The DNA here is from genome assembly GCF_051167445.1 of Perissodus microlepis. Taxonomy (NCBI): domain Eukaryota; kingdom Metazoa; phylum Chordata; class Actinopteri; order Cichliformes; family Cichlidae; genus Perissodus; species Perissodus microlepis. The sequence continues at coordinate 7,448,313 of NC_140480.1, read as the reverse complement.
TACAACTAATGGAAACAGTCAGAAGAAGATAATTTAATGGCATGTCAGATGCAGCGGAATTTAAAAAATCAATGCCTGCTGTGAAACTCCAACATTATGCCTTCTATACACTCTGCGTACTTCTCATTTTCGACCTTGCATGTTTTTTTTTTTTTTTCAAATAACTTGAAACAAGAAAGGCTATGTAATGAAAGGATAAAGAAGGACACACAGCTTCTGGATGAAGTAAAGAGATGATGTGATTTTATGTGATGTAGTGTTGCAGCTTAGTAGTAATAGCATCCAGTGAAAGATGATATGCGTCCAACAAAACCACTGATGCAAGAAATAAATGCTCCAACCTCCTCTGATGTGTCGGCCATCTGCTTTAGAATCATCCATTTTCTCATCCTTAAAAAGAAAACACGAGAAAGCGTACAACAGGAAACGGTGAGATGGTAGTCACGCATAAAAGCAACTTTAAAACTGAAATAGCAACGCGGTTCCACCGTGCCCTCGATGTCCGAGTCTTCCTCAGATGGACTCAGGTACTCCTTCCTTTTCCTCTTCCTCATGGGCTTCAGGTGATCGGGGTTGAGGGAGACTCTCCCGCCTGCTGGCACCTTCTCCACGCCAATGCTCCTCCTGAGGCGCGGGGAACGAAAGATGAGCTTATGCACGTGGAGCGAGGCGCGTAAACATAAAGGCCGAGCAGCAGGGCACATACTTGTCAGTGATGGGGTCTCTGCGGAGCTCTTCTGTGTAGGTCCGCTGAGCTCTGGGATTATGGTTCTGTTGTCCTGGATCAACCTGGACTTCAGCTTTGACCGGCACCAACCTCTCTGGCTCCAGGGCCACGCCCCTCCCAGAGCTGGCAGGAGCCGACGCATCTGTCACAGACAGGGCTGCAGGTGAAAACACGCCCGTCTGCATCTTTATTGAATATTCTTTGACTTTTCAAAGTTTCTCAGCTGGATTTTAAATGTCTACAAAGAAATCTGCAGCTGCAACCTCTTCACTTGTAAAGAGAAGCTCTGCTACAGCTGATGTAATTACCACTCATTTATGCTTAATACACACACACACACACACACACTGATGACTGAGCCCATGCTGTTTAGTACTTCAAATAAAAGTGCAGGCTGTTTAAACACGTGTAACACAAGAACTAGTTTAACTCACTGTTATATTTGAAATATCACACATGGTATAAAAGCTGCTTTGGTTATCAAATATGTGTTAAAATATAACAAACACATGTGGCTAAGTAGTATAAAAATCTGTTATCCTGGAGGTGACCGGTTCCAAACTGTTTTCTGCTCTGTGTGCAAAATGTAAATGATTCACCAGAGTGCAGTATTTGTGTGTCTGTGCCTGATATTACTATGACCTTACGTAACCACGAGTCTACCTGGCTTGTCTGGAACTCTTTCTGCGTCAGTGGATCTCCCAGAAGTCCCTGCTGCAGGTTCAGCAGTGCTGCTGGCAGTGCCCGGGGTGATCAATGTGCTCAGAGCTCCTAAGTCACTCACACAGAACTACAAGACAAATACACGCACACACGCATCAGTGCACCATCTGTCAAAATGTGTCCGTGTCTTTACAAACTGTATGCTGCTTTAAAAAAAATAAAAAAATTTAAAATTAAAAAATAATAATAAAAAAAAAAAAAAATATATATATATATATATATATGTGTGTGTGTATATTATTGTTGCTGCTTTCTTGTCTGTTCTGTCTCACAGCCTTTAAAGAGTAAAGAAAACTAAATATGATGATTTTAAAGATTTGTATTCTTATTTTGATTAGCATATCCTTTTTTCTTTTTTAAATCTGCACTAACGAGCCTCACATTTTCTTTAGGTGGTTCAGTTTTGTCGCTGTGCTCTCCTTAAAACTACTCAAATCAAGTGAGATCCAGTTCTTTCTGACCCAGAGTGTTAAATTATGACTTTGTTCACATCAGCAGGTAGGCACTCAGTTTGCTCATTGCTGGCATATAAAAAAATGCTTGAATGAAGATATGTAAAATAATAATAATACAATTCTAAGCTGATTTTTATACATGTGAGAAGTTATTCAGGACTTTGTCGAAAAAGAAATAAAAACAACTTTCAATGACTTTTTTTGAAACCACAGCAAAGCTTAATATCGTTTTACCTTGAGGTTGCTACTGGGCAGGATGGCCATTCCCTCCTTCAACTCTAGGACATGGACAATGCTACAAGCTCCGCCCACCTGTGCTGTCAGTGTAGGCGTTGCCATCTCATTGGCTCTGCTTCCTTTACCTGGGTTACCCACTGCAACAGCTGGAGTCACCTCCACCTTCTGATGGGCAGGAGCTGAGGAAAAAGATGCACTCGGAATAATAAAGCACAAAGTGATGTACTTCATTGTCATCTGCTTTACTCACTATAAATGGTAAAGGAAAAACAGCGCTCTGTTGCCATGACAACCAGGCAAATAGTATTTGTTTATTTCTGTAGATTTGCAGACAGGCTTGGTTATCAGCACGCTTCACAAAACTGTTAAACAGCTGCTAATATCATCACTCAGTTTTCACACTCAGTTTTACTGCACATTTCTCTGACATGAGAAACTGCAATAGAAATCAGTATCTGCTGGTTATTAGTGTTATATTATTGTTATTAGTGATTAACACGTTTGTAAAAGACCCGGGGGCACAGACCCGGCCTCAGAGAGGGTCACAAGCTAATGTGCTTCTAACGCCAAGTCAGATAAATGGGAGGATTATGTCGGGAAATAAATTCTGTCTGTTTTTTATTTTTATTTCAGTTCATTAAAGTATTTTTTCCCCCCAAAACTTTGTTATGGTTTTTATTTCAGTAAGTTTTTATTTTAAGTAACAACAACAGTCTTGGTTTATCTAATACAGAGCAGAGATTTTGGAAGCAATCAAACTCTTTTCTTAATGTTGTTGTTATTTTGGACAAACACAGTTTTAATTACCTGATTAACTCTTTTGTTAATAAAATTAAAAAAGTAAAAAACTTCCATGGCTTTGGTGAGCTAGAGCTAACGTCTCAGAAAGTGTTGCTTTGTCCGGCCAACACATCAAAACTTAAAGGTTTTCACTAACAAACATGATAATATTGAACATGGAAACTCTGAATTAAAAATTATGCATTAAAACTTATTAATTAATTATGAACAGGCATTGGAAGATTTGTCAGGATTTGCACATGCAGTGAGGAGTGGCTGAGTGAACTCTATGTACTACCAGTCAAAAGTTTGGACACGCCTTCTCATTTAATGTTTTTTCTTTATTTTCATGACTATTTAAACTGTAGATTCTCACTGAAGGGATCACAACTAAGAATGAACACATATGGAGTTATGTAGTAAACAAAAACGTGTGAAATAACTTGTGTTTTATATTTTAGATTCTTCAAAATAACCACCCTTTGCTTCTGTTACTGCTTTGCACACTCTTGGCCTTCTCTCAATGAGTTTCATGAAATGGTTTTCCAATAGTTTTGAAGAAGTTCCCAGAGATGCTCAGCATCTTGTTGGTCCTTTTGCCTTCACTCTGCGGTTCATCTAATCCCAAACCATCTCCTGTGCCTTCAGTTTTGAATAAGTTCCCCAACAGTGTCACCAGCACAGCACCCCCACACCATCACACCTCCTCAATGCTTCACGGTGGGAACCATACATCTAGAGACCATCAGTTCACCTTTTCTGCGTTGCACAAAGACACGGCGGGTGGAACCAAAGATCTTAAATTTGGACAATGAGACCAAAGCACAGATTTCCACTGGTCTAATGTGTTTTGTGCTAATTTTGATAATTGTATTTCAAACAAATCTCTTCTGCTTGTATTAGTTTCTTAGCAGCTATTTGACCATAAAGGCCTGATTCGCAAAGTCTCCTCTGAACAGTTGATGTACAGATCTGTCTGCTACTGGAACTCTGTGTGGCATTTATCTGGGCTCTAATCTGGGTTGCTGTTAACTTGTGATTTCTGAGGCTGGTCGGATGAATTTATCCTCAGCAGCAGAGGTAACTCTTGGTCTTCCTTTCCTGGGCCGGTCCTCATGTGAGCCAGTTTCATTGTAGCGCTTGATGGTTTTTGCAACTGCACTGCATTCAAAGTTTAGTTATTTTCCGGACTGTCTGACCTTCAGTTCTTAAAGTAATGAGAAGGTGTGTCCAAACTTTTGACTGGTAGTGGATGTGGCATCTTTAACAATCCTTAAACCATCAGCTGGGCCCGATTCCAGGAAGCAGGCTTAGTAAACAACTTTGAATTTGTTAACCCTAAATTGAAGGAAACACTGTTTTTTCCCCCCCCCTGAACGACAAGTAACTTCAACTCTGAGTAGTTACCATGGTTACCAAGTTTCTCTCTCTGACTCCTCCCCTCTTGATATGCACAGTTTAATTTCTCCTTCATAAAGTCGCTGTCAAAGTGCACAACGCAGCAAATTCATTCACAGAAGAGGGCATGCTTAGTTCACTGTTTTCTGTATGTAACATAACAGCGATTACATCTTAGACTTATTGTCAGTTCAGATTTAAATCTATAGACTCGGTCTTTCTAAAGCTGAATCTTGTGAACAGTAATGCAGCTGTCACACTGTCAGTCAGTTTGCCCACACTTTAAACATTTGCTGCAGCAATCACTGTTTAAGTTATCAATCATGTGTTGTGCTGTAATCAGTCACACTGATGGAAAAATGACTGTCACAGCTGAGTCTTGGAGATGTTGAGAATATTTGATTGAAGATGAGCGTGAAATGACTAAAACTGAGTTCAATGTTTTTTTACAGTGACGTTTAAGGATGCGCTCAGATAAGCATCATGGATTCAGACTGGATCAGGTCTGGATCCAGCTCATCTCCTCCAGATCCATTCATTGTGGCTTAATTTGTCCCGATACAATCTGTATTCCTCATTTAAAGAGCCTCACCCTCCCAGAATTACACTAAAATATCTCAAATCTATCTGAACAACATGTAAACAGCTCTATAAAAGCTGAGACATTTCTAAAAACGTGTTTGTCCATGCTAACATGCAAAGTCTTACTATCAGGCTACCGGTAACTGAGTAAAACATCTCTGCTGTTGCCGTAAGAGAGCCATCATCTATCACTGAAGGCTGATATTACATAAAATTACGAACGCTTACACTGGGGAACATTAAAGCACAGTTTTTCCTCTAAATCTAATTAAAAACTTTTATCCAGTAATGGCAGACATAATGAAATCCTCTGTGAAAAATGAAATTCTTACAGCCCATCAGTACATTAAATTTTTACTGAATAATTATTGGGAAAAAATGTAATGGTTATAAACTGCTGCAATAACTGTTTTTTTACTGAACCAAAACTGACTTGAGGGCAGACTGTCTGTTGCCGTCTAGGTTACTAATCTCACAGGAGGTCCATCGGTAAAGTGTGGCTCGTCTGTTTCTCCAGATTTTTATCTTCCCGGACATCTCCTAGATTTTGTCCCTGTCAGGTTACAGCTGAATCATTAGGGTTAAAAATCAGAACTATAGCTTCATCTAATGAAAAGTTTGCTAAATAATCACCGCAGTCAGTACAGAGAAGTTAGATATTTCATATCGAACATTTATATTGTGCATGATGATGACAGAATGGCTCGTGGCTCAATAAAATGACTCTTTTCCGCACTTCTAAACGGACTAAAAGGAGGCTCTGCTCCTTGTTTACCTGTTGCCATGGTGAATCTGCCCTCCTAAAGTAAAAGAGGTCAATTTTAACATTTTAATTTAAATGTATCCAGCTAATGATTTTATTAGACTGAGATTTAAAGCGGATGACTTGTTCAATGAAAAGAAAAGATAAGTTTTTAATTAACAATTTAATTTTCATTGGGGGGGTTTTTTTAATCACAAATGCAGCTTTTTCATCAATAAACTTGACCTGAATTACTGACAGAATGATCTGAAGCCGTTTAGTAAGTCTATGAAGGTTTTCTGGAAATGAAGACTCAGAGTTGATTTTTAAACTCACAGCTTTGTGAACAGGGACCTAATAAGATGAGTTGCATCTTTTGTGTATATATTTCTATGTGATGTTATTAAGTCAACCATTAAAATGACCCTTGTTTTGTAATGTGATGCCTGTGAATTAGGTTAAACATTGCAGGTGTAAATTCTGAACTATGACCTTACAATTTGCCTGGTAAATTATTACACTGCTGGTTACTTAAAGGCTCACTTCTCAATTCGTTTTTCAGTCTAATGAGATCAGAAGACGCGATCAGTGTTTTCCCCAACAGTGCTTTAGTAGAGTATGTATCTGTGAACATCCTTACATATGAGTTCACCTGGTAGCAAGAGAGCAGTGGTGGTGTGGGGCTGAGGCCGAGCCTTCTTGGTCACACCATCACCCCCGCAGATGAGGATTGTCTCTGTGGGAGACGAAGATGACGGATCCATAGGGGTGCAGTCCGGTTCTTTGGCTGGAGCCTCCATGTTCACTTTGGCACTCATGACGGCGTCCCAGTGTGTTGTGCTGGAGCACTGGGAGACACAGCATGAGAAATAGCACAAAGTAATGCTGTCTGGTTATCGGGTAACAGCTTTAACATTGTGTGTTAAAGATTTATAGAGGAGACTGTACCCAAAACCTGAGGAGGGAGTGCCACAGTATGGACGGGAGAGTAATCCCGCCAATTTAAGTTTTCATTTTTATGTTGTTTCTTGTTTTTAAATATATTTCTTTATTGGAATATGTCTGATTTAGAGGCATATACAAAATTCAAATCTTAAATTATTATATTATTTTCTGCTATCTTGAAACATCTCTTTTTAATTTACCACATTAGCACCGCTTTTATCATTCAACAAAATACTATTTATCCAAAGTACAGGACAGAGAGTTTAAATTTTACTTTAAAATGTAACTACATTTCACCCTCCAAAAAATCTTCCTCTAAAAGTATTTCCAATAAGGCAAAACAGCCATGAACTTTTATAAGCCATGCATTCCTTTCAATAATAAAAGAATAATGGTGACACACCAATATTTACGCGCAAGCTCCCAAGTCTACACACACACACACACCGACAGAGACTAAAATACAGCATTTCAGTTAAAATGGCGGAGGATCTGAAATCCTTGAGGCAAAAAATGTGCTAAAGCAGAGGCTCAATTCCTGTGAAAATCCCATTTAATGAAAAAAGCAACCTTATCGCCCATTCCGGCAATATCTTTAATGAATGAGCAACATTTTCTCCTCATAACAGCGTTAAGTGTGCCGGGTATTTTTGAAACCTTGGCGCAACTGCTTTAAATTTAAAATTAGTATTTAAACCTGCTACGTCAAAGATCCGCTAGCCATTATCAAATGTATATATTAAAGATGATAAGCTTTGTGCTTGATTACATCTCTGACGCCAAAAACGGTTTACCTCGGTGAGGGGAGAAAAAAAAAGAAACAACAGACTGGCGGGTTTCTTTTTAAACCCAGTGTGACTAAAATATGCTTCTGCCTTCTATAATTAGAGGAAAGTTCTAAAATTTGATTTTAATTCGTGTTTTCAGATTTCAGGAACTGAAATTTGGCTTACCAGCTCTGATCTCCTGCGGCTCCGGGGCTTCGACTGCGCATGCGCGGGACCACAGTACAGTCACCGCTCGTTGGCTATAATTTAACGCCAAAAGAAAGACTTCCAGTGCGTCGCTCCACTTTCAGTAATGGTCGATAGGTGAAAAAAAAAAGTGCTCCCTCGATTAGCTGCAAAAGCGTAAAATAGCTGCTGCAACGATTTCTATTTGGCATGCGAGCGAAATGTTCCCGCTTACATCCATAAATACGCGCTCTGCTCATTTCCTCCACAACTGCAGCCTATAATGAGCGAGCGTTTATTATATAATTAGCAGGATATAGGTCATGTCAATACTGCAGTCAAGGTTTTTATAATCCAGACAAAACAACGTCAGGCAGCAAGTTTATTTTTTTAATGAAGATCTTTTATTGAACATAGCATAAAAAAGGACTTTTTCCCCATTAGATCTCATACATGTTGGGGGAAAAAAGTCAGTTCCACAAGATGGAGAATGTGGCTGCGTTCAGCAAGTCTGATGTTTACAGACTCACAGGAGTTCTGAACACATGGACCTTTCCAGCACAAAAACAGTACTAGCTGCAAACTTTAAATAAGACTTTCCAAAACCCTTCAGTCTGTTCTGAAGCTGGGGAGGGAAAACAACATTACCAGGGAAGCAATCGGCGCAATGAAAGAATCTGAGGAAAAACAGGACGCTGCAAAGGAGTCTCTAGTCAAACTGAAAATCAAAAACTAAAATAAAGGCCCTTAATAGATTACCTGCTTAATGTTACCAACCTCCTCCCCCCAAAAAGCTACCAAAAGATTGCTTTGTGCTGATTACTCTATGTACAAGTAGTTAAAAGGGATCAAAATAATCCATCTACAATGCAAGTTACTCAAAAGTGAAGTCCAAACCCTCATCTTTAAATTAAGAAGTTCTGCACTACAAGTTCTTACATCCTGAATATGCATCGTTTAACACGAAGACAGACTGATTCCTCGAAGAATGTGACTGAATGCGCAGGTCAATAACTCAACTGCTCCAGTCCTGGAGCCTACTCTTCAACAATCATGCGAGCTTGAAAGAGTACGACACAAAATAATTACCAATCAAAGATGGATGCTTCAGACATAAGAGGCCTGGAGACACAAGGAAAGCAAACTGTCAGACTACCAACCAAAACAAACAGCTGCAAACTGAATAAAAGAACATTAAAGACAACTTAATATTCACTGACCAAACAAACAACTTTAAATGAAAGCAGAACAGTAAGAAACCTAAACTTTACCAAATCAGGCACCAGTCACAGAGACATCAACTTCCTCAGGCTATAGTTGTAGAGCCCAGCACCCATTTTCATTAATCCAAAATTCTAAATTTTATTTGTAAACTTTTTTTTTTTTTTTTTTTTTTTTTTAAAGGGAGCAGATCATCTGAAACAAGTTCAAAAAGCATCGGCTGTATTGTGGTTGATGGTCTAATAAACTCCTGCTTTAACAAGTTAAAAGACAAATGTACATTTGAAGGGGGGGCGTCAGAAGCATAAACCAGTTATTAAACACTGCTCAGTATGTACAGCATAATGATCAAGCTAAACAATAAGAAAACCTCTCCCTTCTCTACACCCACTAATCCTGAGAAGCTGATCTAGACCGTGAACGAGACCTGGAGCGGGACTTTGAGCGGGACTTTGAGCGAGACTTTGAGCGAGACTTTGAGCGAGACTTTGAGCGAGACTTTGAGCGAGACTTTGAGCGGGAGGCTGAGCGCTTTTCTCTGGACTGGGATCGGCACTCTTCCTCTTGTGGAGATGGGGAGCGAGAGGCAGATTTGGCCACATGCTCTTCTTTTCCATTCTCTACTGGAGAGGGTGAGCGGCTGCGGGACTTCTTCTCAGCAGACCGTTCCTTTGATCGGCTACGAGAATCCCTCTCCGACTTTACCTTGGAGCGGCTCTTTGAACGAGACTTGGACTTGTGCTCGGCGGAGCGAGACCGAGATTTGCGAGAGCGTGAACGAGATTTGGATTTGTTGGATCTGTTGGATCTAGAACGAGATCTGCGAGTGCGAGAACGTGATTTGCGTTCTCCTGACTTGGAGCGAGACTTTCTCTCAGACCTGGAGCGGGAATGATGCCGTCTCTTATTGCTGCGGGAACGAGACCTATAGGAACAGAAGCAAAGTTCAGTACAGCCCCACCTTACATGACAGCAGTGTCATGACAAAATGTCATACTGAACATACAGAACTTATCAATACCAATAATTTAATTTAAATCTCCATGTTACTGTTCCAAGATTACATTGACCCTAACCTCGAGTGGGATCTGGAGCGACTCTTTGAGCTCCTGCTCCTGTGGCTTCTGCTTCTCCTGCTGCGGGAGCGACGACGACTGCGAGATCTGAAGATGACAGAGCACGATTTAAAAAAAATAATAATAATAAAATAAATTACATCAGTTTCTTGTTAAATAAACAAAATCTCTGAGCAACAAAATGTACCAAAGCGAGGCTCATCTTAAAAAGCAGTCAGCAGTAAGAAATTTGCTTACCTGGAGCGACTGCCAGAGTAAGACCGACGTCTGCGAGGACGGTCCTCCACCAGGCGAATTTTCCGCCCGTTGATGTCAGTACCATCCAGCTTGTCCAGAGCCCTCTTCATGTCGGAATACGTCCGGAACTCAATCACTCCCTCATTGGTGCGTTCCTTGTGGGCATCTGCATAGGTCACCTCTCCTGCCTGACGCATGAAGTCCTGGTGGACGGGAAGAGGATGAGGTGCCGATTATTGATTTCATTCCAAGCACTTCTACAATACATCTACCCTTTATCTGAAGATTCCCCTCTCTTATTTTCAAATATTTACCTTGAGGTCCTGCCAACTACAGCGGCTGGATAAGTTCTCCACAACGAGGCGGTACTCTGTGCGGACTGGCGGTCCATATTTGTCCCTGCCAGAGCGGCTGCGGCTGCTGTAACCGCTACCTTTAAAAAAAAAAACAAACAACAGCACACACAAATAGTTAGAAACCACTAAACCAAACAAGATTCAAAGTACTACTGCTCTGGGCTATAAAATGCACTCAAGGCAGTGAGTTTCCAGATTATTGTCCTTGGGGGGGGGGGGTTAAATTTGTACAAACAGTCAAAGGGGTTTCTTTGATCTCATTTTCAAACAGCTTCAGTTAAGTGCTCTACAAGCAACTGCACGGGCTCTTTAAAGTTTGTATTTTTCAGCATTTGGAAGCTGTTTTCTGCTGCAAAGAACACCACTGCATCTGTTTCCGGCAATACAAAAAACACAAATCAGCATCTGTCTTACTCCAGTACATCACTCTGTGATGCTATAGCTGCATAAAACAAATGGACAGTGATGTTCTTTCAAGACCTCTGTATCCTGTAACACAAACAGAAAGGAGGCATCCACAAAGGCTGCAGTCAGGGACACTGTTCAAATTGATTACGGTGTTAAAAACACACCAATCTTTTGAAAATTGGTATCTTTTTATTTAACCAGATGTCAGTCTGAAATTCTTTTTTCCAGTTTTGATCTTACAACATTTCTTTAGATTGTAAGGTCTGTAAAGGTGCCGATCCACTTATGTTTGCTGTCAACATAAAAACCAATGGCAATCCTCACCATCACCCCTGGTCTATTGGCAAAAGGCTGCTGTCATCATGGCTTCCGGTTAGGTCAGCCAAGGATCAAGGGGGGGCAAAGGTCACACACACATTGTAAGGTGAAAGCCAAGGCCAAACGGGACAGGCAGTCATCTTAGCCAGTCATCTTTAGCCTCAATGGACTCTCAGCCTCAGCCCGCAACTGGACTCTTTCAAATTGAAACATCAAGGACTTTTGTTAATGTTGAATATAAAAAAAATTTATATATAGACCAAAGTTAAAACACATTTCACATGAAAACGTTAGTCTACTCCTAATGACTACACTAACTAGGTAGCTATGTATGTGGTGATTTGTGTTCAGCTTGTTTTTTTTCCCCTCTGGTGCAAACAAACAAACAAAAATAAAATAAAAAAGACACCTTCACATGGCTCGCCCAAATGACAGTTATGGTTCAAGTGAATTTTACAGTGTATGATAAGAAAACTATGTTATTTAACAACACTAAACTCTAGACTCAAAACTGCTCTTTAAATCTCACAGATTGTTGCCCCTTGCAATCAAATAGCATGTAGCTCGTGATGATAATCACTATGGAGGAGCAAAAACCTGCAGGTCACTACCCCTTGGGTGACAGACTGAGAACTGTTCAGCAGGGTGATATAAAACCAAACTGGACTCCCTGATTTGTAAGAATGAAGATAAACCATGGTTGCATGTGATGAAGTTACTGCGTGATATAATGAACATGAACAATAGCTCTACTGACAGTCCTACAACTTCGCATGCAACCTGCGCCTTAAAGAGCTACCCACGTGGCTGGCTATAACCCATGAGGGGTACCTGGAAAAACCTGATCGAGGGCCAGCTGAGTATCTATAAACCTATGCGGCAAGTCTGTTAAAATTAGCGTCACCATGAATCATTCAAACAGCTGTCTGTGCAGTCCACGTCGACACCTCACCCCAAGGGGAAGGGGAAGAGAGGGTATCTTGTAATAGACTGCACTTACTGCGCCCACCACCCCAGTAACCCCCACCGTAGCCATCTCGGTCTCGTCGCGGGCCCCGGGCATGCTCGACGATCACCCGCTCCCCACACAGCTCCTTCCCGTTTAGCTCGTAAACGGCGTCGTCGGCGTCCCTATTATCTTCGAACTCCACGAATCCATACCTGCAAAAAGAAAGGGTTTAAAAGCATGAGTATGAAATGAGCGTTACCCGCTTACTTCCACGAATTAACTAGCTAATTAGCGTTAGCATACGTTAGCACAGCGAAGTGCAAAGTATAAGGACGCCATGTTGGCCACGCGACATTTGGTAAACGTTCATGAATGAAGTTAAAGAAACAAAACGTTTTACATTTATAGGGACGATACTAAACGTCATACATCGACATATTGCGTTTTAGAATCAAACTTAACTTCTAAAAAATATATATCTATCTGCGTAAAAGAGTCAAATGCCCCCCCGAGTCCGTGCGTCGTTCGCATGAATGGCTAGCTTTAATGCTAGCTAGTTGGACTCTGGCTTACAAAATTCCACCGAAAACTTACCCGTTCTTTAAATCAATCTCCATTAGCTTCCCATAGCCGCTGAAAAACCGCTGAATATCTTTTTCGCGGACATGATAGCTTAGTCGTCCGATATAAACTCGAGGCATTGTGATTCGCCTAGAGTGACTGTTCTTCACCACTGCTCCGAAATTGCTGAATGCTACTGCCGTTAGCTCTCCGCCAGCAACCGGTCGGCTGTTTCGCCAAACCCAGCCAATAAGCGTGAAGCTAACGATGATCAATTTCCGGAACAGAACTTCAAATTAAAAGCTACCGTTTATCACACAAAACCGCAGACATTACGCACACGAGAGGAAAATACTAGTTAAATCCTATGTAAAATCTGCCCTAGTCATTTCCAACTAGAGGCATTTTGTAACTGTAGTTTGCAGTGGGTACATACAGAGATAATCTTAACTAATTCAAAAAAGGATACAATTTTACTTGTAAAAAAAACAAAGAAAAAGAAAACACCTGCAGTCACAAAAACTAGGTAGTTAAAAAACACATGCAACTAAACAGTAAATTGTTGGAATAGTAAAGTCTCTATTGCAATAAAGTTGAATTAGAAAAATTCCCGTTAGCAGCCAGCCACAGAACCAGCCTTACTGATCAGTTTATTCACTCCGTTGGTATTACAATTTCTGATGCATATGGTCCACAGCTGCGTGACGGAATATCTCTATCATTTATAATTTCTGTTTAAAGCCTCTGTGTTGGCCTTCCATGTGGATGCCCAGGTAGTCATAGTCCTCCACCACATCAGTAGCCTGTCCCAGGATACACACGGTTCGTGTCCTTCTGAAAGTCAAGTCACCAACTTCTCTGGTCTTATTCACATTCAGAAGTCAATACTTCCTCAATGACCACTCCACAAAATCATTAACCTCTGCTCTGAAAGCCTACTTCCTCCTCATCACTTAAACATCCAGCTGCTGCAGAATCTGAGTATTTCTTTAGGCGACATCACCTGGAGTTGCACTGATTGAAAGTCCGAGTTGTACAAAGTGAAGCAGAACTGAGACAGCATAGCCTCAATGGTTTGATAACTATTGGATAAATTGGCAAACTATATCTATAGCATCCATATTCTGACTCCAAATAATAGTATAAGTGCAAAGTTTGTGAATTTAAATTAAACATCCATGGTTTGGCTGTATAAAATTGTTGAAACACATTTAGAATATGGCAAGTGGTAGAGATTAATGAGTACTTATCTGATAGGCTATGTGCTTAAGTCTGGCTGGTTATGACAGATTTATGTGACTTATACATCAGTGACTGATGTGTTCGCCTGCATACTGGTAGTTTAAGCGCAGCTAAAAAAACCCAAAAAAAACCAATTATATAATGATATAGTGACATTTGGGCCTGCAGAGGAAACCTAACTATGGCACCAAGCTTACATATTATCCTGCAGTCAGGTTCAAAATAAATCTGCAACTCGACATGTAATCACCAAACTCAAGGACATTGTCTCCAGTTACCATGGTTATCAGCTGCTCATGTTTTAACCTTGTGGGTCTGTGTTTGTATCATTACAGCAAACCGTGGGCCTCACAAGGACCGTCAATCACATCTGAGCAAGTCACACAAATAAGACTTAAATATTTTAATGGGACTTGAAACAATGGCCATATTTAGAAATGGGAGGGGGCCATAATGACGAGAGCCAAGGCCATTCACTGATCATTACGACCTTTTTCCATTGTGACAGAGTGAAAACATGACGTCATTATCATGACTGACAATTACTAAACGGGCACCGTCATTAATGCAAGCAGAGAAAGTAGTGGAGAGAGAGAGTAGAATATTTTATTTTTGTAAAAATCAGGTTTTAAAATGATTCCAGCGAGACCTTTATATTCACATTCCTCTCAAAACAATTAGATTGATACTCCTTGATAGACTGTTAACCACACTGCAAAATAGGAACCTGAAGGAGGAAACGATCTGAGGTGCCTGCTCAGAAGTTGTAGTTTATTATTACTTTATTATTTTAGTGACTGGCATTAGCTCATGAATCCTGCTCATCGGAGAAAAAAAAAAAACAAAAGAAAAAAAAAGAGAAAAATTGAATCTTTATTTTCAAATTGACTTCATCAAACCTCAAGTGGCTGACAAAATTTTCTAATCAAATAAGTACACAAACTGCTCATCAGTGCCACAAAAGCACTCACAAACATACTGTATAATAATTTCTACTCATCTCATAAACAGCCTCCTTTATTAGAGTACTCTTAATGTTGCTCTTCCCTTCATCAGCCCCCAAGTCTTCTAGTTTTGTGTCTCCTGCTACAAAATGATCAAAAGCAGGGCCTGTGTTAGGAGCCTCACACACTAGTTTCAGTGACATGTTCCTGTATGTACTCCAGCCCGGTGACTGATTTGTCTCTAAGCTTTAGTAGAAAAACCTGGACTGACAGTTTTTTGTATATATCATTTAGGACCAGACCAGAAACAAGAACACACCCTTTAGTTGAGTTCAAGAAAAAAAAACAAAAAACAGAAGTGACCAAGTCAACAATTCGTTGGTTCTGTTACTGTAGATGAACTTAGCTTATCTACAATTTGGCTAATCTGAAGAAATATTAATGTCTGGCGCATGTAAAGTGGAAAAATAAACAAAAACTAAACTTCAAGCTGTGTTAAATCAAGGGTTTTTTTGGAGGAATCAAGAATCACAGCAAATAGGAAACAGAAAAAAAACCCCTAAGAGCTGGAGGGTCCATCAACCAAACAAATCAAATGCATCCAGCAGTGTATGTGTCAAACATCTGTTGCTTATCAGGTGCCTGAACCCTATCTTTCATCTTTAGACACTCTCACTCCCTGTCAGGTCAGGCCATGACACAACCAAAATGACAGCCAAACCCTCCCGCAGTTCGATTCAGAGAGTCCTTTTAGCAGATCAAGCGGGCGCCCAACCCCAGCTTCGGCCCTTCTGATGGGGAAAGATCGGACCGTGAGAAGAGGTGGGGGGAGCCCAGTTTTAATGGCCTTTAGTTAGCTTTGGCGCGGAGCTGCGCCCTCTTGCCCGTCACAGCCTGGAAACCGGTCTTGATACTGGCGACGGAGCAGCGGGAGTGGCACGTCTCACACTGCAGGAAATAGAGACGGGTGTCCTTCTGCAGGATGGTCTCCGGTGAGCGGCAGGTGTGACACGTCACATATTCCTCTGCAGGGGTGAGAACAGACCACTCAACATTACTGTTCACAAGCAGGGGCTGATTAATTTTACCCCCATCAATGTAACTTCACTGTAAAGAACATGTCGTTCCTACTTACTGATATATCTTCTCAACACATTTTCTATCTGTTTCTGTTGAAATCTGCCTTTGATCACAAGCTGGTTATTTCCGTCAATGGAGCCGCTGTGAACAGAGAAAAACGCTAATTAAACTTTTACTTAAAGTGAACACACAAAAACAAAACGTGCCACAAACTTAGCTTGAGAACTGACATCACTTAAAATTAAAAAAAAAGCGTACCTCGTTCCCAGCTCAGCCAATAGAAAAGCGAGGAGATGTTTAGGCTGACGATGCAACCTGTGATTAATCGCATGAAAAAAGAAAAAAAAAGAAATCAGTTTGTGGATTACACATACTACAAGTGTCACTGAAATGCATCTGTCAGTAAATATAAAAAGCTACACGAGGCTCACAGTTTGCAGATGTCTGTGAAATTGACAAAGGAGGTTTTCTTGGTTCCCACTCGGACCACCTGGGGAGGCTTCATCACAAACTTCCTCTTTTCCCCAGCCACCATGTCGGGGTTCTTCTCCCTCATGATGTTGAAGACTCTGTTCAGGAGCTGGAACAGAGACAATACTGTGACTTTGTTTTGTTTTTTGTCTATGTTCATAAAGTTTTCAACACAGAATATAAAAGGACAGAAATTGAGAGCCCTGTGGGATCAGCTGAGGATAAAAAAAATTAATAAAAAAGGAAAGCAGTGTGTAAATCTGTGCTATTTATAAACCCTGTTCTCAGACCGGTAAATCCAACTTTGTAATTTTACAAACCGTTTCACTCATTTCCTCATAGAACAATAAGTGGGGGATTTTAACAACTCTATTCAAAAAGTACATTTAATGCCGTTAAATATTCAGTGCAAAACTCAATACAACTTCAACATAAATGTAGATCAAAGCACCAAGTTAGTGGACACTAACTTGGTGCTTTGTCCTACATTATCAGGCCATATTTCACTTTGTTGCAATCCTGACTAAGGAATTTTCTGACGTGAACCTTTGAAAGAAAAATACCAAAATGAACACACTCATAAAGAATGTGGTCCAGTGTTTCACTATCTGTTTGACAAAATAAACAGGAAATATTAAATGTTAAATTGCTGTCTTAGAAAATCATTGCAATCAAAAAAATAATTTATCATTTTGAAGTGTTTCTTTCGCCTCTTAGGAAGGTTGGCAGGGATAGGTATCCGTTTATAACCCTGCTAGTCGCAGGTAATGTTTCATCAGATTTTCTTTTTAACCCTGCTAGTCTCAGGTAATGTTTCATCAGATTTTTTAACCCTGCCAGTCTCAGGTAATCTTTCATCAGACTTTCCTTTTGGACACTGGCTCTATTCAGGCAGAAACGGTTTGCAAAGTAATTCCAGTTTAACAAATCTGTGGGGATGGAGCTCACAAAACCAAATGGGCTGAGGTCTTAATATCAGGACATTTATTAATGAGAGAGAGAGAAATACAACTATCTATTATGTCTATGTGTACACAGCCTCACACAGTACAAAACAACCGAAAACAGTCTAATATTTATCCCACTTTACAGGAAATAACTTCACAAACAACTGTGACAGCTCTTTTTCTGCCTTTCCTGAATTGTTTCTAACTTTCTCATTTCACATATCATCCTACCTCGTCGTAGGTGTAGTCTCTTTCCGAACCAGCCCAGGCCGGTCCTGTGGAAGAGCTGAAGGAGATCCCATCACCGTTCTTGCCATCATCATCATCCACTGCTGGGAGAAGAAAAAGAAAAATGACATTATGGGTCAAACATTATGATCCATGTCCCTTGTTTCGGTCCCTAGTTTCAAAACCATGTGATTTCATCGTACCGTCGTCTTTATCAGCGGAGTCGTTTTCATCAAAATCTACTTTCTTTGGCTTCTTCTTTTTGTTAGGGAGCATCAGATCCAGGTTGTCCTCCTCCATAGCTTCCGTCTGCTCGCCTTCAATTTTCAGCTCCTGGTTTGGACAAGCGAGAAGTGAAACTCAGCACATGAAAGTTATTGGTAAGCCAATCAAAATCAGTAGAAGCAAAAAGTTAAAAGTAATGCAAAATCAGCAAATGTTTATCAATGGCTGACCTTCAATCCCTCCTCCATATCATTTTCAAACACTTTCTTGGGTTTCTTCTTCTTTTTCTTCTGGTTGAAGAAGTTTAGGTCGTTCAAGTCATCCGACGGCTCTGGAAAAAAAGAAAAAACTCCTCGAGCTCACAACTCTACACAACATAGTTGCGAACTGATACCGCACCTTAAACAGATCTAACCTTTCTTCCTGCCTTCATCTTCATCTAGATCCACCTCCTTGTCATCTCCAGCCTCTGGTTCTGCCTCCTTTGTCTCCACCTCCTTAGCTTCTTCTCCTCCCGTCCCTTCTCCTCCATCCTCCTCCAGCATGAAGGGCTTCTTCTTCTTCTTTTTCTTCTTAGTCATGTTGGGATCGAAAATCATCTGAAAAAAGAGTGAAGGAAAAAAATCAAATTAAAATAAATATTGAAATGCTGTCCAGCTTCATTTAGTACAGACACTTTATGGCTGCTTTAAATATACATAACGTTGACTAATCCAGCATAAGTACAATTACCAGTGAGAATTACAAGATATATATATATATTTATGAAAGTCATGTTTCATCAGATTTTTCTTTTGAGTGGCAGTGGGAGTTTGTTTGAACATTTTACGCTTGTGAAATTTAGTTTTCAGTTATGAAAACTGGACTGTGGAAAGACGCTATTTTTTCCATTTTAGGCCAAAAAAAGTAACGTGAAGTCATATCAAGGATTGAACAAAGAAAACAACTTAACAGATAACAAAATGTTGCATGTCATCTTTACCGACAGAGGCTGGACTCTTGAGTTGATCCAGTGTACACCGAGTGTGTCAGTACACTATTAAGAAACCCTACCTACTGCTGTAGGTTTCTTAATAAGAAGGCTTGAGGTAAAGTAACCCTCCAGAATTTTTAACTAACATATTGCACAGACTGCCCCCATTCAGTTAGAAAAATAATAATAAAAATAAAAATGTCGTACTATTAACATTAAGCAGCGGTAATTCTGGTATTTTGGTTTTATTTTACAGCCAGAGGAGCTGTCCTTAAGGACAAACCGAGGTACAGATAGCTTTTGGTCTCCAGCAGAAAACGTTAACAGTTAGCTCCGCAGCTCTGGTAACGGGAAGCTAAGGCTACATAGCTAGCTTCCACTCTTCTCTGAGAGTCCGGCGGAAGCTTCGACAGCTCGGATTGATGAGCCACGCTCAGAATATATAACGTATATGCTCCGATAAATAGCTGTATATCAACATACTTGATGATTTTCTTGATATTCCGGCTGGCTCGGGCCGTGCTAGCCCGACTGCAGCAGCCATGTGAGCGCTACTGCGGACAGAAAGGGAGGGAGCAGCAGAGTCGAGGCCCAAAGTCATCCCCAGCACCGATATGCGCCTGAAACTCAACGAATTCCGTCCAGCAGTTCTTCACACCTACACGGATTAAACAGCATCTGACTCGGAGTGCCTTACCTCGTCTCCTGACATGTTTGCGTGCTGAAAAATGAAATAAAAATGCCTCTTCTTTCTTCCTCGATCAGTCCCACACCGCTTCGCCCAAAATTTCTTGCATCAGCGTATGACTACAGTGCGCAAGCGTGAAGTCGCCAAATCCCGACGTGCTCGTGGTGACACCCCTTTCTGCGCTTGCGCATTGACAGTTTTTAGGGAACGTTCAAGATCGTGACTCAGAAATAATAAACTGGTGCTAAATATGCACGTTGTCGTTTTTATATAGTTCATTTTTACAATTATAATAGTAAAAACTTTCATTTATCAACAACAAACTAGTCATTATAACATTACGATAGAAAATAATATTTAAGTAAAAAAAAGGACAGAACATCAGCGAGAATAGTACCAGAAAAAAGGAAAGAAAATCAACTTAAATACAATTAAATAATACAGTAAAAATAAACTTGCAAAACAAATTAAAGAATTGTAAACAGCATGTCCTACATTATCGGGCCATATTTCACTTTGTTGCAATCCTGACTAAGGAATTTTCATTTTCTGACGTGAACCTTTGAAAGTAAACAAATACCAAAATGAACACACTCATAAAGAATGTGGTCCAGTGTTTCACTATCTGTTTGACAAAATAAACAGGAAATATTAAATGTTAAATTGCTGTCTTAGAAAATCATTGCAATCAAAAAAATAATTTATCATTTTGAAGTGTTTCTTTCGCCTCTTAGGAAGGTTGGCAGGGATAGGTATCCGTTTATAACCCTGCCAGTCACAGGTAATGTTTCATCAGATTTTCTTTTTAACCCTGCCAGTCTCAGATAATCTTTCATCAGACTTTCTAGCCCTGCTAGTCTCAGGTAATCTTTCATCAGATTTTCTAGCCCTGCCAGTCTCAGGTAATCTTTCATCAGACTTTCCTTTTGAGTGGCAGTGGGAGTTTGTTTGAACATTTTCTTCTTGTCAAATTTAGACAATTGATATAAAGCATAGGTAAACTTGGCTATAACACCTGCTATCAACGCTGTATAGTCGATTCTTTCTTTACAACCTGGAGCATATCTTGTATTATGTATTTCCCCTTCTGATCTCATGATCACATGACCTTCTGATCTCATAATGATTGTCATAATGTCACAATGACTGTATACAGCCACTGATTATTATGTAAATATTTGCCGCTATGTAGCTAATGTGCTTTATCCAGAATAATAGTTGTACCTTAAGGGAAAATCATTGAGATCTGATAAACAGGCACCATTTTTCAAAACTACAAAAGATCAGTGAAACGGCAAATTGATTTCCCCTTTAGTTAAACTTTGTTGAATGAATACAAAAGCTGCATATTTTAGGATTTAGTGTCTTTGGAACAGACCAGTTACGTCTCTCGTTTTTGTCTTTAAATCTCCTTTAAAAAGATTTTGTTAATATTTGTTTTTTGGTGTTATTGTGATGCAGAAAGAAAAGAAAAAAGCTCCAGCTACACAACCCGTTCTTATCCTGGAACAAGATGCTGATGTGGTGGAGGACTATAAGTACCTGGGAGTCCACATGAACAGCTGAAGAGAAGATCAGCACAGATCTCAGTTTTCAAAGGAAGCTGAGATGCTGCAATATGTGACGCGACATCATGGAGATTTTCATCACATAGATGTGACGAGCACAGTGGACTTTACTTTGTTCTGCTGGGGGAGCTGGCGACACCAAAAGAATGAGTAAACTGATCAGGAAGGCTGGCTCAGTGACTGGCCATCCTCTCCTATACTTACCGAACTGCCGCTCCCTCAAGAGACAGATACAGGAAATATTTCATGCCACCACAAGATATCTGAATGGTAGTAAGGTATCTGCCAGAAAATAATAAATTATTATTGTTCATTTTGTCTGTTAAAAAAGATTCTGTCTTCATTGTCTTATTTATGGAGTGATTTTAGAAATACTCTGTAACAAAGCTTTAGTTACCAATTTAATATTAAACTAAAAATGTACTTGCTGAGGTTTTTCTTCACTCACACTTTTGTTTCTTTCTCTGGTGATCTGCTTAACTTAGTCATTTGACCAAAAAACAAAACCAAAACAAAACGCATGAACAGACAATGCTTCCACCACAATGAAAGAATTGAAAACCATTTAATGATTCGCAAATAATATTCTCATCTGGATAAATAAAACATAGAAATGCAAACATGCTTATCCATTTGTCCTCGTGTTACGTTTTCTATGTAAAAAATGTACATCATGTTGCTGAAAAACTAAAGGAATTCAACTCTTTTAAAACTCTGAAATGCATGTGTTGCAGATTGGCTATAATCTAATCTTTTATAAACCACCATCTCCCTCTGGATGCAGTTAATAAGGTGTGACAATAGTTTAATATTACTAGTTTCTTTTTTTTTCCTTTTTCTTTTTAACATACATTTTGAAATGAAAACCTTTATGAGTGGGACACAGACAGAGGAGGATGAAAGTGGTAGGTTAAACATCTCTCTTACTAGCCCTGCGGTGTGACCTGTGTCGTGATTTCCCCACCGTTGCATGCTTCACGCAGCATCAACCAAAGCGCTCAATGGCAGCAGTAATGCAGTGTACTTAAAAAAACAAAACAAACAAAAAAAAACAAAACACACACACACTCAGCTGGGATATTTACACCAAAGAACGAGAACCACTGATGGGGTTGGGAGGGTAAGGGGAGAGGCAAAGAAAGAGCGAGCGGCAGGAGGTCAAAGAACCCAACCTGAAATGAAAGAAGAGGTTTGGATTCTGGCAAACACACACAGCTCAAAGCTTCTTCAGCCAGCACACACTCAGCTGCACCTCCATTTCCAGAGCAGTTAACAAGACGAAGAAGCAACGGGTTATTTTGTCAAGAAAAACAAAAACAAAAAAAAATTGCCACAAATAGGTAAACGGGAGAGTGAGAAATCGATTTTTTAAGCATTAATCATCCTTGAAAATCCCCCCCAAAATCATCCAGCGATGTTAACAATGACAACAGCTTGGTGAATAACTTCATCTACTGCACCATCCAGCTCATAACACCACCCTGCAACATGAAATCTGTGGCCACCAGCATGGCACACGACAAGGACCACAAAGTGCTGCATTAAAGTTGAGGGTAAAAATATTAGGTGACATTGTCCAGTATAGCAGACCCTCACGGGCTCATTTGTACTGAGCACCTTGGGGGTCTCTAAAGGGGAAAAGGAAAAGAAAGACTACAGCATTGTTGCTTTTTTTGTTTTGTAGTGTTACACGTAAAGTAGACAGTCCACTCTTCTCAGACACACAGAAACACTCAGACACAACATCCCATCAGTCCATTCGTTTCCCTCTTGTTCCTTTCCTCTCTGATGCAGGTGTGATGTGGCGGATGCTGCATTTACATGGCTTCCATCGCCCAGCGCTGCAGGTCCTCCATATCGTCCTCGTCCTCCTCTTTCCTGGCTGTGGGAGGGAGGAGGACAGAAATAAAAGATGTGATCTGAGGATCCTATCGAGATCTCATCAAATCCTCATTCAGCATTAATCACTTCTAGGCAGTACTATTGTAATTCATTATTACCCAATACTGCTGCAAGAACATTGACGGGGACTAGAAAGAGACAACACATTTCTCCCATACTGGCTTATCTTCATTGGCTTCCTGATAAATCCAGGATTGAATTTAAAATCATCTCCTCATGTTCAAGGTCTTGTATAATAATTCCATTCGAGCACTTTGCTCTCAGACACTATCTCTACTTTTAATATTAGGCTTAAAACTTTCTTTTTGATAATGCATATAGTTAGGGCTGGATAAGCTGACTATGAAACCTTTGGGGCAAGTGCCTGCTCATGAGGGATCATCTGATTGAGGGTTTTTTTCTTTATTATAGCAGCATCTTTAGCTGACGATAAAGATAAAGATCCTATGAAATAAAGCTCCTTGAGGAAACCGCTGATGTGATTTGGTGCGATATAACTAAAAATAAAACTATAGCAGTCACATCACTTAAAGTTAGTAATTAACAGTTTGTATATCCTGCGAACAGCGTAAAAAATGCTGCAGCATACAATCGTAGCCCCACTTATCCTCTGGATACAGTGGTGCGGGCTCCGTGAACAAATGGGGTCTAGCTGAAGCACAGGCAACACAATGCAAATGGTTACACACCAGAGTTCTTACCAGGTCTGGAAGGTAATGAAGTCGAAGGCACATTGGGGAGAGGGGCGGTCTCTGGTCCACCGATCTCGAGCAGATTTTTGTCCAGCTCTTCCTGTTCCAGCTCGTCCAGCTCGGCAAGCAGCTCATCCTGAGAAGCAAAGAAATTCACCCCAAGGATGAAGACCAGCACCAACGTATTCATACCAGCAAAAGCAAAAAGATAATAACTAATAATTAGACTCGGCTATACTGGGTTAACCCAATATCATTATCAGTGCAGCATTCATATGCCAAACATGGGATAATAGCAACTGTCTAAGAGATAAGTAATGATATTTCTGAGTCAGGCGTATGAAAAGATGCTTATGTAATGTACAGTAAAATCCCATCATCATTAAGAAGGAAGCCTTAGATAAGCAAAGATGCAAAAGACAGAATGATTTCACTGTGGCCAAGAGGATTCACGGTGGAACACAGCAGAATTTAGAAATGTCTTTAATGTGAATGAGAAAGGATTAGAATAGACACTGGAAACCAGTACCAACTAGAAAGATGTAGGGCATAAATATAATATAAACTAAGTATGGAGCGTATGCATAAATGCACATTTAAATAACTGTACGTGTATGTGGTTGTGTGAGGCTGTGTGTTAAAGCCCAGTGTCTCTCTACTCTCTCTCCGTTGTGTGGTTCAACTTCTTTGCATGCTCGTTAGTGTGCAGACTCCTTCTCCAGATTGGTCCCTGGTTCTTCATTATTCTGCCTTCTACATTTTCTGATGGACTGCTGCCCCAGTCCTGTGCTCCAATCAAGCTCCAGATGATTACAGAAGCTGTCTTTAAAAATTGTTAATTTCATGTATCTCAGGCTTCTTGTTCGGCTCCACACACAGGTGCTTGCTTGTTTCTGGCTTAGTAACTTGTTTTGTTTCCATCTGGGACACTTGCCTCACCCTGATGATTGTGCCAGGTTTAGTAGAAACTGCACCATGCATAGACTACTCTGTGTACAGACAACAGATCTCGAGGTGGTGCCAAAGGTTGAGTTTTTTTTTCTTTTAAATGAGGGTGTAGTCGTTTTTTGTCTCCTGTGCTGTTTTGTGAAAAAAGACATTAAAAAAAATATTTAAAAAGAATCTATTAAAACCTTTTAGGTGCAACTCCACCTTCTCCATCCTGGTTAAAGCACACTTTAACGTGCCTACAAGCCAGGGTCATAACAGTGTGTATCTGCAGTTATCAATACGTTGCTGTGGATGCAAGTACAGATTAACCCTCCTGCACCATTTCATTTTTTTGATTTAAGCTTAGAATTGAGTCTTTTTTCTTTAATCATCATTACCTGTTTTATTTGGGTACGCTCTCAATTTATGTATTTTTGGTAATAAAATCTGTGAATAAAATGAGGCACTTGCACACTTAGAATCACAAATATTTAATACTAACAGATCACAGATATACCACACCAATGTAAACATAAAACACCTGAAGAGCTTCACCTACCTCATCAAACTCCTCACCAAAGCCCACAGGTTTAGAGATGGCGTCAGAGATTTCTTGGGCCAGTTCCTGCTGCTCTGTAATGTCCTGCATCAGTTCATCCACTTTGTCAATGTCCCTGAAATAAGAAGGAAAGACTGTGAGCAAAAGAGAATTCACTCATATAGGTTTTATAAAAGAGGCTATTTAATCTAAATATGACGATTAGATGTCTGAGTAGTTCTACGGCAAAAACTAAGGAGGATGTCAGGCATCTAATATACATGGCAGTGAAACCCACATACACTTTTTTATGGTTACATTTTACAGATACTGACTGAAATAAATGCATAAAAGAAAGGATTACTGCATGTTGGTGAAATTATATGCATTTCATTATCAGCAAAACCTCCTTGTAATATTTCTGATCATTTCAGAACTGACTGAATCTTCTTTATGCTTGCTTTAGTCTCAGTAACAAAAAGGAAGTTGCAAAAATAATCTGTGCAGAGAGGTTTCGTCCCAGTCCAATCGATCACGCCTCGGTGCTCGCTCTTACATGTTTTCATGAGCAGACTTCATGGCCTTGGCAGCGAAGCCCATGTTTTTGAGCACTTCAGTGTTGGTGTTGGCGTTCTCCAGAGCCTCCCGCTGGAATTCGATGGTGGACAGCGTCCCATCGATCTGCTCGAGCTGCTTCTCGTACCGCTTCTTTCTTTTCAAGGCCTGAAGTGCCGCTGAGGATCCAAAGACAGGGAGTGGGGTGGGGGGTGGGGAGAGTCAGAATGAACAGATTGGCCTTGAAACACCATTTAGTGACAATGGAGAGAAACAGTGAATAATGGTACTTTAACACAGCAAATATATGTGTTACTACCCAATCAGGCTGTCATTCCTGTTAGTCAGCACTACTCTGTGAACCTAGATAATTCACTGCTAATTATTCGACCACATTAGTGACAGTTTTAGCAATACGAAAGACAGTCAAATACAGCCTGCGTGAAGACTAATGGAAAACCTGGAGAGTAATTAATCAGGTAAAGAGGTCAGATGACAACAACCCCTGAAACCTGATAGGCTATACTGATCTTGTCAGAGAAGGTTGTGCTACGCTGAGTCATTCTGTGAACTTTGTGGATCAGAAGAAGGAAGTGATTAGCTAATGTACCATACACTGCAGTATTCTGACTAAAAATTGGCACCAAGTCTTTTTTTTTTAATTTTAACTTAATACATCTGGTGGCTCCATTAACTGTTCATCCATTTTTCTTCTTCCACTTATTCAATTTAGGTGTTGCGAGGAGGGGACTGAGGGCTGGCTGGAACTTATCCCAGCTACCTTAGAATGAGAAGCAGGGGTACACCCTGGACAGGTTGCCAGTCTATTACCGAGCTAACACAGACAACCATAAATCATCAATTGACCTAATATCATGCATGTCTTTGGACTGTGGGAAGCGATGGAGAACCCGGAGAGAACATGGAAACTCCACACTGGCTGGATTTGAACCTTCGATCTTCTCCTTGGGAGGCTACACCGCTAACCATCCTGATCTAAATTAAATTTACTCTGATCCCTAGAAATGTGCTCGATGTCAACAAGAACAATACACATGTACAAATCTATATGGTTGGTTCCACGTTGTGGTAGAACATGGTCAACTTGTATTACAGTTAACTTATAATGAGCCCCAAGCTGTGATCGGCTCACGTAATCATCTGTAAGGAGACTGTGGGACCTGCTGGAGGTCCACAGGTTTCTATACGGACATCTGATCAAGGTGCAAACACGCCCACCTCTCTGACACTTATAACACGTGCTCAACCCTTGTCCTGGCTAACTGGGTCGATATCTTTATTGCCGCTATATTTGCAACATCATACCTAACAGTCTATATACACACACCACACCTTCAACCAGGTCTCCTGATTTTTAAACGACCACCTATGAGTCAAAAGAAAACTCGAATATCGGCAAAGGCCAAGGCTAGCGTCCCCGCGGGGCCATAAGTTAACGGTGATCACATAATGAAGCCAGTCACACAGCTAGACAGCCGCCCATCCAGACTGGCAGCCATGGCCGTGGTAAAGACGCTGGATGAGGCTGCCAGCAGTTACGACACCTCGGGAAAGTTAGCCAACTCAGCTAACGGGCTAGCTAACGGTTAGCTTGAGGTTGCTGACAACAAAAATCTAACAAGCAAGAGAAGAAACTACGGGAAAAAAAACCCTCGCGGCGTCTCACCTCTTTTGTTCTTTGTGCCGTTTTTCTTTGCGGTCTGCAGCTCCTGTTCGATCTTCTTCTCTAAAAATTCCTGTTTCTTGGTTAGCATCTCCTCCGTCTCCCGGAGTTTTTGGATCGCCTCCTGTGGACTCGGTCCCTTTCCCGATTTTCCTCCTCCTCCAAATATCTTGCCAAACACCGACATGTCTGGGATATTACACAGCGCTTACTATAAAGACAAAACACAAATGCGAGATATCTTATAAAATAAAGCTAAAGCTACGTCTCTGCTAAGCTACTCGGACACTTCGCCTTAACCTGGACCCTGAAAGGGTTGTTGATGTTTTTCCACTTCCTGGATTAGGCCCACTGACGTCATTCTGCCCGGCGAATGAGGGGCGTTGCCTGTTGGTTCTCTGTCGCCATCTGCCTGACAACTGCTTTTAATCCTGTTTAATTCTTCAATCACTCTTCTTTAACAAGGAATATATTAATAATAATAATAATTTTTCCTCTTTTGAGTTTAGCAGCTGTTGTGCTTTCGTACTTAATGAACCGTCCCCAAACAACAAGTAAAGGCAGTATTTTTGCAGCTGTATAGATTTTTTTGTCCTGCTATTCAAGTATCAAAGTATTAGCAGTTACAGGGATATGCACACTATGCTTCCCAGATTGCATTCTTAACTGAAAGGGAAAAAAACAGAAACCTTTCACAGAACCAGACAGTTGGGGGGTTATGTATTTTAATTCATTATGATGCTACATCATCCATGGTGGCTGTTTATTTTCTTCCTTTAGTACAGTATGTTAATAACTTTGCCAGTTATCTTTTGAGTCTTTTTTAATTTTTATTTACATACAAAAAGGGTATCCAATTACTGTGTGATTACATTGTTGTGACTGTATCTGCAGGTGTGGTCTGAAGCGCTGATGCCTTTGTCGTTTTTAAATCCTTTAATGTAGTGTGTATTCACAGGTCAGTCCTCTCACAGCTGCCCACATCCAAACATATCTGACCCGCTCCCCGCCCAGCCCCATGCAAATAAGCAGATATTCATTGTTTGTTTGTTTTTTAACTTTTGAGGAAATGAATCAGCCGAGACGGTCATGTGATGGCCAAGATAATACAGCTGTGTTATCTCACAACCACCAGAACTCAACAGGACACAAATGGAAAAGGTGACGGCAAAGGAAACAAAAACACACACACACAAACTGATAACCAGACTCAAGATGGTCCCTTTTGGAAAAGACAGTAATTTTTTGTTTGTTGGTTAGTTTTGCTAACATGGATTTCTCAACACTCAAAAAAATAAAATAATCATAATAAATTCAGGTCATTCCATGCAGACTACAGAGTGCACACGTGAGAATAGTGCATTTGAATATTTTAAACAACAGAAGCAAAGTGTCTACATGACAACACAAGAGAGGAAGAAGAGAAACAAACAAAAAAAAGGCAAACAACTGCTGTAATACACCAGAGGGCGCAAAGTCAATGCACCATGGGCAAAATTCAATAGAGTGGTCAGAACTCGTGTTACATACTCTGATGCGCATGGATAAGTAAGAGTCGGTTTTGCATGACCTGTCCAGAGCTTTGTTGCCAGACATTAGGCTTTTTATTTATTTTTTTCTGTTCAGCGTAACTCTGTGTGCAAACCTGAGGAAGTAATTAACAAACAAACAAACAAACAAACAAACAAAAAAAAAAAAAAAAAACAAAAAAAAAAACACAAGCATGAAGATGTAAATTACAGCTTTGTTTCTGAAACAAACACAAAAAAAAGAAGCTAAAAAATAAAATATAAATCACCATACAGAATACTTTTTTTTGAAGTCATAATTGTGAATTTACTGAGTCATGATTTTAATGAATTTCTACAGATTCCTTGGTCTGGATTACACCAAATCATCCAAATATTCAATTAGATTTTCAACAAACACCCCCATTTTTGCTGAATACAAGAAATCTGTTTGGATTATTTATTCATTTTTAAACCAGCCCTCTTCACAGCCTGTGAACCTCACCGTCTGTGGTCTCCTCGCATAAAAACAGTCACACAGTCCGACACATCACTGCTCCTGCAGGAGGCAAAATAAACACACGCACACACGCACTCACGCTTTTTCTTTTCTTTTTAAAACCCCAAACTCTTTAGAGGACAATACATGAAGCTTGAGTCTAGAGAGAAAGGAAAGAAAAAAAAAAAAAAAAAAAACAGTCTTTCACTGATCAACTGTGTTCACCTCTCCTTGCAGATTAGTAAGTGGAAGAAATTATCAGAAGAGGGTTAGAGCTTTTTGTTTTTGTTTTTTTGTTTTTTTAAACGGACAACGTGTGTGAGCAACTTATGAAAACTTGCGAATCAATGAAAGACTTTAGACATTCAGCCAGCGTGAAGCCACTCAAACACACGACTAACTGTTACCTGTGCAAGTTAGGGAAGATCATTTAAGGAAGAGAGATGGACGGAAAGAACAGATCAAAAAAAAGAAAAAAAAAGAATAAAAGGACCTGTGACAAAAATGCTCGCACTCATGGTTTAACTTGGGATAGCCTTCTTTCGTTTTCTTTTTACACCAAACCATCATGATATTGCCTTAAATGTTTAAAAAAAAAAAAAAAAGAAGAAGAAAGAAACAGATCAACATAAACCCAGAAGACATCCCCGTCGCCGTTGCTGACACGCGTCCTCCCAAGCACGCGGTCTATCCGTCTGTCTGTCACTGTGCTCTGTCCGTCTGTGTCCCTACAGGGCCAGCTTGCCAATGATGACTCCAATCACAAAGAAGAGCACGCAGAACGCCAGCACGCGGGTGCTTAGGCCTTCGTCCCTCACGGCTGTGGTGGCCATGGTGGAGGAGTGAGCGGGGGCCAATGGTGTCACCTTTCTCTTCCGCAGACCGTCATCCTCCTGTGATGAAGACGAGGAGTCAGAAATACAAATACGCGCTTATAAGTTGACTTAATTTGGTAGAATTTGTCATTCCGCATCTCAATGATAGCTTATCAAAAATCTGATATAAAAATAAATATGTCATTACTGGATTTTTAAACAATGTTTACACCAGGATCATTTTCCATCATTTAACAAAGAGCCAGCATAGTGAACAGTTTTGCTTTTCTGTTGCAAGCAGCTATAACACTGCTGCCTTCAAGTGCTGTCAGAATTTTTTAATTATTATCAAACTACAGAAAACAAAACAAACAAATGAAGAAAAAAAAAAATCACGGATAATAACAATACCGATATCAAAAGGACAAGGAAGCTTGCGGGAAATTTTGTATTGTGTTTGATTGAGAGTGTTCCCCTCTCCATGCATGGCATTTGTCCATACCATAGCCAAACTTGTCCCATACTTTTGCAAGCGTGTCTGGAGTCACTGCAGCCACTGCTGTTGCTATGATACACCCAGTATGATGATTGTATATCATATATGACTGTATGTTTGTTCCCACACTCCTCCTAGACGACTGGTTTAATTTTCCTGAAACTACCTATGGTTTGTAGTATGTTGAGTGATTAAAACTACAACATCAAATGAAAATTACTTTTTCCTTTTTCAGTGCATTTGTATTTAGAAACTTCGTGACCAAGGCCGATTCGTAAATGTATGTTGTTTTTACGCATCTAAATAAAACATAATGTTTAGGTTTATATCCATGTTACAAGTACACTTTAATGGTCACCAGAGGGTCTAAGTTCTAAGAACTGGCAAGACTTTACTTGCTATCTGGTGTGTCTATACGATTGGACAGCATTATTTGAGAGAGAGGGAAATCTTCCAGGATATTTGCATCGCTGGGAATGGCAGGTGTGGTTGTTCATTCCTTTAAGGTAAAGTACTGACTTGCCTCCGCAGTAATTTCCATTTTAATTTCTGTTTCCAATTAAAATCCCCTATTATTCATATTAAAGAGAGGGTTAAAGTGTAACTTCTAGCAAAACTTTGCTACAGTGATCGTGTAGAAGTGTAGTTTTAAACATTGCTCAAAATCACCTTTACTCGTAATTTTGTAGTAATTAACCTATTCAGGTTTATGATTTATAGGCTGGTAAACATTTACACGTAACAGAAAAGACATTCATAAGAATCAGCGTAAAGAGCTGACAATGATATGAGCCATACCACATACAGGATGGGGTCACTGCCATTCGGTCCTTTCTTTTCATTCTGTTTCACGGTCCTAATGCATCTCTAGTAATTAAATGAGGTTTCTTTAAAATCCTCACTGACAAGTCTGACGTAGGCCTGTTCTGAATGCAGTTCCTTTCCTTACTTAGATGCTGTCTAGGGACAATTCTCTGGACTCGAGCAATGACAAAAATACTTTGAGAAAACGCAGGCAGTCATTGAGTCATTTCATTCTCTGCTTCACGTTAATGTAGTGCAGCACTAGTTGCACTAGTCAAAATATATTTCCTGCAATAAAACATTTTATTTCAGTTTTTTTTTTATTTCAGACTTGGTCTTGTTCCTCCTATATTTAAGAGTAAACTCCACAGCAATGCTTCTTCTGTTAGCACAAGAGAAGACGAGCTAGAGCAGAAAATACAGGTCTGACTGGAATATGAGACAGACACAAAGGCTCTTATTTGTTTTAGCGCGTCTCACCCTGATCTGTTTGTTTTCTTCCCGTAGCCTCTGCACTTCCATCTGCAGTCGCTTGCACTCCTCCATGATCTTCTTCACTTCTCCATCATCCAGCGAAGCACTGGCTGACTTGGGCAGGACAGAGTGCTCAGTCTTAACAGAGGCAGAGGAAGACACAGTTTTGATGATTTCACTCTCATGCTGTGGAGAGAGAGTGAAGATGGGGAGTGGTCGGTGGGATGAGAGTGGAAGAAAAAAAAAAAGGAACGAGGGGACATGCAAAGACAAAGCATGGAGATTAAAGTGGAAACAAATCACGAAACAAAATAAATCACGAGATGGGTGATACAGTGATGTGTAGCTGATGAATACAAGACAAAAAAAAAAAAAAAAAAAAAATGCTGACAGAAGGAAAAAAACTAAAAACTACTACTGCACTGAAACAGAAATTACATAGTTTAGTCTGATTTTATTCTTTGAAGGGGACCTATTGTGCTTGTTTTCAGCTCCATACTGTTATTCATTGTTGCTGCTAGAGCTCGACATGATTTACAAATCGAAATATTCCTTATTCATCTTATACTTGGCCTTGGCACAGTCAAACAGTTGATCCACAGTCTGAAACGAGCCCTTTTAGTTCCTCACCTTTTAACGCTGCACTCTGTTTTAGCCAACCTTCTTTTGATTGGCTGCCTCCTCTCAAACAGAAGGTTTGGGCAGCTTGGTGGGGTGCCCGTGCTTTCAGCCAGATTACTGCTTACAACTTTTCTGTCACAACAGGTCCCACTAAATACTCAGTCAGCATATAATCTGTTACTACAGACAGCTATTATTATGTACTTAAATCAATGAAGTACACAGTGGAACAACCGTTTGTGGAGCTCATTGGGGGTGTGATAAAATGTGACTGTGATTGTGAATGTTTAAAGTGATGTGGCAAATGCTGAAATGAAGAGAAACACTTACAGTTTTGTCATTTTCTAGAGGCATCTCAAATGCACATCTCAACTTTGAATCCATCAGCTCTTCAGGCTTTGCCTCCTTCCACTGTTGACAAGAAAATGAAAAAGGGAACCTTTAGATTTTTCTTTTTTTGTATCACATAAATTCCCTTTTCACTAATATCCATACTTCAAAGTAAATTCTCAACAGAAATGACCTACTTTACATTTTCAGGCTTAGGGAGCTGCATAAAAATGTATACATTTGTCAAACAGTTTTGAAATAGCTTTTGCGGAATCAGACAAATACATTGAGTGAGCTACATTATTCAAGTGTTCAGCTGAAGATAGACTTCTGGAAGACACAGATGCCGCTAACGCAAATAAACAAAACAAAACTCAGGGCCGAGAGGTAATGTAAGAAACTTAAACCCTTCAGATTCTCCAGTAATAAAATACACCCCCCCCCAAAAAAAAAGGAAAATAGTATGCTCAGGTACTCACAACTCCTTCCATGTCAGTCATGTCATATGGAGCCAGCATGGACTGCACCATGAATTTGTGTTTACTCTTTTCATTGGGGTCATAGTCAAAAGGCTGTAGCATAACTGTGGGCAAAAACAAAGACAGAATTAAGAAACCAGCATTTGCATGTCTCATAAACCAATAGAACACAGAGAACACATCACATGTTGAAAATGGAAAAAAATGTACAATGTCAAGAAAAATACTAGCCGTTTTGAATTTGAAGGAAATCGCTGAATTTGAATAATTTGTAGCAACACGTCTAAAAAAAAAAAAAAAAAAAAAAAAAAAAAGGGACAGAGCCATGTTTACTGCGGTTTACCATTCCCTCTTTTTTTAACAACAGCCCATAAAAAAACAGAGGAAATGGGACCAGTTGCTGGACTTTCAGGGGAGTAATAGTGTCCCATTCTTGTCTGTTATAAGCTTCTTGCTGTTTTTGGCTGGTAAAAGGTCTGGACTGCAGACAGGCTAGTTCAGCACTTGGACTCTTTTACTAGAAAGTTATGCTGTTATGATAGCTGCAGTATGCTTGTGTATGCAGTGTTTTATTGTCTCGCTGAAATATGCAAGGCCCTCCTTGAAAAAGACGACCTCTAGATGAATATGTTGCTCTAAAGCTTGTATGTACCTTTCAGGACTTATTGTGTCTTTCAAGTAGTACAAGCTTCCAATTTTATAGGGATATACACCCCAAATACCAGTAGAGCCATATATAAGCACTTTTCGCTTTAGTTCAGAGGACGTGATGTCTTTTAAAAAAATTTTTTATGACTTTCTGCTATCAAATTCAAACTGAACTCATCTTATTCATGAGGTAGTAAAATGTCTCATGTCTAAACATTTGACACTTTTCCATCTTATGCTGTGAATAAAATGTTTTCAAAAATTTAAACTGAGTAAATTATACCACCCTCCAAAAGAATAAGAAACAAAAATGAAAGAATAAAAAAAGAAAATGATAACTGCAGGAGACAGAAACCACTTTAGTTGTCAGAAACAAGTCTTTTTTAAAAAATTTTTAATTTAAATATAATAGTTATGTGCAGATTAGACAGATTATTGGGAAAGTCATAAGGAGGCATGTGTGTAAAATGTCTCCAAGCATGATGTAATTATAAACTCAGGTAGTGACTGCAGTATCCATTACAGGTAGTGCAGGCGAGACGCTTTATTTGCGTGCTGCAACACAATACATGGTTGCTGCTAGTTCAGCACTACGGTTCCATATCTGACGCTGTTAAATGTAAGTATATTACACTTTATCTAGCACTTAAATTATGACAACTCAATATAGTTTTACTTCTATTAAGCCCAATAAGCTAATGTTAATTACCGAGTTAGGCAAAAATGGATCAGTATAAGCCTTTGAACTTCTACATTAGGTTCACAGCTTTACCAACTTTTCTGGATGGCAAAAAGATGCAAAAACCCTTACCAGAAACATTTATGGAGGTTCCAGCGTCAATGATGCCACTGTTTGGGCGCACACAGTATCTGCGAGGTGCAGTCGTCTTGACTTTGAAACACACATTTCTGTCTGTGGGGTTGGTCAGCTTCAGGGTGGCGGTGACAACATCTGTAAATGGGCCTGAGGATGAGAAAGAAAGAAATGCAGTGACTTGAGTGTGCGTGCGAGCATGCGGGTGAATTTACACGTCTCGTAGTTTGGGCATAGATGCAGCATTTGTTTGTCACTTGGGCTCCTAAGAAGAAAGAAAACAGGGTGGGTGCACAAAGATTCTCCCAGGTAAAAGTGCAAATATACACAATGTAAACATTTATTTCTGCAAACATCAATATGAGAGCAGATTTTTTTTAGCGGTTTTACAGAGCCTGCCACAAACAGAGCAAATTAAACATTAAAACAGTGGTGAGATCAGCAAAGTGTGCACGTGTTCATAATTCATACCACGCCCTCAGCCAAACGTTGGATGCTGCAGAAAAATTACTAGATGGGTGTCTTAAGTGCTAATGTTTTCCTTTTGTCTCTGTAGCAATTAGGTCTCTCACACTTTTCTTGACAGCTTAAGCGTGGTTTTGGAAACTGATGTTGATGCAAGTGTGCATCAGTAACAGAGTGGGTGTATGGATCTTCTCCAAAGCCCTGCAACAATCAATCAGTGAACAGCCCACTTCAAACTGATACCACCACCCTAGGCCCTCACTTGACCCATTTCTGCAGCAAAAATGACACACCAAGGTAATTATCCAAGAAAATAATCATTACCGCTGGCACTGCAGCTCAGTCCGTAATTTCATAATCATTGTGCTTGGATACAGAAAAGCTGTAAAGGAATTCGGGTTGCACAGTGGGAGAAAACGCCAATATCCTGCCGGCTAGCTTATAATATTGTGAAATAGCATGGTAATAAGGATAAGCAATGACACCCTGATCGTAGAAAATGCTAGAATAGGGAATTTTTGCTGTCGGGCAGTAGAAACGACACCGAAGGGGAAGCTTAACTGAACCATTAGACCAAATCGAGGTGTTTCCAATGCTGTCAGAGTATAAAAGAGAAAGTATGACAAGCAAATGAGAGAATTAGAGAAACGGTGCGGCGGGCCTGCCCTGACGCTGCAATGACAGCTAGCAGTTTGCCTTGTTGCTAGTAAGATTAGCTGGATGCTACTCCAGCGAGCTAGTTAGCGCCGTCGCACAGTGTCGTTTCACCTGTCACCGCACAACTGTCGTACACACAATGTAGACTACAGCTAACAGCTATATCCCTCACGTTTTACCACAGTACATACAACGAATGGCACATTCAACTACTCGGTAGTGCAGAAATCGAAATACTGGCTCTCATTTACAACGTCTCCTGTGTTAGCTACCTAAGCTCGGCCCTGCCCTCCGCTTCTTCGGTTACCTCTGAATTTCAGTTCGTGTTGTGGCTCCAGCAACAGGACTTGTTCTGGTCTGGCCATGTCCCAGGGCTTCTTCCTGTCGTGACGGCGAGGACAACAATATTTTTTATCGCAGTTGGCCCGCAGAGGTGAAGCAAGCTGGCTCCCGAAGAAACAACCCGGCCGCCCTCGGTTTTTCTACGGGAGGGTAAATAAAGAGGGGGGATTTATACACGCACAAACACACACCGCCACTCGAACTGACAGGCTGGCTGACTGACTGCCACCGACAGCTGCTGGAGGCTAAAAGGTGCTACTGCTAACTTTACTAGCAGCGGAGACGAGGAAGGAAAAGGCTACGTCACGCTGTGGGCGGGACTAGCAGGTGACGTGAGCTGGTTTTTGTTAGCGCTGTCAAAGAAAGTCCAACGTTGAACAGCTCAGGACTGAGATAAGACAGCACTATGAACACTTCAGCCACAATAAAGATTTTACATTAAGGCCTAAAGCACTGCTACACATTCCTTAAAATGTTATGTTTTAATCTTATATAGTTTTAATAATGAAAAATACAAACCATACAAGTATATGGAAGAAATTTCAGATCCTTTTTGCCATAGACTTTTAAAGAGTCCTCTTCTGGTTGCTCCTAGTAGGGGCCACCACAGCAGATCATCTGTCTTCATCTCGCCTTCTCCCTTGAATTATTTCTCACACCAGCCATCTGCATTTCCTCCTTCACTTCATCCATGAATCTTCTCTGTGGTCTTCCTCTTTTCCTCCTGCCTGGTAGCTCCATATTCAGCATCCTTTGCATTAATACATATTTATTATACCTTCTCTGCACATGTCTAAACCATCTCAACTTGCCTCTCGTTAGTGTCATATCTTCAAACCATGCAGTATAACAAGTCTCACAGCCACCTTGCAAACCTTCCCTTTGAAAATAATGCCAACCAAAATTCCTCCAATAGGTCTGCATAACCCCTCACCGTAGGTAGACTTTGAATTAGGTAACACCAATTAATTCAGCCAGATTTGACAACCCACAGGAAAAATATGGAGAGGCTGGTCTGTGTTTTTCTTGGCTTTGTTTTTTTTCCTCCACATTTGTGTCCTGTTTTTCCAAATAAAGTTCTTGCTGAGGGCCCCAGTTAGACTTATTCCCTCTCCTCCTATTTTATATCTGTATCTGAATGGACTTAATTTAGCTCAAATTCAGATCCATCAGATAAGAGTTTTCCCTTGCTGTGATTTTCTACCACCTTATCACAATCCATTGAGATTAAAAATCTCATTTCCAAGAGAGTCCTGAAAAAAAAAAATAGAAAAAAAAAGCAAACTCTGCTAATGTCAAAGCTTAAAATTAATAAAAAGAAATTTTCACTAAGGAAAATGTTGAGTTTTTGGATACGGACAGCTGGAGAATAAACTTATTTTAAGAGTACAAACAACAACAACAAAAACATGTACTAGAAAAGTCTTGTGCATTGCTTCCATACACACCGCTTCAAAACACACCTGGTAAGTTCTGAAAATATGGAATCAACATGTCAAGTTTTTAAGTTTAGGTGCTTAATGATAACAAAAAAAAAATATTTTTTTTTAATTATCAGGGCACTTGTTAGGAGGCTGCAATGTTTCCTTTTTGACTGAGACCATGGAAACTGAGCTGAGTAGGCTTGGGAGTTACTTAATCCAGAATAAAACTAGGTAACTTTACCTTTAGATACTCACATTGGTGATACATGCAGGAAAATCATTTACACCAGGAGTGTCAAACAAGGCCAGGGGACCAGAATCTGCTCGGCAAAGACTCCAACCTGGCCTGCTGGAAGTCTTTGAAAATTGTGCAGGAGGGCATAAATCCTGCACTCAAATGTATTTTCAGAAGTTTTATTTTTCCTACCGAAGAAGACCTCCTCCACAGCCACACTCTAAGTAATAGATAAGTGCCAAAGTTAAGAGGTTGTCTGAATTTCTTTCTTTTTAAAAAAAAAAAAAAAAAAAAGAAAAACAATGTGTCCACAGTCAAATAATAAAAATAGGAAATTCAGTTAAAAACTTTCCATTTCATAATTACAGGACCGTCTAGGCAATGAGCTACCAGAACTTTGTAATTTTACACATTCGAGTCCGAAGAGTCATGTTGACATTTCTTTATCACGTATAAGATATCTCAAGCAGTAAATATGCATTTAAATTATTTTATACGGGCTAAAAGATTCTCAAGTACAGCCCTTTTAAGATCAAAGTGGGCGCACAGTTGGCAACCCATTGTGCTTTTCTACTTGTGCTACATCCTTTCATATTCTTTTCTTCCTGCCAGTCACTCTTTGAGATCATTATATTACACATGTACTTTGAGTAGCAGTAGAAATAAATGAATAAAGAGATAAAAAACAAAAACAAAACAAGAGGAGCCTAAAGAATTTATAGAGCTAGACTTGAAATAGCAAATATGTTTGATACAACAGTGCATTCAGATCATACTTCTGATTGTAAAAGCTGCAAGACAAGGCATGTCTAATTTTTTTTTGCTGCGGTGGGGGCAGAAGAAGGGGGGGGGGGGGGGGGGGGGATAAATAAATAAATAAATATCAGCACCGTTAAAGATTGAGCGATTTGGTCCGATACGTTACTGATTTTCACAACGAGTGGAGATCAGTTTTTTGGTTGGGAGCTAGAGACACAGGTAGATGTGCAAAATGTTCACTGCCATGAGGATTGTTGTTTTGCGAAGCACAACAGTCATAAGAATCGATAAGCTTGGATGCACTTTTGTCTAATAGTGTTGTTGATTTCCATCCCCTGAGTTGCGTAGAGTGTAATGACAAAAACATGACAAAGCAGTTGCTGTTTGCACCAAAAAAAAAAAAAAAAGAAAAAAAAAAAGAAAAAAAAAAGAAAAAAAAAATCTTTATTTCATAGAGCTCCTTTTCAGAAAGTAGACCCATATTTGATGTACACATTAAATGAGACTAGGGCACTGAAATGAGAGATGCTAATACTGTACAGGCTGCCTCTGCTGTGCAAGGCTAGGCAGGAGGACCCCCTCCCCCCTCAGCAGAAAAGAAAAACAAATTGTTCTTTTTTTTTGGCCATTTTTTCTTTTTTTTGCAAAAACAATAACGATTTGTGTAGAAACAAGCAATGTTTTGCATCTGTCACCTCCCACTTATAACCCTTCAGTGTGTGGAAGAAGAGAAAAAAAAAAAAAAAAAAAAATCCCAAACAACTTCAGTTGAAAGGATTAAGTTATAGCAATATGCACACCATCAAGTGTACAATTTGTCAAGGTTCATTTGATTCTAATAAAATACTTTAGAACCCATATATATTTCATATTTATCTTTTTGGGGGTATATGGATCAAAAAAAAAAAAAAAAAAAAAAAGACATTAAATCATAAAGATGGGCTGGAAGGAAAAGGGGGGAAAAAAAAAAAAAAAAAAAAAAAAAAAAAAAAAAAACCCCAACAAAACAAAAAACCCAACCACCCCAAAAAACAAAACTCTACTAAAGCTACAAATGGTCATCCACCATCTCCAAGGAAAGGAGAGGAGAAAGAAATAGACTGAGAAAGAGAGAGGTGGGGATAAAGAAAGGGAGAGAAGGTAAGAGCGAGGGAGGCAGGGAGAGGATTGGCCAAGCTATACAGCGCAGTATGACACCCACTTTAGCTCATTACACACGTACAGTCATGATCAAGGCACAGGGATCTTCTAAAAGTTATTTTTTCCTCAATAAAGTTGTACAAAATAATACATTTTACAGTCTGTACAAGAATAATAGTTCAGCAGTAAAGTAAAGACAGACATACAAGGGAGGAGAGGAGGAATGGTGGAGGGAGGAATGGCAGGGAGGTGTGAGCACACAGGTGGGGGCAGAAAAAAATAAAGTCCCATTTTGTTGTGTTTTTAATATTCCAAGATTAATATATCGTATTTTCTCTTTAAAACGAAAGAGCACTGCCAGGAAGGTAAAAGTGCAAATGGAAAAAGGTGGCGGTGAAGAGGGTGGGCGAAAGATGGAGAACGTGTAGAGAACGGGTGACAAAAGGATGACAAAGAGTTGAGATAAAGAAAGAGCGCACAGGGCACAATGGCACAAAAGTCTACACAGACAAAAACAGCTGTGGAGACAGTATAACAGGATGAGAGTTCTCTTTAACTTATATGGTACTGTACTGTTGAAGGATGCCCGTCGCCCTCCATTGAAAGTTCCATAGAAGTTGGCATTTCTGGTTCTTTTTGTTTTAAACTCAATAGATCCTCCTCACGTGATGCTTCGATACCAACAAGGCAAAGTCAGGTGGCAAAACAGTTCTGTAGAGAAGCCGCTGGCGCCCCGGTCAATCGCGGCCAACATCTCCCATCAGAGAAATTCAAATCGCAGTTGGCTCCCATCCCGTTTTAGTGAACACCTGCTCAAGTGAAGTCTCACCAACACACCCGTGGTCTGGTTAAGTCTGTGGTAACGCTGCTCCTCTGGGCTCGGCTGAGCTTCGCCTGTTTAATCTCAAAAAGCACCGACCCAGATAAATTAGCCGGCATCTCAACGAAACGTGAGCAGGTACGTGCGTTGCCAGATTGACCCCCTGTTGTGCAGTCCAGTA
The DNA here is from genome assembly GCF_051167445.1 of Perissodus microlepis. NCBI lineage: Eukaryota > Metazoa > Chordata > Actinopteri > Cichliformes > Cichlidae > Perissodus > Perissodus microlepis. The sequence continues at coordinate 7,407,467 of NC_140480.1, read as the reverse complement.
AAAAGCAGGTGAGATGTGTTGTGTGTGCGCAAGCAGAGCCACTGGATTTAAAGATGTCTCTAAGTGAAAGGAAGGTTTGGTGTACATGGTTTGAGTCAAAGTCCTGAGCACAGTGCTTGTTTTTTTGTTTTTTCTGTCTCTCTTAAATACAGTGTTCAGTTGATCTGCTGTGATATATTCATTCTCCATTTGCAGTAATTCATCTCTTTCCCAATTGCACTGAAGTAGTAGCTCTTAGTTTTCAGCCCAATCAGGGGAGGAAAAAAAAAAAAAAAAAAAAAAAAAGGGAACAAAACTCAAGCTGCAGCTCCAACCCTCGCTGCAGGAAACTCAGTCCGGACTGGGCCCCTTTTTTTTGTTTTTAGGAAGGTGAAGGTAACGTGACGATAACATAATGTCAAAAGGTGAGGAGCTGGGAGTATGGCTGAAAGTCAAGACTGAAGTCTGTTTTACGTGTAAGCCCCTCAAACCCATCCGTCAAAAATTCTGCATCAGGTAGAGAGTTTGCATCAGGGGAAGTTCTGGGTTCACGGCGTGTTTACTATAAGTGCGTGTGTTTTGGCCCCTGTTGTGTCACAAAAGCTCTCATACTTCTGCAGAAGAGTTCAGAGACGCAGGTTCAGGGATTTCTTTTTCGTCTTCCATAGTCCGATCTGGGTTTATCTTTTTGGCCTAACACCTTTCCTCTCCCATCACAACAGCTCGTACTGCCGCAGGTGCATCCGCTGGATGATGTCTCGACAGTCATTAAAGACGCGGCGGATGTTCTCTGTGTCGACGGCGCAGGTGAAATGGGGGTAACAGTAGTGCCTTCCATCTCCACTTGCTGTGCTGATCCTCTGTAGAAGAAAGGAAAAGTTACAAAGCTGCTAAACAACTTTTGTGCAGCAGAAACGTCTCCAGATTTTATTAGAGCATAACCCCCGCCCCCCCACTGCATACATTTAAAAACAAATCCCATGAAAGACAGCTACGCACTTACCAGGAACTCATCTCTGATGAAGTACTTTGCCCTTGTAACACGCGGATCTTCTCCAGGTTCTGGCGTCGCTGTAAGAGGAGACAGAGGCCAGTGACTAACTTCTCACAATATGCAATTTCATAGGTAGATAATTTAAACATGACAATGCAACAACTAGTAAGGAGACACTACATCTCTATAGCAGAATGTGTAAGATGTAAAAAGAAGCCTTCCACCTCACAGAGCAAGTGCTTCACTACAAAAATCTTCTAGGTGTATCGAGGATGACCCCTTGTGGTGAATGATATCAAAGGCACCCTTTCAAATTTCTGGATGAGTTGTTGCATCGAATTTTCCTTTTTTTTTTTTAATGATAAATTTCATTGATGAAAATAAAAATGTGTTTTCACGTCGGTATAATTTTTTATTGTACTTAATCTTAACAACACACACAAAATGCTCAAAATCAGATGCTGTAATAAGGCAGCTCACCATCATCAGGTGTGGTGTAGCGAGCAAATTCTGGGAAGTATTCTTCGATTTTGGACTTCCCTGCCAACACCTTCTCTGCAAGCAGGTCCTGTTTATTTAGGAACAAGATGACAGAAATGGTCCGCAGCCACCTGAGGAAGACGAGAGACTGAAATAAGATCACACTGAAATATAAAACTGTTTCCAAGTGTGAAAAGACAAAGTTCAGTCAGCCAAAATAAGCCATAACAGGGGTCAGCAGATAACAGTTCCCTTAGGACTTGCTCAAAGTGTTCTAGCTTCGAAACCATGTTTGATAAATAACTTGTCTACCCTTGAGAAGCTGAAGTGCTGCGAAGGCTTTCTGATTTCCTATGCTGTCAACTTAATCTCAGGATTCAATACAAAACAAACCACAAGTCCACAGGATGACAGGTTTGGCGTCTTTCCTCACCTGTTGTTCCAGATATTCTTGAAGAGGTTGAGGGCCTCCTGTAAACGGTTGGTCTGATTGTCCTCTCGGATCACCATGTTGTAACTGCTACTGGCCACCACAAAGATGATGGCTGTTACGTCTGAGGAAGAGGGAGGAACGGAGATAAATCAGACACCGTGAGAGAAAAGGATACGAGTCATGGGAAGTGAGAGGAAATAAACACCACTTACCATTAAAGCACTGAATCCATTTCCTGCGCTCATCCCTTTGACCGCCGACATCAAACATACTGTACAGATATAAATGTAAACATGGAAAATGCTGCCATCATGTGGAGAAAATGTATATGTACAGCTGATTTGTGTTTATATCCTCAGCCGACACTGTAGATTACCTTTGAAAGAAACTGTTACTCTCCACCCTTTTTACTTACTGGAAATTAACTTTGTCCACTTGGAATCTCGTCTCAAAGATCCCTGAAGTCAGTACTCTGCACCTCAGCAAATCCTGGTGAACAGGAGTGACAAATGTAACAACAAGGCTTTTATGTGCCAGATTAGAGTGACAAACCTGGAGAAACACTCACAAGATACAAATCCAACATATGGAATATTTGGACAATATACTGAATTTCAAAGTGAAAAATAAGAGGATATAACACATTTGAGTTTGGCACCAAAGCAGCAAAAGCTTAACTTTAATATGTGACAGGGACCAAAATGTTAAAGTCCCTTCCTCATGAAATACTATTCAGGGGAAATAGTTGTATAGTGAAATGTAGGATATTATTAACTTTGTAGTGGAAGAAGTTCACCCACCTGATCTGTTGGAGTGTAGTCACTCTGTTTCACAATGTCGATCTTGTCTAGAAAGCTGAAAAGACGAGAGACACACAAAAGGCAAGAGAACAGTTACCGAAGTAATACTTTAGACCACACAGTGGTTTCATATTTGTAAGACTTGTACAGGTGTGCTCAAGGAGTCAAATGAGAGACAAAAAAAACAAAACTGGTATAATACCAGGCATGACTGTGCACTTTTTCCTCCAGCAACACTTAAGTATCATCTCTCATGTACATCGCCACAGCTGTGGTATTATATGAAATACAAAACCAGTTTGCCAGAGAGGCTGTCCGTGTGGTTTTGAGCCCGACATACTGACTGAGACTTAAAGTCTCAATAGAGAGAGATACCAATAAAACCAACTTTTGAATTTAATTGTATTTTTCTACAGCAGATGACCTTGAAGGCAGAAGCATCCTCACTGCTCACTAAATATGCAGGGAAAACACTAAAGCTGTTGTCCAGTATGCCAAAATGCGTCAATGTGAAAGCAGGGAGTGAGCATAGCTACAAGTGATCATGACAACTCAAAGGGCAGAAGACGATAGATTCAGGTTACACCCAGCTTGAGGAAACTAAGATCTTATGGAGAAGAGTGCAGTGCATTCGGTAGTTTTAATATGTATAGTATTTAATGTAGCTTTTTCCTCATTTGCAAGAGAAGGTGGGCCTCCTGCAACATCTGCAATTATTTCACATTTGAGTAAAAAGATGACCAAGAAGTGCTATGTTAAAGATCAGAACAAGCCGCAGGCAGCATTCAAACATCTTGCCAATGACAGCAGGTCATCAATATATCATGGAAGACATGGATGAACTAGGAAACAGGAAGAGGAAGTGGACAGTGAGAGAATCTTTGGGATTCTTTGCAGGTCCGAGCAACCACCAGCCCCATCCGGAGAGGGAAGAAAGAAAGAGAGAAAAAAAGTGTCCAGAAGGAAAGATGAGAGCACACAAGAATGGAAGAGGTAAAGAAACAGAAGGAGAGAGACAGAATGAAGGCGTAGTGGCGTCTGTCTGACATTACAGAGCAGATTTCAAAAATAGCTCCCCAGCGCCCTGGCCTGCAGCGCGGTTACCATGGAGACCCAACCACAGGCACTATTAATAGTCTATCAGCACCCAATCTCGTGCAGCTGGAGTAGCTCCAGAAAGAAGACAGACGGATGGAGAAAGGGGAAAAAAGGAGGAGAGAAGGAAAGAAAGAGCAGGATGAGTTTGTGTTGTGTGCAAGGAGGGAGGAGGAGGAGGGATCACAGACTGGACTGTACCACTTGAGTGAGGAAATCAACTTTTTAAAGATCAAACCGATCTAAAGTTCTCAATGACCGGATGCATTATTCACCAGGATGGATTTATTAGTAAAAAACAGTCGAGACTACAGGGTCATAGTCAAGAGCTGAGCAGCGAAGGTATCCTCCTCAAACATCATCCCCCCCCCTCCTCTAAGCATCCTCTGATCTGTAGATGACTCAGCCTCCGCCATGTTTGCTCTCAAACCCTGCAAACTGCAGCTGTTACACGACTCCTTCACTATACATTTTCTTTGTGGTTTTACCTGCTTTTGTTTGGAAAAAATATAAACTGGACAACTCTGACCCATAAAAAGTACATTTAGGACCCCCCTTAATCACTTAACGTATGCACATCCAGATTTTAAGATTTCAACCAGTGACTCCTGTCTCAGCTCCCTTTTAAAAGTCATCCACCTTTGTTAGGATGACTCCATACTCCTGACAGGTCATGATAACTTTGCTGTTTTTATTTGTAGCAGATGCAGAGTGCTCCAAGTCTCGTCAGTGATTTTTAGAAGTCCGCAGGTATTTAATGTATCCCAAAAATATGACCCTTTGAAGTTTTATTTCAGTGTTTACCAGGACATGAAAACTGCATGTTTAGAAACACCACTCGAAGACTAAGCCGTTTTAATAATAGTGATGCACTGGTATCCGTCTTAATTCAGCAAGAGACTCATTTCCCTTTATGCTGAAGAGCTTTGATATTGTCGGATTTACTCCTAATCGAGATGATTTCTAGCTAGTTTTCCCTCATTAATGCACTGAATCAGCATCATCAAATCTAATCTTCTCCACTACACAATTACATGCCAGCATTTTCACATATGACCACACTCGTCATTTACATGTGTAAGGGTGCGTTGGTGCCCGCACATTGGGAAAATGAGAGGAAACAGAAGGAGGGCGTTTCTATCTGCTGGGTTGATTTTAAATTAGAGCTTCATGCAACTTTGTTTATAGACTAGCTACTTTATCTCTTTTCCTCAACTTTGAGTCAGTGTGTGTTGTTGAAAACATGCAGTGTGTGGTGAGGGTATGGAGAAGGGTTCAGAAAAACAGAATCGAGTCTTTGTTAAGACTCAAAAGAAACGTGTCACAGTCAAGTCAAAACATTTGGTTAAGTTGTTCATCTCATAAACTCGAGTATGAGCACCGGTTACAGTAGTGAAGTCCATAACTGTATGTAGAGGTGGTATATGCCGATATTACCTATGAGCTTTCTCCTCTTGATGGGAAATAAACTCTGGATCTCATTGCATTTAGTTTTTTGTTTTTAAATCTTTTTTAAAGCACAGTTAATATTATGTAGGGTGCATAGTGCTTCCCTAACGAGTAGATGTTTTGGTAATCTCTTAGGGAGCAAGAGCATTCATACTATCCGGTCTTTAAGTCTGATATTATTAGCTGTTTCTGGGTCCAAGCTACACTTTAAACAAATATAGCAGCATCACAGAGTTACAAAGTGCCTAAATTCTTTCCTCTTTAATAAAATGATCAATGTGACTGCTCTACCAGGTGTAACAATTAGGTTTAACATCCAGGCATTCGCCATAACAGAGCTAGCAGAGAGCTAGCAGGGATCTACAGATGGAAACCATGATCTGATTGAGATTTCTGAAAAAATTAAAACTTACAGCTCTGCTATCACAGCCGACAAAAATGAAGACGGAAAACTAAACAATGATGTTTGCAGGGTTACTGAAGTTGGACTAGCTGGTATATAATGTTGCTCTATGTCACTGCTAGCTACACAGCTATGGTTTGCATAATATAAACACATTAACACACTAAAGTTGGAAGATGAATGCCAACTTTTTTCCACTCAATAGAAGATCATGTGATGGTTCCCGATGGTTAGGGATAAATGCAATTGCATATCAGGAATCTGTAAACGGACTAAACTTCAGTCAGGAGAACAACTGAGATAATCAATTCAAAATATGAGGTTAGTCATTAATATACTACTGCATGGGGCTTTAGTTACATCATAAGGTTTTAAAAGCTGAGCTTTAAAAATGAATAGTGGTAATAAAAGTGACAGAGGTCGACAGTGATCACTGAATTTTTTGTTTTTTTTGGGGGGGCTTGCTCAGATGAAATTGAACAAGATACAAACCAAAACCCAAACAAAAACCAAAAACAGCCTTAATAAACGCAGAGTAGTTTGGACCTGGAAGCAGGGTTCATACATCATCACTTAACAACCGGATTGACGAGGCTAGGGCTCACATTGCTATCATCTAGTTTTGAGTCCTTAGTTGTCATTTAATCTAAGGAAATAATTTAACCAGATTTAAGGAAATTAAGGTAAAATGCACTTTTCTATAATACATGGTCTCACTGCCATATAGGAGTCATGAATTGAAAAAAAAAAAAAAAAAGAAAAAAAAAAAAAACCCCAACTAGTATGCCTTACCTGACATGAAACCGCTTAGTAGCGCACACGCTGGGATCAGGATGAGCATGTCTACCCCAGATTTCACCCTACTTATGCTTTAGTCATAAAACCGGAAGTATTAGAACAAATACGAAAACATACTTCAGTCTCTACTTCTTTGTCAATAATGCAACTGTTCATCCTGCTTGTAACCGGCTTCCAGCAGGACCTGACACCATCTCAAACTGAAAGGAGCCGCTCTGCTATGCAACTTCTAGGATGCCCCAAGTACACAACATTTGCCTCAGATTACTAGTAATAAGCTTCTGTAACTCAAAGCAAACAAAACAATAAATAAAAAATGACAATTAAAACAACCCCAATGCGAAATCCCTTTGTATGCAAACTACACCAGCTATAAGATAACCACACAAAATGCCACCACATGCACAGTATCAATAAAAACTAGAAGTTATCCCTCACAGAATCCTCACATTTATAAATCACGTCACCATGAAGTTGAACTTAAGTTACTTACTACTGTGCACAGTCGATTAGCTGGTACTCATTGGATCTCTCATAGCAAGCCCGGACGCCTTCGTCTTGCCACAGTGTCTTTGCGTGATCGTAAAACTCCTGAGAACAAGAAGATTTTTTTTTTTTTTGGGGGGGGGGGGAAGAGAAGATGAATCATACAGGCAGAACAGGAGAATTGAAGCATCAGCAAAAGTTGGACATTGTTAGTAATCATGTTTATCATGAAATTACAAAAAACAAGTTCTGTGTCACTGCAGTGGAAATGCGAGACAACATTAGAACCACTGCATGATTAAACAGGATTGAGCAACAGCTCATGTGCTTAAACATGTTTCAAAGTAGGCGATTGTGTGTATTCCTTGTGCATGTTACACTGAACATGACATGAAACAGAGGGGGGTGGGGGGGGCTTGAAGAAAAAGTACAGGGCTGTCTGTTGTCCATGATGTGTATGTGAGGGCACCTCCTGCTCAGTGTTTCTGTTGACACCATATGCAGTGTACGTTGTGCCTGGGCGATGTCTGTGTGCACATCTTTAAAAAGGTAAATAAGGGTGCAGATTCCTCACAGCAGACAGACTTTGTGACATGCAGATATCAAATCAATGAAGCATTTATCTTTTTTGCACTCTTAACACCTTTGCCGATTTCATTTTAAGGAAGTAAAAAGTTGCAGAAACAACAGCAACAACACCACCTCTGTGTGTCACTCACTGACCACTTTGAGCACACCCGTTAAACCTGACTTGAACTGTCCGGAGCATTGTACATGCATGCTTCTTAACTGGCTTCATGGTGGCTGGTGGTGTGCTGGATTGCATTACACGGCATGTTCCCAATATTTTGTCCACTCCATTAACATACATGGGGGGGTGAAGAAACATTAGGTAATGTCAAGCACTCCGGTACACCACCAGCCACTATGTGAAGCCAGTAACAAAGCTGACTTGTCGCTTCTTTAATAACATCAAAAACTGAAAGTGTGCAAGCTTTGTGAAGGTGGAGTTGATGTTTGAACTGTTGCTCAGGCTTACAGTAGATTTTTACCAAATGAAGTGGCAACACCATGGGAATCATTGCTATAAAAAGGACCATTTTATAACTGCAGCATCCAAACCCTTCATCCTTAAAAATACTCAATACATATTTAGCACAGTTTTTTAAAAATGGATCATTCGGTCTGCTGCTACTGTGAGAGGACTACTGAGCAACGAATTAACTACATTTTTTTGTGAACCTCTCTCTCATCAATGTCACAGAAACATGGCCATTAGTCAGGTGACTCTGCTCCTAGATTTAAAAAGGAACAAGTTTGATTTCCTTAGAGTCTTCCAATCCCTATGAGCACACTGTTGAGCATTTTGACAAAACCCTGTGTCTCCACATTCCTGATCAGGGAGGTTTTCCTCGTGTACAACAGCGCGTGTGTGTGTGTGTGTGTGTGTGTGTGTGTGTGTGTGTGTGTAGCTATACGCACTGAAGCAACTGAAATTTACTTGTGCTGTTTGTGTTAAGCTATTTTGGGGTGATATGTCAGCAATAACAGGTGTTACCACATTACAGCCACAACTAGTTTTTCTGCCGATTTAGATGCCCACTCTAAACACATAGTATATTCTCCTTCATTACAGCCAAATTCATTATATTGCTCATTTACATTTTTTAAATACCAGCATCTGTGCTGTGATATTGACATTTAATATGAGAGATGCTGCTTCTCTTACTGCAGATTTCTAGGCATCACTAGATTGCGATATGAAATATGTGACTGTTTGATCAATAACTGCAGCTAGTTGCTAAACTAAGAAAAAAAAAATCAAATTTGATGCGCTCATTTAACGAAAATAAAAAAAAGTTGGGGGGGGAATTAAGAGCAGACCAACTGCAGTGACTCAAAAGGTATTTTGTATGTGCAGAGCCATTTTTAGCTCATCTATAAACTAAACAAATGCAGGTCAAATATATCTGGTTTCTCCTACACTACAGGAACAAAAGGTATTGAATCACCTACACTTTACACCTACAGGAGCTGTTCAGCCTTGGAAACCCATGCCATGTAGCTCCTGGTGCACAGTTTGTGTGCTGATGTTAATGCCAGAGTTTGGCTGTTACTGAGTCAGCGGAGTGTTAGAGCCTCAGGACTCGACGACCCTGCTCTGCCACTTTGAAGCAGAGTTGCTGTGGTTTCTAAACACTTTGACTTTGCAATAATACTACTTAGAGTTCATGGTGGAATATCTAGGAGGGAAGAGATTTCATGAACTGATTTGCTGCAACAGTACTATCCCTAATATAGCACCATGCTCGAATTCAGCAAACTCTTTAGACTGGCTCTTTCAGCAGTGTTTATAAAGTCAGACTGCATGGCTAGGTGCTTGATTTATACATTTGAATTTGAAATTTAAAGTGTTTACCAAAATCTACATAGTGTACTAGAGTGGGCAATAGACAAATGGCTGTCTGTTGCACATAAACACTGGAATTTGCTGTGTGCAGCCATATGTAGGAAGTCATCCAGTATTTACTTAGACAGCAAGTCAACGGCACATTCCTCTATTAATTTACACTATGGGCTGCAGAGATGAGACATTAACAAATTTGTGATTCAAATTGCAAACAAAATTTGCTCTTCACATTTTACAAATGAAACACTCTCATTCCATAAACTCAGTTAAAGTTAAGAAATCTGACTTGGTAACAATTAGTGCAGCCCTCAAGTCATCATGTAATGGAAAAGTAAATGGGTTGGACTTATCTTATCCCAATCATCCAGCAGGCACTCTACAATAATGTACCTGACAAAATAAGGATCTCCAATCATTTTCAATCTGCACTGGATTCAATTCCTCGTCTCCATTAAAGTCCTAAACCGGTTTGACCGTGGTAAACGGCTTTAAACTATTAAGGTTGGAATTCACCTGTTCACAAACCTGCATGCGTCACATGTGGGCACGTCCGTCCTCGTAGCTCTTTACAACTTTACCAGCACTCTGCTTGCTGAATTAACTGTAATACTCCCTCCTTTAAATTAAAAATGAAATCTAACCTAAACATTTATAGTGGCAGGCGCACAAGGGCACTGTTAAAGCCAGTTTAAAAGCAACTGACTTCCTGCAAACTGATTCCCGTTTCATCCTGATTTACCATTAGTCTTCATTTCGAGATAAATTAATAATGTCACAGTCCTGATTGGAAGTGATGATGTGCCTATGACGCTCACCACCACACACACACACACACACACACTTTTCACCATCATGTTTTATAACTTGGAAACTATGCCATGCTTGTCATAAACAAGTCATCCAACCAAACAAGTAAAACGACCATAAACAAGTAATTGCTTCCCAACAGCTCAGAATGCGTGGAATTCATTGGGCAGCGGGGTGATTTAGTGGTTGACGAGAGTGGCTCGTAGGTTAAATCTCTCAGATTTGAGTCCTCTGACAGCTGATTTGTCTTAATGAATTGTTGCAGAGTTATATTTGCTGTCTGCTTACAAACTACAAATCACTCAGGGTAAGAGTGTGAGCTCAGTGCCACTATGTAAATAAATGGGTGTCTGGTGAGGATCGTTACTTGACTGAAACACAGCTGCCCCTTTAGTTTCAATATTTCCCACCCCTATTTACGAACTTTATTCACATTACATCATCTTTATTCCTAGAGAACTTATCCTTAAACATCATCTTATCTCTGTGTATCCATTTAAAATGATGTCATACAAGGAGGCATACACAGAGATAACCTTCCCAATGCAAAAGCGTTCCCATTGCCAACCACGGCACCACAAACCTTCACTTCTGGGTATGCTGTGGTACACTCAAAACCTCAAGTTTACAATCCGTATTAAAGTAACACATTTTCAACTTTGAGCAGCCGAGACCAGCTAATGTGAAACAAGTTTCTTGTTTAATAAAACAGTTAATTGATATATCAAACAGTCTATATATGTGATGATGCATTACTATATGGACAGAAATGAGAGGCAGTTTAGTTGCCCGCCCCCCCCCCCCCCATAGTTCAATGCTTTACTATCGGGCAAGACAAAAATCCTCATTTGACTACTTCTTATTTTCATTTAATTGTATTTTTGTGACTCAGCGTGACATGGACATATTGGCAGCTGATAAAACAAAATAAACAGAAGTAACAAAAGCTTCTTCTTGAAAAGGTCATACAAGACTGAGTGACCTGAAACCTCAAGCCCAACAGGTGGCTGTAGATAAACACTGACTCTCTAATGTCCACACTAACATTTTAGTGTTGAATGCACAACTTACTTCCCATGCATTGCACTAGCCCTCAAACAGAGACTTTTGCAAATGCTGCTGAGCTCCAGCACTGCAGTGCAGTGCTAACTACTACACCACCAGTGCATGGCGGCATACCAAGTGTCAGTTGTCTTAACATACACATTTTCAAGACGGACAAAGATTCCCAAAAATAATACCACTGTTTCACCTTAAACTGCTATAATCATATTAGTGTAGGTATTGTGCAAACCTCCATCTCTTGGGATAGACAATTAGTTAATGGAAATATCCCGCTGAGAATACCAAACCCACACAGACATTACCAGTGGATTCATTAGTAAACCCCAGTGTCTAAAACAGTCTCTGGACACAGTCTTTACCTGTTTCAAGAGATCCTCACCTGTGACACTGGGAGTAATTCCTACCATGATCTACTGAAGTACAAACACACAGCTGAAAAGGCCATGGCCCTGCTACAGATCCATTATACAGACTTTAAAAATAATAATAAAACAAATTTAAATAATAAAAGTCCTAAAATGTACCTTACACATTTATCTCAATTCTCTGAAGCAACCCAACAAACTCAAACAAGTATATAAGGTCAACTCTACAATTCTTAGTAGAACATAAACTGGGGCAATGAACTACAAAAACGTGAGCCATGAGTTCAATTTGAAAGAGTAAAGCTGGAAAATTACTGTCATTATAAAACAGTTCTGAAGCTCAAAGCAAGGCAAACAAGAAAAACCGCTAAATAAATTACTTAAAGAAAGCTACATGTCAAAGTGTGGGTTGATATGTATTTGGTGATATATTGCTACTCACAGATGGAAAATCAAAGTCCTTCTGATTGACAAAGTTGAGGATGTATTCAATCCGGTACTGGTTTTCAGGACATGCCAACTGGACAGGTGGGGTTAGGGTACTCATAGCTGTTACTATGGTCTGTAGAAAAGACAAACCCAAAGAAAAACAATAAGACAACAGGACAGGTTACGGCCGCATTTGTCTAAGCTGCTAGTAAACCACCAACAGCACACTTACCTCGATAGCCTCTTTAATATTATTCTTAATGTCCTGGATTTTCTGCTTCTTCTCTCTGAAACAGAAAATGTTCAATGAGAAGCAGTAAATTACAGAGATACTGCAAATGTCTTCAGAACAGGAAAAAAGTGCATGCATATAAAAACTGTTTGACTGAGATGAAGTGCTCAAAACATGTAAAACGAGTTCTACTTTTGTCTGCAGGTGATTTGTTATATACAGAAAAAGTTAATATCCTAAAGATTTTGGATATTAATGTTTAGCATTTAACCTGCAATACATGGAGACCACAAATTAACCATAAAACAGCAATAATCTGAAACTGTTAAGAGGGAGCAAAATAGAGTAAATAAGACAAGACATAATTTAGCGTTAAAAAATAATTTAAGGCTAATGGTGACAGAATGATTACATTTGTTTTTTGAACCAGTCGGTGACGTTTTGTCAAACAGACAAAACTGCATGATACAAAAGCAACTTCACATCCACTGAAAGAAAACAGCCATTCCCACAGCTTGCACTGCAACTCTGCCTCTCTTCAACCACTATATTTACATCAAAAACACGTTTAGTTTTGCTATAAAGTATCATTTTAATGAAGCTTAGAAAAAAAACAAACAAACAAAAAAAAAAACAAAAGTGTTAGAGGTCCCTCTTACCCTGACCGGGTGCATTACAGTCCACTGCATTAGGTTTGTTTTTGGTCTGTATGGGTAAACAGACCTTCATTGACATGCATGCTAGCGAAATTATGTCTGTCTGCTGTAAATGATAGCTGTGTGTTTGAGACATTTGGACTCTGACAAAAAAATGTTTCTAATAAAAGGCAACCAGAGAGCCAGTTAGTCTATCTTTCACCTTGAGCCTGCCAGGACAACAGTACATTGTGTTTACAATAGTTCCATGTCAGTGACAAGGGTGAAACGGTCCCCTTTACAAACTTATCTACACTTAACAGCCACAAATGTATGTATACAGCCAAAGCCATGACACCACAAGCTGACTTCTGTTCACTAGCTTCAGTAACTTGGCATTTCTGGCACTCAGTCTTTGTGGTGAAAAAACAAACAAACATATTTTACAACAAACCACATGTGAGGTAACTGGAAAGAAAAGAAAAATAAAATGGGGGTAAGAGGAAGAGGTTATGAGGGGAACTGGGAAGGCACCATTTACATTTTTAAACTGATAGTCAGTGAAGACTGTCACATGGTTGTGTGATCTCTCCAGAGAGACTGCTTCCCTCTGTGTGGTTAGAGAGAGATTGACTTAAAGATGCAATATGTGCTACAGTGATTGCGTCCAAAAAACATGTGTTCAACAAAAAAGAAAAGCGTTTATGTGGATGATAGCCCTTCTAAAGAGGGTTTGAAATCAATATCAATAACATTCTGTACTCTAGTGTGTTGCATAATATGGATTAATTAATAATCAACTGGCCATCTATACCAGGGGTGTCAAACATGAGGGGCGGTGGCCAGAATGGGCCCAGCAAAGTCCCCCCACCCCCCCCCCCCCCCCCCAAAAAAAAAGAGAAAAAACAGACTTGTATGAAACCGAAATTCAGTAAGTTGCAAGAGGCCACATTAAGTTAACATGAAGACCGTATAGAAGTCTCACTTCAGGCCATTTTTAAGCTTGCCGTGTTGGTTTCATGGCCAAGGGGGTGGGGGGATAATAATAAAATGAACTGCTTTGATTCAACTTTAAGGCCCATCATCTGCCCCTCAATAAAAATGTCCCAAATACCCCAGTCCTCATTTTTGCCTACTTTCCAGTTCCAAATGCCTTGCCCAAGGGCAGCTAAGTCACGTTTGTTCAAAGAATATGGAGAGATGAGTCATCCATTCATCTATTTCCCAAATCACGCCGGCAATTGGAACTGCCAGTCTTCTGGTCACGAGACAATTACTCTGACATTACTATGATGCCACAACACTCAATCCATTCACCCCAAAATTATTTTTATCACAGGCCTTATTGAACCCTTTAAGGCTCAAATCAGTATATTATGTCCTGCCTGAGGATGCAGGCAAATTAAAGCACATTATTATGCTTGTCATGTGAAGACCCACATGCAACTGTTCTGGAACACCGTTTTGGTTTAAAGAGACCTTCATCAATGAAGGTGATTAATTCCAAAGGTGATGTCTGATCAGACATACACAGACAATAAACCTAACATGAAAATCCTCCAGTTTACTGCATCTGAGGACAGGAATGAGCCATACAGGTCTCAATAAACACGAGTCACATTTATGACTCCAATGGCACTCTACGGGTTTGTTTCTTAATGAAGACAGATCTCACCCATGCAAGCAGAAACAGACACACTGACACACACTGTTCTGTGTTGTGGAGTCACACACTGGGTCATATGCCCAAGTTTGCCTTAAGTGCTGAAAATCTAGCCTAACCTCGCAAAGATACTTCCATCTTATCAATACATGACCACCACCAGACCAATACAAACCCAGACACATACAAACATCTCATTTTACTACTGAAACTGGTTAAGCAAAAGTTAAAGATGTGCTCCCAAAACCACTGAGGAGGGGGGGGAAGAAATGCAACACAAGTGTAGTCTTTAGAGTTTTCACACAGAGGGTTTAATTTGTTAGACCACTCAGCTAGATTAACCCTCAACCAAGTATGCTTGGTGATTCAGTTTACCCCCCCTCCCCCACTCCAATCCATCAGAGGGAACAACTATCAGTTATATTGTTGGTCACCGTTGGAGTGACCTTAGGAGACCCTGACAGAAACTTGTGCAAGTACTATAAAAGTTCAGCTGCTGGCTAGCTAGCTCCAACTATCAAATCATGTTCTCCTATTGGAAAGCTGACCAGGACACTGATCTAGTGGTCTTTCATATCATTCAGCCTTCTCTCTATTTTGTCTGGTGTTCAGATGGACTTCTGCCCTGGAGATCTCTTGCAAGAGTGCCACTATCCGGATCTTAAAACGAGCAGCATTGCTAACTACTCTTCAACATGGTGGAGCTAGCAGTTGAGGCACTGGAGAACAGCAAATTATTGGAATCATTTATCACAAAGCTGGCTTAACTTTACTTGTAGGTGAGCAGTTTTTAGGGTACTGACTGTCAGTTCTTTAAGGCGGCTTGGGAGCACCTTACCCTTACATGCACACTTCTCCTTACCTGGGCAGATTTCAAAACTTAAACTAGGCCCAGTCATAGCAGTCAATTTAGCTTTGACCAGAGCTGGTCAACAATGAGTGAGCTAAGTGGCATCATAATGTCTTGACAGAGGATTAGCTCACTAAATAATCACTTTTAGCCAAATCAATAAATGTCTATAATTTCTGCTAATACTAGCATATCAATAAATAAATTACTTCAATGCTCCAGGGCTATATAGTAGACGATGAAACTACCTTTAGGATTCTATTGCACCATTTTACAACTGAATCAATACAAGTTAGGTCTACTAAAAGTTGACAAAGTATCCCACTATATAGTCAGTTCTCTTCACAGTCAGAAGCCTGCAGGCTGGTCAGCGACCCCTTGGAAACCTCCAGTTGCTAGTGAAAAGTGTAAATTTGCCAAATGGTTGGCAAGTGGTTGCTGGCTGTTGCTAGGTCAAAGTAGTTGCAAAGAGGTATACTTGTTTCATTAGAAACTTATGACCATTGACAGAAACTCTTACAGGGGTCTCTGTGGCGCTGAGAGGAGGAGATGTAGATTCAGCCTGGGATAAAAGTCTTCAAACCCACAAGCCAACATGAGCCTCAGTCTTAAAAGAGCACTCAGCAGGATGCTGCTCATTCTCAGCCTCACTCTAGTACTCACTCTGCATTGAAGCCGTTGACATGTAGGATCCTCATCTGTTTCACTATGGTGCTCTTTCCCGACTCTCCAGCTCCTGAGAGAGAAAAAGTGAAAATGGATTATGTACCTTACTGATACACTCACATGCACTCAGTGTTGGGATAAAATGGGCGTTTATCTGAAATACCAGTTTACAGTGTAAGTAAAGTACAACTTCCTTTATGTGGACACAAGCACTGTAGCTGTTATGGGTTTGACTGAATAAGCTCTAAAGGGGAAAAAAAACACACACACACACACACACACCTTTTTTTGGAAGAAGATTAGAGTATAGGCAAATTAATCCATGACATTGACTGATCGATCATAAGAGTTTGAGTAAATCGCTAAATTTAAACTTTGATTCAGAAAAGCAAACTTTCAGAACAAAGCTGGTGCTAAAGTTTTAAATATAACACAAATACAGAGAAATGGGCAGTAGGTTCTCCACCATGATGTTACATTTTTGCTTTTGTTACAGAGGCTCATTTTCTTTTTGTTTTGATGAACACAATTAGCATACAGTTGCCTGCAAACTGACAATTAGTGCAGTGCCCGCTGTTACAGGCATGTTCGCACCGGTGACATTACTATGAGGTCACAGAGGTGTAAGAACAAGTGCAAATAAGGCCACCAATAAAGCACAACACTAGATTAATATTATCCAAGGGGCCAGAGAACAAAAGAAGACCTTGAGATTCCTTTTTAAACTACTTCAAATAATGGTTTAATTTTGATAAAAGTATAACATCTTGTTGCGTCTGCCCCCACCATCTCTTACCCTTTAAGCAACTACAACAACAACAACAAAAAAGCCCCAAAACAATTCGAAAGCTGATTTGTGTGTCCTGGGGAGAAAACACGTTAAGGTGTGCACACAAGAGGAATATTCTGATCATTCAGCATTCAATATCACCCGGGACGGGAGACTTCATTCTGCAGCATCACAATGACCCCCCCCCCAAAAAAAAAAAGCCAGCACCAAGAACCATCTGACAAGAACAAGGGGTCCATCAACAGATGCTGTAACCCCCCACAGAGTCCTGATCTCAACACCATGCTCTCAGTTAGACTAAGACTAGCTAAAAGTATAACATATCACAATTCTCCTAAGATACTGCATGAGAAATTTGAATTGTTAAAAAATAAATACATAAATTAAATCCAATTAGGTTTTTTTTTGTGTTTGTATTCAGATGTCAACAATATGCTTGTCGTCACTTTATCTGAGCCTGAACCTTGCTGTGTAATATTGTATATGGTCTGTGTGTTATTCATTTTCGTTTCTTATTTCTATTTTAACAGACTGAAATTGATAGCATGCAGCACTACCGGGCTGTTAGTGGTAAGCTGCAGGTTGCCAGATGAATTGCTTGGAACTGCTATAAGAATGAAACTCAGTTTTTGCCCTGTAATGTCAAACCTACAGCATGCAAGGCTATACGAGGAATGAGCAAATTCAGTTACAAGATGCAATGTACACCAAGATGTATGCTTTTCCTGTTTCAGGCCTATTTATATAAATTTAAAAAAAAAAAAAAAAAAAAAGGGGCCTTAAACAGCAGTCTTCTCTTTGTCATCTTAGTTATTTCTGGTGTTCACTTACATTAAGGTAAAATTGCATTTATCCTGAATTAAATAAAGACAAATATGTAAGTTACAAAAAACCCCCAAAAAACCTAGTGTACTTAAGGTAAAGCTTAAAACAGACTTAATTAAGCACAAAGCCACAAGCACATCAGTTTGTTTGATTATTTAATATCTAGAAGATTAAATATTTATTAGGTGATTTTTTTTTTTAACTATTGCTTGACATGATGAGTGACTGTTAAAGTAAATGTCTAAACACATAATTACATGTAAAACTTATTTTGGCATTCTACAGTATTACAGCAATACTGAATATTTCACTTAAAGTTAAAGGCGTAACAAGTGGCATGTTTGTACAGATGTCATTTATCTTAGGGCTCTTTTCTTCCTTTGTCCTACTTTGGACAAATGAAAAAAAAAGTTAACTAAATACGTTTCCAAGGTAAAAAGACAAAGTCTAAAGTAAAAAAAAAAAAAAAAGTCAGCTTTACATTAGCATCATGTGACAGTTTGCACCAGTTTAGGCTGCGATTCCCAGCAATGAAGTGCAACAGTTAGTCAAGCACATCAGAGAAGCCACACAAATCTGGGACTTGTGCATTTTGATGGCTCAGCTTGCTACAGTATATATCATGAACTCGTAACATCATGAACTCGACGATAACCGATGACCTCGTGTCACAGTGCTCCATCCTTCTCTGCCCATTACCCGTCTTTTACCAGACTACATTGTGAAGCAATAAAATAAGGACATAAATACTAAAGTACACTTTAGTTTGGAGAATGTTAACCACACAAATGATTTTAAAAAGTAGGTCATATATAGCCAAATGAGTATTATCCAAAATGAAAATACCGACTGACTTTAACACCTTAACAATGGCCTCCAATATGGAACTTTTGTCACATGTCCACAGTTAGCATAGCTGCTAGTAGACCCTTTAACATTATTGGCAGTTCTATCAAATTAAATCAGAGAAGATACACCAGAATGTCAGACATCAACCAGCCAGAAACAGAATGATAGAACAATACTTTGGTCCATTATGTGGCAGGATTGTTGAAGAAAATCAAGATTTTTCTCCAAACATAACATCCCAGTGTACTTCAGGCTGAGTAACACCCTCAGACCAAAACTGGTTCATCCCAAGGACAACACACACAAACGTAAGCTAAACAGCATAGTGTATGCAGTGCAGTCAGGAATACTGGGACCTTTAAACAGGACAAACCAAACAACCACCTTACAAATGTATAACACAACATAGGAGAGCCACCTCAAGACTCAGCTGTACACTTGTACCTAATGGAGAAGGACACCAGCGTTCACATTTTCATCCAAGACAGACGGTTTGAGAGGTGAGTGAAAGAGGCCACCTAGGTCCACTTTGATTTGTTCATTGTTGAACACCAGCTATCACGACCTACAACACAGTCTCAACAGTCCTTCCCAGGCATTACAACCCCCACTCACACTTCGCCTCAGGTGACCTCAATAGCTCACATGATGGTGGGGTGGGAGATATGATATAAGAAATTTCATACCATGCCCCCAGTGACAGAATGACCCATGCCCTTTTATTTTTTTTAACACTACTGATCATGCGACATTCCACATGATCAATGTTGGGTCAAGGACCATCTTCAAAGAGACAACCCCAACTAAGGGTTCAATACCTGGGACTGTCGGTCATTTTGGAAGTAAAGAAGCCTCTTGGATAAACCTAAAGAAGCCCAGTTACGTTCTTTTCAAGCATTCAAGACAACCATGATCTGGATGACAGAGAACCTACAGAAACATGAAATCTAAACTCTGCCATTAGGCCCTTCACAGCCACAGAAGTCATCAGCACTGACAAACTCCTGCAACATTGCTTAAACTAAAACATCAGATTAGCTGCTAATATAGTTGTACGCTAACACAGCATTTAAAACAAACAAAAACCAACAACAAAAAGAAAATGCGTGTTCCTTTGTTTTGCAAATACTGTGGTAGCATTAAAGATGCAATTGTTTTTGTCATGGCAAACTCATTAAATATTGCTTCACATGTAATGTGGCATCTTAAACCTGTTTACATTAACACCCTGAGAATTTAGGATGCTTTTTTTATAATGAAGAAGTCTGACAAAGATGCCAAATTAAAATGTAGTAATTTACAGGATTAATGGTGTGCAGCAAAATGTGGTGGGTTCCACGTCAGGAAGCATGACTGTTCATCTGGTGTAGTATCATGATGGACAAGAGCTGAACTGCATCTGGGGCACCCTGCAGTGCTCTGACAGAAAAGCTAGCTTGTGGGGTTGACCAGTATAAGCACAGAGCAATCCAGTAGTCTTTTTGTACTGCTACCCTTCACCCATTGTGTCTTATTTAACAGGTCTCGTTAACATGGACCTATTAAGGCTTTAATTGGACTGGATGGTTAATCCAATCAAAAGCACACTGAGCAAAACAAATGATCTGCAAATTTAAACCTTGTGGGCACGCATGCTCAAAATTTTGCTCTGCCAATAGATGGTCAATATTTGTGTTTTAGCTAGGCTACAATACAAACCGACACCACAAATGCTGAAGAATCTGTTAGGTTGTGTGTCCAGCTTTAACTCGTAGACTCTTTTTGGTCAATTTACTGCCTGTCAAGCTGCAGAGATCATCTTATTACCAACAAAGCTAACACAAGGTCTAGTAGCAGGTGTGAACTGAGTGTCCTTTTTTTTTTTTTTTTTTTTTATTGCTTACTTACCTTTGCTCACCCTTAAAGGAAACTTTAAGGGTCGCATTTAAATCAAGCTGATATTTTAGATCTGAAAGACCTAAAAATTACATAAGGTATATTTGTTTTGTCCTTCTCCTTTCCAAAAGTCATCACAACTTCCTCCCTAATGCAAGTAGTGACATGTCATACAATATCCACCCTCAATAGTGATATGTTCAAAACAAATTGACCCCCTCCCCCAAGGGTCTGCCGCAAATTCTTAGAAGTCAAAACCCTGTGAATGGATATACGAGGAGGGTACAGATGAGAACTCTGCAGGAAACAAAAAACACTCTTATATAATGAAAGAGACCCAGCCCACCTAAATTTCACTCACACAACCACATGTTGAGTCTTACACATATTCAATTCTTCATTAACCAAGTTTTGGTGTGCTTTTCTTTGAGTCACATTATCTTATGTTTGGGCAACACACCCACAAACTGGCATGTGATGTAAAGCTTCTGTTAGTTTGGCAAATTTGAGGCCTGCATGCATGATTAGCGCTAAAATGAGCACTGTTCAGCATGCTGCAAAGTCCCAGTTTAATACAACTGAAAAAGAAAAGGTGTTAAAGAACAAACATACATAACTTAATGATCAATTAGGACAGGCTGGTTCTGATTGATGTTGGTGCTCGTTAATCCTTAAACCACTGCAAGCAGTTTACCCCACCTTACAGGTTTGCCTCACTGCATACTCTAAAACCAGCCAATGGGCTGTGCTACAGCAGGTTTGGGGAGTTAGCATTGCAGAATGACAGTCTGACAGCAACATGCCAAAAACCCGGCACCGTATTGCATTTTTGGCCTTATGCAAGAGCAAAGTCACACTGTTGACAATGTTTCCCAAAACAACATCCCAGAAAGTTTTGCAGGGAGGAAGCAGGGTCTCAACCGTCCAAACTGAGAGGCCTTGTCTGTAAAGCAGCAAGCACATAAGATATGTAAAAATGTGTCAAACTCACCTAGAAGTAGTAGTCTGTGTGTTGCTCTGTAGATCTGTTTGTCCTTTTGGA
Source organism: Perissodus microlepis (assembly GCF_051167445.1). Classification (NCBI taxonomy): domain Eukaryota; kingdom Metazoa; phylum Chordata; class Actinopteri; order Cichliformes; family Cichlidae; genus Perissodus; species Perissodus microlepis. The sequence goes on along the minus strand of NC_140480.1, from coordinate 7,386,047 downwards.
GCTGCTTCTCTATCTTTTTGTTTGCTTCTCTTTGAGCCTTCTCCTCATTTCTCTGGTCTTCGGTCTTACTGTTGCCCAAACAACCCATCTTCCCGCAAGAAAAAAGAAAAAAGGGGGTCCAGGGGAGGAGGAAGAGGTGGTGGCAGAAGAAGTAGAGGAGGAGGAGGAGGTGGTGGAGGGGAAGGGAAGGTGGGGGGGGTAATGTAGAAAGAAAAATAAATCAGATAAACTAGTCTAGATGCCTCGTTTGACCCGCGGATTTGGCAGCAACGTTACCCACATTTACACCGTTTAAGGTCCGTGGCGCCCCTCTGTAGAGATTTAGAGTCCGTAACGCGTATTTTGCTGTCAGAGAAAGGGCAGGATACTGTTGCTGACGACACGGAGGCCGCCTTCTCAGTTTGCTGAATCCGGCTCGGGCTTTTCCCTTTTATATGCAGTAGTTTGTGTTTCGTTTTTCCAAACTCTTCCCCCCCTTCAGCCGTGTAAGATAAAGACTTGTAATCCACAATGTCCGCTATAAGACCCAAAAACGGCGGTTCACCTCAAACGGAGGCAGAAAAAACAGCCTAATTTGCATCTCCAAAAGCCCGGGTCTTGCGTCTCACAGCTGCCCGTGACAAGGAGCCGAACTCGGCGTGTCCGCAAAGCTCGCCTGTGCTGTAGCGCCGCTCGTTACCACGTCGCTTTTCATGACAAACATTTCCATGGGTGTATACTTAGACTCTATATCTATTTTTCTGTCTCCCCGACGGCTGTCTTCGTCGGGGACCCAGCAGGACAGCTGTAAGGAAAATAATATTTACACCCAAACGAGCTACATGTGTGGCATTCTCGCTTCTTCCGTCGTCATTCGGCTCTTTTTCATTCTCTGCATCAAATCAGCCCCAAACTCACTGCGGTTGTCTTTTCGTCTTGATCCCTCGCCACCTCCAAATCCGAAATGATCCAGTATCCCCCCTCCGATTTGTCCTCCTTATATGTGATGGCTGTTCCTTGCTGTTTTCTCCTCCAAAGGGCCTCTCTCTCTGCCCCTCGCTTTTGTTGCTGAAATGTGTTATCAGCCCCTCACATCACCACCAAGCCTCCAAAACTGCGCACCGATAGACTTTTTTTTTCTTAATTTCTGGCTCGACTCCGATGAATCCCTTCAAGAGAGAGAGAGGGGGGGGGGATCATTACAAAAATAGGAGGGGGACAAAATAACAGAAAAAGAAAACGTGACCAAAGACGTGAAAATCCCTCGAAATGTATCCACGTTTCTTGCAGGTGAAAAAGCTACACCCGCTGTCAGGCTCGGCTTTTATAACCTACATACGGCCTATACATGTGCACACACGCTGTCATACAAACATACATTTATATACACATATGTAGATTCCTCTTGAATCCTAGGTGGGTAAACAGGCTACAGACTTGACACTACATGTGCATTTACATTCACAAAAAGTAGGACGCGGGGCTGTTGTAGCAGCACATTCCCACCGTGAAGGCCGCTCCCCTCCTGGCCGCTGGTCGAGGAAGGTGAAAGACGGGAATACCCGATTCTTGGAGGTTATTATTTTCTCCCTTTCTCTCTTGCTTTCTCTCTCCGAGAATAGTAGCCTACATTGAACAGATAGACAGCGCTTTTAGAGAGACGGGGTGGGGCCACACAACGCTCATTGAACCCTGGGAAGGAAGGACCGAGAGAGGAGGAGGAGGAGGAGGAGAGGCCGCTTCGCCTGGTCACGTGACCCGGGTGCGGAGCCGCGTCAGCGGCGTGGCTGTGCGGAGAGAGAAAAAGGCGCCCTCTTCAAGGAAAAAAGACCTGAGGTGGTTTGTATGCAGGAATAGCAGCACAAGACCCCTCTGAGCAGGGCTACTCTAATCTTAGAAGACCACTAGATATGTTCTGTTACAGACATTTATTCACGGAAAAGTACAATCACATCAGCAGCGGATTATACTGAGTTATACTATTAGGAAGACTGGTGCATTAAGCTACTTTCAAGAAATGGGCTTAACACTATTATGCCCATTTCTTAAAATCTGCTAAAATAGTTTTCCATAACTCACGATTTAAATAATCATTCTTTATCTTGTGAAATAAGCTGCCCTCACTTTAAGCTAATTCTGACTGGCTTTCTCTTGTAAAGCACGTGAGTGCAACAGGCGCATCCAGCATTTTTTTCATAGGGGTGGCCATATGGGGGCCACTAAAAATATTGGGGTGGCACACCAAAAACAGAAGAGTGCCGGGCGCAGTGGTGGGGAGAGGGTGACATCGTAAGGGACATACAAAGCGACACAAATGACAAAAATAATGCTTCAGCTCACTGTGGGCCACAGGTGTCGAACTCCAGGCCTTGAGGGCCGGTGTCCTGCAGGTTTTAGATGTGCCCTTGAGCCAACACAGCTGATTTAAATGGCTAAATTACCTCCTCAACATGGCTTGAAGTTCTCCAGAAGCCTGGTAATGAACTAATCATTTGATTCAGGTGTGTTGACCCAGGGTGATATCTAAAACCTGCAGGGCCCATGAGGCCTGGAATTCGACACCCCTGCTGTAAGGTGTCTTCCTCTCTCTTGCGCTCACATTTATTAAAATTATTACCAACACAGGACCCACGGGCAGCCATGTGGGGGGGGGGTAACAAATCTTGGGGGGTGGCCAGTGCAGCCCCCTGGTTCCCCATTGGCACACAGCTGTCTGCCTGAGATGACTATATTAAAGATATCTGTTCTTACTGACATCATATAAAGCCACAAGCAGAAGAAAACTGCAACTGCTTTTGACTTAGCACACACAATGACTTCATTTTTTGAAACTGAGTATTTATTGTTTTAATAGTACTACACATCAGAGAAAATAAGGGTCTCCTTTAATAACGCAGGTGGTGGAACTGTTTGACTACTTAGTGTCACTCCATAAATTCATGAGAAAAATAAAACAGCCGCGTGCAATATTTTTTTCCTATAAAATATTGTAAAATATAAGTATCAAGTGGCATACCATGCAAATCTTTAATGAGGGATGAGGAGTCCCATAGTGTCCTCCAGATAAAAAACTAAAATCCACATTTTTTTATTTAGAAATCAAAGATAATAAAGCCACAGATAAAAGTCACCTGTGGCAGAAGCTGTATTTTCAAACACAAATGAGTAGAGCCAGCTGTGCTGACATTAGCACTCTCTACTCCTAAAAGCTCTGACTGACACATACCAAAGTGTTCAGCTCCCTCTAGATATCCATTATTTATTGTATAACCTGTAACCAAACCTACACATGTATTCACTTCATATAATATCCCGATCAAGTCCTGGGCGGAGTCTTTATCCCTTCTCCATCTAGATCTAGAGATATCAAATAAAATGTGCTATAGCCTGTGATAGTGGATGTAATCTATCAGTTCTCTGCCATTGGAGCAACACGGCTCTCCTTTACCAATATTAAACACAATACTAAAATACCACAAGTCACAGCCAGCTAATCTAAAGGCTAAATGACTTGGTTAAGCATGGCTTTGAACTTTTATGTCCTGGTGAACTTTGAAAAGTTAATGTACATGCTTCAAAACAAATGCCTAAGAATCCAGAATCCAAACTGCAGTTAGGACTTTTAGACACTGGGTGGCAGCAGTTTTCAAAATCAGCGAGGCAGGTTTGGGTTTAAGTCAATTGCTTCTGAGTTATCCCCATGACATTCATACACATTTGACTGTAGAGCACACCACACCAAATCAAGTAACAGTATTTACAACATTTTTGAGTTTTGGATTGTTAATTGCTGTTAATTTTGTATTCTCTGTTTGCTTTTGTTCCTTGAGTTTTGTTTTGAACCCTCATTTTAGAGTTCAGATTTTCTTTACCTCTGTTACTTTGCATTATTTATTTTTGTTACTTTATTCTAGTGCAGTCTAGGCTCCCTAGTTACATCTTGAACCCTTTTAAGTCTTTGTCTCTAATCTGTTCCCTTTCATCTACTTCCTGTTTTATTTTATTAATCCTCTGTGTCTTTTGCATTGCTAGTACAAGTAGTTTTAATTCCTTTTGTTAATCCCTTAATTAGTTACAGCTGCGCCTTGTTACCCTGGTGTTTCCAGTCTCCCTGATGTCTCCCAGTTGGTCTCAGAAGTCTGCATTTGGGTGCATAATCTGCACTTTCTTGACAAAAATGAAATAAACATATTAAGTTTTAGATGTACATTTACGTTTCAACGTAAAAGTCACAATTTTATTGTACACATTTTAAAAAAACTGCTATTTTTTGAGTAAGTGAATCATATTGAACATACTGAAAAATATCTAAGCCATTTTCACTGGCTTCCTTCTTTCTACTGATTTAAAACTAGAACCATGAAACTTTACCAAGATGTACTCCATGACCAATGCAAAAAGCAGGATGGAGGACTACCCTATGTGGTAGCCTTTGGTAGTGAGTCCGTTGCAGACTGGGAGCTCTTTAAAAATAATTTGTCAAACTCCCTGAGGAGAAGCCTACCATCTGTTCAAGTACAATACAAAAAAAAAGCCGCGCCACACCTTTTTGTTTTGACAACCATCTCTTTGAATATGCTAAAAGTCTAAAACACGTGAAATCAAGTTGTGACTTCAAACTTGAAATCAATCACAATCTCCTGTTAACTGTGTCCCCATTCATTTGACTCACTAACTGCAAACTAATAGTATATATACCACATGTTGTTAGTGTTTAGTGTTAAAACTGGGGTAGGCATATTGCTTTGCATGTCACTGGAGAAAGAACTCACAATAACTTTTGTCATATTGTAATACAAATAGTCTAAAAGAGAACTAGACTCCTCCACCTTTTCTCTGTCCAGTTTTTCACACCATATCATGCAGGGAATATAAACTAGAATAAAGGCAGGATCTGCATGGTCCTATAGGTCCATTAGTCCTTGGACAAATGCACAGTTTCTTGTAGTTTTTTTCTCCCTGCACCACCACCCTGATTTTAGATCAAACAATCAAGATATGATCTAACTGCAGCGTTTCAATTTTAATTCAAGGGATTGAACAAAAGCATTGAGTTAACTTTTAAGGAGCTAAAGTATTTTTATACATAGTCACCAATTTTCAGAGGCTCAATACTATTTGGACAGTTGACTGACAAGCAACTGGTTGATAAAACATCTGGAAATGATACAGATTCAAACTTGTATTTGTTAGCTGTTCACTGGAATTCTCAATATTTGACTTACAAAGAGATGTCAGTGCAAGTGCCCATCCTCATGTGGGCTGAAACAAGTAAACCTATCAGAGAGACAGCAAACACCTTCAGGAATAACCAAATCATGATCTAGTACATTATTTAAAAGAAGGAAGCCAAGCAAAGTATAGAGAAGGAAGAAATAGCCCATGATGCTAAGCATGTGACCAAACATGGTGGAGGTAATGTTGAATGGAACCAGGTCACTAGTATGTATTGATGGTGTGACTGCAGATAGAGGTAGCAAGATGAATTATGTAATTAAGTGTACAGGGTTACACTTTCTACTCAGATTCAGCCACAAAACTGGCCAGAGAGCGCTTCACAATGGAAATGGATAATGATCCAAAAAGCATACTGTACAAGCAACACAAGAACCTCTCAAAACAAACAAATAACAAAAAAATGGGCTGGTCTTTAATAGCCAAGTCAGTCACCTGATTTCAAGCAAAAAGACAAAACTGAAGCAGACAGACCTACAAACAAAGGCCTAGTCTGTCAAAATCAGCATTTGGTGATGTCCATAGTTTCTAAACTTCAGGCAGTCATTGACTGGAATAGATTTTCATCCAAATTCTTATATTTAAAATGAATGTAGCTTGTTTACTTAATTTTGACCCTCTGATAATATGTGACTATGTATAAAAATGACTATAGCTGCTAACCAGTTAATACACCATATCTTTTAAATCCCCTTGAATTAAAGCTGAAAGTCCACACTTCAACCAGATCCTGATTCCTTTATTTAAAATCCACAGTCATACTGTACTGAAGCAAAAGTACAAACACTGCTTCACTGTCCAAAAACCAAAATGTCTCTGTATAATGCAGCCTTAATATCAAGGCAGGTGTGGGTTTATTTGTATTTTTAAGGTGTGAGTGAAGTGCATCAGTGATGTATGCTGGCAAATGATCTGTAAATGTTAGAGGAACTGAAGTGAGACTGTTCCCGGCAACAGATCAATATTGGCTCAACACCCATCGAAACCAGGGTGCTAAACTCAGAGAGTAAAACTCACTTTGAGTCAGAGTGCCATTTCTACTGATTTCTGTGCACGTCCTCTTGCGCACATGCTGAGCATGAATTACTATTCTGATCTTAAAACTAAAACCTAAGAAAGGTGAGAACATCTCAAATATATTTTCCTATCTCTTAAATAGGTAAAGACACATGCACACTCACATGCACTCACATCCCCACCCAGGAACCTTCTAGGGCATGTCCGATGGCATCTCTTTCTAACTGCACTGTCATGAAATGTTAGCTGCACACTCAGCACTCATTGTCATCATGATCAATTTAGATTTACTGCTGAGGAGTAATTCAGCCTTTTTTTTTCTTTCTTTCTTTTTTTTTTACACTGTGTGCTTATCTGCACACATCTAAATATCTATAAACATACACAAAATGGATTTATTAGTATAGCTTGGGAAACTACAGCTTGACTTTTTGTGGTGTTGTAATGTAACAACAATTTAAAAGTTAGATGTTAAGCATTAACTGTAAGCATTGTCGAAAATCCCTCCTCCATTCTCCTGTCTGGCTGCAAGAGATTCCACTACCACATTGTTAACAAAACACTTCATTTTATGCAGATGATATTTTCATTATTGGTTATTGCTTAGTCCATAAAAAAATTTAAAAAAAGGTCCAATACAATTAGAGAGGTGGCATCTCTTTTGTCTGAACACTCAAATGTCCTTATTTGAATCTTTACCATGTAAAATAAAGAAAAGGAAAGTTTAAAGTTTGCTTGAAAAAACAACTTGAGTGATTATTTAAAGACCAAAATGTGACCTCTATTCACAAGTATCATTTCTGCTGCTTTGCTTTACACGGGGAAAATAAGATTCACACTCAGTACCCCGCTAAAACTCAGAGGATACTGTATGCATTTGATTAAAAGATCACACATAGATTGACCTGCTATACAAAGTGTTGATTCCTTGCAATATATAAACAAGAAGAAAACTGTGACATTTTAGGACAACAACTACTACTTTTAATGTTTTAAGTTATCTTTTTTTATTTAAGAAGCTGGTATATATGTTCTTATACACAGCAAATTCCTGCATTCCTGCAAATCCTTAAACTTTACAATACTGCAATTTAAATTAAATGAACATAATTTTACACTACATAATGCAAAAACTCTGTTGCTTCCTCAAACCTGTGCCACAGTTAATTAAATGCTAATAAAGTGCTTTTCCAGTCTCACTCTACTAATAGTCCTGGTAGAGGCTATTTTAACACATTTACATTATTTATGTTGCCAGAACTATCATTTGAAACACAAAAAGATCATACTGGATTTTTCTCCCCCCAACCTTTCTCTTCTATTTAGAACAAAGTTAATGTTATTGCATTGTAAGTCCTTGCATTGATCATCCCTCTGTAGTCACACCAGCTCTTTAATGGCCTCACATCCATGAATATTAGATACACTTCCCTTCACCCCTCAGTACAAATATGATGAGCCAGCCTGACGCGGCTTTAAGGAAACAAACAACGAGATATGAGAGTATCTGTATGGGTTTCACATATATCAGATAGAGAAGATTCTGGGATACACTAGTTCGAATACAATGCAAGAATGAAGGCATGGATGCAACTTGCACATGCAGAAACTTATAATACTCCCCAATGACACCTTTCAGCAGAGTCACACAAAAATCACTGCTGCACTTTGCTGTTCGTCTGCTTTTGTGTAATTCTGCGTGTTTTACAGTGAAGCAACGATAGTGGATATTCTCCTGAGTGAGATTAGCTACAATATGAGGATAGTAACAGAGATGCTGGGTTACAACCCATTATGTCTGGGAGAGAGACAGAGAGAGAGAAAGGGAAAGAAGAGGGAGGTGAGGAGGAGGAGGAAAGGAGGGTGTGACAGAAACACAAGCGAAGAGCAAAGGGAGTCATTATCCGCACACAATATTTGAATCTGCTGTGTTTTTTAATCGCACTGCTTCTCGTCCTCGTGTTATTTTTTTCTTTGCTGTACTATAAGATACTTTGATTGAGGCAACATGAGTTCTCTTCTGACAAATATGTGAGTGGGCTGGAATTTCCCTCCACATAACTAAGTCACTTACTTATTTATGCGGACATCCAGCGAGTGAGAGCATCTGAAGGAGCTGTTTGGGTGTCTCTGACACACAGAGGAGGACATGGCGGGGGACCTCGTGGTTGGGATGCTGTATAACTTGTTACTACCCCTGCTCCTGCTCACTGGTGAGTTGATGTCTGTATTTTTATTTAATTTTTATTTATTTTTACTGCTGGTGTTGGTGGTTTTGTCCGGAGATAGTGGGGTTTATAGGGATATGTAATAGACGCGGTTTCAGATTTTTGGGTGTAAAAGTTTACATGACAAGAATCTTCAGGTGTTTACTAAAGGTTGCATATCGTTAACACAGCATAAGTTGGGTAAAAGCTACTGGTGAACCCTTGTTGCAGCATATTATCGAGACACAAAAACAATAATTCACACTCAATTTGTGAGAAGCAATGTGCTGCCAGATTAAACCTGAGGTAGACCGTGCCGATGAAAAACAGTTACTCCTATCTGAGCAGCATTTCTGTACCCACCATCAAGTAAACTGTTTAAGTGAAACATGCACATAACGGCCCTATGTGCTACAGGGTAAGGTTAACACTTAACCTGTGCTTGCTGCTTAGGAGCATTTTGATGATCATTTGTTGGTATTTCTGCTGGCATAAATGTTCTCATTTTGCTGTTATAATGTTGTTTAAAATGAATGTATCATATTTGAGGTTAGGTATGAGGTAGTCAGTATTAAGCAATATTCTTTAAGATTCTAACAAATCATCCAGCAGCAGTACCAAAATATTAGCTGAATTGTAGGGCTTTTTTAAATTAGTTAACTAAATTAATATTTATTCCTGTTCCAAAATATTTTAGGTCTACTTGTTGAACTCAGGTGTTTTCCAGCATAATAATAATAATAATGGATTGGATTTATATAGCGCTTTTCAAGGCACCCAAAGCGCTTTACAATGCCACTATTCATTCACTCTCGCATTCACACACTGGTGGAGGCAAGCTACGGTTGTAGCCACAGCTGCCCTGGGGCAGACTGACAGAAGCGAGGCTGCCATATCGCGCCATCGGCCCCTCTGGTCATCACCAGTGGGCGGTAGGGTAAAGTGTCTTGCCCAAGGACACAACGACCAGGACAGAGAGCCCGGGGAACGAACCGGCAACCTTCCGGTTACAGATGCGCTTCCCAACCCCCTGAGCCACGGTCTCCCCAACATAGAGCAAACCAATCAAAAACCATCAGCATCTTTAACCAGCTTTGTTAACTAAGGTTTCCTTGCTAAAACAAATATAATGGCTTATATTAATGGTAATAACAGCTTACCAGGGATTTTTCCTACACATAAGAAATCACCCCGGAAGTGTGTAACCTTTTTTTTAAAAACAACTTTAGGTTGGGGTTAATTTAATTATGCATAAAGTGCACCTTTGCTTATCAAATGGGCAAGAATAACAGGAAAATGATAGGGCTTCTGTTAAGTAGTATACACTCAGTGCTGTTACTATAAGCAGAGTAATCATACTGATGTGGATAGACAACCCAGAAAAACCCTCTTTCAGCCAGGTTTTATAAATTGTTATACTATAAAAAAAAATCAAAGGTATACTAGACACAGTTTATTCTTTTAGCCTTTGTTTCATTATGTGTGTTTTACTGTTGTGATGTGTACCTGCTACCTTAGATGAAACATTACGAGTATTTTAGAGTTTACATAATAATAAACATTAAAAAGAAGCATGCTGTGCCTTATAAAAAATACTCCTTTTCTTTGAATTTCTCTCAGACCCATTGTGTTTTTTCCCCTCTGCTTCTCAGCTTCATCTTTCCGCTATAATGGTCTGTCACTGGTATATTTCCTGTTTTTGCTCATCTTACCGCTGCTGCCGAACCCGAGTCTGGTCACCATGAAAGGTGAGAGGGGCTCCAGAGGCTAATGATGTCATCTGGCATGTTGTTGCTCTGATTCATAATGTAAAGGTCTTGGTTCAAACTTGATTCAAATCTAAACAACATCAGTGATTCAGTCTTTTTTGCCTGAACTTTAAGCTTATAAGATTATTCCAGCATGTACCAGGTAATTGTAGAAAAACAATGTTAATTTCCTACAATCGTGGGTTAGAGAAAATGCTTTCACTTTAAGAAACATTTCTTGTGATGTTTTGTATAAAATTTGCGGTTCCACATATTTGTACACCAAATGCTCTGTGGCATTCAAACCTAATATTGATCTGGCATCTTATTTTAACGATTAAAATGTGTGGTTAAAACTGATAAAAATTAAGATACATTTTTAGAAATTTAGAATTAGCTTCATGACCCTGACGTCATTCACTCACCTTCTTTCTTGTGGCTTCTTTTGATTTTGGCATGTTGAGGCCGTTTAGCCAGTTCATGCTTCTGTTCAATTCAGGCGATGATTCGATGGAACAGGACATCCACAGTTATACAGTCAATGTGTGACAAATCATACTCCAAATAATTATCAGTGCTTTGAGGTTTGGGCAAATACTTTTTTGTTTTCGCAAGGTCAGGCTGGTATTACTTGATCATTATATATAAATTCATATAACTAGGAATTTATATATTTGTTTATTTTAATTTAGTCTCTATCTTAACTGCTTTTTGCATTGTTTTTTATGCCATTTAATTTTTTTAAACTTATTTTACGCTAATTTATGTACAGTTTTGTGATGTTACTTACCTACTTATCATTTCAAACTTGTATTTTGTGTTTTCGCTGGTTGCCTTTCCCTTTTTTTTAAAAACTTAGTTTAAAGAGCAGAAACTGTTTCACATGACGTACGTGCAAAAATAGGAGAAATCAGGTAATCTGATGTGAAGTAAAAGAAATGTAAAGACCAGCGCAAGTAAATCAAACTGTGTGCGATGTATATATGTCTACAGCATGTGTGTGTGTCTGCCTTCTCTGTATTGATCACAGCATTCTGATGAATTAAAGTATATGTATCCCTCCCTCAAAGTACTTTGTAAAGGGGAAGTGGTTTGAATGGTCAAATCAATTATACATAGCCTGGTAATTACAGCAAGGAATTAAAAGATGTAATGTCAGCATTTTGACAGCATTTCTTCTTTCGCTCTTTTTCTATGCCTCCATATAAAAACTGTTTACCCTTCAGCTTCATAAATCCCCCTGCTATAATCTTACTGCGCTTGGACTAAGTGGTGAAGCCTGTGTACATCGTGTGTGTACGGCTCATGCGTTTCTGTGCACCCACCTATGCTGGAGAGAGTGTGTACGTGTGTGTTTTATGAAACAATGCTTTTAGTAAAAAGCGTGAACATCGACAACGCATTTGCTGGCTCAGCTAACGCTAAGCCACGTCAGCTATTAATGCTTTGTATCTCCAACCTTTTGATTACAAGAACTCTAGCCCTGAGACTATGAACTGTTTTATTTATTTGAATATACAGCCAAAATCGCAACACAGCAACTCACTTTCAGACTGTCATTAATATCTTTAATGACAGTCTTAAAAAAATAATGCAAATAATGTTGTGACGCGAGTGTGATTTCAAAAATAGTGCCACAAAGCGATTTCATTGGATAAATAACTGTACTAGACCAGTCGTGACAGAGCCAGGCGTTTCTTTGAGACTTGAGCGTCCAGTTTCTTTTAAAGAAACTGGAGTATGGACAGAACCAGTCCAATTTACTGCCAAGTGTCTGGGAGACAATATTCTGCTGAACAATGTCTGAAGAGAACCACAGGATGCATCCATTACTGTGTGTTTTTGTGTATCTGTGTCCCAGAACTCAGAGAGTAACATGCCGGCTTTATTTAAGGGGAATAAAAATGATTATTGAGTTGAACAGGAGACAACAAAACAGGTGGTGTACAGCAAAGATAAAAGCAACTTCTATTTTTATTGAAACCTACTTTTCTGTGGAATTAATCCTACTTAATTTCAGACACAATTCTGGCTTCCAACAATTATAGAACAATATAATAGATTAAAAAAAACTATTGCATAATATTCTGTTTTGCAACAGTTTGCTTGCTTTGCCTTTCAGGACATCTCTTTCTTTGACTTTTGTTTTTCTATAAATTTTATACCAGGGTGTCACAGATTTAGTCCTGCTCACATTTTATTTACATATTCATCTTTTATATTTGAATTACGGTTAAAGTTTGAAGAAAGTTGAATTGACTCAGTATTTTCAGTCTATGAGTAATTGTGTTAGTTATTTGTGATTTCATAATAGATAAAAATAATAGATTTTGTCCTAATTTCATAAAGTTTTCTTGGTAACATTTAGAGGGAGAGAAATTGCTAATTATTAAAGATTAAAACATCAAAGTCACACCTCGGGACCTTTTCTATCAACATATATGGTGAAATACATCATTTGTTTCCCCGAGAGACAAATTTTGTATTTTTCCCTCTGTAATTCACCACAATGGATTTTAAATCAAACAATCACGATGCGATTGAAGATTTTCACCTTCAATTCAAAGGGTTGGAAAAAACGTGTATAGCTGTATCATTGTTGAGGTCTGCAATAAAGAGACACCTTCCTAAATGGAAATACAAAGAATTTACAACAAGATGCACACCACAGGTTACAATGAAGAACAAGAGGGCAACGTTGCAAGAAAACATCTAAAACAGCCTGAACAGCTCTGGGGAAACAAAAATCCTTGGACAGATGAAGCCAAGATTAACTTGCACCGGAATGATGGGGAGAGTAAGACGTGGAGCAGAAGACAAACTGCTCCAGCATACCACATTACAGTGGCTTGCAAAAGTATTCGGCCCCCTTGAACTTTTCCACATTTTGTCACATTACAGCCACAAACATGAATCAATTTTATTGGAATTCCACGTGAAAGACCAATACAAAGTGGTGTACACGTGAGAAGTGGAACAAAAATCATACATGATTCCAAACATTTTTTACAAATAAATAACTGAAAAGTGGGGTGTGCGTAATTATTCAGGCCCCTGAGTCAATACTTTGTAGAACCACCTTTTGCTGCAATTACAGCTGCCAGTCTTTTAGGGTATGTCTCTACCAGCTTTGCACATCTAGAGCCTGAAATCCTTGCCCATTCTTCTTTGCAAAACAGCTCCAGCTCAGTCAGATTAGATGGACAGTGTTTGTGAACAGCAGTTTTCAGATCTTGCCACAGATTCTCGATTGGATTTAGATCTGGACTTTGACTGGGCCATTCTAACACATGGATATGTTTTGTTTTAAACCACTCCATTGTTGCCCTGGCTTTATGTGTAGGGTCGTTGTCCTGCTGGAAGGTGAACCTCCGCCCCAGTCTCAAGTCTTTTGCAGACTCCAAGAGGTTTTCTTCCAAGATTGCCCTGTATTTGGCTCCATCCATCTTCCCATCAACTCTGACCAGCTTCCCTGTCCCTGCTGAAGAGAAGCACCCCCAGAGCACGATGCTGCCACCACCATATTTGACAGTGGGGATGGTGTGTTCAGAGTGATGTGCAGTGTTAGTTTTCCGCCACACACAGCGTTTTGCATTTTGGCCAAAAAGTTCCATTTTGGTCTCATCTGACCAGAGCACCTTCTTCCACATGTTTGCTGTGTCCCCCACATGGCTTGTGGCAAACTGCAAACGGGACTTCTTATGGTTTTCTGTTAACAATGGCTTTCTTCTTGCCACTCTTCCATAAAGGCCAACTTTGTGCAGTGCATGACTAATAGTTGTCCTATGGACAGATTCCCCCACCTGAGCTGTAGATCTCTGCAGCTCGTCCAGAGTCACCATGGGCCTCTTGGCTGCATTTCTGATCAGCGCTCTCCTTGTTCGGCCTGTGAGTTTAGCTGGACGCCCTTGTCTTGGTAGGTTTACAGTTGTGCCATACTCCTTCCATTTCTGAATGATCGCTTGAACAGTGCTCTGTGGGATGTTCAAGGCTTGGGAAATCTTTTTGTAGCCTAAGCCTGCTTTAAATTTCTCAATAACTTTATCCCTGACCTGTCTGGTGTGTTCTTTGGACTTCATGGTGTTGTTGCTCCCAATATTCTCTTAGACAACCTCTGAGGCCGTCACAGAGCAGCTGTATTTGTACTGACATTAGATCACACACAGGTGCACTCTATTTAGTCATTAGCACTCATCAGTCAATGTCTATGGGCGACTGACTGCACTCAGACCAAAGGGGGCTGAATAATTACCCACACCCCACTTTTCAGTTATTTATTTGTAAAAAATGTTTGAAATCATGTATGATTTTTGTTCCACTTCTCAAGTGTACACCACTTTGTATTGGTCTTTCACATGGAATTCCAATAAAATTGATTCATGTTTATGGCTGTAATGTGACAAAATGTGGAAAAGTTCAAGGGCCCGAATACTTTTACAAGCCACTGTATCTGTCAAACATGGTGGTGTTTCAGTCATTGACTGAAAAGGGTTTTAATACAAGTATTGAAAACAATCCTTACATTCAAAGTTATGTTGGTTTGTCCAGTTAATTTTGAGTCTCTGAAAATGTCAGATTATGTATAAAAAATGCTGTAATTCCTTAACAGTTTTTACAAAATTTGTGATAGAAGCTATCGAGGAAAGCTGATAATCTGCACTTTAATCACATTGTGATTGTTCAATTTAAAATCCACGGTGGTTGTGTACACAGGTGTTAAACTACAAACTATGTGATGGTCCAATAAATTATGGGCGTAACTGTTTGCACTACTATAAACCATAAACCATTTCTAGCTCATTACACAGAACAAAAGACTTTGTTCTGAATTCTGTAACTGCACTTACTTTTGCTTCCTGCTTGCTACTGGTCTTAGGTCAAACTGGGCAGTTCCTGCGGCTGATCATCTACACGAGTTTGATGTTCCTGACCCTGCAGTGCTTCATGCAGATCCCCTTCGCATACATTCCTCCACAAGGTGAAAACAAAACTCTGGTCACAATAAATGAGCAATTTTTATAATAAAATGTCACCAATCCTCCGAGCAGACCTCAAAGACAGCCAAAAAAATTGTTTGACTATAAAACAGTGCAAAGAAATACCCAACTAAAACAGGAATAATGCTTTTTAACTTGATGGCTGTTTGGTTTTCCCCTTTTCTAACAGTTAGTGGCTTCTGGGATGGATTTCTCTACCATTTGGGAATTGTAAGGTCGGTAGCCTGTGTTGTTTTTCTTAAATGTGCTTATAAACAAATTGATGTATCATCTATTGGAGATCAGTGAAGATCAAATGTTAATGTGTGTGTATTTTCAGATTTAGCTCGGTTGATCCTGGGAATATTGTACGTCTCCTGCTCCCAGACGTGGGCCTCTTGGTCTCTACGTTGTTCATACTGAGGCTCTGCAGGAAACTGCTACGCCCCGTGCCCCAGGTCAACCTCCATGAAAACGGAATCCCGCCCTCTGACCCGCAGGTAACCACTCACTTGTCAACAGCTATAGTCACTATGACACAACATTACCCTTGGGGTATCAAACATAAGGCCCAGGGACCAGAATCAGCCCAGCAAAGACTCCAGTCTAGTCTGCTGGAAAGTTTTGGAAAATGTGAAGGAGTACAAAGATTTTGAACTGCATTTTAATACATTTTACAGCTTTTTCTGTTGATAAAGATGACTCACTTTGCCATTCAGTGAGTCATCAGTCAAAAAACATTATTACAAATACGGGGCAGTCTGGGGAATGAGCAACTAGACCTTTTTCTGTAATTTTACATATTTATTGTGTGCTTCTTTTTTCTTATATTAAGACATCTCAGGGATTAAATGTTTAGCTAAATGTCTTTACAATGACAGAATGGTGAGTTTCAGTGGTCTGAACCACTTCAGATCAAAGCAGGCTGTATGTGGCCCACAATGTTCTATTGGTTTGACTTCCCTGCATTAAGCTAACAAAGCGCTGATTGTTTCATGGATCTTTCAGGATGTTGAAACCTCTGACACGGAGTCAGAGGATGGAAGTGAAATCGAGGGTTCATCCTTTGACAGCTCAGAAGAGACTACTACCCTGCCGGTACAGTCGGGTCCACCACAATTTGTCCAGAAGCTCATAGTATTTGCAACTGGACTGAGGCTGCTGCTGTCAGCTATCATGAACACAGCAGGGAAGGTGGTGGTGACTCTGCTGCTGGGGTTGGCAGGTACAATACAGCAGCAGCTTTGTGCATGCCAGCTTACTATAGCTTAAAAATGGTGAGTATTGCCTAATTCACCTTTTTCTTCATGGCTTGTCATCTTTTATGTGTGTACAGGTATCATACTGCCCTCCCTTACCTCAGGAGTATACTTCGGGGTGTTCCTGGGGCTGGTGTGGTGGTGGGTGTTTGGTCGCTCAATCAGCATGCTGCTCTTCAGCTCCCTGTGTGTGATGATGGCCATTTTCAGTGGAGGACACCTGCTGGTTCTGTATCTCTATCAGCTGCCACTTTCCCAGGAGCTTATACCACCAGAAGATGTTTATCCCAGGTATAGAAATAAGAGTAGATATTTAAATTATATCAGTCTGGTTCTTCTATTTCTTTATTTAAATCCTTTTCACTAAAAATATGCCTCACGCTTATTCTTTTTTCTCTCTCCCTTTACTCTTCCCATTCATCTCCAGATTGTTTGGTATGATAGGAGTCATCAGATTCGACACTTCAAACCTGCACTCTCTTAGCGTGCACACAAACGTCAGCTGGCCAGACTTCCTCAACCCTTTGGTTCTTCTACTCCTCTACTACACACTAGTGGCTTTGCTGCACAAATGGGTTCATGTCACAGAGAAGGTGCGCGTGTGTGTGTCAGACTAAATATGTTTAGAGCCAAAAGTCATCTGGGATAGGTTCGAAATGACAAACATGGGTTTTTTGTTAATTAAAATGAGAAAAATACACGCTCACACACATCAGAACTCGTGCAGGTTCCTGGGCAGAAGACAAGCCAGTGACAAAACACACACACAGACAATAATGCAGACAGCTGGGTTATTTTAAGTCACACAAGATCCAGTCACATGGGTGTAAAGTCCAATGAGGTTAAAAAAAATGTTTCTGGCTGGTGGATTTTAATAAGCAACACTTGCCTTGGCTGACGAGGGGAGAAGTTGCTTTTAAACACTAGAGTTGTGCATACATTATCTGCTCTTCAGCTATTGCAGTGACTTGAGCTTAGAAAACTACTGCTTTTATCATACCAGTAACACATCTCTGCCCCAACTTCCACAACTGTGTTGCCCAAGGAAGCAGATTTCCAGGTTCTACCAGCTTATCTTGGAAGGTTGCCACTCCCAACAGTACTACAAGTAGAAGTGCAAGTTTTACTATTACTTTGAGCGCAACTCTGCCATTGCTGGTCCGCATGGTTTTCACTTACTTGGCAGACTTTTGATAGTGATTGTGCTTCTCAGGATGAAGCAGATGAGGGTGAGAGTCCAGTAGAAAGTCCAGACGCTCCTCCAAGCTTCTCCAGGGTCATCTACATCTCAGGAGATAGGCAAGAGGTAACTTCATTATTGAATTTTGCATCCATCGATAGTTCTGGTTGGTACTTATATCAGTGATCTTGAATTCATGCTGAATGCTTAATGGCTGCTAAATAAATTATTGGACATCACATAGTTTTATTGCTACAAGTTGGTATTTAAACGCCTATTAAAGTCGAGATTTCCCTTTTTAGCTTTTAAGTAGCACAGATGAGGAAACCTATCTACCTGAAGAGGTGAGGATGTTTTAGCATTTTCTATTTAGTACACTGAATTCTCAATCAGATGTGGACTCACTTAAAATTTCTTAGAGATTAGTTTTGTTGTAACACACAGCATAATTTGCTCTCTTTCTTCAGCCAATGATTTTGATCAAAGGAAACTCCTGGCAAGATCTCCACACTGACAGTCTTGGATGTCCATTAGGAGGGGCAGGTTACACAAACGGTTACCCTCTACCACATTATGAGGACAAGGACTCACTGTCTCATGGTAATCACAGAAAACTTTCTAAATGCATATTTAATTAACTAAAACTATACGGTACACAAGCCTGATAAAAAAGCAGAAGCTACTTTCAGCTGCTCTCTTATTCATAAGGGGTCACTGCATATAGATTTGGCAGATTTTTTTAATGACAGATGTCCTTCTTCACACAACCCCAAAAAAAGATTTGTGTGTCCTCCTTGGTATGGAACCAGGGAACTTTTTGTTTGTTAGGTAAATATGTAAACCACTATGATATAGAGTCAACTTTTATTTTTCACTAAACCCTTTCATTTCATTCTTTACTTTCCCTCCCTCTTTTGCCAGACACAGAAAGCGAGGAAGATGTGGAGGAGCAGACTGAGGTCCATGAGAGTCTGACAGAGACCTTGCCTCCACCTTCAGGTCCAAGTGGTCTGGTCATTTTTGGTCAGCAGGTGCAAAAGCACAGCTACGTCAGCGGCCTTATCATCATGATGGTAGAGTACAAATAATCATGCTGGTTCATAAATGTATTCTGTGTGGTGACTTCTTTTTTTTTTTTAGCAGCCACAACCAGTATCATCACAGTGTTGAATATTGAAGACATTAGGTATAGGTCACATTATGTTACAAGCAAAGATAAGGAGGATTTACACATTAGCTATGAAGTTTCAACCTTTAAAGAAACTGGTTTATTTGTTTTCTGAAACCACTTTTTTATACAGTTACAATACTTTAGATAACTGCAAGACTAATTTATATATCTATACTGTTTTGTGAAGCTTTTTATTAGTGATGTGCGATACCACTGATTTCCTTTCCAATCCGATACCAAGTAATATTCAGGGTGGTATCGACGATACTGATCCGATACCGATACTTTGTACAAAAACTTATTTTATTTATTGCATCTCAAATTATAGCGTCATAATGATTACAGGACATCAGATTACTTGTTCTTATCACTTAATAATGCAGAGTTCATCATATAGAGATTAAAAAAAACTGAAGTTGTGCGCTATTTGAACACCTTGCCTGCCTGCAGCATTAAAGGACTCCGTGAGAGACGTCTGTCTCGCCCTAGCAGCACCTGTCCCTCTCCTCCTCTTCAGTTCGCCTCAACGTACGCTCGTCATATTCTGTGATATGATTTACTTTGAGGTGTTTGACAAGGTTAGTGATGTTGCCACAACCATACATGCCAACCCTCCTGATTTTTCCGGGAGAATCCCGAATTTCAGTGCCCCTCCCGAAAATCTCCCGGAGCCACCATTATCCCGAATTTCTCCCGATTTTCCACCAGGACAACAAAATTGAAAAACCATATCGCAGAATTCATAGCGCGGCCCAGCCAATTCCAGTTTCCAACAATGGCAGCAGCGACTTAGTTTTAATATTACTCTTATTTCTCTTTCTGGGTCGCAAAAAAACTTTTAACATATTTTCAGGTGAGAATGTAGCTGTGTAAACTTCAAATATCTGAGCCGACCGACACATCGTCTTCAAACCCCCGCGCTCTTTCACTACTCGGGTTAAACATGATATATAAGTCAACTTAAAAATGCTATTGTTTGGCTTTTTCAGTGTTTTATTTGTTCGTGAGTAAATCGGTTTGGCTGAGATTAAAGTTATTAGATTAAATTAAATTTAACTTTATTAATCCCTCGGGAGGGTTCCTCCAGGGTTTTCACACAGCTGAATAAACGTTAAACAGAAAACGAATTAAACAAAGTGTGAGACGGTCGAGAGTTTACGCCAGCGCCCGGTTATATTTTAGATAGCAAAGAGCAGACGGCAGAGTTTCACTCCACCGAGGAAGCCTGTGACGTACTACCCGGCTTTCTTTAGACCGCGAAGGCCGGGTCCTCAGGTGGAAGCAGCCTCTGAATTTGGACACCCCCGCTGTTTCCGGGCCGGCCAATAATAACGGTGATATTTAACGTATTTTATCCAATAAATAAACACTGTAAAATTTATTTATCAACCCCCCAACCGCCTTTTTGAATGTCTCCCTAATTCTGAGGTCTCAAGGTTGGCAAGTATGGCCACAACACCTCACCTTTTTGTCACATGTATCGCAAAACAATTTCTCAGCTGTTTGTGGAGGTAAAATACGTCCGCACAATTACGCTCAGCCATTCTTGTGAGTGCGCACGCCAAGGGGCTGCGAGACATTTACACAGCCGTATTTCGCACATGACTATGAAAGGCGAAAGAGGAAGTAGTTCCTTTGTGTTACGTTCCCCTGAGGGGTCTAGGCGGTGAGGGAAGTAACAAAAAGTGTCCGGGTCAGGAAAAGGAGTCAAGGAGGCAAAACAGTTAAATTAAATAGTTCTATTAAAGTAGCTCAACTAAAAGAGACGGACAAGCCGCTATCACCATTTAAAGAAACAAACAAAACTCAAACGTTAGTCAATAAAGTACAAAATAAGTCAAAAAGAGAGCAGCTCACTAGATACAAACACGCAGCTCACTAGCTGAAAACCACAAAAACACAGCTCACTAGCTGAAAACACCGCAAACCACTCAGCTCACTAGCTGTAACCACACTAATGGCACTCTGGCCCAGAGCTCACCTTTCCCTGGGCTTAAATACTTTTAATTACTGATGTGAGTCAGCTGTGTAACAGGGAAAGGTGGCACCTCAGGCACAAGAGGTGGTGGGGACACGCCCACACAGGCACCTTCAGGAGGAGGCCCTGCTAGGGCCGTAACACTTGGAATGTAGACAATCCGAATGTTATAGTTTCTTTCCACTGTGTTCCTGTTAATG